>NC_080189.1:64848460-65473460 GCF_030028045.1 Hippopotamus amphibius kiboko | reverse complement strand
GGTCACTCCGTGGCACCAAAGCCATGTCCATAATTGGGATAATTTGTTTTTGAAACAAGCCTCTCTTTGGGCCATGTATGAGGCTGCTGTGGAGACTGCCTTTAAGAATTTTAGAGGCCTTTTAAAAGACGGAGAGTCTTCTAAATAACACTTAAATCTTTCTGAAGTCTTATCAAAGAATTTTTAGCTACATCCTTTAATTGATTTTTACCTTAGGCCATTTATTACTCTGAAAATCTTTTGCCAGCTAACCAGGGGTGAAAAACAATTTTATTTTCCATTTCAGCATATCATGATATCATCTTAATTCTAACTGCACACTGATTAGTCCTTTTTTAGTTTATTTCTCTCCCTATATCACCATTCTCAGGGGAAAAAAATTGGCACTTTTAGCATCTTTTCTCAAAATATCTAGATTCATAGGTCCATTAGATATGTTTTCTATCTTGCAAGTTTCTACAAGCAACAGTTCTGTCAATTTTTCCATCAATATGTAACATAAGACTCTCTTTCTCCATCCTCCACTAACAGTCTTCTCACCTACTTTTCAGCCTTTACCGACCCTGAGTCTCAAAGCCATTGCTATATGTTTTAGGTTTTTGTTAAAGAAACACCCCATTTTTAGGTACCAAGTTATATACCAGATATGTATGCTGCATAACAAACCACCCTAAACTTAATGATTTTTAAAAAAATTTTTTTCTCCATTCTGTTGGTTGATTGGGCAGTTCCTCTTGTTGGTTCCTCCTGAGATCACTGATGCAGCTGTACTCATCTGGAGGGCTGGTGTGGTTGATATCCAAGTAGGCCTCACTAATATCAATGAAGGTTCTTCATTTTTCCTCCGTGTGTCCTCTCATAACCCTATAGACTAGACTAGCTTCTTTTCAAGGTGATCACAGGGCAGTGTTCCAAAAGGGCAAAACAGATGAAAGACCTCATAATACCTGGGTTCTGGAACAATCATAAAGTTACTTCTACTACATTCTTTGGGTCAAAGCCAGTCACAGTGCCGGCCAGATTCAAGGGATAATGGACTCCATTATACCTTTTGATGGAAGGTATTCATCAGATGTATGTAGACATATTTAACCTACCACAGGCTACTTCCTCTGTTTCCTGTATGCTAATTCTTTCTGTGCTTCTTCCTTAAATGTTAACATTCCCTTCCAACCTTCTGCATTTGAGCTCTACCTGGAAGCTCCAACTAAACTCTACTGGCATTTCAAAATCAGTAGGTACCAAAGTCAAACTTAGCATCTTTCCTCCAAAATTGGTTTCTTCTCAGTTTTCCTCACCTAGTTCATAGCACCACAGTTTGCTCAGTCCTGTTGATAGAGTGACAACTGTGAAGAGACATAAAGAAGTTGGAGAAGTCAGCCCCATCAGAATCTGGGAAGATAATGTTCTAGGCAGAAGGAACACCAAATAAAAGACCCTGAGGTGAGTACTGCTTTGAATCTGAGGAATAACAAGGTGGCCACTGTGGTTGGGGTAAAGCAAGTTAGGGGCAGAATAATCAGGGATGAGGTTATGGAGGAGTGAGACCACTCAGGGGCTTTGGCTTTCAGTCTGACTAAGATGGAATCTGTTGGAGAGTTTGAGCAGGCAAGTAACCGGAAATGACTTTTGTTTTTAAAGAATCGTTCATGTTGCTTTGTTGAGAATGAACTTTGAAAGAGTGGATAAGAAGCAGTGAAGAGACTATTGCAGGAATTTAGGTGAGAGACAGTTGTGAGGCTCAGATAAGGGTTGCAACAACGGAAGGGGTTAAAAGAGTTAAACTGATTGTCTAGGAAGAATTAAGGCAGTTAATAGAAATAGTGGGATCCCAGAATCAGATTTTCTTTATTTGGGGATCACAGGTCTCCCACCAAACATCCTCTCTTGATCATCTAATTTAGCTGCTTAAAATCTCTTGCTGGCTTCCTGTTGCCTTCTGCATAAAGTTCAGAGCTATTTTGGAATCACAGAATGTCTTCCCTGATGTCATCTGGTCCTTTTCCAGTCATCCTTCTGTCCTTCTGTTTATTACATCATTGTACCTTTTATAGAATTTGATTATTTCCACTTTACTATTACCCATTACCCCCTCTATACTGTTAGTTACTGTGGGGTAGGGATCATGTCTTATTTATTTTGGTATACCTATTTCCTAGCACTGAGCTCCATATTGTCAATAATGAATCTCTGATTCACCACTAATCTCTTGCTTTCTTTTATTCCTAAACATCACATCTTTTCAGGAAATGGCTGTCAATTTCTCCTTAAGTAAGCTTTTGTTAATGCTCTCACTGCAAATTCAAACTTTGCCTACCAGATGTCAGATAAAGCATGACACCAAATTGCACACACTATTACAGTCTCAATATGCCTTCAAGTTCCATTACTCTCAAGTCCCAGTACACCGGAGAAAAACAGCCAGTGTATTTGCATAAAGAGAAAAAATAAACAGATTGTTCATAAAAACCTGTAATCTAAAGGATTCTTCTCATAACATTTTATCATTAGTCTGATTTTTGCTGAGATTCAGTTTTCTGGAACCTGGTCATTGAAGTACTAAGAGTGGGTTCAGATGCTAACTTTACCATTTTCTTTGGCAAGTTACTTAAATCTTCTGTGACTAAGTTTTCTTATCTGTGAAATTAGGATAGTACAATTACCTCCTCATAATATTGTTGTAGAGTATAAATGAATTAATATATGTTAAGTGCTAAGAATTGTACCTGACACATAATAAACACTGTTTGTTTGTTGTTACTGTCATTCATCTGAGATGAGTTCAATAGTGAAAAAGGGAACCAAGCACAAAAACCATTCTTTTTTTGTTTGCTAGGCTAAGGATAAGAATTTTATTACTCACCCGTACTGATCAAATGATTTACAGTCTATCTCATTTATTTTCATAATACTCTCATAAAATAAGTGTATTTTCAAAAGCATGTGTGTGTATATATATCCTTAAAGAAATGTGCCTGCTTCTTTGTTCTACTAGTTGTCAGAAAATAATAAGTATTATATAATAGTAAAATTTCATCATAGACAATCCTTTCACCTGTTACACAAAGAAATGGATCTCTGAATTGACCTTTCTTTTTTCCACTTGATACATTATTGATTCAAATTAGTATTGAGCAATTAATATCTTCTGAAGAGAGCTGAGTATTTGAATTTGACCAAATTTTGAAAATTAATTCTAACATATTGCTATTAATTTTAAAGCATAGATTATGATACATTTTTTATTTGTATGATGTAAGAATTGCACTATCATGCACAGAAAATTGTAGTTTTCTTTCTTTCCTTAGAAAGGTAATAAGTTAGTGACTATAATGAGAAATTGTACTTCACTTGGCTTAGATCAGGAAGTATTTTTGTGGAATTAAATATCTGAGAAAATAAATCTTTCGTAATCTTTGAAATTTTAGACCACTGGTATCCCAAAATACTCCCCAAAAATCCACATTAGGAAGAGATGCTTAGCTATGATCCACATTCTGAGATTTCTTACTGCAGGAGTACCTAGTATTGAAATGGGGAACAAGGTATGAAAAGCTATAAGATTAATACAGTGCATATTCTTGATTTTCAGTTTTACCAATAGGCTGAAAGGGGTAAGGAATTTAAATAAACTAGTAAAAATTTTTAAATCTTTGATCTTATATCTTAAAGTCTTAAATCCTTGATCAAAAGAATTTCTAAATGGATATAAAATTTTTAAAGATATATGTTTATCATGTGTTGCTTGCCTCCTTGACATTCATTCATTTTCTTCTCTCATTAACTGTGTCTTTGATTTTTCTTTGAGGAATTCATCCATCCCCCAAACCTATTCACAAGGCTTGCTGGGATTGTACTTGCCGAAGCTGTATTCCATCTATCTGGCCATAGTGATTGCTTTAAGGATGAGTGTATGACCCAGTTTGGGCTAGCAAGAGAGAATACACCCAAGAACTTGTGCAAAAATAACTAAAAGAGACACTGGAGCTATCTAGGGTCACTACATAAAGTTGACAATATAAAAGACAGGGGTGGAGGTATTTGTTGGTACCATTTGAACCATTGAATCTATGCTATCCTCACCTGAAGCCATTTTTAATCCTTACCTGAAGCCATTATTTAAACCAGGAAAGTCTCTTCATTATTTCTCTCCCAGAATAGATCTAAATGATACAGAAAGAGACTAGAAAGTTAGTTCCCACTTTGAATGAGTGGCTACCTGGGCTCATACTCCCAGATGTATCCAAAATTTACCTCTAAGCAATTATTCAATCTCTATTTTCCTTAAGAATATGTCTATGAAACATTTGCAAAGCCTTTACTAAAGAAGGGTCAAATGTGGCTTTTCTAAATAAAAGAAGTTAATTTCTATAGAAGATTTCTCAGTAGAAAGAATTCAGGGTGACAGTCTGGTTGGAAGAAGAAGGACTTATTTTATATCTTTAGAGCATTTGATGTTAGATTAAGAAAACATCGGTTGTGCTTACCAAAGCAGAATTGGTGCAGTGTCTAAAGTGCCTCAAGGCATCTTTTTTGTTGTTGTTGCCAGTATTGTTACAAGATACTTTTTAGCCTTCCTATTCTCTTCTATTCTTTTGACATTGAAATATTCCATTGCTGAACATCATTGTAGAGATCATAGAAATGACATGATGTCACAAAATTTCTGCCTGATATTCTTTATATTGGGTTGGCCAAAAAGTCCATTTGGGTTTTTCCATAGCATCTTACAGAAAAACCCCAGCAAACTTTTTGGCCAGTGCAATATTAAGATTCCAAAATGTCAGCTTTGATTCAGAGCTATATCAGAATTTTAAAATAAGAGCTGTATGCAGTGAGCCTTCTGAATATTTAGTTTGGGCTTTTCTAGGATACATAACCCAGAATGTGGCCATATGCCATGAGAGAGCTAGAACCCTCTAGAGAAGTTCTGATTGCCTAAACAACATTCAGAATTGGTTTGAACATTGGTTAGATCTCTGAGTCTGCTACTTAGACTCATTCATTCATCTATTCCACAACATTTAGTTAATGCTCTGTTTCAGGCATTTTGTAGCATGTGCTAGTGATGTAATATAATAATGATAGCTTCTCCTATCCCAACAAGCACCTAGTTGGAGATGGGAAAATGTGTAATCAAATCATTTTAACATAGTGCAATAACTTCTAAACTAGAAGTATGTTCAGGGTGCTAAGAGGAAAAGTGGGTAGAGTTTACACCCTAACTTGGAGGGTCACTGAAGACTTTAAAAAGATGACTTATGTGTTTACTCAAAGGATAAGTAAAAATTCTTAAGGAGATCAGTATATTTTATGCTAAAAGCACAGCTATGCCAAAGCACAGAGGTGTGAAAGAACTTGGGATGTTTGAGGAGCTGCAAATATTTGGATATGTCACTGTAGAATTTGTGTTTGGAAAGTTGAAGGAGATAAGTCTTTGTGAATGGTGCTAGACCATGAAAGAAACCAAGTAAAAAAAGCTCTGTTCCATTCTATTGGTGTTAAAAGTGTTCTGCTATGGCCAACAGCCATGTGAAAATATGTTCAACATGGCTAATCATCAGGGAAAGGCAAGTCAAAACCACAATGAGATATTACCTCACATCTGTCAGAATCGCTGTCATCAAAAAGAACACAAATGACAAATGTTGGCAAGGATGTGGAGAAAAGAGAACACTTGTACACTGTTGGTGGGATTGTAAATTGGTTCAGCCACTGTTGGAAACAGCATGGAGGTTCCTCCAGAAACTTAAAATAGAACTACCATATAACTTAGCAACCCCATTCCTGGATATATATCTGGAAAAAACACTAATTCAAAAAGATACAGGCACCCCAGTGTTCATAGCAGCCTTATCTACAATTGCCAAGATATGGGAGCAACCTAATTGTCCATCAACAGATGAATGGATAAAGAAGCTGTGGTATATATATATACACACAAACACACACGATGGAATACTACTCAGCCACAGAAATGAACAGAATTTTGCCATTTGCAACAACATGGATGGACTTGGAGGACATTACGCTAAGTGAAATAAATCAGAGAAAGACAAATGCTATATGGTATCACTTATATGTGGAATCTAAAAAATACAAGCTAACGAATACAGCAAAAAAGAAGCAGACTCACAGATATAGGGAACAAACTAGTGGCTACCAGGGGACAGGGAGTGGGGAGGAGCAATACAGAGTGGGGGATATAAGCTGTTGGGTGGAAGACAGGCTCAAGGATGTATTATACAACATGGGGGATATAGCCAGTATCTCATCAACACTGTAAATGGAAAGTAACCTTTAAAAGTTGTTTAAGAAGTATTTTTAAAAAATAAAAATAATTTTTTTAAAAAAGTGTTCTGCTGTGGAGGTGGTAAGAATCAGATCATTTAGAAATAAAACTCCAACCACAGCAGGGAGGAAGGGAGGTTGAGACAGATGCTGTCATTCTTTTTTAAGCTAAGAAGTATGTTTGTCATTAAAACAAAATTTGACCTAGGAATAAGTCTAAGGATGTTATTGCAGTGGAATTTGTGTTAATCAGTGTTGTCAATGCTCTCTTGTTCCTCTGACACATTAAATTTAGAAAGTGAGGGAATCCATGTGTTTTAGAATTTATATTTTATATATTTTATAAAATGTGAAAGATGTCTTATGGGTTATCATAATGCTAATGAAAAAAAGGAATGTTCCAAATTAGTATGATCTGGCAAGTAAATGAAGAAAGAAGTTATACTAAACACTATTTTTTATTTATTTTAAAAAGCCCTTGATAATGCAGCTTTAAGAATGTCTTTTATAATTTTTGGAAAAATCCATAGCTGAACGTTATACATACACACCTCTGGTATCTACATAAAAGTGTAAAAGATTGATAGGTTATTACAATATTGGTGAAAGGTGTAATTTTTAAATATCACATTTTATATGACAGGAATACTTGAAAAAAATTGTAGCATAATTGTATTAATTCTGCTACTTAGAAGTAGTAGATTGTTTAAACCTTGTATTCCTGGAATTGCTCTAATCATTTAGATCGTAACAGTGATTACATTACAATCATAATGATCAAAATGTTGATTGTTCTTATGTTTTTAATTTAAAAATTGATTTTCTTATATTTTCAATTTAATATGAAGAATATTATATTAAGTATTTTATGGTACTTTAATACATTGATTTACAATGCAGTTTCTTAGCAGGATGGATTTAAATTAAATAATAACTTTATGCCGTTTAGTTGGACTGTACTCAGGCAGGGCCAACTGATTACAGTCAGGGGAAAACAGCAAACCAAAGTTGCATCAGAGTCATGAAAGAATCCTTTACCTTTGTTCATAAAGTCATATCCTCTTCTTATAATTTAATAAAAGCATTTCAAAATGGATTTACTGAAGGCTTAAAATGTAGCTTTGGTCAATAGAAAGGTTAATATTAAATGTGAAAAACATAATAATGTGTATGAAGTATGTGCCTTTCATCCCCAGAAAATGGAAGTGTTTATCTCCTGCTAAAATTAAGAAAGGCAAGGCTGGTTCCCTGCTGTTTCTTTTTAAATAATCCTATAATTATTTAGTCAAATTCAAGGAAACAATTATTTGTTTGAACTTTTCTTTTGCAAAATTGTACTTCATGTGCATTTGGGGGGTATTAACCATACATTCTGAATTAAGTATATCTTGATTTCTTAACAACTTTGCTCTTTCTCATAGGAGAATGGCAGTAATTCTTTTGAAGCAGGGTGGTCCCCATTATTCTAGTTTGCCCACATGCATGAGAGGAGGAAAATAGAATTCTGGGGCCATTGAGAGCACCCCGGTGAACACAGACTGTATGGTGCTGTATTTCTGCCTGGCTAAGCACGTATGACTTATAAAGATTGCAGATGTTTTTACAACCAAATCACCACTCTTCTTACCTAAAATATTCATCTATCTTAAAAAGTTTCTACATCCATAAAAAAGATTATTCATCAGAAACAAATTAGTTTCAACTCAAGGTTCACTGAAACACTCGAAAGTGTTACTCTAAATGAATGGGGTTCATGCTTTTTATAAAATTGGTACAAGACTTAAACCTGCTCCAGCTGAACTAGTCAAGCAGATCATGAGCCCTGTTGTTTTATGAATGGATCACATGGCACAAGCCTAGGAGTCTCATGGCATTCTGGAAAGTTATGCAGCAACACTGTCATTTATCCAGAATGTAGGGTGCAAGGTGCTCTCTGGAGTTCTCCTGCACTGGCTTTCAGCCTGTCATTAGGGCTAGATTCTGAACACCATCATGTAACCAGGATCCAATTTATATAAGAAAAAATACAGGGAGTTACTAAACATACGAGAACACTGCGACAACAACAACAAAAAATGCAAATTGCTGAGACAATATCTGTTTTCCCTTATGTGTCAATAAACAGTCAATAAAAAGAGTACCCAGTGCCATGAAACAGAAACTCTTACATGAAAGAGGAGGAATTGTAAAGTATTGTGATCTTTAGGATGTAAACAACATATATCTTAAACCTCAAGTATGTTTATCTCTACCACCTCTAGTAAGCTACTCTGAGGAATAATACCCAAATTGTGGATTCTTAAAAAAGAAGAAATTGTCTACAGCATATACTAAAAGGAGTAAGAATGGAGTAGCCAATAAAGAAGACCTAAAAGAAAATGCAAGAAAGAACAGAACAGAAAGAATGTCTTTGCATAAGGAAAGATATTAGTTCTAATAATTACGATGAAGGAGGGCTGTACAATATATTCTAGTCTGTTGATCTCCCTGTCTGTTTTTCTTTTCTAAACTTTCAAATGTTCACTGATAAGTGATTTTTCTAAGTTTTAAATTTACTCTTTTGGTAATTTTTGACTGTGAATATACAAATTTTTTTTTCATAAATGGGTGTTTGATTTTGTCAATTTTTCTATATTTGTTGAAATAATCATATGATTTTTCTTTCTAAGTCTGGTGATGGGATAGATTACAGTAATTGATTTCTGAATATTGAACCAGCCTATATACCTGGGTTACATAAATCCCACTTGGTCATGATGCGTAATTCTTTTCATACATTTTTGGATTTGGTTTACTACTATTTTGTTGAGGATTTTTGCATTTGTATTCATGAAATACATTGGTCCGTATTTTTCTTTTCTTGTAATGTCTTTGCCTGGCTTTGTTATTAAGGTAATATCAGCCTTACGGTTAGGAAGTTAGAAGTATTCCTTCTGCTTCTATCTTCTGTAAGACATCACAGAGAATTAGTATAATTTCTTTCCTAAATGTTTGATAGAATTCCCCAGGGTACCCATCTGGGCCTGATGCTTTCTGTTTTGAAAGGTTATTAAATATTGATTCATATCCTTAATAGATATAGGCCTAATCGAATTGTCTATTTCTTCTTATGTGAGTTTTGGCAAATTGCATCTTTCAGGGAACTGCTTCCTCTTTTTGTTATTTTTTTCAGGCGTTGTGGATACAGGATCAAGGAAGAAAATAGATCAATGAAACTGACAGAAGAGTCATTATGTAGAAATACAGAGAATAATAAATGTCCACATGGCTTAAAGCATGTTTGTTTGGAGGATACACAGAATTTACAGAGAAAACCTCTCTTTATATATTACTTGTATATATTATTAAAAAATTTTGATTATCAATCCCTGCTAGATAAAGATATGGTCAGAGGAGTATCTAAATACAGCGTTAGAAACTAGCTGACTCTGCAGGCTGTCTGCCTCTCCTGTCTGCTCAGGAGTCAGGCTACTCTCTTCTCTCTACACTCAGATTGTGGTCCATATATCAACTGCATAACATCTGCCGGGATCTTGTTAGAAAGGCAGAGTCTTGAGTCCCACTCCAGGCTTTCTGAATCCAAATCTGCATTTTTAAAAATTGAGGTATAGTTTTTTTTTAATTTTTTATTGAAATATAGTTGATTTAAAATGTGTTAGTTTAGGTATACAGCAAAATGATTCAATTACACATATATGTATATGTATTCTTTTTTAGATTCTTTTCCGTTATGGTTTATTATAAGATATTGAGTGTAGTTCCCTGTGCTATTTATTTTATATATAGTGGTATGTATATTTTAATCCCAAGCTCCTAATTTATCCCTCTCCTCCTTTCCCCTTTGGTAACCATAAGTTTGTTTTCTATGTCTGTGAGTCTATATCTTTTTGGTAAATAAGTTCATTTGTATCATTTTTTTAGATTCTACATATAAATGATATTGTGTGGTATTTGTCTTTGTCTGACTTACTTCACTTACTATGATAATCTCTAAGTCCATCCATGTGGCTGCAAATGGCATTATTTCATTCTTTTTTGTAGCTGAGTAATATTCTATTGTGTATATATACACCACATACTCTTTATCCATGCATCTGTCGATAGATACGTAGTTTGCTTCCATGTCTTGGCTGTTGTAAATAGTGCTGCTATGAACATTGGGATGCATGTATCTTTTGAATTATGGTTTTTCCAGATACATGCTTAGGCATAGGATTGCAGAATCATATGGTGGCTCTATTTTTAGTTTTTTAAGGAACCTCCGTACTGTTCTCCATATGCTGCACCAAATTACATTCCCACTAACAGTGTGGGAAGGTGGATTATGCAAATCTTAAATGAATTTAGACAAAACTGACATCTTTATTATGTAAACCTCTCCATCTAGAAGCTTGGTGTATTTCTCTGTTATTTGCCAAGTTTTTCTTTATTTTTCTTATTGGAGATTTGAAAATTGTTTTTTATGTCAAATAAAGATACTCAGAAAAAGAGATGGAGTGATATGATGATTGCCATTCCTTTTATTTTCTAGTACCTTTGTCTCTCGTTTAGTAATCATTTCCTAAGCGCAAAAGTCAATATATTAGTGTAAAGACTTTAACCATATTTTTAGAGGGATCAGAATACTTGATTTTTACTTATGACTCTGCTTCTGAGTAGTTTTTATATAATGCATTGAACTTTGTGAACCTTCCATTCACCAAAGTGCAGAATCAACACAGAACTGAAAATGGTGTGATGTATATCTTAGGTCTTAAGAAAGTATCTTTTGTATCAAAATTCTTGTTGCTACTAATAAAGCACCATTTTCCTGAAACTTTTCTTTATAGTTTAGGCATTGAGAGAGTTGACCTGAGTTTGTCAACGATGATAATCCTTTTCTTTCTTTGGCATTCAAATTCTACAGAAATATTTAAAATGCCTCAAAACACCTAGTTCAGTTTATCCTGAAAGGAACAGTGAATGTTTAACAAAAGAAAAATATCATATGTACCTGTTGATAGTTTTGATTAAATATGTGCTGTGCATTGATATTTTAATTTTCCAAGTACTTTCATATTATAGTAGAAACCAAACAAACATTAACACAATAAATATTTTCCCATAAGAGAAGTGAAAGCAATGGGCTGATAGAAACTTTTAAAGAACTCTAATATTATAGTTCCCACAGCCCTGATGTAATCTGGTTCCTATATTCAATCTGTTAGCATAAACCTGATTATTTTATCTTTTAATTACAATAACATCTATAATGATGCAAGATACCCTAATAAAAATAATTATTCTTTAACTATCAACAGGTTTTATCTCAGATTGTCTCTTATAGTAGGGACTGAAAATAAACAATCCAAAAAACAAAGCCCAAGGATAAATGAGAAAAATACTTTAAAACAGTCTGTAAGTGTTAACTCTCATCCATAAACATGAGAGTGAAAGAAACTGTTATAAATCAATGTGATGAAATATTTACCCAAAGAACATTTTAAATAATATTGATTTCTACTAGTTCTATTTAGGCAAAGTGACCTACTTCAATTGGACATTTGCCTAATGGCCTGTGGGGAAACATGCACTTTTGAAAGGAAATGGAGGAATCAGGCTCTGACTCTTGGGCTTCTAACTAGGAATTCTGTTCTCCGAATAATGGGCTGGTGAATGCCCTCACTGTGGCAAATAGTGCCGCCTCCTTACGCTCTCCTACATTTGTTTTTCCCTGACAGTCTCATGAATGTCTCTACTATCAAAGTCTTTATCAGGCTCTAATTCTCCTTTCCCTAATTTTGGTTGCACCTTGCCTGAATTTATGACCTAAAGAGCTTAGAAACTCTATAGTTTTAGGGCTAATATCAGAAATCTAGCTCAACCCTATATCAGAAAGGGTTTATGAAGTCTTTTTAGAAAATAATGGTCAGGTGTGATATTTTTCCATACAAAAATATATTATAAGTTGCTCTATACAGTTGCCTTTTCACTGAGTTATTTAATGTGCCTTTGTTGAAGACACTATTACAAAAGGCATGTGGAAGTTGTTGTGGTAACACTTATGCATTAAATTAAGCACTATCTCCTTTATGAAAATTGTCAGAAGAAATTTACTGGTTTTTTAAAATCAAGAACAATTTTACCTCCCCTGAAAATTGTCCAATTCTTGGATGGATTTTGTAATTAATCCCCCTTTACGTTGCCAGCTAAAAAGCTGAGAACTAAGATTATGAGGAACCTGTAACCAAAATATTGGATTTTTTTATATGCACAACCACTTGCACTAACTTCGTTTCTCAAATGTCTATACTTATTAAAATAAATGTATTACTCAACATTTTAATTATTAGCTAACTTTTAGGTGTTACAAACTACATTAAAACTTTTTTTGAAACAATCTGATATAGGAATTAATGTATTAGATTCCCATTTGCAGACATCTACCTGGAATTTTGAAATCAACCAATCAGAAAGTAGTGACTGCCTGTACCTGCTAGGTAGCAATCCTCTTTTCCTCTCACTCCCCAATCAGTCATTTGAAGAAAAAAGTCATACAATGAAAGCATTGTGCTATGAAAACTCCTTTTTTTAAAATTAATTTTTATTGGAGTATAATTGATTTACAGTGTTGTGTTAGTTTCTGCTGTACAGCAAAGTGAATCAGTTATACATATGCATATATGTACTCTTTTTAAGATTCTTTTCCCCTGTAAGTCATTACAGAGTAGTGAGTAGAGTTTCCTGTGCTACACAGCAGGTTCTTATTAGTTATCTGTTACATATACAGTAGTGTGTATGTGTCAACCCCAGTCTCCCAATTTATCCCTCTCCTACCTTCCCCCCGGTAACCATAGGTTTGTTTTCTTTAAGCATGTGGGTCTGTCTCAGAGCCCTAAACTTGTGACTCAGTGTCTCTAGACAGTTCTATCTCAGAGAAAACACTCGCCAAGTAGCAAATAAATTTTTTAAATTAGTATTTACATACAAAGTTCTTTGAAAATGCAAGGCTGTGTAAATGTACTTGGCATGTTTCATTGTTTAAAGGTCTAATAGAATGGAAGGTGACCTAGATGGCATTTTGTAATTGGAAAGTAGTAGTAGTAACAGGGCAACTTAAGGTGAGCACTCTTTTTGATATCTTTGTGTGTGTGTATATATGTGCAGATGTGTTCTGATGTATGAAATGTCTGAGTGTGTAGTATGTTTATTATCACTGTGTTCCTTAAATGATCACCATAATGATTAGAGATGTTTTTAAACTTATCTGATAAAAGCACAGAAATTTTAAATGATTACATTTTGGAGAGCAGTATTTGTGGGCATTTCTTTTAAATAGCACAGGCAGCATTCTGATTTCCTTTAAGACCCTTCAGTATATTTGTAGACTGGTGGTCTACATTACTGATCCCTCTCGTTTCCGTGACGAAAATTTATTCCTAACCCCCCCGCACTGAGACCTTTGCCTGTCATCAAACTTACTTTTTCTCTAATGCGAAAATGACATTTGACTGGATTATTCAGCACAAGAAGGCTTCTGTCGTTGAGCACGATCAGTATGCTGAGGTTCACTGCCTTTATAGACCTCACAGTGACTGCCTTCATCAATGAAAGCTGGAGGGGTTCCGTCAGAGGGGTTCTAGTCAGATTATACCAATGCTTGAAGTTTTTTTTGTTTTGTTTTTAACAATTGTAACCTCTATTATCAACCTAAAATATGCCACAAGTCTGTTTCTAAAAATATTATCTACTCATATGTAAATATATGTCAATCCACAGACATTTTCAAGATTCATTATTTGCAAGATTTGCAAAAGTATGTATATACATGGTTTGTATTCTAAAGGACTTGATATACCAGTAGCATATTTGAGTAAAAGATAATTGACAATAAAAAAATAGCACACAATTTAATTTAAAGGAATCATTCTACTAATAATGATAGAAGTAATAATACCTATCACTTATTATAACAAGTATTATGTACCAGGTTCTTTATACTGTGTTCAGCTTTTACATCTATCATATCTAATTTTTATAACAGCCCTTCAAAAGAGTTAGTGTTAAATCCATTTTGCGGACAGGGAACTAGTTACCTACTAAAGATCATGCAGCTAAGAAATAGTTTAAAGTTTAGCTCCATTTGACATTGTCTACAGTCTGTCACAGCATCATATTGCATCCCCATAGATGTTATAGATTTTCAGAAGTTAGAAATTGCCTCCAGCTGCAGTTGTCAGGAAGATTTGACAGAGATGGTGCAGATTAATTCAGCATTTCTTGGTGTGAAGGAGTTTAAAAAGTTGAGAGAAGGAAGAAAGTGTTCTAAGTTGGGGAGAAAAGGCACAAGTTGGTGAGTAAAAATAAAAAGAGGAAGAGCACATGCATCCTGGAGAATTGAATATACTGATACGTACAGAACATAAGTTTCATCTGAAAGTAGTTTGGAGATAAAATTGAAGTGAGAGTCAGTAATATAATATTATAGAAGGGCATGCATGCCATCTAATGGCTTGGTATTTATTATTGAATGTACCAATTTACTTGAAAGCTTTTGGGGGTAAGTATAATATTATCAAATGCTGTATTAAGACCACTGTATTGACCTGGCAGAACTGCAGGATAGAGTCTGAGCATCTGGAAGCAGATGAATTAGGAGACATTTGAACTAGTCCAAAGATACGGGGCTAAGTTTCACAACAAAATTCATGAAATGGAACTAAAAGAGTGTAGACTAGTGACATTTTTAAGGACAAATCAGATCTTTGCAATTGAATAAATGTTAGTAGAACGTTAATTCAAATATGCCTTCAAAATTGGGGAGCTAACTAGAAAAACAATGTTACCACAAAGAGATTTATCTAAATTTACAGGAGCAAATGGCTTTGAGAAGAAGGGTTATTTAGATGAATTAGTTTATATATGAGATATTAGGAGCGTAAGCAAGTTGAAACCAACCAACAAATGATGAATATGAGATAGAGCATCAAAAGAGATGTCAGGAAATGAAGTATGGCTTGTCAAATGTGTAAAGATATATAAAACCAGCAGGCTAGACCTTCAACTATAATATATAGTTGAAGTCATATATAATCTTGTCTGAGTTACTACTATGTGCAAAGTATGCACTAGAAAATTTTAAAGGCAGTAATTTTATTTCTTTTTATAGCAGAATGAACTGAGACTCAGGTTAAGTAGTTTATTAAAGTCAGCTATTAAGACTTCTACTACTGGTAATGAAAGAGTAATAATTAGGACTAACTCTACTTCTAAAGACAATTTAAAAGGCTGGAAAAAAATATTTGTAGAAATGTTTGAAGATAATGGAGAGCTAACAAGGTAGTGAAGAATTATAGGTCAAAGATCTGAGAGGAGAATGGCAAAAGTATAAGTTTGGTATTTGAGTAGTCTCAGTTTTATGGATAGCTGCAACTCTAGAAGAGGAGGCTGTGTGGCTGAGAAGATTAACAGAGCTTTCCATAACCGCATAGTGCTATGCTGACAAAAATTAGAATTCAGTCAGCCAAAGAAGGGGGACCCTAGTGAATACATCAGTCTTTAGGATGGGATATCAAAGAGCTCTACCCTAGGATAAATCAAAAGAATAAATAAAAAATAGACCAATACACAGAGTCTGAAGACTAACTTCAGATCACTTCAATCATGAAAATTGGACTAAGTTGTCCAGGATTGTAAATTTTGTATGAGGTTCTAATAGACCACTATCAATAACTGATAGAACAATTACACAAAAACCAGTAAGGATAAAAAAGATTTGAAAAAACACAGTTAACAAATTTGAACTAGAAGAATGCTATATCCAATAATCACAGAGTACTCTTCTAAGCAAATATGACATCTTTAAATATTATCAGACATAAAGCAAGTATCAATATATTTAAAAGGTTTCAGATCTGCCAGAATATGTTTTCTAATCCTAGTACTATTATGATTGACATCAATATTAAAATATATATAAACTCTTCATATGTGTGAAAATTAAGAAATAATTTTCCAAGCAGTGAATGGATCAGAGAAAAAAAATCAAAATAGGAAGTAAAATATATTTTGAACTGATTTATAGTGTAAATACTATATATCAAAACTTACGAGATGCAACTAAAGCCATATGTAAAGAGAAATATATAATCTTAGACATATGTATTAGAAATAAAGGAATACTGAAAAAATCAATGAGCTAAGTATCCCTCACATGCACTTAAAAAATATACCTTAAATATAAACACAAATAAAATAATAGGAAGAAAAAATTTAAGAGCAAAAAATGTACAGAATAGAAAGCATGCAGTAGATATGATAAATGAACACAAATTTGTTTTTTAACAGACTAATAACACTTATAAACCCACACAGAGACAAATGAGGAAAAAGAGATGATAGTAAGTACACATTTCACTCTGAAAAGGGGAGCATCATTAGAGGTCATAAAAGCATGACAAATAGTAAAAGGATATTATTCACCATGTGATGCCAGTACGGTTAAAAATTTAGGGGACTTTTCAGATCTCCAGACAAATACCACTCACCGAACTTGAATACAAAATAAACATCTTCCCATAAAGAAATGTGCAAATCCAGATGGCTTACCTAACAAGTACTACAAAAATATTCAGGGAAAAACACTGTCAGTCTTCTACAAATTTTTGAGAGAATAAAAAATGAGAAATAATTCCCAGCTTATTTAATGAGACCAAGCATAAAATTAATACTAAAAGTAAAGTCAAAATTGGATATCAAAATTAGAAGCAAAAATTATAAATAAAAACTAGCAAATCATACTCAATTATATATAAAAAGAGCCAACTAGTTGTGGTTTTTTTCTAGGAATGTGAGGTCAGTTTATCATTCAAAAATCAGTTGATTCAACTAGTTAATAAAGTGAAAGAGAAAACACCATTTTCTCAATAGATTCAGGAAATGCACTTGGTAAAATTTAACCTCTGTTCAGGATATAAACTACAAGCAATCTAGTAATGAAAGAAAACTTCTTTAAATTGGTAAGTATATGATTAAAATACTAAACCATATATGATATTTAGTGGTGAAATATGAAAGCTTTCCCTCCGATAAAAGCAACAGAGAAAGATATACACTATCACCGCTCCTATGAATTAATTAATTATCAGATCAAGTCAATGTTTGTATAATAAACATCCAATAACTATAAGATTTTAATAAAAATGATACTTGTTATTTTACTTATTATTCAGTTACTCTTCAATAGGAAATCTAGAACTTATTCTAAAATTTTTATGAAAATTCAAAGGGCCGCAAGTAAGCATTACACTCAGGAAACAGAAAGATAGAAGAATATTCTGTATTGGAGAGCAAGATTTATTATTAACCTAATAAGACACAGTGGTATTGGTGCAAAATATGCAGTTATACTAATTGAACAGCATACACAGTCCAGACACAGAACCACATATTTATAGACATAATGTATGATAAAGCTGGAAACGTAAATGCACAGAGAAAGAAAAAATTTTTTTCAATAAAGGGTGCTAGGTCAATGGGATAGCAATAAAAAAATAGGAACTTGATCCCTTTCTCAAACAATATACAAAAACCAATTTTAGCTGGATTATAAATCCAATATAAAAGTTTTTAATCTAGAAAATAATATAGGAGATTAATTTTATAAACTGATATAGAGAAAGCTTTCTTTCTTTTTTTTTAATTTATGTATGTATGTATGTATGTATGTATTTTTGACTGCCTTGCGTCTTTGTTGCTGCACCCAGGCTTTCTCTAGTTGCGGTGAGCGGGGGCTACTCTTTGTTGTGGTACATGGGCTTCTCAGTGTGGTGGCTTCTCTTGTTGCAGAGCACAGGCTCTATGTTCATGGGCTTCAGTGGTTGCAACATGCGGGCTCTTTCTGTATTCAGAATGTATAAAGAACTGCTACAATGCAATAAGAAAAGCACAGTTATTCCAATAGATAAAAAATCATCAGGAGACTTGAATAGGTCTTTTTCAAAAGAGACATTGTAAGCCAATAAATATATTAAAACATATTCATTAGTAACTGGAAAATGCCAATTAAAACCAAAATGCTATACCACTACACACACACCAGGATGGTGAAAATTAAAAAGCAGACAATACCAAAAGTTAGTGAGGGTGTAGGGCGGGGAAACTCTCAAACACTACTGCAGGAAAGTGATGCTTTGCCATTGCCAGCAGAAATGAACATATCATTGCCAATGACTTAGGAATCTCTCTCTTAAGTATGTACCAAAAAGAAATGTGTGCCTACGTGCACTAAAACCATATAAAGAATATTAAGAACTTATTCATGTGAATTTCAAAAGCAGGCAAAACTAAACAATGGAGCTAAAAATCAGAATAATGGTTACTGTGGGGAAGAGGGAAGGAGAAATAGTTGAAATGGTCATGATGGAGTACAGGAGCTTCAAGACTGCTGGTAGTGTTCTGTTTTGCACCCTGAGGAATAATTACTCAGGTGTTTGCTTTGTGACAGTTATTGAACTGTACATTTTTTAGAATATTGCCCTATGTATATTATATACTTCAATAAAAATATAAGTAAAACCCAAGTATTAAAAACAAGAAAAAAAAACTCATCTAGCTTGAAAATGGAAATAAGGGATTCAAATTCAGGTCTAGCAAACTTCAAAGCCTATGAATGATTTATCCTCGTTCAGTAGAACAGTTACAAGGAGTAAAACATTGGTGCACGTTCAAATTTGGTGAAAATTTGTTGGGGAGTCTATATTAATGAACAGTGAAAATGGAAACATTAAAAAAAGACCTGTGAATGAAATATGTTCCTACACTATCTCCTGTTCTTAACTCTGATTTCATTTATAGTTAGTGCCACAAAAATGTGATTATTTATTATTTCACATGAGTTCATTTTGTCCACTGGAGTAGATTATAAATTTCTGGAAAAAAACGAGTCATATTTCAGTGGGTTTTAATTACCCATAGCAGCTAGTTCTGGGCACATAGCACATACATGGCAAATATCTCTTGTGTAATACAATTTCAGGGGAAAAAAATCTGATACATACTTGTGCATTTTTTTTCTACTTTCTCTTCCTTGCTCCTACTAGGTTAGTCAGTTGATGCACTTTGTCAGGAAAAGGATGCTTGTCATATCTTGTTCACTGATGTATCCACTGTACCTAGAATGGTGCCAGCACACACATGAATGAAGCCTAATACTTATCAAATCATTCAGTTATGTATGCCACATTTCTGCTTATCCGTCAACTTAAAATACACTCTCCTACACTTTCTAGTGAAATTCTACTCATTCCTTAAGAGCAAAATTGGAAGATCTCCTCCACAAAGTCTCCCTCACTCTTCCCCTCAGAACCAAATGCTTTCGCTTTGCATTCTAGTAGCGATTTCTTTGTATCCCTATCACGGCTTATATGATGCTTGCCCTGTATTACGCTTAGTCATTCATTCTGTCTCTAACTTAAGCTATGAGATAGTAGATAATGTAAGGAAAGCATGGCAAACAGGCATTAACAATTTTTAAAGCACATTAGACTCTGAGCAGAGTGCCCCTTCAGCTCTAAGTTAGATAACATGGCCAAAGTGACACACCTAGCAAGGAGGCAACCTCTATTTTGTACCCAGGTCCTTGTGGTGCAAAATTAGTTCCCTTTTCATCTCTCCATGCTGCCTCCATAGCAGTGTGTCTGTCTTCTTTCTCTGTGGCTCTTGCAGTTTCTTGCCCAGTGTCCTCCATGGTCCAGAAAGAGTTGTAAATCTGAATAGTCTATTGGCTCTTCAGTTAATTCAAACGTTGAATTTCCCTGAAGAGCACCTGATTCTAGATGCGAAGAAAGCAGATTGGCATCGAGAGATGCTATCTCTGTCAGTTTTCATAAAATATCAGAAAAATAAGCCTTGTACAAAATTCTCTTCCATGTATGTCATTATATGCATCTTTAAAATATGCTTTCTATGCAAGATATTTGTGAAGTTGTGTTTAAAATAGTGTGGTTGTCTTCTGTCAGCTCAGATCAGTAGAAGGCTCTGAAAAAGGACTGGAGGTAAAAAGGTAATCAAAAGCTCACACCAAAATATTCTAATGTGTTGAAATTTTCTTCTTTTTCTCTTATCTGATTCCCTTGTGCTAATTTTTAACTTTATAGCTGGTACTTTGTTACACTCAGTGCATCTATTTTTAATGACATAATTCTGTTTCAGGAAGGAAAACATTTTTTTTTACTATCTCAGTATATAGTAAGTTTTGAGATGTAGTTTTCTGATTTTTTTAATTATTTGGAAATATTTATACCTTCTCTTGCTTCAACTGTTGACTCTGTGAGTGTGACAGATGGCAACACATCCTACATCTAAAACTAGTTATCAGTATGGGAGGAATACTGTTGCTTTTTCTCTTTCATCCCTTTGCATCCTGTAAAGACTTTATCTACATGATCACAACTGTAATTCTGACAGATAACAGCAATATAAATAAAGAAGTGTGTGTCCTCCTATTACCAAATAGAGGTCCTGATAAAACTACAGAATAATTGGCACCATATCCCCAAAGTCAAGTTCATTATTAAACACATATGGTGTCTCCTAAAGAATTACTCAAGTATATCCAGACTTTCAATTAAAATTAATATTTAATCTTTCAAAAGTACAATTTAAATTCTGCTTGCCTGTTTCTTCTGTAAAGAAGTTGTTGTGTGGAGTTTTCTATTATCAGTAAATAGCTTACATTTTTCTTCAGAAAGGGTAAATTAAGAGTTCTACAGATAATTAAGAATTTATAACCAAAATATTTATGACATTTTACACCAAAGCCAGACAACGGTCTTAATACATATACAAATAAGGTCATCTCTGCACACAGGCAAGGTTGACTGGCTTGTGGAAGCCTTGTTTACTATTATAGTAAAGTGAGAGTGGGTAGCTATATTGCATCAGTGAAGTAACACTTTCATAATTGCTACTTTGGAAGAGCTAAGGAATCTGTAGTAGGCCACCTGGAGTCATGAATCAATTCTCAGAGTCATTCCTAGGATACAAAGACATTAGCTAGGCTTAATCAACAACTCTACTAATCTTCCATTCTGCCTTTCCTATTTCAAGAAATTGGGTCGATGTATTAGTTTAAAATCTCTGATTTTGTGTGTGTATTACATGCATGTATGTATTTTATGAGTACGCTTACGTTAACCTTTGGGGTAGAATTTATTTTCAGTAAGTTTATTAAATTACTGATTAGGTATTATACCTCATTTTAGCTAGAATACAGCTTAAAATAAAAATGCATACAAATAGGAGCTCTTAGAAATCTCTAATAGGAAGAGGAATTGGCAAATAACTTTTCAAAAATGATCACAGTCAAAAGTTCTTATATTTATTCTTTCATTCACTAATTCTGTCACAGTATATTCTAAATTGTGATTGATAGTGCTCCTTGAAATATTTCGACAGGCTCTTACTATGGTTTGGCCAGTCACAGTTATGAAATCCCAACTCATTTGGCTAAAGCAGTACTCCACTCCTCTCAGCAGCTTTTGAGATTACATCCCTGGATAGTACAACCAAGGTGTTATGTCTGGAAATCATCACCAAAGGTATACTGGAAAGAATACTGAAATATGAATAGAGAGACATGAATTCTAATCCTAGTTCTCTCACTTATTGTAAAACATTGGACAGGTCTTTTCTACTATCACCAGCTCAGTTTATTCATCTCTAAAAAAAATGGGCAAAATCCCTGAAGCTTTAGTTTTCTAGAGTATCTGGCAGTGAATCCAGCTAAATGCAATGCCATGTAGCTGTTTTCATGATCAGTAGATGATAAGTGAAATTTCCATATTAAGTAAATACATTATATTTGATTATTGATACTTGTGCTGATTTGTGGCACTCTGGAATATTACATTGCCTGTCTTGAACATTTACAGAATCAGAGAGGAATTCTTTTCTCTCAGCTGAAAGGTGGAAGTATGTGGTTTGAAGTCAAGTTGACAACCATCAGAGGTCAGCTGGAGATGTATTAACAAGCAGAAAAATAGGATCAATTTGCCATCATCATCTCCTATGATCGTTTAATGCCAATCTTGTTGGACTTGTGGCTATTAAGTTAAAATATTACATACCCAGCAACTGATTGTAAGGTTCTGAGACCAATAGGGCCAATGAAGATTCCAACCCATAAATTTCATTGTTAGAACAGAAACCAGAATCATAGCACAGTTTTTCCGCTTTCAGTTGAAGGCATGTATTTTAATATTTTCTAATGGTAATGTTAATCAAGAATTCCAAGAATGGAGACCTGGTTGAGGCAACAGAAATGTGTTTTGGGGTGAGACACAAATCCAAGAAACACTTGAATTGTGTTCTGCTGGACTACAAAATGGGGGAAGCTTATAAAAGCAGAAAACCGTAAGTTTATTTAAATTGTCAAGATTTAGGATTGGAGCTGGCAAGAAGTAAGGGTTCTTGGTAAGCAAGGATTGATTGGGGTTCAAAATGATTACCTAGTTGCAAAGAGGGGGGAGATGGCCTTTGAAACTACAAGGTTGCAGCTAGTAGCTGCTTACTGATATTATTTTGAAAACTGCTGGTGGTGTCCTTGAGTTGGATACAGTTCAGAGAATAGTTCTTAGTGATGCAGGAATGGGTCTGAAGCCACATGCACAATGGCCACCTGGCTCCTGAACCATAGTTACTCCATTTTGATTTATAAATGATCTTAAATATGTCATCAGGGCTTTTCTAATGTGATTCCTGATTATATGTAAACGTTTTTTTCTCTATAGTTACTGTTTTTACAGATTCATTTATCATTTATTTTACAACTTAAAGCAAAAGAAAACAGTTTTAAATGAATATAAATATGAAGCAGCTGGTGATCTGTTCAGGATTGGATGAAAGCCTCCTTCCTAATGAGATAGGAATGGAGTAACAGAAGTCACTGTTTCTGAAGGCCAAGTTCCCCACCCAGTATTGATGATTCTTAGTTTTGGGGCCTCCATGCAGTTTTAGCCAAACGTCCCTATATTCTTCTAAAGAGTAAAATAATATTCTTGAAAATAAAAGCAAGTGATTTGTTTAAATATGTTCAGTATTTTTAAATGTTACGAAATAATTATACTGCTAACCTGTTTAAAATGTTGTGAAATATTTGATGCATACAAAAGATTTCTTACAATATTACATGTCATAAAGCATAAAGATAAACATCCCGTTAAATAAATAGAACTTTACTGATAGAATTGAAACTCCCTGGACCCTCATGACCTCATCCCTCTGGCTCCCTCAACCCCTCTCCAAAGTGATTTTCTAAGTGAATTTTTTGTTCATCATTTTGCTTTTGCATATTACATGGTTTTTCCACATATGAATGTGTCCCTAAGAGTTTTATGTTTACTTATTCTGGAACTTTATATAAAGGATATTAATTTACTTAATAAATGTTAACTGATTGCCTACTTTGTGCCAGGCACTATTTTATATGTAATGGTTATAACAAGATTAAAATAGTGTCCCTGTCTTCATGGACCGCACATTCTGGGGAGGAAACAGACAATGAAAAAGCAAATAAGTAAAATATCATCAGTCAAATGATAAGTACTGTGAAGAAAAATACACTGGGTGAGAGAGATGGGAGAGTATGTTATTTTATTTTGGGTGGTCAAGGAAGAGCTCTCTAAGGTGCAACGTTTAAGTAGAGCCCAAAAGAAAGAGAATAAGCTCCTAGGCAGGTGTGGGGATTCTGTGCCATATGATGGGAAGAACAAGTGTAAAGACCTGAGATGGAGCACACCTGGCTGCTTTGAGGATAAGCAGGAGGCCAGGAGTATGAGCTGAGTGTGACTGTGTGTGTGTGTGCGTGTTTGTGTAGGGGAGGTGGATGGGGACGGGAGGGGTGGTAGTGGAATGTAGCAGGGACCAGATCCTGAGGGCCTTATAGACCATTATAAACACATCATGTTTTTTTTTAATTTAGGTGAAATTCACACAACATGAAAGTAACTGTTTTAAAGTATACAATTCAGTGGCATTTAGTATTTTCACATTGTTGTGCAACCACCACTGCTATTTGGCTCTAGAACACTTTCATCACTCCAAAAGAATACCCAGTACCCACTAAGCAGTCACTCCCTGTTTTCTTATCCCCCAGTCCATGGCAACCACCAGTCTACTTTCTGTCTCTATGGATTTGCCTATTCTGGATGTTTCTATACATGGAATCATATATAACTTTCTAAACATGTTTTCTTTCACTTAGCATGATGTTTTCAAGGTTTATCCACATTGTGTGTATCAGCACTTCATCCTTTTTTAATGTCTGAGTAATGTTCCATAACCCCATTCACCTGATGATGGACATTTGGGATGTTTCCACGGTACTATTGTGAATAGTGATGCTAGGAACATTTGTGGGCAAGTTCTTGTGTGGATGTATCTTTTCAGTTTTCTTGAGTATATGGCAAGGACTGGAACTACTCTGTCATATGGTAGTTCCCTTTTAGTGTTTTGAGGAACTGCCGTACCTTTCCATCATGGCTGCACAATTTTGCAACAGATAAGGGTTTCAGTTTTTCCACATCCTCAACAACGCCTGTTCCTTTCTTCTTTTCTTCTTTTCTTTTTATTATGACCTTCTTAGGAAGTGTGAAATGGTATCTCATTGTGATTTGATTTGCATTTTCCTAATGATTAATGCTGTTGAGCATCTTTTCTTGTACTTACTGGCTATTTGTGTATCTTTTTTGGAGAAATGTTTATTCAATTCTTTGACTATTTTTTAATTGGGTTGTCTCTTAGTTGAGTTATAAGTATTCCTTATTATGACTGCCTAAAGTTGCTAGGTATCATATTCATTTATTTACTCAGAAAATGTTAAATAAGCTTGTATTCTGGGCCAGGTACTTTTTTAATCATTAGGGATACAACAGTGAGAGACAAACAACAGATAATATTCCTGACTTGGTAGTACTTGTATTCTAGGGAGAGGAGACAGGACAAACACACAGAAAGATACAAGGCATCATTAATGTGTATTTTTTATTCATTAACATTAATGTATATATTTTACAATAACAATTGTAAAAAATATCTGGAAACAAAGAAAGGCATTGTGATGGAGAGCTGTGACTGGGGGGAGGAGTAACTTAGACAGAATGGCTGGCCAGTGCCTCTATTAGCAGAAGAAGGTTAAACAGAGACTGGACATGAGGGACCAATGAAGTGAATATCAGAGAGAGAAATATTACAGCCAGAAGGAAGAGCCCAGACAGGAGAATGCTTCAAGTTCCAGGAGTGTCACAGAGGCCAGTGTGCCTGGAACAGAATAAGGCAGCAGCAAAAGGGTAGACTTGACCAAGAACCAAATGTAGAGGGCCTTTTAGGACTTGGGAAATAATTCCACATTAATGGGAAGCTACTGGAAGATTTCAGGAGAGGAATAACATGATCAGAATTGTTTTTAAAACGATTGTCTGACTGATGAGTGGAGAAGAGCAAGAGTGGAAGCCGGAACCTAGAAAGTGGTCGAATCAGTAAGAAAATGACCAGGATGCAAATGAACCAAATACGATAACAGCCATATAAAGTAAGAATAGTCCTTATATTTAGTAGTAAAATGCATTCTCTTTGCTAAGAAACTATTTAATTAAAAAAACTTAAAAAACATCAAAACATGTATTTTGCAGTTTCCCTTGGTGAGATTATCTCTACATGCTGGGTGCCTCTGCTTTAGTCCTGCTTCAGAAGTTGTGCTGCGGCTCCAGATCTCTTTATCCCCGTATTGGTCTCATAAAACTTTATTAAATTTGTTTCAGAAGTACTTTTAAAAAACGGGTACTCTTTATAAAGCACTCAGATTCTCCATTCCTTAATTCCAGATTCTTATCATGCCAAGTCACTACCAGAAGTAGAACAAACTAGGTAACGAGCCCCACAGATATTTAAATCTGAAGCCGTAATGCACAACCCAGTAATGCAATAACTGCTCAAATGGCATTTGGTTAGCATGCTTCATTTCCTCGTTATTCTGAATCCTTCCATCACTTTTAACCGTGTGCAATTTCCCATAATCCTATTCACTAAACATGCCAATGTTATATGAATTTCTCTCTTTCACTCTAATGGAAAGGAATTCTCTCCCTGAATACATCTAAGCCTTTTTATTATATAAATTCTCTAGTGTATTTAATTTTTTGCCTTAAATGTATGCTCAAAGTATCTGCTTTTAATTTTGATGTTCTATCTGTGGTTGCACTTTTATTCCACTATAAGAAACTACTTTGCCTTCTGTCTTTTAAGTCTTCTACTCCAATTGTTTGAATTAAAAAAGAGTCCCACAGATGAATGGGGAAAAAAAGGATGTGGTATATATAGATACTGGAATATTATTCTGTTGGGAAAAGGAAAGATATTCTGCCCTTTGCGTTGGACCTCAAGCATGTTGTGCTGGGTAGGATGGGTCAGACAGAGAGACACAGGTACCCTGTGATGTCACTTATGTGAAGAATCTAAAAACAACAGTCAAAACTGTAAAAAAAAAAAACACAAAAAACAGAATAGGGTGGTGGTTACGAGGGAGTGAGGCAGGATAAGATTGATAGTATTTAAGGGTACAAACTTGTAACGAGTAGTAAATAAGCCGTGGAGATCCAATGCACAGTATGATGAATATAGTGAATAATACTGTGCTGTAATGATGTGATAATATTGCTTCAATGGCAATCATATTACAATATGTAAATGTATCAGAATAACATGCTGCACACCCTAAATTGACAAATAACATGTCAATTTTATCTAAAAAAAACAGCTCCTTTACAATGTAATATTTTTGAAAGCATATGTTGTAGCTGAATTTTTTTAAATACTTAAATCATTGCTAGTTTAAATTGAAAAGACAAAAGGAATTAGACTCTCACATCAAATATTGTAAATGGATATTTGGAATTAGTGACCATTTATTTGTAAGACATTTTAGAGAGAAGAGTTAGGACAACCAATGAAATGAGCTGCAAAATTTTGACGATTATTTCCTTTTGTCAGAGTATTTTAATATTCTGATGTTGAGGATGCTCAGTTCTACTGCAGCAGAATTGAATTTTGTCATCCTCCGATGCTTCATAAGTTGAAGACTTTTCCTAAGCATTGATACCCTATCAAATCCATTTAAGTGCCCACTGAACCAAATGAGAATATGATGGCCACAGTTTGACAATCAGGAGTTCCAAAACATGCCTCTGCAGTCTCTGCCTCATATGTACAATGAAGATAGTAATGTACCTGGACAGTTATCCTTAAGGTACATTTTTTTCTGAGTGGAAGGTGCTATTAAGTATTAAAGATTATTGACAGTGCATTATACTGCAAAATGTGTTTAGCAACAGGATGATCAGTGATTTCCATGCTGTCTTTGAAACAATGCTGGATTGGGGATTGGCTTTGTTTGAATTGCTTTCTCAGTAACTACATCATTTCTAATGTGTCCTGAAGAAATGGAATGGGTGAATTTCTATCAATACCATTTATGGGAAAATGTACCAAAACATCTTGCTTATCTCAGCAGATATATGTCCATTAAAATTACCTTATTGGTTTATATTGGATAGTTTGATTTCTGGATTCATGGCATCTATGTGGTCTTCTGTAATGAAGTCTCACAATTATTTAGCCTCAGTTCCTGTATTGACATAGATTCAGGTGTTGTTATCAGGCCTATAACCCCTTGTCTTTCTTATTCCTAAGTTGTTGACCTTGATTCTACTCTTGGTTGGCTGAATTTCTTCGTTGTTTCTTTTGTTTTGTTTCCAGAAAATTCCATCGTATGTTTTTAACCCCATGCGTGCTTGAGTGAGATTTACTACTTTTGTATTTGATTCATACAATTTCCTCGCTTGTAAAAGCAAGATAATATTTTCTGCTTCTCAAGATTATTGTAAGCAGTGTATATAGCACAGGTATCTGGCCCTTGGCAGAAGTGTAATTTGTGTTTCTTGGTGCATCAGGTAATTGGCATAGTGTTGTGAAGTAGTATCTATAATATCTGTAATGGCCTCATACATAAGAAGATAACAGATGTTTCATTCCTAAACCTTAGCTTCATATGATCATTGAATGAATAGTAGAAACCCACTTTGTCATTAACATGTGGTGTTACCTTGGGCAAGTCTTTCCTTTTCAGTGGGCCGCAATCCTTAACCTGAATCACTCCCATATCTTTTCTTTCCATACATTTCTGATTCTGTGTGCACAACAGTCTTTTATTGGAGAATCACAAGAGATTAATCACATATTATTCAACTTTCATGCCTTAGTATCCTTCTCTGTAATATGGGTATAATAGTCATGTGTATGTCATAAGATTGTTAGAGAATTACATTAACTAAAACCTGTAAAACACTTAGTACCTAACACATAGCACTGCTCGTAAATGTCAGCAATTATCAGTTCCAGACTGTGATTTTTATGTTCATGTCCTTTAGAGTGGAAATAGAAACATAGTGTTCACATATGATCATAGCATTTGCTTATACTTCTGACTCATTACAGAATTTATCACTTGAAAAATTTATGGTCTTAGAATATTACTGACAAGATTTTCCTGTGTGGGTCTCTATTGTTATTCTTGGCACCGACTTCCCAGTAATTTAACATGTCTAAAAATCTTAACTCCCCAAGTCCCCTGCTATTTTGATTCTGTATATTTTATTTCATCCATTCCCCCTGGCTTTGTAAGTCCACCCAAACCCAAGCAGAGTAGCTTATTATTCCTACCCTCAGGGTAAAGACTTCAAAAGTCTTATCACATTAGCTGTGAAACTCATTCTGCCCACATCTTCTCTCCTTGTTTGATCAAATAGGCAGCCTCTATTCCATCTTTAGGATGTACACATAAGCCAAGCACTTTTTAAAATTTCTCTAGTTCAGTAATGGTTTTGATTTTTTTAATGGCTTCTGGAGAGCATTATCTTGGCACACAATGCTAGAAGGTATAGTTTTACAATAGAAAGTATTCACATTGATTTTATTTTATCTTCACTGATACTGTTTAGCAGCTACTTATAGAATTGGGGGATGAAAGTGCTTCCAGTTTGTAAGTGAATGTGATCACGGGTTCCCTAGTATTCAGGCTGATTTTTAGTAAATGAGTTCAAGTGTAACTGTTGTTTATGTCTCCTCTTTCTTTAAAAATAAATTATTTTTAACATTTATGCTCATAAACATATAGGACCAATGCTCCCTAAAGCTCACTTACCTAGTTACTGCATATATTTTGAACCTCAGATTAAGAAAGTACAATGTAAAATAACATATACATGAAGAGTGTTAAAAATAAATCAAAAGATGAGATTATAAATCAGATAAAATTTTATCTGAAAAAGCATTGCTTTGTAAGCCAGTTATTTCGTTGATTTGCTTTTTTTTTTTTTTTTTGCTTTTTTAACTCTCCTGAATGCTCCATTTCTGGCAATTTATCAAGCTCCAAGCTTGAAAAAAGAAATGCGTCAAAGGTCTAGTTGCTTATAAAAACATTGCTGAAATGCCAGAAACAATTACACTGCATAGAATAAACCTCCAAAGAAGTTAAACATCCATTTATTAAAAGTTGTGACTTTACTGTGATTCTATTTTTCAAAGTTATACTGCTGATGATCTCCAGATTGTAATATGCTACATAGAATTGGTCTAATTTAAGGGTAGATTATGCTCTGAACGAAAAAGAAAAGTGTATTTTGAAAAATGCACTAGTATATAGATTTGGATAAAATATAAACTGATTTGTTTTACCAGTTTTTAATCAAGTTTCTGCAAGATGCTCATGCCTGGAATTTATCATGTTATGATGGAGAGAACATGAGCTTGGAATCTAAGAACAAGGGTTTGAAATCCTGCCTCTGCATTAAGTAGCTGATGACTTGGGGCAAAGGAAAAAAAAAAGTTTGATTCTCTATTTCAAATGTTGTAAAATGTGACTAAGAAAAATATTTACCTTTTGAACTGCCATGATGATCGTTTGCTGGGCACATTGTACTGGTACTCAAAAATGTTATCTCCTCTCCATTCAGGATATAATAATCAGTGCAAAGCTATTATAGGTTCTTAAGCAGAGAAGAAACATGAGCGATCATCTTACCTTCAATTGCAGTGGTAGGTAGATTTAGATTGGGGAGAAGTTTAAGATTCTTGAGCTCAACTATATGATTTTTTTGTTTGTTTTACTTTGCTTTCTTTTGAAATTATAATGGGAACACTGGGAATTTAGAGAACAGGACTTATAAATAAATTGTTGGTTACACTCAGGGTTTTATTTGTAATATTTAATAAAATATTCACTGACCGAGACACAAACACTGACCAATCTGAAAAGATGCCTTAATCTATGTCTGTTTTTAAAAATCAATGTGCTTTTTTCTTTACAAGCCAACACATACTTACTGAATATTAGCACCATATTTACCTGAGAAAATTATATAATATCTTTAGCCTAATCTAGTTACATTTCAATTTTAGAAAATATTTACTCTTTCCTGTAAGAGCAAAGTTCCCACTAATGTTTACCTATACTTGCTTTTAGATTCGGTGTCAAATTATATTATGTATGTATTGATATAAATGTGTGTGTGTTCCTTCAGAGCAGCAATTGTATTTTATTGATTTGTGATTAAATAACCCACCTACCACTCATCAAATTACCTTATAAACAAAATGATATTGCCCCCAAATGTCTTTAGTAGGAAATGACTACCATAAAACTTCATTAGTCTGTTTATAGAAGACGATGAAGGAAAAAAGAGCCCACTTTGATTTACTTATGTCTACTTAAAATATCTAAATTATTGCTTTACTCAGGGCTTGAGATGAACAACAACAGCAAAGTTATCTGAGATAAACTAAGATGATGCAGTGGGACAATGTTATGTACTTTTAATTAAATAAGTGCGTGTAATTTCTAGTCCCAAATATGACAATGAGAATTTGGTTTGAACTGTCAATCCTCCCTTCCTTCCTTCCTCAGAAATGAGTAGACAGAATAGCTCCCAAACACTGATGTATCAGAATCATTTAGGGATCTTTCCCCCCCAACTGTATTGAAATGTAATTGACATATAACACTGTGTAACTTTGAGGTGTCCCGGGTGTTTATTTGATACACCTATATACTGCAATATGATTACCATATTAGTGTTAGCATCATGCTAAGTGAACTGTCAGACAGAGAAAGACAAATACTGTATATGATCTCACTTATATGTGGAAGCTGAAAAAGCTGTGGTTTCCAGGGACTGGGAGTGGGGAGATAATGAGGAGATGTTGGACAAAAAGCACAAACTTCCAGTAAGAAGATGCATAAGTTCTGTGGATCTAATACACAACATTGTGATTATAGATAACCACACTGTGCTATATATGTGAAAATTGCTAAGAGAGTAGATCCTAAATGTTCTCACCACAAAAAAGAAATGGTAATGATGTGGTGTTGTGGAGGTGTCAGGGATCTTTTTAAAATAAGTATTTCTAAGATCTTGCTGTGTAGACCCAACTTCTAATGGGACCTGAAGGTAGGACTGTTTAGAACCAGCACCACTCCCCACCTTCTGCCAGGTTTGGAAAATGGTGAACTAGAGTAATTTTTCTGTCTTCTCCCGGATGCTTGTTCTCTTTGGCCTTTAATTTTGACTTATGCTGACTGGTTCCTGAGCTCCATTTTGGCCCATCTCTGATTAACCAACTCTTTCTTTATCAGTACAGATATTAATGTTTTATAGAACTCTCAGGTTTCTTTCTGCAAATATTCATTAATCATGGTTTGGCTTTGATCTTAACAGAGACTTTCTATTTCAAGTGCTGATCTCATGATGCTCTTTCTCTGTCAGCTGTAGCTATACTTTTTTATTGTTATTATTATAAACTCTTGTGATTGTTATTAAGTCTGAGATGGTCCTGGATAACTTTTTTATAAATGTTAACTCTAAATGAAATGGGCTGGTAATTCCTGACACATTTGTGATTTTTAGTATTTTCAGCTTTTGGATCAATTAATAGAATAACATTTCTCCCATCAGTGAAACTTTATTTTCCCTCAGATTCTTTTCCTGTGATTTGCTGGCGGACATTCCACTACCACTATGCAAATTGAAGGGACAAATTGTGACTTATTCAGCTGTAGCTCTCAGCCTACAGTCTTCATGGTCCAAACTTTCTGTGTTTCTACATGAGGATTGTCAGAGGACAAAATGGAAGATCTTGGAAAAGTGTAATGGTGATGATTAATTATTGAAATTAGTTTCTGCTTCAGAGCCTTCCATGTAGAACAGTCTCCTTTATTTTACTGTTCACTCTTCCTCATTTCCAATCTCTTAGCTTTGATTCCCTCAAAACTCTGTTCAAATTTCACTGCCATCAAAATGTCTCCCTTAAAAACCTGTTATCTCTAATCTCCTATCAATCCACAATCTCTATCAGTGAGACAAATTTTACACTATGTTTATTGATGAACATTTTTATGTGATAAATATAATACCTCTAACTCATTTGGTCTCCTTAATCCTGGTAAGATGCCAAAGTCAAATATAGGTCTACTTAAATTTTTTTGTTGTAATTTTCCCATCACTCCATAGATTTGTTTGTACATTGTGATCTTGTAATAGCTATCTATAGAATAACTATTCTTTCTTTTGATTTTTGTGAATATGAAAGAGGTCCCAAAATGCAGGAGTGCAGAAAGAGAGATGGTAAAAATTGCTTTAAACAAGAAAATTTACAAATTGAAATTGGTTTTTAACGTAGTGCTAAAGGATTGATAAAGGCTTGAAGTCATCCTTTTCGAAGCAATGTGGTCCCCTGAGCCCAGTCTTGTTGCAAGAGCATGGGAAATGGATTTGCTAGACAAGGTATGTCAAGTGGGGACAGATGGTGGAATGTCTTAAAACACAACAGACATGAATGAATGCTTGATCTGGAGAACTACAGGGAGTCATTAGAGGGTGTAATGCAGTCACAGCAGTGTGGCTGGCAGACTATTTGGTTGATAATTTGCAGGACAGATTGGAAATGTGAAACTCCCTCAGAGGAAGAATGTGAGGTAACCAAGACCTGAAAAAAGAAAAAAAAAAGTAACGAAACAAAAGGAAAAGCCATTCCCATGGCCTTCATCCACAAAATGCCTTGCAAGGTTTCCAGAGGAGCTGACTAAGATACAGCCTATAAGATGCCTTAATGGGACAGAGGGTGAGGCTGAAGAGATCAACACAGGAGTTATATTTCATTCCAGAGTACATGGAATTCTATTAAAATACTTGATGTGAAACTGTGTATTCACATAAGCTTTTAAAATTAAAATAAACTAATAGATTATAATAAATATGACTGTTTTGTTGATTGTATTGATAACTCTTCAAAATGACCCTAAGATATGGTTTTTTCATTTCATAACATAATTTCTCTCATTTAGTTCTGTAATGTAGTTCATTGTAATTGCATCACAGCACTTCCAAAAGAAGCTTTTCTTCTTCTTGTTTAGAAGATGCCTGAGAGGCTTGATGACTGAAAGTAGCTGTATGCAGCTATTTAACTTACAGTTTATAAAAGTCAGTGTAAATTATTTAGTGCATAGAGAGGAGACTAAAGAAGCATTATAGGATGTCACATGTCTTGGTACTTCTGCTTATCATTGTGAGTTAATATTCTCTAGTATAACTTTAAATTTTTGATTGAGACCCAGAAGATACTTACAACACAACTCTAAATAATTTTCAGACTATGAACTGTAACATTTCACTGTCATAATTACATAAGTTGACTTTTCCAAGTATTTCTATGTTTTCGCACAACCTTAGCACTTTAACAAAAAGAAAAATTCAAAATTGCTGAATATGGTGTTCTTTGGGTACAGGCCCGGCAGTGGGATTGCTGGCTCATATGGTAACTCTATTTTTAGTTTTGCAAGCAATCTCCATACTGTTTTTCATAGTGGCTTATCAATTTACATTCCCACCAACAGTGCAAGAGCATTCCCTTTTCTCCACACCCTCTCCAGCATTTACTGTTTGTCGATTTTCTGATGATGCCCATTCTAACTGGTGTGAGGTGATACCTCATTGTAGTTTTGATTTGCGTTTCTCTAATAATTAGTGATGGTGAGAAGTTTTTCATGTGCCTCTTGGCCATGCATATGTCTTCTTTGGAGAAATGCCTATTTAGGTCTTCTGCCCATTTTTTGATTGGGTTGTTTTTTTTTGATATTGAGCTGGGTGAACTGTTATATACTTTGGAGATTAATCCTTTGTCTGTTGATTCGTTTGCAAATATTTTCTCCCATTCTGAGGGTTGTCTTTTCGTCTTGCTTATAGTTTCCTTTGCTATGCAGAAGCTTTGAAGTTTCATTAGGTCACACATATTTATTTTTGTTTTTGTTTCCATTATTCTAGGGGGTGAATCAGAAAAGATCTTGCTGTTATTTATGTCAAAGAGTGTTCTTCCTATGTTTTCCTCTAGGAAATTTATAGTGTCTGGCCTTACATTTAAGTCTTCAATCCATTTTGAGTATATTTTTGTGTATGGTGTTAAAGAGTGTTCTAATTTCATTCTTTTCCATGCAGCTCTCCAGTTTCCCAGCATCACTTATTGAAGAGGCTGCCTTTTCTCCATTGTATATCCTTGCCTCCTTTGTCATAGATTAGCTGACCATAGTTTATCTCTGGGCTTTCTATCCTGTTCCATTGATCTATATGTCTGTTTTTGTGCCAGTACCATACTGTCTTGATCACTGTAGCCTTGTAGTATAGCCTGAAGTCAGAGAGCCTGATTCCACCAACTCTGTCTTTCCTTCTCAAGATTGCTTTGGAGGAGGCTCCTAGATAGCTTCCTCCACAAGAGGGCAGACAGCAGTATCAAGCAGTATAGGCAGTATTTCGTCTTGTGGAACTGAAAACCACAGCTACAGAAAGATAGAGAAAATGAAAAAGCAGAGGACTTTGTACCAGATGAAGGGACAGGATAAAGCCCCAGAAAAACAACTAAATGAAGAGGAGATAGGCACCCTTACAGAAAAAGAATTCAGAATAATGATAGTGAAGATGATCCAGGACTTTGAAAAAAGACTGGATGCAAAGATCGACAAGTTTACCAAAGACCTAGAAGAATTAAAGAGCAAACAAACAGAGATATGCAACACAATAACTGAAATGAACAATACTCTAGAAGGAACCAATAGCAGATTAACTGAGGCAGAAGGGCGAATAAGTGACCTGGAAGACAGAATGGTGATCATCACTGATGCAGAAAAGAATAAAGAAAAAAGAATGAAAAGAACTGAAGACAGCCTAAGAGACTTCTGGGACAATGTTAAACGCACCAACATTCGCATTATAGAGGTCCCAGAAGGAGATGAGAGAGAGAAAGGACCCGAGAAAATCCTGGAAGAGATTATAGTTGAAAACTTCCCTAACATGGGAAAGGAAATAGCTACCCAAGTCCAGGACGCGCAGAGAGTCCCAGGCAGGATAAACCCAAGGAGAAACACACCAAGACATATAGTAGTCAAATTGACAAACATTAAAGACAGAGAAATGTTATTAAAAGCAACAAGGGAAAAATGACAAATAACATACAAGGGAACTCCCATCAGGTTAACAGCTGATTTCTCAGCAGAAACTCTGCAAGCCAGAAGGAAGTGGCATGATATATTTAAAGTGATGAAAGGGAAGAACCTACAACCAAGAATACTCTACCCAGCAAGGATCTCATTCAGATTTGATGGAGAAATCAAAAGCTTTACAGAGAAGCAACAGCTAAGAGAATTCAGCACCACCAAACCAGCCCTACAACAAATGCTAAAGGAACTTCTCTAAGCGGGAAACAGAAGAGAAGGACCTACAAAAACAACAACAAAACAATTAAGAAAATGGTAATAGGAACGTACATATCGATAATTACCCTGGATGTAAATGGACTAAATGCACCAACCAGAAGACACAGACTGGCTGAATGAATACAAAAACAAGACCATATGCTGTCTACAAGAGACCCACTTCAGACCTAGGGACACATACAGACGGAGAGTGAGGGGATGGAAAAAGATATTCCATGCAAATGAAAATCAAAGGAAAGCTGGAGTAGCAATACTCATATCAGAAAAAATAGACTTTAAAATAAAAAATGTTACAAGAGACAAGAAAGGATATTACATAAAGATCAAGGGATCAATCCAAGAAGAGGAGATAATTATAAATATATATGCAGCCAATATAGGAGCACCTCAATACATAAGGCAAATGCTAACAACTACGGAAGAGGAAATGCAAAGCAGAAATAGAGACACAGGTGTAGAGAACAAACACATGGACACCAAGTGGGGAAAGCGGGGAGGGTTGGGGGGGAATGAATTGGGAGATTGGGATACCAAATTGTACACTCTAAATATATGCTGTTTATTGTCTGTTAACTGTATCTCAATAAAAGTTCTTTAAAAAGATGGCTTTGGCCATTCGGGGTCTTTTGCATTTCCATACAAACCGTAAAATTTCTTGTTCTAGTTCTGTGAAAAATGCCATTGGTAATTTGACCAGGATTGCAATGAATCTGTAAATTGCTTTGGGTAGTATTGTCATTTTTACAATGTTGATTCTTCCAATCCAAGAACATGGTGTGTCCCTCCATCTTTTTGTGTCATCTTTGATTTCTTTCATTAGTGTCTTATAGTTTTCTGAGTACAGGTCTTTTACCTCCTTGGTTAGGTTTATTCCTAGGTATTTTATTCTTTTTGTTGCAATAGTGAATGGGATTGTTTCCTTAATTTCTCTTTCTGATCTTTCATTGTTAGTGTATAGACATGCAAGAGATTTCTGCGTGTTAGTTTTGTATCCTACAACTTTACCAAATTCATTGATTGGCTCAAGTAGTTTTCTGGTGGCATCTCTAGGATTTTCTATGTATACTGTCATGTCATCTGTGAACAGTGACAGTTTTACTTCTTCTTTTCCAATTTGGATTCCTTTTATTTCTGTTTCTTCTGTGATTGCTGTGGCAAGGACTTCCAAAACTATGTTGAATAGTAGTGGCGAGAGTGGTCATCCTTTCTTGTTCCTGATCTTAGAGGGAATGCTTTCAGTTTTTCACCATCAAGAATGGTGTTTGCTGTGGGTTTGTCATATATGGCCTTTATTATGTTGAGGTAAGTTCCCTCTATGCCAACTTTCTGGAGAGTTTTTATCATAAATGGGTGTTGCATTTTGTCAAAAGCTTTTTCTGCATCTATTGAGATGATCATGTGGTTTTTATCCTTCAGTTTGTTAATATGGTGTATCACATTGATTGATTTGCATATATTGAAGAATCCATGCATTCCAGGAATAAACCCCACTTGATCATGGTGTATAATCCTTTTAATGTGTTGTTGAATTCTGTTGGCTAGTATTTTATTGAGGCTTTTTGCATCTAAATTCATCAGTGATTTTAGCCTGTAGTTTTCTTTTTCTGTAGTGTCTTTGTCTGGTTTTTGTATCACAGTGATGGTGGCCTCATAGTATGAGTTTGGGAGTGTTCCTTCCTCTGCAGTTTTTTGGAAGAGCTTGAGAAGGATGGTGTTAGCTCATCTCTAAATTTTTTATAAAATTCACCTGTGAATCCATCTGGCCCTGGACTCTTGTTTGTTGGGAGATTTGTAATCACAGTTTCGATTTCATTCCTTGTGATTGGTCTGTTCATATTTTCTATTTCTTCCTGATTCAGTCTTGGAAGATTATACCTTTCTAAGAATCTGTCCATTTCATCCAGATTGTCCATATTATTGGCATATAGTTGCTTGTAGTAGTCTCTTATGGTGCTTTTTATTTCTGAGGCATCCGTTGTAACTTCTCCTGTTTCCTTTCTAATTTTATTGATTTGAGTCCTCTCCCTCTTTTTCTTGATGAGTCTTGCTAGAGGTTTATCAATTTTATTTATCTTCTCAAAGAACCAGCTTTTAGTTTTATTGATTTTTCCTGTGTTTTCTTTGTTTCTATTTTATTTATTTCTGCTCTGATCTTTATGATTTCCCTCTGTCTACTAAATTTTGGTTTTGTTTGCTCTTCTTTCTCTAGTTTCTTTAGGTGTAAGGTTAGATTGTTTATTTGGAATTTTCCTTGTTTCTTGAGGTAGGATTGTATTGCTATAAACTTCCCTCTGAGAACTGCCTTTGCTGCATCCCATAGGTTTTGGATCATTGTGTTTTCATTGTCATTTGTCTCTAGGTATTTTTTGATTTCCTCTTTGATTTCTTCAGTGATCTCTCGGTTATTTAGTAGCATATGATTTAGTCTCCATGTGTTTGTGTTTTTTACAGTTTTTTCCTGTAATTGATTTCTAATCTCATAGTATTGTGGTCGGAAAAGATGCTTAATACGATTTCAATTTTCTTGAATTTACCAAGGCTTGATTTATGACCCAAAATGTGATCTATCCTGGAGAATGTTCCACATGCACTTGAGAAAAATGTGTAATCTGCTGTTTTTGGATGTAATGTCCTATAGATATCTATTAAATCCAGCTGATTTATTGTGTCATTTAAAGCTTGTGTTTCCTTCTTAATTTTCTTTGTGGATGATCTGTCCATTGGTGTAAGTGGGGTGTTAAAGTCCCCCATGATTATTGTGCATATATATTTATAATATATATATAATTGTTATCTCTTCTTCTTGGATTGATCCCTCGATCTTTATGTAGTGTCCTTTCTTGTCTCTTGTAACATTTTTTATTTTAAAGTCTATTTTATCTGATACGAGTATCACTAGTCCAGCTTTCTTTTGATTTCCATTTGCGTGGAATATCTTTTTCCATCCCCTCACTTTCCGTCTGTATGTGTCCCTAGGTCTGAAGTGAGTCACTTGTAGACAGCATATATATGGGTCTTGTTTTTGTATTCATTCAGCCAGTCTGTGTCTTTTGTTTGGGGCATTTAGTCCATTTACATTCAAGGTAATTATTGATATGTATGTTCCTATTACCATTTTCTTAATTGTTTTATGTTTTTGTAGGTCCTTTTCTTCTCTTATGTTTCCTGCTTAGAGAAGTTCCTTTAGCATTTGTTGTAGGGCTGGTTTGGTGATGCTGAATTCTCTTAGCTGTTGCTTCTCTGTAAAGCTTTTGATTTCTCCATCAAATCTGAATGAGATCCTTGCTGGGTAGAGTATTCTTAGTTGTAGGTTCTTCCCTTTCATCACTTTAAATATATCATGCCACTTCCTTCTGGCTTGCAGAGTTTCTGCTGAGAAATCAGCTGTTAACCTGACAGGAGTTCCCTTGTATGTTATTTGTCATTTTTCCCTTGTTGCTTTTAATAACATTTCTCTGTCTTTAATGTTTGTCAGTTTGACTACTATATGTCTTGGTGTGTTTCTCCTTGGGTTTATCCTGCCTGGGACTCTCTGCGCGTCCTGGACTTGGGTAGCTATTTCCTTTCCCATGTTAGGGAAGTTTTCAACTATAATCTCTTCCAGGATTTTCTCGGGTCCTTTCTCTCTCTCATCTCCTTCTGGGACCTCTATAATGCGAATGTTGGTGCGTTTAACATTGTCCCAGAAGTCTCTTAGGCTGTCTTCAGTTCTTTTCATTCTTTTTTCTTTATTCTTTTCTGCATCAGTGATGATCACCATTCTGTCTTCCAGGTCACTTATTCGCCCTTCTGCCTCAGTTAATCTGCTATTGGTTCCTTCTAGAGTATTGTTCATTTCAGTTATTGTGTTGCATATCTCTGTTTGTTTGCTCTTTAATTCTTCTAGGTCTTTGGTAAACTTTTCTTGCAACTTGTCGATCTTTGCATCCAGTCTTTTTTCAAAGTCCTGGATCATCTTCACTATCATTATTCTGAATTCTTTTTCTGTAAGGGTGCCTATCTCCTCTTCATTTAGTTGTTTTTCTGGGGTTTTATCTTGTCCCTTCAAGTCATACAAAGTCTTTTGCCTTTTCATTTTCTGTATCTTTCTGTGGCTGTGGTTTTCAGTTACACAAGACAGAATACTACTGATACGGCTGTCTGCCCTCTTGTGGAGGAAGCTATCTTGGAGGCTCCTGGGTGCTTCCTGATGGGAGGGACTGATGGTGAGTTGGGCTGGGTGGGCAGAGCTCAGTGAAACTTTAATCTGCTTGTCTGCCAATGGGTGGGGCTGTGTTCCCACCTCATTGGTTGTTTGGACTGAGGCGACCTAGCACTGGAGCTTACAGGCTCTTTGGTGGGGCTAATGGTGGACTCTGGGAGGGCTCACGCCAATGAGCACTTCTCAGAACTCATGCTGCCAGTGCCCCTGTCTCCTCAGTGAGCCACAGTTGCCCCTTACCTCTGCAGGCAACCCTCCAACATCAGCAGGTAAGTCTTGTTCAATCTCCTATGGGGTCACTGCTCCTTCCCCCTGGGTCCTGGTGAGCACACTTTTTTGTGTGCCCTCCAAGAGTGGAGGCTTTGTTTCCCCCAGTCCGGTGGAAGTCTGCAATCAAATCCCACTGGCTTTCAAAGACTGATTCTCTGGGGATTCCTCCTCCCGTTGCTGGACCCCCAGGTTGGGCAGCCTGACATGTGGCTCAGAACCCTCACTTCAGTGGGTGGACTTCTGCGGTATGACTGTTCTCCAGTTTGTGAGTCACCCACCCAGCAGTTATGAGATTTGATTTTAACACGATTTCACCCCTCCTACTGTCTCATTGCGGCTTCTCCTTTGTCTCTGGATGTGGGGTGTCTTTTTTGGTGAGTTCCAGTGTCTTTCTTTCAATGATTGTTCAGCAGTTAATTGTAATTCCGATGCTCTTGCAAGAGGGAGTGAGCGTACATCCTCCTACTCTGCCATCTTGATTCATTGTCAGAAAATTGCTGAATATGAAGTTTATGCTATGAGTCTAGTGCAACAGTATTTGCCAATACCTTTCTGCAAGCCCACTTAGAAGCAGAACTAGGGAAAAAATGATTAAGCACATTAACTCAAGTTGATTGAAACACAGTGGTGTTTTGAATGGAGCAGATCCATTTCCACACTGGTATGGGAGGGATGTTCAGCTCCTCCAAGGATAGAAGAAGATGAAAGTAGGCATGGTATTGTTACAATATGTAACTTTTTTCAACTATGCGTCAGGCATTGATCTAGGCACCTCATTAAAACGTTTTTCTCATTTAATATGCACAACATTACCATAAATAACTACTATTATTTAGCTTCCACTTTGTAGATTAGGAACCTGAGTCTCACAACATTTAAATAATTTGCTCAAGAATGCATAGTTGGTCAGTGCTAGAGCCAGTATTTGAACCAGGGCTGTTTAACTTCTAGTTAACTAAAATGTAAAGTTTTGAAAAGTTGAAATTAGCAGTGTAGATAATTTCAAACTCAAAAAGAATTAAGAACGAAGTCACAAGAAGGAACTAATCAAGAATGAAAATATGAAATAAAAAAATCTGGCTAACTAAGAATGAATTAAGCTTTGTTTAATCTCAAATAATGTCAGAGGTAAAATTATTATTTGATTTTTCTAGTTTCCATAGTGTTTTTATAAACATGAATTAGTTCACCTTTTAGTCACTGAAAATAAGCAAAGCAGAATAATCTGGGGTTCAGGCAGATGAAGAAGAGGATAATAGGATATGGCATAAAAATGAAGTATTAATTTCAGTTAAGAAAACACATCTCACACTTTTATTGCAAAACATATACTTTCAGTTTTACTGATAGCATATTGTACACATAGAGAATATGAATTTTAAAATGTGCTAAGATAATTGACCTTAGGGTCAGAAGTCATGGGCCTGATGTCAGTCTTTACAGTTTACCTTTTTTTTTTTTCTGACTAACCCCAAGTGAAGTCTTTAACTAGAGTTATTAAGAAAGGAAATCGTTAATGTATTAATAAAGAGTTGTTTGCCTAATCCGCTGTTCAGTAAGTGGGCAGTTTGCACTAGAGTGCCAAAAGTTCAGTGAAGTAAGAAAATCAAAGTTATGATTGACTTTAGCCCTAAATTTTCATCATATGTTTATAAAAAGTCACCTTACTACACTTTGTTAGAATTGGTTTCATCTCAAAAATGAAGTTAAACTTGTATTATTTTCTTACTTTAATTTTTATTTTATGTTAGAGTATAGTTTATTTACAATATTGTGTTAGTTTCAGGTGTATGGCAAAGTGATTCAGTTATAAATATACATATATCCATTCTTTTTCAGATTCTTTTCCCATGTAGGTTATTACAGAATTTCGAGTAGACTTTCCTGTGCTATACAGTGTGTCCTTGTTCATTATCTATTTTACATATAGTAGTGTGTGTATATTATTCCTAAACTTTTTAATTTATCCCTCCCCCCCTTTCCCCTTTGGTAACTATAAGTTTGTTTTTGAAGTCTGTGAGTCTGTTTCTGTTTTGTAAATAAGTTCATTTGTATCATCATTATCAATCTAATATCACTTAGATTCCACATATAAGTGATAGTATATGATACTCGTCTTTCTATGTCTGACTTGCTTCACTTAGTATGATAATCTCTAGGTCCATCCATGTTGCTGCAAATGGCAATATTTTATTCTTTTTTATGGCTGAGTAATATGTACCACATCTTCTTTATCTATTCCTTTGTTGATGGACATTTAGGTTGTTTCCATGTCTTGGCTATTGTAAATAGTGGGGCAGTGAACGTTGGGGTGCATGCATCTTTTCAAATTATGGTTTTCTCTAGATATGTGTCCAGGAATGGGATTGCTAGATAATATGGTAGCTCGATTTTTAGTTTTTTAAGGAACCTCCTTACTGTTCTCCATAGTGGTTGTACCAATTTACATTTACACCAACAGTGTAGGAGGGTTCCCTTTTCTTTACAACCCATCCAGCATTTATTATTTGTAGAGTTTTTAGTGATGGCCTTTCTGACTGGTGTGAGGTGGTACCTAATTGTAGTTTTGATTTGCATTTCTCTAATAATTAGTGATGTTGAGCATCTTTTCATGTACTTTTTGGCCATCTGTATGTCTTCATTGTAGAAATGTCTTTTTAGATCTTCTGCCCATTTTTTGATTGGGTTATTTGTTTTTTTGATACTGAGCTGCATGAGCTGTTTGTATATTTTGGAGATTAATCCCTTTTCAGTTGCTTTGTTTGCAAATATTTTCTCTCATTCTGTGAGCTTTTTTGTTATGCTTATGGTTTCCTTTGCTATGCAAAAGCTTTTAAGTTTAATTAGGTCTCATTTGTTTATTTTTGTTTTTATTTTCATTACTCTAGGAGGTAGATCCAAGAAGATATTGCTGCAATTTATGTCAAAGAGTGTTCTGCCTTTGTTTTCCTCTAAGAGTTTTATAGTATCTGGTTATACATTTAGGTCTTTAATCCATTTTGAATATATTTTTGTGTATGGTGTTAGAAAGTATTCTAATTTCATTCTTTTACATGTAGCTGTTCAGTTTTCCCACCACCACTTATTGAAGAGACTGTCTTTTCTCCATTGTATATTCTTGCCTCCTTTGTCATAGATTAATTGGCCATATGTGCGTGGGTTTATTTCTGGGTTTTCCATCTTGTTCCATTCATCTATATTTCTATTTTTGTGCCAGTACCACACTGTTTTGATGACTGTAGCTTTGTAGTATAGTCTGAAGTCAGGGAGCTTGATTCTTCCAGCTCTGTTTCCTTTCTTAGGATTGCTTTGGCTATTCAGGGTCTTTTATGTTCCATACAAAGTTAAATTTTTTTTGTTCTAGTAAAATGCTATTGGTAATTTGATAGGAATTGCTTTGAATCTGTAGATTACCTAGGGTAGTAGAGTCATTTTGACAATACTGAGTATTCCAATCCAAGAACATAGTATGTCTTTCCATCTGTTTGTGTCATCTTTGTTTTCTTTCATCAGTGTCTTATGGTTTTCAGAGTACAGATTTTTGCCTCCTTAGGTATGTTTATTCCTAGGTATTTTATTCCTTTTAATGTGGATATGAATGATGTTGTTTCCTTAATTTCTCTTTCTGATTTTTCATAGTTAGTATATAGAAATCAACAGATTTCTGTGTATTAATTTTGTATCTTGCAACTTTACCAAATTCATTGATGAGCTCTAGTAGTTTTCTGGTTAAAGCTTGTGTTATTGACTACATTAGGGCCTGGAGTTGGAAAGTGGCTGCTGACAGGGAAGGAAGGCAGCCTTTTATCTCAGGGTCTCCTTTTTCAGTTTTGCCAGGATTGTGAAGAATGAAAACACAGAGACTTGAGATAACGGAACAAAGAAAGGTAGCAAGGAAAAGAATAGAGTGGGGACATAAAAGATAAACTTATTGAGGATGGAAAGAGTTTGAAGATGATGATAATAAAGGAGAAAAATTATGAAAAAAAATTATAGTATGAAGACCCTAAATTGTTTAAAGACATTTAAAAGTCAATAGGTAAAATATATATGTATCTTATATGGAGATAAATATCTTTATATTTTTATATATTCTCTTCCTATATATGTAAAGGAAGAGAAGGTGAAGCTAAAGATAATATTCTTGTTATAAATTATGTATAAATTGATTGGTCAAAATAAAAACTGCACCAAAGTTATACAAGTAAATAAGTTTTTATTCTTGGCTGTTACACTGGAGAGAAACTAAAATCAACTCTGCAGAAACACAAGGCATTTTTTAAGCACTGGAGTGAGCTAGTGGAAAAACACTAGAGGATATTAGAGAAGAGATTGATCAATGAAATGTGTTGAACACATTAAGTAACTCCTGAGTTTGCAAATGTTTTCTCTGTGATTAGGCCTTCTGTGTTTGTTAATTGGTGCCCAATGAAGCAAATAGACACCTACCATCCTACAGAGACTGGGAAATCAGGACACTATCTTCTTTGATGTTTTCTTGACAGAGATGGTTCCCAACTCTTTAGAAAGACATTTCCTAGATTGTAAAACTGGCAAGAGGCTGGGGAAGATTCACACAAATTTCAAAGGGGCAAAAAGAAAATTTGCAGTTGCATTTTTTTCTAAAATAAATTTTCTAAGAAAAGGAGGTCAGGGGCCTAGAGTTGGAAAGAAACCTGTCTAAAGTTTAGTCAAGCTGAGGATAATGTTATGGCTGTCTTGATCAGGTTCTAGTAAACAATCAATTGGAAATATATAAACACTGGTGACTTTTTCAGGAAAGCAACATATGTTCTGGGATTTCAAATTCATTTTTTTTCTTCATCCAACAAATATTTACTGCAAAACTCTTAAGTTTTAATAATAACTGAACCAAGGCTTCAGATATAAAGGTGTTGAATAAGACAAAATCTCTGGTCAGAAGGTTCTCATAGACTAATGGAGGTAAACGTGAGTAAACCGACAATTACAAAAAGTCATAAGAAGTGTTAAGTCTACAATACTGTGGGAACAGAGAGGAGAGAAGACAACTCCATCTGGACAATTTGAGAAAGCCAGAGAAGGTTTGCAGAGGAAAGAAATCCAGTCCTAAAGGATCACTTAGCAAGATGATGGGGCAATGAGGCATGAAGAACAGTGTACACGAAATGACAGAGGAATGAGAAAGCAGTATGTTAGTTCATGGAAAAGCAAATAGCTTTCAGTGGGTAGAATTTAGAGAGAACCTGAGAAAATGACATAAAATGAGGATGTTCTGTGCTCCAGTAAGAATTTGGCCTTCAGCTGATAGGTACTAGGGAGACTGTGATGCTCATATTTGCACTTTAGAAACACATCCTTGAATTCAGGATGGGTGATGGGCTGCAGGGGAAATGGGACACAGCAGGAGACCAGAGGAAAGTGTGCAGTGGCATGGAAGAGAACATGGGGTCAAGCAATACTTAGTACATTGAATAAATCAGACTCACTACCTGGATGTGATCGCAGAGGGAGTGCAGGGATTAAAAATGATTTAGAAACTTCCCATTAAGTTGAAGAGATGTGCAGCTTCCCTTCTTCCAGAAGGGAAATGAAGGAAGATTTATAAGATTCAGTTCGTGGGTCTTTTACTTCAATAAGCCAAGAGTGATTTTGAACCTACGTATCTTACAGTTGTTTTTAAGTTCAGGTAAGATGGCTGTATGGAAATGTTTTCTAAGAGATCTAGGCAAATAGGAGCCTCCATTCTTTTCCCATCTCAATTCTTTATTGAATTTATATTGGTTATCAATGTATAAGTATTGGAGCTTATAAACCTCCTAAAAACCTTGAAACTATAAAAACCTTCATAAACCAAGGTTTATCTTTTATATTACATTTAAACTTCACCTCGAGTGCAATAAACTTTCAGAATATATTTTTGCCAAGAAGAGAAAAAGTCTGTCCTCTGACCTCAATTCTCATTTTGTTTTATTTCTTTAGGAATCTTCATGAATTTTTAGTGTAATTACTTTAAGCAGATGTTCAATTCTCTTATCCTGTAGTAGGAAACTCAGTAGAATGAGAGGAGATATTTTAGAAGAGTTCATGAGAGTTTGGTGGTATCCCTGAAAATAGATTAAACAAGGGGAAATTTGGGAGTTATTTTAAAGATGCCAAAATACATGTTTAACTCTAGTAAAATGATGAATTATTAAAAACATTCTTAACATTATGTTTGTGGAGAAAAATGTTGAATGGGGGGCACCAACTTAAATATTTAAATATGTTTTTGAATTCATAAAAATAAATAAACCCAAGCATTTTCATTTTATTTCTCAACCTCTTATTTTAGGGTTTCACAAACAAGTTTGAACAAGATGTGCTTCACTTAAGGCTTCAGAGAAGTAAATTGTAATATGTGGACAATAATATAACACAGTCTGTGTTACATATTTCATGTAAAATACGCATTTTTTAAGATGTGGTTAAAATGCCAAGAACTTGTTGTGGGATGGGGGGTGAGCATGTTGCATAAAAGCAAAGCAGTCATTCCCAACTTTTCATGTTGGAAATGCCAAAAAATATAGTATATTTAATACACAGAGTCAAGCATGAGGAGGAGTCTAAATGTTGGCATCACATTCGAAATAGCAAGAAATTAACCTCAGAAAGACTAAAGGGAAAAGAACAGGTTGCATTGGTCTGTGCCTGCCTGAGTTGTAGAACTACATCATTCACATCATAATAATCAGATGTGTCTGCCCAGATTTATGGGGATGCACATTCAGATAACCAGAGTCTCAAATGCTTCTGTAATGGAGCCATACGGTGGTTGAAAATGTCCTAATAACAGGGCAGCTGATATGGAAAAATGGAATTTCCAAAGTGCTAAGCAGCAAAATTTCCATTTCTCTATATGGAAAAATTATAAATTGACCTAATATTTGGATATGCTTATGTTTGATTTGCTGCTGTATATTCTCTGATACAATGTTATGCAAAATAGTTCTTATCTACTTCATGTTATAGGCCAAAAACCTTTTAATGTGAGGGAGAGGGATGAAATTTTCTATAGCTCTTATAAGTAAAGAGCTTATTTCTAAGGTTACTTTATATATAAAAAAATAAGATAGAAGTAACAGCCTCAGAGAGTGGCTGGAGACAAGTTATGGAGTTACCTGTAATAGCTATAGACACAATTTTTTTTTTCCCCAATATTTCCCAGATGACTTCAACCAGGATTACTGGAGATTTAGCTAAAAAAGAGCAAAGCTTCTAAGGGTTCCAGTTAGTGGCCAATTTAGATGAGTTGATTAAAGTGTCCATTCAATGATCCCACATTCTCACAGATCCATTGCTATTTGTTCAGTAGCCACAAGCCAAAATATGTAACCCTGGATGTGTCAACAATGCACACTTTGTATTTGAGGCACTGTATCACTGCCACCACACGTCTGTGCCTTGAGAAACACCTGGTTTCTTGACTTCTTTGCAGACAAAGGTTCATCCATTCTTAATTCCCTTGGCATCTTGAATTCTCCCTACCACCATACCAGTTAAAAAGGTAGACTGGGGAGTTGGTTAGAACTCAGTTCAAATCTCCGCTTCTTTAGTCAAACTTCTGCTAATTTGAGACAGTAGGATTAAACCTACTGAGCTTGAATTTCCTTTAAAGTGAAAAATATATATTAATATCTATGTCAGAAATTTGCTGTGAAAGGTACAAACTTTGTTATAAAATAAGTAAGTCATGGGGATGTAATGCATAGCATGGTGACTATAGTTAATAATACTGTATTACATATTTAAAAGTTGATTAGAGAATACATCTTAAAAAATCTTTATCACAAGAAAAAGGTTGTAACTATGTACAGGGACAAATGTCATTTAGACTTATTGTAGTGATCATATACAAATATTGAATCATTATGTTGTATACCTAAAACTAATATAATATTATATGTCAATTATACCTCAAAAAAAGAAAGTTGTCACAGTTAGCTGAGATGATGTGTATAATATTCATAGCAAGGTGCCTGACCAGAGATGGGCAATCAGTGACTATTCATTGAATGAATGTTTTCACCCAGGTATAAAGAGAAATATAAAGGGAAGTCCCACAGAGAAGTGAGTGATGGTAGGTATGAAATTCAGGTGAATTCGCTTTACATAGCTGCCCTTTCAAGAGGCAATTTGTTTCTAATCAAACCACTAGAGAGTAAAGGCAAAAATATCTTAGAACAATGCTTTTCAAATTTTACCTGCATGCAAATCACCCAGGGATCTTTTTAAAAATGCAAGTTATGATTTATGGATGGGATCTGATAGACTGTATTTCTAGCAAACTCTAGGTGATACATGTGCTGCCTGTGCACTGAATACACTTTAGCAAAGTTCTGGAGCACTTGAATGCATGTAATTTAGGAACTACTGTACTTTAATTCATATTTGTCTAGTACAACATTCTGTTTCCTGGAACAACAGCTTAAAGTTAATTCATTTATTCACATAGTAGAAGATTATTTAGTGTCTACTAGGTGCCAGGCACTATTTCAGGTTCTAAGTATAAAATAATGAACAAGGCAGATGAGAATCGTGCCCTTATTGAGCTTTTACTCTAGTAGTAGGATCAGATAATAAACATGTAGACAATTAATTAAAATGGGTGCTAGTGGTGATTAAAACTATAACGAAAATAAAATGAAGTTACTGTGAGATTGTATATGGTCAGTTAAGGCTCCCCTAGCAAGAAGAAACTGAAACCTGAATGCTGAGAAGCAGTCTGCTGTGTGAAGATCTGAAATTGTCATGAAAAGGGAAGAGAGAATGCAAAGGCAACAATGAGATTAGTCTGTAGGAGGAAAGAGAAAGAAGCCGCTGTGGCTAGGACATAATGCCATTATTTAGGTGCCAGACCTTGATGGGCGATCAAGAGCGATTCGCGGGGAAACAGGGGCAAGGTCACACCTGACAAAGTTGAGGGGAGGTGGAGGGGCGGGCAAGGAAGAAAGTGAAGTAAATGCTGGACTCTTGGAGATTGGATCCAAAGTGGGTCTTAACAGCTCCAAGAGGATTAAGGTGGACTCTAGAAGGAATGGACCTAAAGGAAAATATACCTGGCTAAGCACAAAAAGATGAGTGAAAAAGAGCTAACATAAGGTATAGGCCACAGGTTGGGAAAAAAACAAAAAGAGACTAACTCAAAACGCCAGAAAGTTTAAAATTGTACATCCCTGAGGTTTACATTACGAGAACCAGAAATGTATTATTTATGTCATGCAAATTAATGTAATAGCACACAGGTAGCACATTCTTCTCAAAGGCTGCAGAATGAATTAAATTTTTCTGAATAGAAATGATTGAGTAACTATTACAGAAAACACAAAACTATAATTCCTGGTGGATTGTAAGCTGTAGCCCCAAACTTGCCTTACTGTTCACAGAATATTGGAAACAAAAGTGAATGAAAGTAGATGGAACAATAAAAGATAGCAACAAAGGAAATAAGACATGTACAAGCCCCTCTTTGTGCTAAGAAAAAAGTCTAATGCACAAAAGTCATCATTATTATGTAAACTGAAAAATATTACTTGCCTTGTATTATAATGGTTTTTGTACTGTATCTACCATACAGTCTATCCTATCATTTATTGGGATATAAGCCAAACTCTAAAGCCAATAAAAACAGAATTAAAGGAGATTTTCTCACAGATCACAATAACTAAAGAAGAATGAATGATATAATGATGACCCAACTGTCATTTTAGAGTCCTGCTTACTAGTGAGCAAGTCTAATAATTTAAAGGCTTGCAAACTAGTGGCTATTAACACGTAAGTGCATTTCAATGGACTTCTGGTTTTGCCTAATGATTTAAGGCCCTACAAACTAGTAGCTATTAATATGTTAGAGCATTTCCAATTGACTTCTGATTTTCTGTCTTGTTTTTCAAATATGTGAATAAAGGACTGTCCATTAAAATGATGCTCCTCACCCTCCATCAGGAACAAACAGCTTTGGGTTGTTTGCTTATAGCAGTGAAGAAAGGCATGAGTGGTCACCCTTTCTCATCTGAATGCCTAATGCCTCAAGGCACACATTTCTGATACACTCCTCCAGAATTATGGATATATTCTGTGGCAAAATAGCAGATTAATTTTGCCTGTTTGTCTATTGTTTTACTCTGTTCTGTTGACCTCAATAGTACCTACCACTTACCCGCTAAGCCACAGAGTTCAGACTTTTTCATACTGTATTTTGGGTCATTTATTTGTAATTCTTCTAGCTTTCTTTGGCATTTATAAACAGCAACAATATTTTCTTTCTCATTGGCCTTTTTGTATATCTCATTTCATTCACTCAACAAATACTAAATGAGTGCCAATCTCTAGAGCTTTGTCGGTAACAGAATGGATTAAGATGAAGCTAGGAAAGGAAACAAGAGCCACATCATTTGAGGTCTCATAAACTTTTGAGAAATCTGGCCTTTGTCTTAAGAGCAGTGGGAAACTACTGAAGGGTTTAAGCACTGGAGTGACACCATCTTACTTCTGCCATTTTCTTGCCTTGTCCTTTTTTTTCCCCCTTTCCCAACGGGATCACTGTAGCCAGCGGTTTTATAATACTGTCCTATTATTTATGTTTCCTAACAAACTTTTAATGAAAATTTTTTAATGAAAGAAAATGGTTGCCAATTGTATAAAAATAAATTCTCTGGGAGACACAAGAGAGTTCGCAAATAGAGAATATGAGTTGGTTCATGAAAACAAATGGTAGGTGCTGTGGATAGATTCATTACTTGTGAATGACGGCTCATCTCCAATAATGAAATAAAGGTGGGTGGACATATTGATGCTCTTTACTGAAGAGATTAATATTATAAGTATAAAAATCACTTCCTGGGCAGGTATCACAGCATAAAGTACTTGCAGCAGTGTGTTTGATCTACACACCTAAATACTGATAATAAGAAGCCTCATTTAGGGCTCTATCTATCTTTATCTATCTATCTATCTGCCTATCTATCTATTCATTCCTGGTATTCTTTTAACATCTGGCTGTAGTAGGCAGTGACTTTCGGTTTTGCTTCTAACTAAGAACAAAAAGGAAGTAACCTAGTTTATCTTGGTGCCCACCTGGCTTCAGTTGCTCATTTTACATTATTTTAAAATGATAGGCTATTGGTGATAATGTCTTTCCCAGGAGAAGAAGTTGACAGACAACTGTGCAGAGATGCCATCTTCCCCATCCCTGTTGCCTGCGATGCCCCCTGCCCCAAGGACTGTGTGCTCAGCATGTGGTCTGCGTGGTCCTCCTGCTCCCACACTTGCTCAGGGAAAACCACAGAAGGGAAACAGATACGCGCGCGGTCCATCCTGGCCTACGCGGGAGAGGAAGGTAAGGTCATCAGCTTCAGAAGGGACTTAGGTTTTTTCCAGAAGTTAGCAGCCATTTTCTTTGTGTAGCCTGGATACGATGATATTCTACAAAAATCAACTTCCAGAAATCCAGCAATCCAAGAAGCTTTAATATCTGTTGATATATTGGGCAGCTTGCTCTTGTTCCTTGAAATTAACCTTAAAAATAGATCTTTAATAAGAGAAAAGATTTTGAAAAGTAAACTCACTTTGCCTTTCCTCCCTCCTAATAATTCAAGTTCTTTCTACTTCAAAGTGTTAAACCTGTGAAAAAATCTGAAAATGACTCCCCAAATTCCAAATGTCAGATTTCATTGCTTTTCTCTATTTCATTAGTCAGTGTTTCCCCATGAAATCATATTCTACCTTCTTGTAAATAGTAAACTTTATTTAAAACAATCAGCAGCATGCCTATTGCTTGACTGAAAATAACATGGATTTTCTACCATTCAGGTTTCTGAACATAGGCTCCAAGATCCAGAAGTCTCATATGTAGGTTGTGTTCATTTTTAAAATATGCTGCCCCTAAATCACTTCACACTATTCACAGGTTTTTCATATATTCATATCACGCAAGCTTTATTGTCGAGAAATACAAGGCTCTTGGTAATTGTCTCTCAAGCTTGTTTCCAAATGCTAATTTGGCCTCTGTGTAACTGGGTGATATAATGTCATACTTAATCTTGTCATCCTGGAAAATAACACAGGAGTAAGGAAAACATAGAAATAAGTCAAGTTCTATCACATTAAGGCATATTCTGTCTTAAGAATATAGGCATATGTTATTTAAATATTAGGCTGAATGACTCTTCTCCTCATTCACATTTAACACTAGTAAATAATGATTTCTATTTGTAGTAAGCACATGTTTCTTTATGTATACCCCCAATTACTCAATTTTGGAGGAGTTTCTACATTGCCTATTTCATTTTTCCGTTTTTGAAGCATTTTAGTAATATGAATCTGCTAGTATTCTTTTTTAATCAAGCCTGCTATCTTTGTATGTGATTCTCTGCAAAAATATAACTACCTTGGCCTTAAGATATAGGAGAAAATTTAACATATTTAAATAGTCAACCTATGAGAAAATTTAGAATTTTCTTTAAAGTGTCAAAAAACTTTTTTATTGTCACCTCGATATAAATTTAATTATTTGCTACCAAACGAAAAATGTATCGAACCTAAGAGAAAAAAATAGAACCTTTTAGGGACAAAATTATATTCCTTATGTTGTCAAACAATAACTCTAACCTTGTATAGATTATATTCAGACTTCACACTCTATCAGCTCAGATTATGTCTTGGGCTTCATTAAAATTAGATCTGTGGTCACCCTGCTTCCTATAAATCCATTATACTCTGCAGACACTTGATGTGTGACTAGTAATGAGTGACTTTTCGCCCCATGAGTCCCATGGCTGAGATTTTGCCATGCTTGCAGAACTCACCAGATCATTATTTCTATAGACATGATGCTTCACACTGAAAGGTCATGAAATGCTTTAAAGGCAGAAATTTATGACTGCTCTTTGGTATGTATCATCCACTTAGTTTGAAAGGGTGGGACTTCGATAATTTTTAGTGAAGGCTAATGGTTGCATCATAAGCAACCCATGCTGGAAAATTATAGATGTGTATATAGTTAATCATAAAGGCATGAATTCAAAACATAATTTTACATGGAAACTATAGAGGAAACTCTGTCAATGGGGAATCTGCTGCTATTTGTCTCTGTTAATAACATCTACAAAAATGGGTATAATCATGTGAAATATTTAATGAAGAATTTATGTTTCAAAGACGATTTAATACCTATTTGCTGGACACGGAAACACGTTTTCTTTTCTTCAAAATAAGCCTTTTCTAACTGTGAGCTATTTTTTAAATGATCTAGGAACTACATTTGCAGGAAGTTTTAAAATATGTTTCCCTGCCAATTGGATGACGCTTTATAATTCTACACAAAAGCAGGTCTTTCTATTATGCCCCAAGAATTAGTCTTTTGTATGTGTCATAATTGTTCTTAATTAACTGTGGATCAGAAAATTACTGTGATAAACTTAAGGGAAAAGATCACATTAATAAAATTATATATTGAATGTTTAGACATGAAATTATACAACTTTCTGGTGAAATAACTTACAGGACAGGTGTATTTATCTGGACTTACAAAATAAATGCTGCAACCTATACATTTGTACTTTTGCCTATCTCAGTAAAAATGTCACCATTAAACATTATACTGAAGATTATATAACCTCTTTGTATTAATAAGGAAAAACTAAGTTGTACTGCAGTAACAGCCCATAAGTTCATTAACTTAAAAGAACAATTATTTTTCTCTCTTGGGAATTTTGCCACAGTGACAGGTAACTCTGCAAGGCAGTCTGTCCTCCGTGAAATGCCTCAGCATTGCACCTTCATATGAAGGCCTACCTCACAATCCTCCTGCCAGAGGAAGAAGATAGCTGAGGAGTCTACCTGCTGATTTAAAAGTGTCAGCAATTAAATTCTTTCATCCAGAAGTTTGTCATTTTCACTGACATTTCATTATCAAAGCAAATTATATAATCATAACTTGAAGTTGAACCTAATTTTAAGTGAGGCAGGGAAAATATAGTCCTACTGTGTGCTGGAAAGAGGAGTGCTAGCTACTGGTCTCACCCCTGGTTTACCGGTCATCTTTTTGTATATGTGTGTGCATGTGTGTGTCTACCTATATACATATATGATAGAGGATTATTCCATATGGCCCCAATGCAGTAGATAAGCTCTCCATTGTTAAAATGTTATGACTTATTATTTCTTTGTTCCTATTAAAAGAATGATAGAATAATAGCATAGCACTTCCTTTTCCTCATGCTATACTTTCTTTTCGCTTTCCTTCCCTTCCTTTCTAGGCTCTGTATCTCCCTTCCTGAACAATTTTATCTGCCAAGTCATTAAGTGAAACCAAGCAGTTGAGCATCTGTGCCAGCAGGTGGGGGGTCTGCAGTGGTCCAGAGTGGGTTGTCAGAGCCCAGGCTGAGTGAGATGAGTATCCCCAGTGGGAAAAGAGTGGCCTGGCATGAAGCGTCAGAGACACTGAGAAGTCTAAAGTTGGGGGAGCGGCACGTGGATTGTATAAGAGGGTAAAAGCAGCGACCCAACACGGGATGCCAGGGCATGAGCCGTGGGTGAAGAGAGAATCCCAGCACTGAGTCAACCAGCCCAATGTGGGGTGTTGGAGCCAAGCACAGATGAGGAGGGTTTCAGTAATGTGGGGTAGCCAAATGCAGGGTGTCAGTGATGGGCAGAGCGGTGAAGATACCATATGGGTAAGCAGTGAAGATGGCAGTGGGAGACTGGGGGTGGGGGTTGACCAAGCAGGTACATATATTAAACATAATAGGAGTTGGGTGTCTTATTGCTAGAGAAGGGAGTTATAAATGTTAAGAAAGAGAACTAGAGTAAACCCTGTTGTATTTTATTGTAATTTGAAGTTATCAGTGTGAATTCATGGTGTTCAATTTGTAAATCTAGACTTAGAAATAAAATACAAATGTAAGTATAATATACATTCATATTATGGATGTATACATGTATTAGCTCTGTCCACTGACATGACATGAGAGCAGCAAGACCTTGATAGCAGGAAGTGCCTTCAGCACTCAGATCTTGCTGTCTAATGCCATTCTCCAATGAAAGGAACCAGGGCTTCTTGGAGAAATAGCTGATTCTAGGGCTGGGATAGGAAAAGTACAAGATGTGCCTGGGGGATCTTGTGCCAGAAAGGAAGGAAGAGGAGAATATGTCAAAAGGTCACGGAAACTACCTTGAAGGGTCTCTCACTGGCCATGTACAGGAACGATGTGAATGCCAAAATAACGATAACAGCTGCTTATAATCCTTTAAATAAGATAGGAAACCATGTATGCATACTTGATATAAATAAATGTATTAATTGAAAGTCTGATGAAGAGCATTGTATTTATAATCTTAAGTATCCTTCTAATGAAGAAGTTTGACAGACACCACCTTAATCCAGTGATCAGAGTTTACATCATCAGTAATGGGGCAAATGCAAAGCATGTGTTCCTGGTGTGCTGCAATGAGAACATGACATCACATGCATCTCTGTCACAGATGCATTTTGTAGAATCTAATCATGAGGAAAGATCTGACAAATCCTAGCTGAAAGACATTGTACAAAAAAACTGGCCCTTAATCTTCACAAGTGTCTAAATTATGAAAATTAAGGAAAGACTGAAGAAGATTGAAAGAGACTAACAAGGCATAACATCTAAATGCAACACTTTATTCTGAACTAGGTCTTTTTTGCTATAAAGAACATTTTGAAATATCTGGCAAGCTTGAATGGGTCTGAGGATTAGAAAGGAATAATGTATCAGTGTTAATTTCCTAATCTTGAATATTGAATGTGCTTATGTGTAGGAAAATGCCCTTGATTGCAGGAAATACACATTGAAGTCTTAAGGGTAATAGGGCATCATTTCAATAACTTCTTCCAGGTGATCCAAGGGAAAAAACTATTGATAATATTTTTAATTTTCCTGTAATTTTGAGGTTGGTTCAAAGTTAAATATAAAAAATAATAGAATAAAAATAAAAAATAATAGAATAAAAACAGTTTGAATACAATTGCTTTTCATATAATCTTGAGCAACGTTATGTAACCTATTATTTTGTGTATCAGTAGTACACAAAAATGTCATAAAAAGCCTCATTGAAATATTGATGTTTGGAAACCAAATCACAAATGGTAGCAACTGGAGATAGTTAATATACTGGAGAAAGTAAAAATATTTCTTTTCAACTTAAATAAAAGTGTGTGTGTGTATTTTACTCCCAAAGGCTTGACTTTTGGTTAAATAAGATTAGTAATTTTCTTTTTTATTTGATACTTTGAGATAAAAATCTTCCTTGTATTTTGTAAAACTACAGGATGGATTCCAAGAGCTACTTTAGAATTATTTCGGGAGTTCTAAAAGGATGCCATCTTTTAGCACTTAATCTGGCATATTTTTAATACAAATAGTAGTAAGTTGAATTTTAATGGTAAATTAAAAATTGATGTTAAATTTGTAGTGTTCTCCATTTTTAAGCTTGTGTTACAGATTCTTAACTTGATTTAAAAAGGAAGATGATTTTCAAAATGTTTTCCACTGAGTGTAGCAACAACTTCTGTTAGTTCTTATTATAGATTCAATTATCCTTACAAAGCAAGAAATGAGAGAATATTTATTTTTGCAGAGTTCAGAATGACCTGATATTATAACTTCAGCCAAATGTTAGTGTCTTTACACCTGCTTTGTACATGCAGATATTAGATGTAAATTGAAATAAAATTAGGCCAATTTTTTCTCTAATTACTAGTCTTCAAAAATTATATTTTGCAGTATAAAACATTGGGGAGAGGAATATTTCCATTTTACCTGGTTTAATTTTTATAGTTAAATGATTTTAATTCTGAGAACCAAGGAGTACTTCTATTTCCTAGACGAATTTGAAGAACCCAGGATCTATTTTATGTGTATATACACACATAACTCTGACTTCTAAGCAAATACTGCCACTTCCTCATCCTCCTACTACTGAGTTTGAAAGAGGAGTTCTGCTTCAGTCTGTTTCTACAGTACCGTCAGGCAGGATTTATGCAGACTCCACAGTGAGACTTCTTCTACCTCTTACAGAAAGGGGAAAAAAGTGGAAGGGGCGTCTCCTGCGGTTCTCTATGGCTAACGCACTTCCAGTTCCCCTAAGTCATGCCATTGCCAACGTTCTTTTCACATACAGTGATCTGGTATCAGAGGGATTAGGGCTGCATTAGCAGGCAAAATTACAAATCTCTTAAAACTGGAATTCATAGTACACTGTAACAGCCTCTTCTTAGCCTGAGCCCAGTTTACTTCCATATCCTTATTGTCAGTTACTTCCCTGTGTGAACTCTGCGCTCCAACTGACTGCATCAGTATTACTAATTCCCAGTCATACCTTCCTGAGTGCCTTTGCTTTTATTTATTTTTTCTTCCGCTTAAATAAAATCCTCCCTTCCTTCTCTCCCATCCCAGAACTCTGCTTATTGAACTCCTGCTCCTTCAAAACTCATCTCAATGCCTCATCTCAATGACCTGAGTCATTTTAGTACCCCCCAAACTAATGTAATCTTACACTTTGAATCCCAGTTATACTAAACACCTCTCTTAACATAATTATTATATTCTACCTAGAATTATACTCATGGTTTTTGCTCATCGTATCCCCCTATTACATTTCTCCACTGCATTATAAGCTCCTTGAGAGTAGCAGCAATTATTTCTAACCCCTCTAGGTATCCCTTGAAGCATAGGTAACCATCACATATTGCAGTCAGTACCTAGGTATCCAATTAATGTTTTAAAAAGATTCTTCTTTCTTTTCAATCTGCCATCTGAATTGTAAGGACTTCAATGCCAGACCCAGAAACACCATAGCTTTGTTAAATGTTTCCTAACCAAGCTTTTATGGGCTTGATGTGGGGAGGAAAAGTCACTTTTTCATTTCTAAGAGAGAAGTTTCATATAATAGTTGGTATTTTTATATGAACATGAAAGTTTATTTATATAGCAGAATTTCATCAAACTATTATAAAGTCTTTCCTTTTGGTGGAATGATAGAAAGCCTAAATAGTCACATTAGTATAAAGTATATGTTTTTATGTGTAAGAGGATTTTTTAAAAACACACATCACTAATTTTGTCACAGGTGACATTTTATAATCTCCCCAATATTACAGGAACGGGAATATTCCCAGATGTCTGGAATTAGATCTTACCATAAATGATAAATAAATTCAGTATTATATCTATCAATTTTTCAAACATAAAATTATTCCCCAAACATGACAGTGCTGCAATGACTGATTACTCCAAGCCATACTTTCCAAATTGCCACATCGTTATTATAATTAAGACCACATTGGGGCTTATCTGTGCGAGTATCTTGACATCAGACCAAAACTGCTGATGTGGCTTTAATGTGGATTGGGGCAAGAAAATAAATAGTCTTTACGTCTGTAAACTTAACAGTTATCTTGCAGCTCCTGCACACGTTATGCTGATGTTGTAGAAATTCCTATCTTTTTTTCCAAAGCCAACCAGTCAATTCCAATGTCAAAAACAATTCAGAGTTTTAAAATCACAATTTAAATAGCATACGTATACTCAAAGTGAAAATGGGGTAAGTAAAGACACATTATTTTGTTGAAGACGGATAATTTCACTATTAAATGTGAAGATATGGTTAAAATGGTTATGTAAAAGATGTGTATTTGTCTACAATTAGCATGTGTTTTCCTGAGAAATAAGACTGGATAAATCTAGAGCCTCAGGGAGATGGGTAATAAGAGTGCTCATTACTTCTCCCCAATCCAATTAGCAGGTTTAGGAGTCGTTCCTATTCAAATCCTAAACTTCTTGCTTTCAGGGTTGCTGAGCTGTGTGATGGAGGATAGGATATGAACTGTGACAGATGTTTTCACCTTCATGAAGCAGGGGACAGTAATGAAATGCTGTTTAAATGCAGGTTATTCTGATGTTGATCCCATGTTCAACACTGCATAAGTGATTGTAAATTGCAGTTAAATTCTCACATAAACGGCCTACTGATTTATATGCTGAATAGAGGGATGTCCTTAGTGACAAATGAAATGATACCTGAAGATCAGCTCAGGGTGTGGTTTTGTTTATGACTTTTACCCACATCTCAAGCTTTAGAGGCCATCTTCCATGTTAGGGTCACTAGCTAGTGAATCACCTTTTCTTATTTTTTTAAGCTTTTTTAGACTTGCTTTCCTAATATCGGAAACCCACCTCTTATTATGTTCAACATTTCCTCCACTTACAATCACAAATATGTGTGATGAATACCCAAGGTTCCCACCATTCCACATGAACAGTCAGCTATTTTCTGTTCTTAAGATGAAATCCAGAGACTACATAAGTTTGACTAGATCGAATTGTTAATAAATAAGCAATAAATTCCTCCAATACTGTGCTTTTAACAATATAAAGCTTTTTATTTTCATAGTTGGCATTATAAACAACATAGTGGTAAGAAACTTATTATATTCCTCTTACAGTGGCCACATCATTTAAGCTGCATGGGCTCATCTACTTTATAATTTTTAACTTGTACAGCAGCTGTGAATATTAATTGAGGTCCTTCCTACAAAGTACTTATAATGGGGCTAGCACATAAAAAAGAGTTCCATATTGACAACTCCACACCGTATTCTATTGATTAAAGGACACATCTGTTTTACCCTTCATCGTCTCTGTAATTACTACATCTTACAATGGATGCATTTTTTAATTTTTATGGGAGTATAGTTGATGTACAAAGTTGTTTCAGGTGTATAGCAAAGTGAATCAGTTACACATACACATTTATCCACTTTTTTTTTTTTTTAAATTCTTTTCCCATATAGGCCATTACAGAGTGTTGAGTAGAGTTCCTTATGGTATACAACAGGTCCTTATTATTTATCTATTTTATATACAGTAGTGTGTATATGTCAATCCCAGTCTCCCAACTTATCCCTCCCCCCTCTTACCCCCAGCTAACCATAAGTTTATTTTCTACATCTGCAACTCTGTTTCTGTTTTGTAAATAAATTCATTTGTACCCTTTCTTTTAGATTCCACATATAAGCGGTATCATATTTGTCTTTCTCTGTCTGACTTACTTTACTCAGTATGACAATCTCTAGGTCCGTCCATGTTGCTGCAAGTGGCATTATCTTGTTCTTTTTTATGGCTAACATTCCATTGTATATATGTACCACATCTTCTTTATCCACAATGGATGCATTTTAAAATCACTGTGGCCAAGCAGCAGTTATAACATAGTTGTCATTGCTAGCACATGTGAATTTCACTGTTATTCCTGGGAGTGATAGTAGTCTCATAATATTTCTGCCAAAAACAAAGAAATAAAAACAGCTAAGGGCCATTTGAGGAAAGAAAATAAATCCTTCCTCGGTTGCTTGCTTAAACCTCTCATTGATAGACATCTTCTGATATGATTAAAAATGCAGCAGCATCAGAACTTAGAAATAGGTACCAGTATCCTGGATGAAAACCCTGGAGACATGAGGGGAACACTCTTGAAGAAATCCTGCATCACAAACACACTCTATGTCATAGAGATGGTATGTGTAGGAGAACACAAACTTTGTTGAGTGTGAGGTAAAAAGCTATTTGGAAGATTTGGATTCTGAATATAAAGATGTTTTAGGAATACCTTTGCTTTTAATGTATGTAAAAGCAGTATATTTTTTTAATTATGTAAGTCATACAGTAAAAATTAGAGTTGATAAAAAGTATCGTAGTTTAATTTGCAGCCGTGTGTCTTTCTTGGGACACATAAAATGATGGTCTACTTTGACATACATCAAAGCAACATCCTTTTTGACCCACCTCCTAGAATCATGGAAATAAAATCAAGAATAAATGAATGGGACCTCATGAAACTTAAAAGCTTTTGCACAGCAAAAGAAACCATAAACAAGACTAAAAGGCAACCCTCAGAATGGGAAAAAATAATTGCCTATGAAACAACGGACAAAGGATTAACCTCCAAAATATACAAGCAGCTCATGCAGCTTCATACCAAAAAAGCAAATAACCCAATCCACAAATGGGCAGAAGACCTAAATAGACATTTCTCCAAAGAAGACATACAGATGGCCAACAAACACATGAAAAGATGCTCAACATCACTCATCATCAGAGAAATGCAAGTCAAAGCCACAGTGAGGTATCACCTCACACCAATCAGAATGGCCATCATCACAAAGTCTGGAAACAACAAATGTTGGAGAGGGTGTGGAGAAAAGGGAACTCTCCTGCACTGTTGGTGGGACTGTAAGTTGGTACAGCCACTATGGAAAACAATTTGGAGGTTCCTTAAAAAACTACAAATAGAACTACCATATGATCCAGTAATCCCACTCCTGGGCATATACCCAAAGAAAACCATAATCCCAAAAGAAACTTGTACCATAATGTTTATTGCAGCACTATTTACAATAGCCAGGACATGGAAGCAACCTAAATGCCCATCAACAAATAAATGGATACAGAAGATGTGGCATATATATACAATGGAATATTACTCAGCTATAAAAAGGGATGAGATGGAGCTATATGTAATGAGGTGGATAGAACTACAATCTGTCATACATAGTGAAGTAAGTCAGAAAGAGAAGGACAAATATTGTATGCTAACTCACATATACAGAATCTAAAAATGGTACTGATGAACTCAGTGACAAGAACAAGGACGCAGATACAGAGAATGGACTGGAGATCTCGAGGTATGGGAGGGGGCGGGGGGTGAAGGGGAAACTGAGAAGAAGCGAGAGAGTAGCACAGACATATATATACTACCAACTGTAAAATAGCCAGTGGGAAGTTGTTGTATAACAAAGGGAGTCCAACTCAAGGATGGACGATGCCTTAGAGGACTGGGGCAGGGAGGGTGGGGGGGACTCGAGGGGGGGGGCGTCAAGGAAGGGAGGGAATATGGGGATATGTGTATAAAAACAGTTGATTGAACCTGGTGTACCCCCCAAAAAAAATAGTAATAAAAAAAAAAAAAAAAGATGGTCTATCCCACAGTCAATCACATCTTATATCTGAAGAAATACGGTATTATCATCACTACATGGCTTCTTCAGTAATGCTATGGAAGATCAGAAAGCATCAATTGATTTTAAAACCCCTGTTTCTAATCACCCTAAATCCTAATTCATTGAAATAAGCAGAACTTTGAAACCTATAATTAAAACTTTCATTATGAGGAACAGCATTTGAAAACACACTGGATTTTCTCCATCCATAGAGCCTCAAAGGCCATGTTTCCCCTGGTTAGCAATTACATAGGTATTATTCCTCATTTTCATCTTCTGTAGAGAATAATGTGCTCTTTGAGGTCCTCCTGAATCCCGCAAACCAAATAGCATATATACCACATAGTTTAAACTTTAAGCCAGATAATGCCAAATGAGTTAAGATTAATATGCAGTTTTGCCCTCCTAGTAGTGTACTGGTCACAGGTGCTAATAAGTGGCAGGTATCATTGTTATTATTAATTACAAGGAACAGAGAATGGTAAGGTTCCTGTTGGCAGCATATCTAATCTGCTAATATTATCCATTTTTATAGGTGGAGCTCAGTGTCCAAATAGCAGTGCTTTGCAAGAGGTGCGCAGCTGTAACGAGCATCCCTGCACTGTGTACCACTGGCAAACTGGTCCCTGGGGCCAGTGCATCGAGGACACCTCAGTTTCGTCCTTCAACACAACTACAACTTGGAATGGGGAAGCCTCTTGCTCTGTTGGCATGCAGACAAGAAAAGTCATCTGTGTGCGGGTCAATGTTGGCCAAGTGGGACCCAAAAAGTAAGGGCTTTAGAATGACAGCAGTAAATCCTGTGGCCAACCGTGCAGGGATTGGCTCAGGCTTCACTTCCTCAATGAAATGGAGCATTTGATTTTTATCATAGTAAGAGTAAGACTTCTTTGTTTTGAATGCAACTGCTGGTAAAGTTATAACAGCTTGAGAGTCTTGTACCTGGGATCCATAAGTTCTCTAGAAATCTTTCTATGTGGTACCTGCTTTCAGTTTTATAGTAACGCTTGCTGCTTTTATTGAACTAGTGAGGCAATGAAAGAAGTGCTTGCTGTAGCCCTGGCTGATCAATAATGACAGTATACAAAGTCCTAGCGATGGAGGTCATCTGTGACCTCCTATATACCCATAGGCTGTGGAGGCTGCTGATCTAGTTTAATTGGGCAATAGCCTTCCATGATCTGCCTTTCATTTCCCCTAGAAAGTAGTATATCAAAAATACTGAGGCCAAACTTATTGCATCTTTTAATGGTTAAATGAATAAGCCATTTAGTCCCAAGAGAGAGCCTTAGGACAGGATGAGTGTCGTAATAAACAGAAAAACCATCAGTTTCTTATTTTAGTTACCAATAGTGTAACAACAAGGCAAATGATTTGCTAAAGGGGAGGACACAGAACTAGCGAGCTGGCATGTTGTATGTGCCTTGTGAGGAATATAAACAAAAACATGTCATAGCATCACTGGGCTATTTCTTAGAGAAGATTAATAAATCAGTCATAAAAATATATGCCAAGGGGAAAAAAACTCTTTGAGATTTAGACAGCATAAACCTTTGAAAGTTCAAATCATCTTAGCCATGTGAAACATGGAAAGTAAAACCCATCAGTTTTGCATTGGTATAAAAATGATCTCATAGTTTCCATACACTTGTCTGAGTGCTTAGGTACCATGTGTGATCTTAAAACATTCTGCTTTACAGATTCTGGCTTCAGTTTTCAAAATTTTTTGAAGGCATTTAATGAAAAAAAAGTAGTAATGTAAGCACTCAATAAATCTTAGAAATTGTATTTTCTCTTAAAAACTTGAGATATTTCTTGGTGTTTCAGGGAAATGATGATAACGTAACTGATCTATGACAAACTCCACGGGATAAATAAGAATCCCATTATGAGTTATTTTTACTAATCGCCAGGGTTCTGGACATTAGCAATATTTTGCCCCATACTTTTTTTGTTTATGTGCTTTGAAATTAAGAAACATATTAGAAAATATATGCCAAAAAGACTTGAATAAATTGAGAAACTATTCCACATGCTTAAAAGGTAGCCCCAAACCAATATTTTAATAGAAATAATGCTAAAGTTGTGATGAATCTAACAAAGGATATTAATGTGCAGTGTGTTAAAATTCAATAGCAGTAACAGCAGAAGTGGAAGTCCCAAGTGCTGGAGGATTGTGGGTCTTGCTGAGACAAGCAGAGAGGTAGAAGTATTCACTGTAGAGAGTTATAACCTGACCAGCTTGTCATGGTACAGATTGGAGGATTATTAAGCTGAGGTTCTATAGGTAAGCTCACTCTGTTCCTATTTTGCAGTTAATCACCTTTCAGATGTTGCTGTTGATATTTTCCTCATTTATGCAAACTGCAAAATATTTTTCTGAGCAATAGATGTACGTATGCTCAAGCCTATGTGTGGAAAAACCTGGTGGATTAATGTCATTAAATCATTCAATAGAAAGGGTATCCTGAAGCCCCGTGTCAGACCACCACAATAATCCATTAAAAATGTGCTTTACCCTTGCAGCCTTTATTCAATGACCTGGATACAAGTATAGATTTGTTAAATCAAATGGGTTTACTTTGCCCTTAAAGTTCTAAAAAATTAAGCAAATACTGTGAACTCAAATGAAAATGTTTCTACCCTTATGCCTAAATCCTAGGTTAAATTCAGTGACTGTTTTTCAGTACTAGGCATTTGAAACAAAAATGCAAATAGAAACCTTGCTTTAAACTCCTCTTAATAAAACAGATTACTGTGCAATGGTAAAATCAATGTTATTGATCTTATCTATCCTCCGAGTAACAAACTTCAACTCCTATCACATCTGTTTAATTTGACCTTGAATAAGATTTGGGGGAAAATCAATTCCTTGATTTAAACCACAAACACTAAATATAAACAGTACAAAGGAGAAAAGAAGCATGTTGACTGAACCAATTGCCTCACCAAAGGAAGTCTGAATTCATTTTATTGAATGTAATCTAGGCTGTATAATTTATCTTTGTGTGTTCATTTAACGGCTTTGTTGTTAGTAATTCTCTTCTCCACAGTTAATCAAGTATCTTGCTGAGGAAATTTCTAAACTAAAACAGAATTTTGGAGGTTGTCAATGATAACATTGTAAATTCCATTGATTTATTCAGGGCTAAAATTTGAAGAGCATGTAATTGAGTAGTGCTCTCCCATTGTTAAAGTTATAAAACTGCCTCATTGAGGAGTGCTTCCAATAGTAATTACTAGTCAATAATTCCATAGTTTCAAAAGAATCAACAGGATTATTTGTGGGCTTTTGCCATATAATGTTTCCTGGTTAAGAATGTAGGTTAAATTATAATTCTAGTGATTTATAATCTCAATTGTAACAAAACATTAACTTCTATGATTCTCATCTAAATTTCTTCACCATCCATGACTTTGGGTAGGCATAACAATTAAGAAAATCCAAGCCTATAGTCAACATAAACCAGGGAGATAATTTCTTTTTTGAAATGTTGAATGCAACGTAGTTTTTAAAATTCACTTTCAAATAAACCCTAGTGTTAATAGAATGAGAGAGAAAGGCTGTATAGCTGAATAGAACATAATACTTATGGATGAGATAGGACATGTAGATAAAAAATTATATATCAAAAATGAAATGTCAGCAAAGTGCTATAAAGAAATTATGGGAAGGAGATTAATGATGTTGATTTTTTCACTCATAGTTCAGTTCTGAAAACCTGATTAACTTACTTTTTGAAAGAATTTATCTTGACCTACAAAAAATTTGGCTTCTTCTATGGGGAGTATTTTTAAATCCCCTTGTTCACTAATTTGCCAAGTTATTCCAGCAAAAGTTATACTGCTTGTTTGGTTTATTTCTTCACTGCCTCTGAGTTTACTTGTCAGAGATTGATACGACCTCAAAGGAGAATTTCTTAGGAATCAGAACCTTAAATACTTTTAGTTACATGAATTATGTTGTTATATTTTGTTGTCCTAGTATACATCTTCTTCTAGTATTTATGACCAACATTTGACCACTAAAGATAGTAGAATCATATTGTGAGGATGCAGAGAACTGGAAAATTTAAAAATCATGTAATAAGTACACAATAAACAAAACAGTATATTTAAAACTCATACAGCAATTCCTAAAATTATCTTTTAGGAAGTGAAAACCTTATATAGTGTAAGACATTTCAGTATTTTGTCATTGTTTTTCTCTTGTGTTCCTAATAATATATTTTTGGTGTATTTTTTTAAATAATAATTAATTTTCCTATAATTTATGTCAAGAACACAGTGTTTTGTTTTTCTTTAAATTACTTATTGGCTATTTTTGTTTTATTTATATTCACTCTTTTTGTTCCAAAAATATTTATAAAAACACTTAAGATGTCTAAAATTCAATAATTTGAAACTAGGAACAAAATGGAAGAAAAGAATAGATACAGTGAATGAAACAAGGAATAAAGTGAAAATTGTTTATCTTAATGAGTTATACACTTTTATTATTTTATTACTTATTTGTTATGAAACACATAGCTATAAATACAATATTGGTTTTTGAGCATGTACTATGTATAGAATATACTCCATTAAAAATTTATTCTGTGCTAAACATATTTTGTAAAAATAAAGTGCAGAATAACCTGGAAAATTGTAATTGGCTGTAAGCCTATTTAGTTATACAAAGATGTAGAATTGGGTCCTTAAATTGGTAATTTGAACTTCCATAAATTTATAAAGCATGTTGGAAAATACAGATTTATTAATGGAGAGATTGTTATAAGTGGATAAAGTATAATTATTATATTTTCTTCTACATAGCACAATTACTATAATAAAATTTACACTTCCTGCCTTGAGGGGCTTTATTGAGGTTCAGTTTGGAAGAATTATTTTAGTTGTATAGTTCTTCTCAAAAGCAGAAAGGATCCTGGAGGTTAAATAATACAAATTGATGACTCTTTAGCAATTTTGGCAATAAAAATTCTAAAGATATTAAATTACCTGGTTTTCTGGATTACTGTAGAGATCTAGTAGTTTCCCTTTGCTTTTCCTAGGTGTCCTGAAAGCCTTCGACCTGAAACAGTGAGGCCCTGTCTGCTTCCTTGTAGGAAGGACTGTATCGTGACGCCATACAGTGACTGGACATCATGCCCTTCCTCGTGTAAAGAAGGTATTATCTGCAGAGTTTTGAAGGCGGTTCACCTAGGAACCCTCTGACTGGGACCTCCATGTTCCTTTGGTTGAGCAATATTTTTATTCTTACGTGGGGCTGGCTATGTAATCCTGGTTTGGCATGAATGCTATAAAATTTTGGTTTCCTTCTAGAAAATAATAACAGCTTTTAGAGTACCAAAGAAATGAGTTTCATGCTAAAACTGAATTAAATAACTTTATACTATAGATCAAAGTGTAAGGATTCTAGACTTTATTATAATACTAATAATGTTTCCTTTAACATTGATTCTAGAAGAATGTATAGTGGCCTTATGTATTTCAAAAAGAATATACAGTGATCTTCTCAGTACTCATGGCTCTCAACCTACTTAGTGGCAAGAAATAGCCATGGGGCCAGATTCAGTACCGATTCAATTATGTGACCCAAAGGATGGGGATAAAGGAAAGAGAAAAATGTTCAAATTATAACTCTGCCAACACTTAACATGCCATGAGGCATTTACAAGATGAGGATTTATTCCCAGTTTCGTTTGTTTTTGCTTTCATCACTCATAGACAAAGACCCTTTAATATCATGGCAGATACTTTGGTAATTCTTTACCCTCACAGAATAGGGTCCTTTCTTGTTGCTGCTGAGAAAGGTGTGAGCATCCTCCAGGTGACTTATGCAATAAGTGATCACATTGTCTCTCAGTGTCACAAATGACACTGTCTCCTATTTTTTATTTTACTCTCCCAACAAATACAGTTTTTCTTCCATTCCTTTTATGCTTTTACTTATGCTTCTTGACTTTCATAAGAGAGATTCAATTTAAGAATCAGCTTCTAGTTTAACTATTTTAAATCACCAGAATCTTTTTTAAATCCTGAAGATATTACATAAGATTATAAACTTAATAATGGATTGTTTTTACAGTGTGATTATTTTATATAGTTGAAACATGAGTTTCTTTTCATGCTTTTTCTATTTTAAATACCCTTGAAATAGTAAATAAATTAAACCACAAAGTGAGCAAGAATAGAAAATGTTGATTTGAAAAGTCTTTTAAGGCATTTTAAAAGCTTTTGGGACGCAAAGATTTAGCATCAACTCTAAAAATGTTAATAGCATTAATCTGATTGATAAAGCAAAGTCATTGTCTGACATTTTTATCCAGATTTTCTTCTTTTATCCCCTTACTTCCTTAAAAACTAAGTAACATGATATCCTTTAGTTTGGTCATAATCAGCAGTAGAACTGTACTTTCTCATAAGTTAAGATTTCTGTGATAATTGTTGGCTATTCATTACTACAGTGAAAAGGTTATTTATTGCATGGAATTTATGTACTTGAAAATTTTATTCTGGATATTTTTATACTTGATTTTTCGTATTGGTATGAGATAGGCCATTTACTAATAATTCCAAAATATATGCAGTTACATTTATAATGACACGATTAACAATCTCACACAAATTTAACATTTGTCAGTAAAATTTTTGAAAGTAGAAAAAACTTTGCCTTTTCTTTATATTGGGCATTTCCTTATTTTGCGTAAAGTATTTTGAAATAACAGTTCTTTTGGCCTAAAGCATTTCAAAGAAATAAAATAAAATAATAAACTAGAAAAGGTTTCATTAAATTGATTCTAGGATAGTCACTCCTAAAAATGAGAAATCAGGTAAAATTTTCTCATTTCATTAGACCTTCATTTGAAACTAATTTGGGATATTGGAATATATCCAGGAAGTAAGAACCAATTTAGTAGCTTACAAATTTATCATCTTATTATGCATTATATGTGTCTGGAAAGGGAAGAAAAATAGATGTAACTTACTTATTTAAAAACCTATTATTGAAAATTAAATAACATGATTTTTAATTTGATATCTGCTGATGATTTTATAGTTCTAAGAAACTGATGTACTCTTCTCTGACCATTTATAAAATACAACAAATTTTATGTGACAAACTGTGATAACTTATATAAGGCACTTAAAATTTTTTTAACAGATAGATGAGGGAACAAATAGATTGTAAATGCATGTGTTAATTAAATTAACACTCATCTGTAATATATGCATAAATACTTATTGCATTTCTAATTTATTGATTACCATATTTAACAAGCACATTGATGGCCCTGCAGAGAAGAACTTCAAAGAACCTTTTGATCTTATTTAAAATATAGAACTCTTCTACATAGATCAGATAATGTAAGACTTGCAAGTGATTCAATAACAAGATTTAGTGGTAAAACAGAAAATGCTCTAGGGAAGAGACAGGGAAGATACTAGGGAACAAATATTAGGGAAAATCTTGTTGAAAAGAAAGTAGAAGAGACCTTTTTGCAAGAGAGAATGCATGAAAGAATCCCAAGTGATGAAAGGCATCAGGAAGAGTCTTAGTGACCATGAAAAAGATGTGTTGTTTGAAAGAAAGTGGGATCCAGCCCACTGGAGCTTGGAGTGTGTGGAGGAAAGTCAAGATATGAAGTTGGAAAGGAGGACAGAGGCAGGTTGAAGAAGACCGAATTACGTATAGATATAGATATAGATATATATAGAGAGAGATATATGTATATATATAGTGGGAAACAGTTTTTAGTTTTTGAACATAAAAATGAGTAGCGAGTTTCATGGTATAATGGAGTGAGTGGACTTTGAATCAGCAGATCTGGTTTGGACACCTATCTTGGCCACAAAGCAGCCAAGTGACTTTAATCTCTCCAGATACTTAATTTCTCCAAGGCTTGGTTATAACATCTATGAGTTGTTCTGTGGCAAAAATGAGATAACATATGGTAAAGTGCTCTATGCTTTGTGAGCCATGGAACAACTACATTATTTATTATCTATAGTGATTATAAGTTCCTGTAGGAAAGGCACTGCACACTGCATGTGGTCAGAATCTGGTAAATGTTTTAACTTGGTATATTGAAAGCGTTCTTTCTTAGAAGTTCAATTATGTGTCAATATAAGAAAAATATTTAGATCATGATGAAGGAAAACTTACTAATACAAGTTTCCGATGATCATTATTGAGGATTTGCCGATACATTTACTGATAATTGTTTTTAAATCCTTCACTATGTCATTAAACATCATACATATTGTTGTAAGCAATCACTCATTTTTTTTAATTCTACAGAAATTTGTCAAGTAACTGCAGTGTACCAGGCACAATTTTAAATATAAAGGCTATAGCAGGAAACAAGGAAACCAGTTTTCCTGCTCTTAGGAAGCTTGTGTTCGGATGGTATGAGACAGAAAAGGCATTTAATGATTGTTCTAATGTCTTGATGCGTGTGAAGGATCAAGTGAAGGATGCAGGGTGGGTGAGACGAAAGAAGAAGATGTAACATCATTCTGGAGAGTGCAGAAGCGAGCAAGTTAGTAATATGTAATAGAATTTTTAATAGGCAACATGGAGTACTCATTTAGTCATGCATTTTAAAAAGGGATTGCTCAACACAGTTGCCAGTGTTTCTTCAGCCATGTTCAGCTGCCTGAGTGAAAGAAAGGTGTAGGAAAATAATTGGCATTGATTAAAGTCAGGGCTTTTCAAGAAAGGAAGAGAAAAACAGAGAGTGAAGGGTATTTTCAATGGCGTACTTATAATAATAGCAGAGTGTAGAATCTAAGGTGGGTTGGGATGGAAGTGAGGTCATAAAGGGGATGATGTCATGAAAAAGTGACTGGGAAAGTGGATTGGCAATCTTGATTGAGTTTGAAGAATTTTAGTAAGATGAACTTTCAGCTTTAGTAAAGTAGGTAAACTAGAAGGTTAGGAGGAGTGACCAGAAATTAATGTTTGAATATGAGAATGTGCAGATATTGATGATGATATTATCAGAGGGATGAACAGAAGAGCTAGTAATTGATGCAAAATGCAGGAAAAGGTCATCAGAGGTGAGGAGGTACAGTATTTCAGAGTCCAGTGCCTTGGATGGAATGACCATGTGGGTGCCCAAACCACCAAAGTGGTGGCAGGGGTAGGAAGAGAAAGGATTATAGTGAGGGACGTTCTAAAGTCATTCAATAATGAAATGTTGGTGGATGACTGCTACTAAGTGGTTAGCTCATGGTAAAATTGATGACAGGAGCTTCAGAGGAGTTAGATGTTTTTAAAGGTAAAGGGAGGAGAAAAGACTGGGAAATGGCTAGGTAGAGCCAGGGTCCACTGGCAAAGAACGTGAAGGAAACTTTCTAAGAAGAGGTTGAAGGTGAGAGACAGTGTGTTCCTTTGCATACAGTGGTGGAAAGATCAGAGGATAGAAAAGAATAAGAAATGGAGTTAGGTTTTGCACAGCATGTATGCTGTGGTCCAGGTGATGATGGAAAACATGCACGGGGGGAGGGGGTGCTAGTTTCTCATGAAAACTAGTGAGTGACAGGCGTGTGAAATGGGTTTAGTTGGGGTGGTCTATTGGGAAAAGGTAGGTAACTGCTGTAAATTAAAGTGCATGGTGCCACTAGGATACTAGTCTTCTCTGGAACTCCTGGGTGGTAGTGACCAAGGAGTGCAAGAATGCCAGCTCAGGAATCTGCTGTCCTGTGAGCAAGAGGTTCTGGGAGGGGTGTGGGGGGTGTGGGGGCTGTGTTTGGCCAAGCTCAGGTCATCTCCTGGTGGAGCTCAGGTCATCTCACCACCAGGAGATCAGCCCAGCCTGTTCTATTTGGCAGCTCTATGTTGAGTCTCCCAGAACAAAAGGCTTTCAGAAATCTTAAACCTAGTCACTCAGACTTAAAAAGAATAACTGTAATTGTGTCCTGAGGCAAAAAAGAAAGACTGGGGGTGACAGAGGGGGTTGCTATTGGACAACAGTGCCAAGATGCTTTGTGTGCTGGGAGAAGCCTTTTCTGTTTTGCCTGTAGACTGCTGTAACTGAGAATAAAGATACAATGGTGTTATAGAAAACTAGGCTTTTGTTGTAGGGAAACTAAAGCAGTGACATGTGGTTAGTTTTTCATTATTTGGTATGAAATGGAAATAAGGCAAGCTTCATTGAAATCACACTGACTTCTGCACACAATTAAAAAATGCTTAACAAGTTGAATGTTCAAGGATAGATAAAAGCAGAAGAAAATTAATTCAGGAATGAGGTGGTTCTTTTAAATTCAATTCTGTAGGTAAAATCTACATTTTGTAAGAGTTTTGAACTCATGAAAATGTAGAGCTAACCTCCTTTTTAAGTCACTTTAAATAGGTAAAATTACAGTATAGTATTGCAGAAAATGGAACAGAGTAGCTTAGGATTCCAGGAAGAACAAACAGAGTAATTTGAAATATTATTCGGCCCTCTCTCATTACATGTCTCAAAAAATCAATGCTGATAAACATCAGTATTGAGTAGAGAGTAGTTTAATCCTCAAACCAATGTACTTGTTAACGTTTCCAAATTTTCATAAATTTTTAAAAGTGCTTTATTAAAGATGAAAAATATTTATGCATGTAAATTATTTGTAATTCTAGTCTTAAAATATCAATACTTTTGATCAAATAATACACTTAGCTGCTCAAATTCTGTTTGCTCCTCTTTTTCTTGCTATGTTTATTGACTTGACGGCTAGAAGGGATATTGCAGAGGCATCTTTTCTACCTTGATGACCTCAAGCAGTGCTGTGTTAGAATTACCCCCCAAAGCTCTTAAAACTGCCTTTCTGTTTTGCCTCTTGCATGAAACGTTTCCCTTTCATTTTCCTATCTCTAAGCTGCTCCAGCCCGCCCTCCACCTCACTTCCAGCTTAACCCATCCTAGTTTTGTTTGCCCTTTAAATCCTTCCATCAAGGAACTTCTCCAGAGAAATTTATCTTGACTGTCTTAAGATATCTGAAAAATGCTGTAGCTGAGTGAGAGATTACATATCCTCTGAATCTCTATGGCCCATTACCACATAAATGTGTTCTGAATATATAATCCCTTGTTTCTCTACCTATCCTAGAATAGACATTGTCACTTGTAAGCACTACAGGAATATTCTGTTATTTTTCCCATGCTTATTATTTCCAATGAACAAAGTGTTACATTATTTTTTATTAATACTAAAGAACAGACTTAGTACCCATGTGCATAATACTCTAAGGAAATGGATATAAAGGAAAAGAAGATGCTAATTTATAATCCAGTTGAGAAGTGAAATGTGTTTGCTCATTCAGCAAATGTGTTAAGACTTTACTCTGCGTGACCATTGCTCTAGGTGCTAAAATACAAAGATAAATGGAAACTACCCCACTTCATACAATAAATTGGGTGTAAATACATGCAGGCAACTATAAAGACTGTAGAATTCCACATTTGCCAGCTCAAAGTAGTAGATAGGAGCCTTCCATTTTTATTAATTTATTTCTTTAACATGCGCTGTAGCTCTCCCTTTGTCTGCACTCTGATCTGAGGCCTCTGTAACTGGCTGGGCTCTACAGTGCTATTTCTTTGAGTGTACAAGTAATTTGCTAACTGAGATCTGAGAAGTTAGCAAACCTCCCCGTGGATAGAAACATGGATGTCATGACACTTCCTATGTAACCCCATTAAACTTTCTCTCTGGGTGTTATGGCTTTGGAAAGTTCCACTTCAATCCGGTCACAATCTCTATCCTGTAGGCTGCCCAAGGTTAAGGTATTTGAACTTTTCTATAAGAACAAATGGATTCCCACTGTGGAATCAGTTATGGAAGTGAAAAGGGTTATCATAGTCTTGTATATCGAGTACAAACTCGTGGAGATTGTGATGAGAAGGCACTAGAATATTTCAGAATTTTACATTAGGTGACTTTTTGCTTTCAAGTCAGTAAACAAAGTAGAATTGAAACACTAACATGTGATTGCTGCTCCCCAAATCTGAACAGCCCTGGGTGTATACCAGGCAATATTTAGGTAGTTAATGACCAGGAGCTTCAGTCTGTATGCTGCCACTGATTCTGATCTCATTGTCCCCTCCAGTCTCCAGATCCCTTGGCCTCAATTCTATGTGTGTTTTTTATCTGCAGGTTAAAAGGGGTTGGAGAGTTACTGACTCTTAAGAATTTCGACCACCTGGGAAACAAAGACCTGCTCCTCTGTGCACTTTCCCTCTTTTCCCTGTTAAAAAATGAACGCACACCTCCCTTCTTCCCCCAGGGCTAAACAAATGATAAGAATGCTTATTTAATTCATGCAGTCTTTTAAAAAGATTAGAGATCATAAATATATAACAAAAGGAGATAGATAATAGTATAAAAAATAGTAGTATAAAAATAGCAAGGAGTCAGGTGGTAAATAGGGTAAAGCAAGGGGAGAAGAAGAGAAAAATTATAAAGTCAAAGTTAAGGTAAGCTCCTGCAATTGAGAAGAAAATTAGCTCTGAGATTCTGGTGAACAAAGCAAAACACAGAAGAACAGTGGATTATTAACGGATTGTCAAGGGAATCGAAATTTTTCCTGGCTCCAAATTATTAGAGGAATTTATCACATGGACCTTAAAACAGGGATCATTGAACAATATGGATGGAGGTAGCATTTGCCAATTTTATTAAAAGTCCTATTAGCATATCTTAGATCTTTCTTAGATAAATTGTACTTAATATGTAAAAGTTGCAGCTGGCGTTCAAACTACTATTTCTACAATTTTTAAAAGTCTATGACAATATTTTCAAATACTTTTAACTTTCTGCTACCCACAACCTCCACCCCCTAGTTCCCTGCTTCATTACCTGTAGTATTCCAACTATTCACTAAAATAGTTAATATAGTCATTAATAGTACAGGTTTTCCCCACTATAGGAATAATCCTACAAAGTTACATGCAAATCCTAGAATCTTAAATTGAGACATACATGGTCAGTTATTCCAGTAGATCTCAAACCTGGCTATTTATCACTGTTTCCTGGCAAGCTTTATAAAAATCAGATTCCCACATCTACAGATTCCCACATCCAGCTCCCAAAGATTCTTATTTAGTAGTTCTTGGCACATGCTTAGAAATCTGTTTTTGGGTTCTTGTTTTTATTTTTTCAAAGAAATTCTCCTATGTAGTCAGACGTTTAGGAATCACTAATATGATCCTTTCTCCTATTTAATACAGAAATCTTCAATTCACATTGCTAGAAGTTGGTGGCTAGAGTTTGAGGAATGACTTCATGTGAAAGGATGTTCCATTACTGGAAACTTCTAATTGTCAAAACATATTTTTCTACAGGCACAATGACTTTAAGAATGTTTCATTTTAGTTCTGATTAAACTTTCATTGTTAGGGACTGCTAACCCTTCTAACTTTCTCTGTCTCTGTAGTCTAAGTATCAAATATTTAATTATCTTGTGAAAAAATGTAAATGCATCTGAGGAACTCTATTAAAGTAATTCTTTAGGGAATTCTTTTGTAAGCAAATTCATGACATATGGCTATACAAAGTCTATATATTGTGAGTTGGTAAGTTGGGATGTATTTATTAAAGTTGTCAAGTCTTATATATCATCTTTCTCATACTAAAAAATTCTGAACATCTTTATATCAGCAGTACTGTCAATTTGATATCTTCATTGAAGGTAAATCTTAATTATTTCCATTGTTTTTTAACATAATTTGGAGTAATTTACTTACAGTAATTATTGCTAGTTTGAATGCTACTGTAAAAATTCTGCCTTTAGGAAACCACTTTCATTTCAGTACTTACAGCTTCGATGTTTAGAATGTGACCTGAATTAAAGATCTTATACTGTTTAACATGAATAATAAATGACTAGAATAATTTACAAGTTATACATTTCAAATTAAGTGAATAACAAAGAAATAGAATTTCATATTAAAACATTGAATATATTTTCCTAAGAAAGATTCATTAGATGTGTATGAGTCCCATGTGGTAAATAGGGCTATATGAAGTGGCATGAAAATAAACTTAAGGTAGAGAAAAACAAATTAATTAGATCTGTCATATTTCTCAAGGGGAAAGAAGCACACAAAAGAGCAGTCACTTTGTAACTGAACATAAGGCAGACTAGCTGACTGTAGAATTGTTTTCTCCATTCTTCACATTTTTAAATATATATTGACTGATTTTCAGTGTAAGCAGCCTTCAGGAGATTTTAGGAAATGACTAGATGAGGCCTCTCAATCAGGAATGTCAAAGTACCTGTGGCTGGAAGCTATGTAATTTCTTCACACAGGCTGGTATTTGGAGATTCTTTTATCAGTGCAGAGAACAGAGGTTAAAAAGCTGCCTCATTCCAGGGGATTCCCGAATCATGAAGCAGACTCGGCACCGGGTCATCATTCAGCTGCCAGCCAACGGAGGCAAGGACTGCACAGATCCTCTCTATGAAGAGAAGGCCTGCGAGGCCCCTCAAGTGTGCCAAAGCTACAGGTAACGGAGCGAAGGAAAACCCTTCTGAGTGATGCACTAAGCAAAATACTTTAGGTTCATGGTCTTTCCAACAATGAAAACAGGAAGCCAACACTGCCTTCAGACTCAGTGGAGTTAAGGATGTTTATGACTGTGGGTACCATCTCTTGCCTCTTTTAAAAAGCTGTTTTGCTATTGAAATCATCTCCAGGGACACAAATACTTGTGTAAACTTCCAAGCTGTACTATTAGCTTTAGGAGCTTGAGGACATTTCTTATATTGATATAAACTACAGAAAATGCAGAGAAGTGATTAATAATTATGAAACATATCCTTTTGGAAGCAATTCTCTTTCACTTACAGGAGTAGCCTAAGCATTCCTCCCCTGGGTCCAAAGAGCGCCTGCTCCTCATAAATGCTGGTATTCTGGCTCATGAAATGACATCTTTATCTCAGTGATGTTAGTAGGATGTCTGTTCTGTTCATTTGTGGCCACCTCAAGGAAAATTAAGATTATTGAAGCTATATATCTTCATCTTTTTTTTTAATTATTGATTGATTGATTGATTGGCTGTGTTGGGTCTTTGTTGCTGCACGCAGGCTTTCTGTAGTTGAGAGCGGGGACTACTCTTCGTTGTTGCGGTGCACGGGCTTCTCATTGTGGAGGCTTTTCTTGTTGCAGAGCACAGGCTCTAGGTGTGAGGGCTTCAGTAGTTGTGGCTTGCAGCCTTCAGTAGTTGTGGTGCACGGGCTTAGTTGCTCCACAGCATGAGGAATCTTCCCGGACCAGAGCTTAAACCTGTGTCCCCTGCATTAGCAGGCAGATTCTAAACCTGTGTGCCACCAGTGAAGCCCCATATATCACTGTCTTGATAATTATTAGAGAAAAATTTTTTCATAACTATTAAAAAAGTATCTAACTGAAACTTGATGTGGTGAATAATTGCAGTCCTGACAATTAATGAAATATTATGATGTCAATTGATGGAATGTGTGATCACAAAATAATAATTTAAGATGAAATTGATGGCAAATTTGTCATCTTAATTTATCTGTGTTTAATTCTGAGATGACAAACAGTATAATTTCATGCTTCCATGATGATCATTAACTGTTAGCCCAAACTTATTTACCTTGGGGATGTGTTTTTGTGAAGTGTATTATAAATTGCAGCTTCTGAGTTACCCCTACAATGCCAATGAAAAGAGCACTACACAAAAGGCTCATGACTTGAATGCAGTTTTATAACTTGAATGTAAAATAAATATACCTTTTTAAAATGGAACACATCACTTCTGGTACTATCTGATACATCTGCTGGCAGTCCTAATCATTAAAAAGGCTAAATGTAGGACTTCCCTGGCGGTCCAGTGGTTAAGACCCTGCACTTCCACTGCACGGGGCACAGGTTTGATCCCTGGTTGGGAAACTAAGACCCCACATGCCATACAGCACACCCTAAAAAAAATAAAAAATAAATAAATAAAAATTTTAAAAAATGAAAAGACTAAATGCTATCAGTAGAGTCCATTCCTTTCGAACTTGACCGTGATGGACTCTTGTCTCTACTGCCGTAGAAAGTACTTTAATATTTAGTGCTGCTTTTTATAATTCCTTGATGAAGTCCTAAATTAAATTTAGATAGGACTGAACATAAATTCCTTACTAAATGTATTGCATAAGTTAATTCCTTTTTTGCAGTGGTCAGAGTCATGGTTCCTTGGCATTGCATCTATATGATTTCCCTGGCAGGTTTGCTTCTTCTCTATGAGGCTTCTGTTCTTTCTGTGTAGGTGGAAGACTCACAAATGGCGCAGGTGCCAGTTGGTCCCTTGGAGTGTGCAACAGGACAGCCCTGGAGCGCAGGAGGGCTGTGGGCCCGGACGGCAGGCAAGAGGTAGGAGGTCCATTTCACAGTTGATTTGCTTTGTATTTCCCCAACATCATTAACCACTAGCTTGAAGAGTTTGTCACTTTGATGCCATGCTAGGCAAACAGAGCAGAGCAGAGGAGAATCTGCTACCACCCATTTCACCTTTCACCAGAACATGGAAACGTGTCTTTTTAAATTGTGTCCTTTGTTCTTTGACATTAGTTCATAACTCCTCTGTCTGAACTTTCCCCTCATTCATATTTAGAAGATGCTCAGACCAAGCTCTTGAAAGGGTTATGACATAGATTGTACACTGCAGCCTGTTTTTGTTGTTGTTCTTGTCATTAGTTTGTGGCTCATGGTATTCCATAACACTTTACTTGTTACCTTAGCAATCAAGAAGATCTTTACATCCTTGCCATTTGCATTATATATGTGCATGCATATAATGTAATATAATTGGTTAACTTTCCCAGAAATTCTCAGCAGCAATATCCTTGTCATTGTCGTGGCTGCCTCCAGGTCTGTTCATATTTAGTACAGATTTTTAAATGGCAGGTTTATGTCCTCGAAACCTGCCATATGTGGACTGCAATCTGTCGACGTTACTAGATAACATGGTATCTTGCAGAAATGAGTGATGGAAATGTTTCCAACCTGCCATGATTATTTACTAGGTATTATGGATAATACTGACATTCCAAGCTTTGGAACATGTTATTTATACATGTAGCAAATTCAGTCTGTAAAGAGTACATGATTCTTTTTACTCATGTTGACTTTTAGCATGCAGTTCCTGCTACATATTTAAAATTTAGCTAAATATGTAATTGAATACACAGCCACCTTTTTTTAATTCATAAAAACATGTTTTGCACCCTCATTTGTAGTTATGTATTTGATGATGTTCCATAAGTCTGAACATACAGAATTGGATTCCAGTTTTTGCTGACCTGATCCCGGACCCCTTTTCTTTACAGTGAAAAGATTGCTTTTTTTAAATTTGCAAAAAATAGCTTCTCTTTTTGGTAAAAATCTTCTATTTTATACTCCCTTGGGAAATCTTCATTTGAAACATAACATTTAGTTTACAGTTAATATTAACTATCTAGTGATTTTTAGGATTTTATTTTATATGCTTATTTTTCCTTATATATCCTCCACCATCAGCATCTGCTAAAAAATAACTGTCTCCCTTTACAGTTATAGAGACTCAGGTATTTAGAATTGAATTTCATTCTCCCCATTTCAAACCATTTATGGAGAAACTGAGTGATAGAAGACTTTCTTGTCATGCCCTCCTAATTCCTCCTTGAATCAAGCATACAATGGCATACAATTTGGACCCTACACAGAGTTTATAATGAAAACAGGCATGAGTTTGGGAATCAAGAAACGTAAGTTTTAGTCCCAGTTCTTCCACTAATACAATGTGAGTTTTATTCATCCCTTCACCTTTTCTGGGTCTCAGTTTATTTAGATGGGGAAAAAAAAGAAAACAGGGCTGGACCAAAAGATCTTTTAGGATTATTCCAATTTTCATATTCTACAAACTATGATATGCACAGATAATATCTAGGGATCCAAGTGTGATGTGAAGTTAGGTAAAACAGATGAAAACCATATTTCTGTAGAATACCACTGGAGGAAATCTAAGATGTGGTAGAAGCTGCACAAGTGTGAAATAGCATTAGTTTCAAACTCTGTTACTTAGCTGCACGACCTTGGTTTACTCATTTCTTCCCTCTGAGGCTGAGAACATAATGATCCTTACAGTGCTTTGCACATATTAAATCTTTATTAAATGTTAATTCCTTCCCCCTTCCTGTTAAATCATGGCCTCAATGAATATGTGCATAGATCATTATAGGCATTAAAGCAACATTATTAACACGAGTCTTTTGTTTTTTTGACACAATCTGTATAAAAACATTTCTTTCTGCGATTACCTGTGATCTTTTCATTTCCAAATCTGAAAACCTTTACTTACACCTCATCCTAGGTGACTACTTTGTATCTACCCACCCCCACTGCAACAGCGGTCTTCAGCTTCCTCAACTCCCCTTTATTCTGCCTTTTTGATGGTTCCTGGTGCGTCTTCCTCTACCTGTACCTAGCTAATGCTTCCTCATCTTACCGTATATGTCAGACTGCTTTTTCTATCTCAGCAATCTTATAAGATATCTGGGAAGAGACAGTTGCATTATAACAAGTAATGTCTTCATAAGTACACTCAGAAGAACTCCTTTAACTTCTATATGAAGATAATCTTTTTCTTTGTTACCTTGATAAAGATTTGTTTTTCTTATAGCTTATATTTCTACAGAGACATGAAATGGAAAGAATTAAGGGTGTGGAAATGTCTTTTACTAAAGGCAAAAAGGCAAAAAGTTCTTTTTTTGATAGTCATGGCTGTTTTCAGAACACTGCATAATTGACTTGTCAGACGCTTGCTATTTCCATCTTTGCCCTTATCCAGTCAGAGACTTTACAAATTCCAAGTTGTCCTGTTTTTTAATAATTAAAATAATTGTGCAGTAAGGACTAATATCAGTCAGCAAAGACCATGGAGAAGCTGCCCCATTCCTCTCTAATACTTCAGACCTTCCAATTCCAGTCGCTCGTGTAACTACGGTTGCATTCAGAAGACGGTGTAGAAAGAGCTATGAGTATCAGCAAGGGATGAAGATGTTCAACCCAGGGAACTTAATTTGTTTAGGGAAAGGAGATCACTGGTAACGTCACCCAACGTGTAGGAATTAAAGACTGAAACCAATCCATTGCAAAAGCAGTTATTTGAAGCTAAAGAGCTTAAGGTAGATCTAAAGGGTGAGCTGGGACTTGACTTGTACAATAATATTAGAATAAGTAAAAAAGAATACAAAATAAGAGCAATTCTATAAGTTAAGCATTTGCGCTAAGACAAACAGAAACATTAAATGTGTTCACAGAAAACTGGGTAGACTGAAGCTCTGAAGATGTGAGCTGGAGCCTGGGGTAATTTTGTAGAAGGCCGTAAATGTCAGGATCCGTATTTTAGACCGTGTTCAATAAGTGGTAGGAGCAAGGACCTGATGAAAGCAGTGTTTTATCTGTCAGCGTGTACAGAATAAGTTAGAAAGATAAGACGCATGGGTCTGGATGCCAGCTGGGACGCTGTTGTAGCAATGCAAGGTTGAAGTAGTAAGGGCTCAGACTGGAACCACTGTAGTCGGAACGGGTAAAAATAAATGGATTTTCAACATACAATAGAGGAAAATAACTTTAGCACTTACTAGCAGACAATAGCAGCAGAGATGGACCTAAGTAAGTAAAAAAGATCATACAATTTTTAACTCCAATATTTTCAGCTTATATAACATAAGGAATTATTTTTTTAAAGAGGGTTAACAAATACTCTGTGTGAATCTTCTCTTATAACTGGAAATCTTAAGAAATCTCAAAACAGATCAAATTTAGCTTTTGAATTGAGAGGGGCTATAGTCGTAAAACACTGCATTTCAAGGCTCAGAAAGAACAGGATTTTTACCTTGTCCTTCATTCTTATGTGGACTACATTTTAAAATGGTAATTCAGATTTCTTAAGTTAAATAAAAATATCATATGAACCAAAAAAGGAGTTAATTTACTAAGTATGCATAGAAAACAAATAATGTGTGTCTCATATACTATGCCTTACTCAGCGGAACACTTACAAGGTCACCTCTTATGATTCGTTTTCTCTAAAATAAAACTCTAAATTTACCAGCTTCTAGCAAGCTGTCCGCGTTGTCCTTCTATTGAGTCACCTGCACCTACTTTTAGCCACCTGTTAACAAAAAGTGCCCATTGTAGACATACTTTCATTTTTACTCTTAATACTATTAATAGCATAATTGTTCCAATTGTAGGAACTGTCCATGGTGATGCATTTCAGAGGAGCTGAGGGGCAGTTACGTTCCCAGAGTCCCTTTAATGAGTCTCTAATGGTAGCTGCTCACCATCTCAGCACTGGCACTCACTGTAAAGCAAAGCAGTGAGAATCAGTCTTACCCACAAATGAGTTAGAATAACACAGGCATAAAAAGATAGGAAGATTCTACTCCAGTCAAGTAAATGCATTCTTGACCAAGTCTACATTCTGTGTATTTCAAAACTATGTGAAAGTGCTTTCTGTGGAAATGCTTTACATTAGAGCACAATAGGAAGTCAGAAATAGTAAAGAATTTTAGCAAGTCTTTGAATGTTGAGAATGGTGTATTCCGGGAAATTTTATCTAATGGTATAAGAACTAAAAAGAGAGAGGAAAAAGAAATATTTTAAGACAGAATTAACAGGGTTTTGCATTTTTAAAACAAATCATTCTTAAATCTCACAGGGAAGTTTTAGAGGGCTTTTGAAATAGGCTTATTTCCTATAATATTGTCAATGAAAGAAATGCAAATAAAATGAAATTATGTCCACAATCTATTTAATTTTTAAGTGTATAAACAGTTTATGTTCACTTCATGCTATTCAAGTCACTTGTGTATAAACTTTTAATGGAACTGTAACCTCTACTGTCTATTCTCTCTGCTCGCATTTGTACAATTCAGATGGCATTTAGAGGGTTAAGTTATCGATTGGTCAGTGACTATATCGTTGAAACATAGCCATACTAGCTATAGCTAGAGTTATCATTATATTTGCATTCAAAATAAAGGAGATGGCTCATATTAATGACAATTTTGGACAATTTACTTATTTTTTCTCTATGACTGCCCTAAAGAACAATGTCAATTACTACTACCTAAAAGGTATATATATTTTTTTCCAGTGTTTATTACTTTATGACATATTTGTACCAGGAATATGATGCAAAAACATCATAGATTAGATGCTGGGATTTCATAAAGATAACTTCAAATTTACTCTTGCTCAATCTCTACGTTGATCTTGATGCTAGCTCCTGCCAAGTGTACTTTCTATAAATTAGATGGAAATAGAGTTAATAATCCGCAGGGTCAACCCTGCCTATCCTAATCCCCCATCCCCTCTGTATCCTTGGCTGCCAAGCCCTGTCCACTGTAATGTTGACCCGTCACTAAGATCTGACATCAGTCTCTTCATGTGGAAGCCAGTATGATTCAGATGTACTCTCAAATCCAGACCACAGAAAAAGAAAAAAACTTTAATTGTATGCCTCACATGGCAGAGACCCTCCTGGTCCTTGGAGTCCTCACCCGGCATCACTTATTTGTTAAAAAGGTTATTAAAGGAAAGTCTAGGAGTAAAAAAGAAAGTTCTAATTTTCCCTCCACCAAAATCAAATTTAAATGAATTTGTAGAATGTGAGATATAAGTATTTAACTACAATTTATGCTGTTAATTTTTGTGAGCAAATATGCTTAAATCTTATGCTTGAATTCAGTGGCTTAAATTATATTGACACGTCTTGCATCACTCTTTTGCTTAAATTCTGGTCCACTTTGTTCTTTTTAAAAGATTATATGTTAGAGGCATTACTGAAGTTAGGCCCACAATATTTGGGCCAATTTATCTCAGTAACTCACATTAATCTGTTAATTTTCAGAGATTGTTATATAATGGAAATGAAAATAATGGAAGTAGAAAAAGAACTAGGTGAAAAAAAGCCAAAGAGCTTTCTTTAAAGAAATTTTGCACAGACCTGATTTTTAAACTCTTCTTTGGGCTAATATACGTATTAATTACCACACATTTTTGTAATCTTCATTTATATAAGCTGTTATTTAAAACTTCTAAAATTATTTCTACTTTTAAATGGTTTCCTCTAATTTTCTGTGAATTTAGCATACTAGTTGATTTGGGGGTTTTGATTTTCTTTTATATCTCTATGAGAGTCCTGTCATAAAATGATGATTAGCATTTGCTATTTTTTAAATAGCTGATAAAATAAGCTTGACACCGGGATGTCTTTGTGATGGTTCCTCAATGCCCTGTTCCTTGTAATGCAGTTTAACTAACCCTTCCCAGATCCCAGTCAAGGATCTATCTGGCCTTGGTCTGAGCTACTCCACAGGGAGCTGATTATTGTTTCCTAGTAAGTCTGCATACAAGGACTTTTGCATATATTATGAGTGTCAATAAGATCAGGGATCATTGATAACTATTTAGGATCAATAAAAAAGAAAAGTGCGTTTCTTTCCCTTCTGCCAGAGTTACATTCACAAATTGTAATTAGGAGGTATAATTTGGCAAACTTGTCAGTGAAAAGCTCTTCCACACAGAGAAAGACCAGGATCATTAAATCCACCTAGTAAACAACTGGAGCCCTCTTGCATTATTTATAGGTTTGGTCTTATTTCTAAGCACAATTAGGTCTCTTGGTAAATACCTCCCACTCACATTAAGCTTTTTCTTTCTTATTTCTACATGATTTATTCTCACTATTGTCATTTTTTCCTAACACCATAGGAAAAAAAAATCACTCGTCTAATCGCTCTGTCAGCTGAACATACTCTGTCTCCAGTGCTACCAGACGCTGTTGCTGTGGGATAAACCGTGTTAATATGGCTCAGTTTAATAAATAAGGTCTCAGAGCTCCTTGAACTCTTTTTACATATAATCCAACAGCTTTCACTGTACTCAGGCATTGATCTTTTTCTGTTTCCTGCAATGAACTTCTATGTGCACATTTTAGATCTAGTCATTTATTTCACTCTGATTATTCAAACACAATGACAACATGGTCATACATGCTGAAGGGTAATCCACAGACCAATAGAACTCCTTCTTTTTGTGCATCCTGAATAATAAGGGCATTTCATTCCTCTTCAAGAAAATGAAGATGAGCAACTCCATTCTGAATTCTATTAGATTTACTTCAGAGCTGCATCGATAGCCTTCCATTTACATACTCATATATGCATAATGCCGATATCCATGTCCTTTTAGCTCAAACCAATGTTATCTATTCCCTTTCATTTCAGGAAGCTTTATTATTCTCCTCTTTAAAACATAGCTCAAAATTCAACTTACATGAAAACATTCTGGAATTAACTCTACTTATTCTACTTATTAGTCTTTTTTATTTAAATTTATGGGAAGTTTCAAAGACGCGTGAAAGTAGAGAGACTGCTGCAATGAATACTGGTCGTGTAATCCCCACTCACACAGCTTCAACAGATTTTAACATGCTGTCACTCATGGTCATCTGCCACTCCTCACACACTTAAAGAGATTTTGCTAGAGTACTGTAAAGCAACTCCCAGATAAGACATATATCATCCACAAATACCTAATTTTTTAAACATAGCAAGAGTATTATTATAACACTAAACAAAATTCAGAGTAATTCATATCATGTTTAATATTCTAATATTCATACCATGTCTAATATTCATACCACATTTAATTTTCCCCCATTGTCTCAAAAATGTCGGTTTAAAATCAGTTTATTCAAATCAGGGTTCATATATGTCTCCACGTTGCATTTGTTGAGAATATTTCTTCAGTCACGTTTAATCTAACAATTTGAGCTCCCTTCTCCAGAGCATTTATTTGTTGAAGAAACTGGCTTTCTTACTTATCTTTCCAACATTTCCTCAGTATTGATGGACTGAGTTTGCCTAGCTTAATTTATAAGTAACCCACAAGGTGGTCACATGAATGTCTCCTAAGCTTTCAGCCTGCTGGAAGCAGCCTGTCCATGACACTTAAGTTAAAACTTCTGTGCTGCATGTAAATAAGATAAAATTATAAATACAATAGATGGATATAATCAGCATAGAAGGATGGAATTTTACTTTAAAATAATTATTTTGATGTATGCTGACCTCACTAAAAATTAGCTTTCATGGTCATTTTCATGGTAACTTATCCATAGGGCAATGTGGTTTTTGGCCCATCTTCATAACAAGGCCTCAGCCCAAAGGAGAACTTGCGTAATTATTATATAAGATATACACCCTGCAACTGTAAATACAAATACGATTGTCTGGGTATATGTAGCTTTCTGGTGCTAGGAAATCATGCTCAGGATGATGCATCTTTTCTGCAGTTTAAGCCATCCTGTTTTCAGTGTCTTAAAAATGATTTTTAAGATTTTTAAAGTTGAGAGACCAGATGGTTTCCTTTCCAAATATTTATACTTTCTTCACCCTAATAGCAGGAAGTTCATTTCAGATTATGTTCCTGTGTTTGAATTGTTGTATTTCCTCCAAGTCAGAATAGAAACAAGTTGAGATGTATGATAAATTTCAATATATTGTACAAATGGTACTGTTGCTACCTGTTTGGATAACATTGCAAGAGTAATTCATTCAAAGTACACTGTCTAAAAGCTCAGATAAGGAGAATGGAGTGCTGAGTGGGTTTCTGAGAACAGATATGGGAATTTTACACGATTTTTCTTTTCACTTAGTTGAAAAGAGATTTTATGCCTATATGCAGGTATATAGGCTTTGTATTTATGTAAATGGTATAGATTTGCACAAAATAAATTAGTTTCTGGAATTGTGTTGATAGTGGTTTTACTTTATTTTATTTTGGTGTTTTGGAGTCCCTTAATGTGACGATGGTTGGAGCAATTGTGAAATAGAATTTATTAAAGAGACCCTTAAAGAGAAAACTTTAATGGAGAATCTAAGGCAGTTTCATTTAGTTTAAAAGATTTATAGTAAAGTCTCTGTTTCAGAGAGCCAAATTGGTTGCTTAGATAAAAGTAGTCTTATTTCAAAGAACATAAATTTAGTTTTGTAGTTTTCTTTTAATTATAAACAGTGTTACCCTCTTCACAGCTTAGAATTGTGATGGCCAAATTTCTTATTTTCCAAATTACTCATTCTTGAGGTCCCTGCATATCCTGAGTAGTAAAAGCCTAGTATTTTCCTCTTTATCAGTCCTTCCTCTTGAGCATCCTTAGGGCAACTTTGCCCACAAACTATCAGAGCTTACTATGTAGAAAGTGTTTAAGCAGGTGTAGAGAGGATTGCAGAGTCACATCGGCTCATTAATATACTGCATTTTATGGATTCCTCCTCTACCAATCCACAGATAGCATTCTTCCAACCTACACGGATGATCTTTTTGCCCCCTCCTTGTCCTCCAAGTTTAAGTTTCCCTTAGTTCATTCCTACCTGCTCAGCATTTGTTTCCCAAAACTTGGCACAGTGCCAGGGTGATTAGGTACCATAGGACCTTCCGTTTTAGTCATGGGCAAACATCTTCTAGTGACTTGAATACTCAGGCTCATAGGCCTTAAGCGTGAATGTGCATAAGGAACATCCAAGCAACTTGAAAATAGATGCATATTCTTTGAGCCCAGACACAGAGATCTCATTCAGGGGATCTGGAATGAATCCAAGAATCTTCAACTTTAATAGCATTTCAGGTGTTTCTCATGCCAGTGGAAATACACTACCTACTAGAGCAGTGGTGTCAATTCGCTGCTGCGTGTTTGAATCACCAGGCAGCTTTAAAAAGATGTTAATGCCTGGGACCCGGTCCTTGACCAATTAAATCGGAATGTTGGAGTTTGGCAAAGGCATGGACATTTTCCAAAAGCTATCCAAGTGATTATCATCTGCAACTTGATTTGAGAGCCTCTTCCTTACACTGGTCTGATAACCACAATGCATCAGACAGCTCCTCTCCCACGTGGTGAGAGTCTCTGTGGAGCACTTAATATTTTTTCCTGTCACTTAACCTTCCTAAATGCTATCACTGTCCACTCAACTAGGTTTTCCTATCTTTAAAATTCACAGACTTCAGTTCTTTTCATACAAATTGGCTCTTCCAATGTTATGCATATTAAATGAAGAGGCATCTATAGCTAAGAAATAGGTGAGTTTTCACTACATTTGCACTATTTTGTAACTTTTCCTGCAGCAGTGGCAGCAAGTTGTGTTCACCTACACAGAGAAAGCCTTCCATTGCTAAAACTGTTAAATCTTTTTACACACCACATCACACAGTCCTATACTACTGGGTGTTAATTTTTAGTGTATAGCTCCAGACAGTCTTATCTAACCTGGGGCCCTGTGTGCCCTAACTGTAACTTGGGATCAAAATGTCAGGCTCCTTCACCTTAGTTTCATGATGATAGAATCCTGAGCAGGGCAGAGACCAGCTACAGTATCAGCTTGGATCATAAACCTGAAAGGGCCATGTAAATCAGTCTGACTGGGCCATTTAAGATAGTTCAATGAAGACTTAACTTTAGGACCAAGGTCTAAATGTTTCATCTGCTTCCTCAATAAAAAATGAATTATTTCTAAAACCAACAGGGGGAAATGGCTGAGGGAGACTTAAACATCACTTGCTCTTTTTATGTAAGACCTGTTACCTTAAAGCAATTCTATATCTATGTCCAATAAGTAGTAAAGCTATGACTTGGTTTAAAAAATTCAGTAGAACAATATCTTGGGGGAAATAATATGTATAAACCAAAATTATCTGACCATTTTTTGTGTCTATATGTAATTGTTGGAAATGTCAGTTATGATGTGAGAGATTAAGATTTTGCTAAATGTTTTTGTCTTCATTTTAAATTCGTGGTTGTCGTTTGTGCACGTGCAGAATTTGTACACAGAGGAAGTGGGGAGCTTTGACACTGCCCCCTTCCATTAGCCATTAACCACTTCAATGCCATCACAATAAACTTTCAATGTAATTAAAAAAAAAAAAAAAACCATGCTTTCTATTCAAATGGAGCTTCACGACAAGTTTCATAAGCGTTCTCTCCCCACCCAAACCTTCCAACAAATTTGCTGCCACTAGAACCCTTCTATATAGAAATCCTAGAGTGGACAATAATATAAAAACAACTATTAGAAGTATGGGGTGTCTCCCAGCACCACCATGAATAGCCTGTGTTCAATATAAACTATTATCAGATCCCATGTATTATTTATTTGTCTCTTAAATAATTCATTTCTAAATATACTCCCCATGTGACTCAAAATCCTTACGAGCTTCTAATAAAAACTGCTGTGTGTGTGCACACGTGCGTGCGTGCATCAGCCCATGCTTTTTTTGTGTCTGGGAGTTATCTGTCATTTTAAAGATCCTCTAAGATCAATTTAATGACTACTGTAATCACTAGAAACACTCTTACCAGATTTCTGCTGCAAATAAAGAATTAAAAGAGAATTCCTCTGACTAAGAAATGTTAGGTTAATTCCTAAATTACAGAGTAATTACAGAATTCAAATTCATGATAAACAGTGTTTTGCTTTTCCCTTAGCCATTACTTGTCGAAAGCAAGATGGTGGCCAGGCGGGCATCCATGAATGCCTTCAGTACGCAGGCCCCGTGCCAGCCCTCACCCAGGCCTGCCAGGTCCCCTGCCAAGATGACTGTCAGTTTACCAGCTGGTCCAAGTTTTCTGCGTGCAACGGAGACTGCGGTGCAGTTAGGACCAGAAAGCGCACTATTGTTGGTAAGAATAATTGGAATCCCAAAGCCAACACTTGTCAAGGCAGAAAAACACAATAAAAAAGTCAGGCCAAGATAGTTCTGACAATGTATTTGTAAGATGCACGGATGTGCCCTGTTGTTGCGATACTAACACCTAATGTAGCAGTGGGTTCCGAGCTGGATTTCAATGTAAGACGGCAAGGACAGACGCATTGTGTACTGTTAGTAGAAAGAAAAAGCAGCCTTGAAAATTGAACTCTGTCTCCCTATACAATACATGGTAGGTTAATTTTTGGTTTAAACGTGTACCTTTGGTGGATTACCCACAGACTGTGAGGTGCTTGGAGAAGAATTTTTTAGGAACATGGGGAGAGGATGCCATTTCACTTTCTTAAGCCATTCTCACTGTCACAGCCTCAGGTTATCCTTCATATCCTTGAAGAGAAATGTGACATTAATTCTGTATCTGAAAACTACGTTGTAAAAGGTAGTCGCAATGACAAAAAGCTGTAATATAATGAGCAGGAACAGGAGCCATCGTACTGAACTAAACTCTGATGCATTCAAAAGTATTGTCAGTGGCAAAAGAAACCTAAAAATATTGGTGCTAGTAGGGTATTCAGAATTTAAGCTGTAAAAGAATTTAAAGTTGTAAAATGAACCAGCTGTCATAATGAAGACTGTTAAAAACTATATAAGACAGCTATGAAAGTTAGAGATAAATATATGTAAAACACATGTAATTAGTTACATGCAATATAATTAGAAGTATATAATATATATGACATAATATAATAAATATAATATAAATATATGTGATCCAGTTAAAATAATATTTTTTCAAGCACATATTACTGTTATACTCAAGATTTTTTTATTTTAAAAGGGAAATTATTTAGATTTATACACAAGCCATTTCTAGTATTTTATTGTGATATTAAATATCTTCTTTTTCAATATTATTTACTACATTAATCACCAAGTATGTCAAAATGATTATTCTTCAGAAATACTGAAAGATGCAAAATCACAATCAGAAAAGTAAATGCAAAAATCTCATTTTCTAAATCTTAATCCTATATAACTATACCATCTATTTGGACTTAACAAAAGAGTTAAGTGTGCAGGCCAGTGCAGTGACTCTCTCCATTTCATATTTCTGCACATGTTATAAAGGAGAGATTAATGCAGTTACCTTACACTCCCCAGTCAGTGAAAGCACATGATCATTTGAGAGGATTTTAATCATTTTGAGGAGTGTAAAATTCAGTACAACAGTTAGTGTCTTATTCACAATGGGCTATTTTTAAGTGAGCACATAAAACTTTCACTATGCAAAGCACCCAGTACTAACAAAAGCCTACACAGAAACCACTACAGAGGGAGAAAGTAGCAATTATTTATAGGCTACTGTTGAATGTGGTTAAAAACAAAGAAAGGAAGTTTAGGAAAGGAGAAAACTCATGGATGCTTGTTACTAATGATGATATCTTCCAACTTAATTTTCTCCACAGGAAAAAGTAAAAAGAAGGAAAAATGTAAAAATTCTCATTTGTACCCGCTGATTGAGACGCAGTATTGTCCCTGTGACAAGTATAACGCCCAGTCTGTGGGGAACTGGTCAGACTGCATTTTGCCAGAGGGGAAAGTGGAAGTGCTGCTGGGAATGAAAGTACAAGGAGACATCAAGGAATGTGGTCAAGGGTACCGTTACCAAGCAATGGCGTGCTACGATCAAAATGGCAGGCTCGTGGAGACATCCAGATGTAACAGCCATGGTAATCCAATTTCTCTTTACTGTTAAACATTTTCTGTCTTTGGGGGTGGAGTTAAAATGCACGTGTATCAGAATGGAGGGAAATGAAAGTTTACAGAAGTGTGTTCTAAATTGAACATTAGGGACACCACGCTGTGTGTATTCATATATCATGTATATGTAACAAGACATTCGGTGGCACTTGTCCAGAAGTTGGCAACTAAGTCCCAAAGTTGGTGACAAGGAGGCCTTACATGTAGGCAAAAATGCTGCCAGTAACCTCCCTTGGGGCTGATCCAGAGTCTGTTGAATAGACTCAATAATGCCCAGCAAGTTCGTGTACAGAAAAGGGAGGAAGGAGGAGAGAAGATTGAATTTAATTTGAGAATAAAGTGTGAAACTAGACAGACTTTTAATAACCGAACTGACAAGATTTGCAGTGTGCCTAAGATATCATTAAGTGGCAGAGGAGAAAAATTGAAAACCATAATTGGTGAAAACTCAAACATCTCTAGTTTGTTCCTCATTAAGTTGAGCTTGGCCCAACCATACAAACAAAACTAGAAAAAGGTACATACACTTAGGAAACTTTTGATTTCCAAACAAACAAACAAAAAATCAAAAAGAAGCTAAAATACTGTGACAATAATTGAGTTGCCAAAAGCTTATAAAGAGTGGTTTTGACCAGAGTATGTCGTGAACTCTTTGGTTCTAAATCATAATATAGTCAGCCTTAAACAATATTTCTTCATTCTTTAATTTTAATGTATCTGTCGTTTTATTATGGAATGACATCAGTTTACAGTGGGTCAGCCTGAATCATGGATGTCACATATTTGCAAACACTAGACAATGATCCTCCTCCCTTCACGGACGTGACCTAAGAAAGTGAGTTAAGTTACTGGGAGAGAGGTACATGGCACTTACCTTCCAACCTTGCTGAAATAATTTCTGCTGTTGGAACAGTGCTCCTCCAGTTGTATTATATGGTTCAGACAATGACATGAACTGATTGGACCATCTGACATATATAAACTGTTATGGGGTATCATGGTGACACATTTATGGGATCTCTTAAATCTGTCCCCAAAATGAAGTTTCCAAAAACCCTGACTTTTATTTTTTTACCTTATCTCATAATCACTGTTTTATCAAAGTCTAGTGATACTAGCCCCCATAATAAGACTCCATTATGTTGAAGCTCTAGATATGAGTATTTTGCAGGCTAATACACATGAACTGCTAAGTTTAAGATTACCCCATGCATTTAGAAAAATAACTGAAAAGAGTTTAGCATGCCTTGAAAAACCTGTGTGAGAGTAATTGCTTTTTTATTCTTTATATCAAATAGCATACCAGGAAAAATGTAAATGCACTTCCCATTCTGAGTTGATATGATAATGTAGAATATCATAGTTAGTCATTAAAATGAAAAATTGAAGATCACTTTAAAAATGTGTTTCTCCCGAAATGTAGCATGTGTTTGCTCACATTTTAAGTTGTTATGCATAGTGAATCACCAAGATAATCATTTGTTTTTAATATAACCTGTGAGCTTTCAGAATGACTCTCATATATTCTCACTTTTATCTGTTAATTAGATGCATGAGAGCTTCAGTAAGCCACTTAACAGTCAAATCTTATTTTTAGGAAAAAAAAAACAAAACCTTTAAAATATCTTGTGACTCTCACAAAAATGTTTGATCCCTTGAAAAAAGTAAAAGTACAGAAAAAACTGAAATTGAGCAAAGGCAGTAGACTTCCTGCCTTAGTACTGCCAGTTCAAAGCATGAAGAATTCAGTACTGTATTCTAGAAGAAAAGCACATATAGAAAAAATATGGGTCCCTGGCAGCACTGAACTTCGTGGAGATTGTGACAGGATCTAAGATCTTTAAGTGAACTGTTCCTGTTTAGTCCTTTACGTCTATCCAACATCACTTCATTCTCACTAAGTCTGATGTAATGTGGATGGTCCAGTGGGATATTTTTAGTAAAAATACTCATATTTTTACTCACAGTCTGAGGAAATTGACTCTCTATTGCCTGATTTCTTTGGAATTACTACTGATGTTCTGTCGATCGTGATAGTGTTAGTGGAATGCTGTCACTTTGGTGCTCTATCCTAGGCGTGCTCTAAATTGCAGTTTCTATGACCACTGCCTTTGCTCAGCCAAATCAGCTTTTCCAGATGGATGGTAGAAATGTGGTTTTAAAGTAGCTTTCAAGAAAAAGTCTCTTACGGCTTTCAGTTTAAACATAAAATTGATCCCCACATGTATGCAGTGCAAAGACACTAATCTCCTATTCAACAGTGGCCTTATGGCATTTCTATTTAATCTGTTATCCATCTGTGGATCATATTATCAGTTATTATACTGATAAAACAGTTTGACTTTCATCAGTTTAAGTATATTATTTTATGTCATTTCCCATGTGGTCACTATTCTTTTCAATGTGTGAAATTTGAGGCACAGTTCTATTATGTCTGGAATTTCTCATAGTAATAGACTCTGTACTGAAAAGTGATATAGTGATATTCCAAAAATCAGATCTTAAAGTATACCTTGGGAGCAACGTAAATGTTCATCCATCCTGATACATGGTATTAAATATAGTTCCTGCATAAGTGTTGATAAATAAATACATTTTTGGCATTTAGCTATCCTAATTTCATAATACAAATTACATATATTTAGCTTTGGTATGAAATCTTGGATGGTGTCGGTATTAGCAACAGATTACAAATCACTCAAAAACCAAATCACGCATTTTCTACTCACTGCTAGAATCCTCTAAGATCTTAATTGATTGGTTCACTAGAAATTGATTGCCTATGCACATAGTGCTAGGTACTTCTCATGTTGATCACTTTTAAAATTTCACAGAACAAGAGGTAGAATTTCTGGAACATTTTTTATTATATCATTTAACCTTGATATTTTAAAGAATCTTAGAGGTAACCTAGCTTATGCAAAATACATGTATACAAGATTTTCATTTAAACATAAGTGATAGAATTTTATTATGCTGCCCCTCAACCCTACCCAGATCTCCCCAAAACCCTTATTCTGCACTACTTTTTGTATTTCAAAACCATATATCACTCTATAACCATATAATTTATGTATTTATTATATTTATTATTTTTGGAGAATTTATCTCCTTTACAAAAATGTAAATTGATGAGGGTATCTCAGACTACTTTATTCGCTCCTGTATCCCAAGCACCTAGAACATTAGGTGTTCAGTAAATATTTGTAGAATGAATGAGTGAGTGAAGAGCTGAGGAGAATTTTTGTAGCTATATTTGTTGCACAGTCAAGCTTGGACACTTCCTTTTTTCCAGACAGTGTCCCTCCCTCTGTGTCACAGTTCTGGGAGATAATCAAACAGATCATTGAGAACAACTTAGATCTTTGGAATAAGATATATACATGCCACAAACTTTCTACATGATATTCATCAAATATTTGTGCTTCTCTCTACCTACTAAATGGTAGGTAGAAGAAGTGGTAGAAAAAATAGTAGTCACATACCCTTTTCATTGAATTAGTCCAGTAATATCAATATTGGTAAGTTTCTTTATTCCCATTTAAAGCTTATTGTTCAGAATTGCCTAATTTGTACACCACCAGATTTGGACAACAGCTTTAACCTCTTGGTTTATATTAGGAATTGTGACAACTTGCTTTTTCCCAACCTATGTTTACAACTTTAATTGGGAGTATGGAATGTTTATTTAATTTTCTTTGTGTTCACTTATCTTTTCTTGAGAAAATAAGGAATAACATTTCTATTAGATTTATCTCAAAGGAACACTTTGAAGGTAAATTGGATAAAGTGTAAAAATGTCAGATGCTCAAGTCTTGAGCTCTTTGAGTTACATAATTCCTTGCAGACACTTCTCTTCAGTCTTTACTTTCAGCAAATTTGTCTTTGCTGTTCCTCATAGGGAGTTTAAGCCATAATGCACTATTAATAGGTATTCTAAAATTGAACTCAATTTTCATTTGTGATGTTTTATCATCTCTTCATATCAAGTAAGCAGGAAGGCCTATCTGATATGACTGTTCTCCCTGAGCACATGCTGTTTAATATATATAGGTCTCCTGTCATCACCTAAAAGTAATACATTGTTGTTGATACCTATGAAATACCAACTTGGAGAGACCATGAGGAAACTCAGGAATCAGCTATTTGGTTAAATTACTTGTTACCAAATGTTTTGCTAAAGGGCCAGATAGCAAATATTTCAGGCTCTGTGGGCCAAAAGTTCTCTGTAACAACTACCCAGTTCTGCAGTTACAGAATGAGAGCAGCCATAGACAATATGTGAGTGAATTGCTGTCAGCCTGGGCTATCATTTGCCAAATAGGATTTCAGCCTTCTTACTCAGAATGCCATCTACAGACCAGCAGCATAGGCATCACAGGAAAACCACTGGAAATGCAGAAATTCAACCCACATTGCAGACCTGCTGAGCCGAATCTGCATTCTGTAAAGACCCCCAGGAGGTTCTATAACACATTTAGAGTTTCAGACTACTTCACTGGGTCATACAGACACTCACAGGGTTTGGTAGACATCATGAGATTGAACCTTGGTGTGGAAGGCCTATGAAGATCACTTCCTAGTGGATCACAATGTGATGCTGTCTTAGGCAAAATACTCAACACCTCGCAGGTGTTGCTTACCAGCTGTGGGGAAGATAACATTAGGAAACTTTTGAAATTTGTAAAGATGGGTCTTTGTAAAGTGAATGCCTGTTTAGGTATGATTTTGAAAACAGAATGAGTCTATAGGATCTTCTGTGAAAGGATATTGGTAAGTTCATGAATGCCCTGAGGATAGTCTGTTTTGGTTCAGATAGAGAAATGAGAGAGCTCTGGGTTTATTTACTGCTCTATTCATAAACAGAATACAATATTATATTAAAGCATTATGTGCATTTGACCTTGTATACTCAGTATTCATGATCCCATGACTCTAAAATTCTCAGGACTTTGTGCTGCCATTTGACCATCATGCTGGCATTTAAACAGCGGTGCTACTTACTTTAGGTCACATTATACTCTTTTAATTACTTCAGTTTGTCTTTTAATTGTAGTCACTATTGAATTGTTCAGCACAGTTTGTCTAATGCCTTGTTAGTATAAGATTAATTTCCCTTTAACATTAATTTTAAAATATAATGACATATTGATTCTTCCATGCTTTCTCTCTTTGCCTAATATGTTTATGTATGATACTACATACTACTTCTAGACATTAATGAATGGCTTTAGCCGTTGGTTTTGGAAGTATCAGTGGGATTCAAAGTATGCTCATTAAAATTTGATATTTTGCAAAACTCTTGCTGGTACCCAAAGTCATTCTCAGGTTGCTTCATAGGTGGTTTGCACTACAGCACTAAGTATTAGAATAAAAAGAAAGCTCTACCAATTTTACAAGTGAAACAAAAGCCTTTTAATAAGATTGTTTCATATTATAACTATAGCTGACCCTTATATGGCAACATTTAACATTATTGCCTAATAGCCTAAGTGAGCTACATCCTTATTTCACCAGCCTCCCACAGTTATGATGTGGATGATTTTAAAGCAGGCACCATGTTTAAATGACCATCCCTTGACGTTGTAAGGAACTCTAAATACCAGATGCTGCCTTATTCAGTCAGAAACTCCAGTATACAAAGGCATGGGGGCTTTTTTCTATTTGAATTTATGGGAACAAAAAAGATCATCAACAAAGCTTGGAAAAGGAATACATCCTGAATGTATGAGCGGTACAAGTGCCCAACTGACTTTGTTTTAAATACAGAGAGTCCTCAATTTGCAAGTATATTTTAGTTCAAGAGCGTGTACTTTTAAGATATTGTGGAACTCATGGTACATCTGACAAAAATAATTGTGAAAATGAGGAGAGTAGATTCTGAGGATAGTCCACATGACCACTCAGCCATAGTATACCTGGAGTGTATTCTTTTTTGTAATGAGATTCTATAGAAAATGATAGAAGTTTAATATTAGAGGTTACTTAGAAACAAAATTGAGTGCAAAATTGTTCCCTATTGTAGTGGATGCTTGTATTTGAGGAAGAGCATGTTTAATTAAACCAAGGAGAAAAGGCAATGAATAGAATTTGGTAAATAAGCTGAAAGGGAGTGCTGATTTCTCTGAAAAGCTTTTCCAGTTGATAGTATTTTTTTCATGTCTAATTCATTTCAGAATTTAAATCTTTCATTTGATAGCAGAGATAAAGATAGTATTGCTTTTGCAGTCATCACTCACAGTTGAGACCTTTTTCCTTCCAAGCGTAAAACACTGGCTGGGAGCGAGGAACAGATTTTTCCTGAGGTGATAGTTGCAAGTTTAAAGAACCAGGGAAATAAAGAAAGGGCTACTATGGATACAGGTACAAAAAGAAAGCAGGTGCCTAGGGTCAATTTTAAATAAGGTGTGGGTACCAGCATTATTTTCTAACAGGCTCCCTGAAGGAGGACTATAGAGGTGATAAGGGAGACTTTCCTTGGAAGTTTTCCTGCAGCTACCATTCATGTCATGTGTGATGGAAAAACATCTGGTGTTATCACTTGGTTCTGTGTCACAGAGACCTCAACTCATCTATTACTTACTTAGAAGGTTTTCAAACTGGGCTCCATGGAGCCCCTCAGACCGGGCTGTCAAACATAGCCTCCAGAATATCCCATACACTTACTGGGCTTTCCAGCTTTTCAGGAAGAAAGCATGTCACTGCTTAAAATAAATTTAACTGCCAAGAACAGTTCATTATTTGCAACAACAACAACAACAAATTTGTCTATCTTTGCCTTTATCAACTTCTGCTATTATGTTTTATTCCACATCCTTTCTATTGTCCTCTGACTCTTTTTTCCACTTAATGCCTTAGAGGAAGGATAACACTAATTTCAGAGAAAAGACTAGGAGTGGTAATCTTGCTGATATCTATGATAATGTTATTGATATAACCACAGAGCTGTTCATTACTTATGTTGTGTTATAAGGTTTCATAATGCATGAATATACTAACTGCCCTCATATAGTTTCCTGTTACGTTGATGCCCTGCAAAGCCAAAATAATTGTAAAGCTCTATATCCCGTTAGTTGAGTTTAGTCTCATTCTTAAAATATAGGTCTTTTTCTACTTCAAAACATCATCAAAATGGTCCTGTAGTGAGCAAGGCTTGTGCATAAGAATTTTTTATGGTAAATGCATGAAGAAGGCATTATATATTAAACATAAGCCATATCTGTGGGCTCAAAAAGTAACCTGAGAGCACACCAACACATTTGTGGACATTTTAAAGTTAAATTTGAAAAGAAAATCTTTACTTGTAGTTCCTCTCCGTGTTTATCCCATTTCTTCATATTGCATTGAAGGCCAGTTTAGCCCTTACAGGAAATTTTAGTTAATTTACATAAAAGAAAATGGTCATTTAAAATAGTCATTAAAACAACTCAAGAAGTTTATCTGCATAACAGTTTCCTCTCCCTTTGCAATAGGTTTGACCTTTAATGATTTAAACCTTTAAAGTATAAAATGATTTAGAAAGCTTTCTTAAGTTTGAGGGTTTTGTTTTTTGTTTGTTGACTTGTGCATTTTTTCCCATATCTAGAAATGGACATAAAAAGGCCTGCTTAAACGTTAAAACTCTATACAGCTCAAAACATGGATCCAGTTTTAATGCATTATAATTACAGCCAATCAGGATGATCTGTTTCTCACTGGTCCAGTGAGTTGCTATAGCAAAAAGTTAATAAGCATAGAATGCAGTGTCTGAGTCGTTCTCCTAGAGATTCACAGTTCATATTAGTAAAAAAAAAAAAAAAGAAATATTCAGGGTAAAGAGACCTGTTTAACCTAGTTTAATGCAACAATTTTCCAACTTACTTGACCACAGAATGCTTTTTATAAAAATTATGTTTAACACTTATTAGAATCCAACAAACTAGTGTTTAAATATCATCCTTTACTTCAGTGTCCGTGTATGATTCCTGTTGACTGAAGGAATAGTGCCCTACATTGGATCAAGTTAAAAAATAAATCACTCTACTAAGTTTCAAAGTTAATTTATTTCCCATTACTTTATAATCTGAACACGCCATCAAATATGATGTTTATATTGCTGACAAAGTCCTTTTTCCAAAGAGGGTTTTAAAACTTTTTTCTGATTTTTAATACAATATTAGTTAAAATTATAAATGTTGAATTTGGGGGGGAAGGCCTTAATGTATATAATTATTCCCAAAGTTTTTATTTTGGTTGGATAAGTAAACTATAGATAGGGGCTCTTGCATAAACATGTTTATTCCCTTTTTTAATAAAATGTGCAGCTGAAAGTAGAATGCCGTTTTCACACTAACCACCTGGACTTGGGCCAAACGTCACAGGTTAGGGGCTCAGTCCCTACAAGACTGCTTCCACTTTAGACACTAACTGTGGAAGTTCAGGGTCCCCAGGTCAACCTCACTTCTTACCAGCTGGCTATAGATTTGGGGATTCCCACTACCCCCTCAGGTTCAATAATTCACTGAGACGATTCAGAGAACTCCGGAAAGCATCATATTTACAATTACAGTTTTATTAGAACAAAAGGATAACAATTAGAACCAGTCAATAGAAAAGACTGGTGGGAGGGGCCCAAACGCTAGGCGTCCATGTTGTCTTCCTGTGGAGCCAGGAGCCATCACCCTCTTGGCCCATGGGTGTGGGTTACCAGCCTGAGCTTTGTATCCAGAGTTTTCTGGGGGGGGTTTATTATGTAGGCATTAACTGAATCATTGACCACACAGAAGGACTCAGTCTCCTCTCCCCAGAGGTTGGGAGGATATCAAGTGGCTTAAAATCCCAACCTTTTAAACACATGGTTGGTCTTTGTGGTATAATCATCCCCCTTCCTTAGACATCTTCTTACCATAAATTCACGTGTATTACAAGAGGCCCAACATGAATAACAAAGATACTCCTATCGCTCGGGAAATTTCAGGGCTTGGAGGCTGCCTCCCAGGAATCAAGGAAACAGACCAGCCAAAGTCTTTGTTATACAACAGAGAGTTTTAGAGTTTGCTATAAGAAACAGCCTTGATGGTGAACTTGTACATAGGTATACTACCTGAACCTAAATGTGCCTAGTCATTGGGTAAACTCCCAGTATTGGAATAGCAACAGCTACAAAATCCCACAGCAATTAAAACTAATGTTGAAATTTTCAGAGAAAATCTTTAAGTACTTACCAGATATGAAGTTATGCCTTCATATGTATATAAAACAAATATCAATAAAATTAAATAGCACTTCATTGCAGTTACATAAATTTACCCGAACACTTCACTGTGAAAATTTTGATTGCCCAGTGTTGATTGATAGCTTTTCATATATTGAATATAAGAATTTGGGTAGAACAGCTGATTATAGGAGTTTGTATATATACACAGTAGTTTAGTTTCTCCAGCTTTTCAAGTTATCAGTTCTTAATATATAATTACAAAAGAATATTCTGTTCATTTTGAAAATATTTTTAAATGATTTTTTTCAGGATTTTCAAATTCTCAAGGGCCACAGTAGATAAAGTTCTAGCTAAATGTTCTCATTCGCGATTGCAGTCATGTGCATATAACACACATTTAAGCAGGAGAGATTTTTCAGGTCACTTTTGAGATTAATCCAGATGTTTCAGATAGGGTACCAGCGTTGCTCATTCACACAGCTGTAAATCAGAACCAACCAATATTTTCCACATGCTTTCAAAATGAATTTTTTAATCTATCAACAGTGCACCTTTCAACAGCACAATATAGTAATTGTGAAGGTTGTTGAAAGCTGCTTTATCTGCACATTCATAATTCAAATGAATGAGGTGACTGAATATATGTCAAAGGCAGTAAGTCCTCTGTGTGCTTGCCACATAAAGCCTGCTAGTGTTCTTTATTCATTTCAACCTGAAAGCAGCCATCAGAACAGATATAGATACAAAAAATACAATCAGAAGCCAGGAGTTTGATTTTTCCATGTGTCAGGTTCAGTATTGAGCTACTAAAAGTTTTAACACCCTAATTGTGAAGTCATTTATTTTATTCCAGCCTTCCTCAGGAACCATAAATTGCTTCAAGACTCCAGCAGTTTATTTAGCCTTAAAACGCTTCAAATGTTTCTCTCTTTCTATCCCCCATGATTGTTTGGTGTTAATTGCCCTCAAAAATGATCTTAGCAGAGAAGGCAGGGGAATGCTTATCTAGCAGTTCACTGGTAGCATTAAGGATTTTAATTGTACTAGATAAACGTGACAGGCAATTATTGAATGTTGTTACACATTAGAAAATTAAAATGGAATGCTAAGCATTATACTCTTGCAGTTTTGTCTTTATCTCACTGCCTAATTTGTATCTTTCAACAATGTAATAGAGTGAGTTTTATTTGAGAGGCGTTTTCTGGAATACTCTATTGGAAGATCAAACATAAAAATTTTATATCTGCTTACTTAATAATACAATGTGAATCAGACTGAAGTCAGACATGACATATTTCACCAACGCCATGATACTTCAACAAATAAAATGGAAAGAATTTCCATTTATCTGTTACTGTGAAGTAGTGACATGAAAAATCATGTGATTCTACTTTCAACTATAATTACTGAATAACAAAAGGTTAAAGGTTTACTTTTGCAGTCATTTTGATCTTTAGCAAGGTGGAAAATGCAATTCTAGGACTATTTCAGTAACTTATTACCTTTGAAATACTAGTGTCCCTCTACCAAAGCTACTGGTAATATTTAGAAATAGTTGGAATTTTTTCTTAACTCATTGTCTTTTACAAACATTAAATAATTTGGTTACAGATGGCATTGATTTGGAAATGACTTTAGACATTTTCACAGTTTGATTCTATTTCTTAAACTACTACTGTGAAACACAAATTTTTACTGACCCTATCAGGAGTTACATTTTTAAGTATATCACACTTTCAGATAAATTCATTTACTGGCTGTGCTAATTGAAAAGGAGAATGTGATTTGAAACATATTTTAGCTGAAAATAGTGAGGTGGGCTTGTTTCCCCACCTCAAACCCTACTGAAAGTCAAAGTATAAGCTTTAAGTAGATCACAGCAATCTGTTCGAAGAATAGTTATACTTTCCAAAATGTTGGTAAACACTATTGTAAAGTACTTTTTCAATTCTTTATTTGACTTTCCCCTGGGTTATTATCAGTACTCCAAAAGTCTTCTTCTATATCAGAAGTACATTCAGAACTCAACATTAGCATCTTCTTTCTGTCTTCAGTGTTTCACAGCTGGCAAAGCCCCAGCTGACACATCTGCCTCCTTGAAGATTCTCTGAGACTAATTCCCACTTTTGAGAATTCTTTCATTGAATCCTATTCTTCATACCAAATTCATGATTCCATCTTTTTTAAAAAGTTTCCTTTTATACTTCACTTGCAATTTACTGATATAATATGCATATCCTCTGAGGCATCAAATTCACTCCTAGGAATATGCCTAACAGAAGTGCATACACATGTTCACCAAGAGACATGTTCTAGAATGTTCATAGCAGTACAGTTGATAATAGCTTGACATTGAAAAATACCCAAATACTCACTAACAATAGAATGAATTAATAAACCATAATACAGTCACACAATAAAGTACTAGAATCAATTGGAATGAATAATCTTCAACAGCATGCAACAGTAGGGATGAATTTCACATCACAATGTAGGATGAAAGAAGGCTAGCTCACATGGGTATATACTGTATGATTCCATTTACATAAAATTTTTTTAAAGCAAAACAATTCTAGATTGTGAGAAGTCAGGGTAGTAGTTGCCCATCTGAGAAGAGGTAGTGACTGGAAGGCAACACAAAAGAGGGTTCTGGAATAGTCTTGGTTTCATGGGTGTGTTCAGTGAACTTTATACTTTTGAAAGATGTGCTTTTGTTTACAGAGACTACAATAAGTTTAAAACAGGTGATGTGTATATTTGACCAAAATATAGAAGATAATATATAGAGAAATATGCTACAAATCTACTTCTCACGCAGATTTTGCTGATTCTTCCTGTATCTTACAACAGAGTTCCCTAATTTCAGTCCTGCACACACACACGCAAATAAGTACATGTAAAACTGGTGAAACTTGAATAAACTCGATGGATTTTATCAATCCCAATATCTGGGTTGAAATTATACTTTAGTCACCATTGTAGGAAACTGGGAAAAGTATGCAAGGGACTTCTCTATGTTATTTCTTATAATTGTATGTGTCTACAGTTACCTTAATAAGAAGATTTTCAATTAAAAAAAACAGGGAGTGCTGGATAAACACAAGAAAACATACAAGGGTGAGTCAAAAATTATCTGCACTCTGGCTGTAATTTATAGAAGTTTTAATATAATCGGAGTGCGGATAATTTTTGACTCACCCTCATATTAATTTCCAAAAATCAGGCACTATCTCAAGTGAACTTTATTGTAATGTGTGGAGTTGCCAGAAACCTATACTTTTAACATATGTCCCAGGGTAATTTAAAAAGGAAGGCTAGGAAATACTATGCAGTAAGTTGGTTAGCTTTTTAACACTGTATGAAGAGTCAGGACACTTCAGGCACAAGCTTATAGATTAGATATGTCATACTGGTTTTTAGGTGGTCTTATTTCACTATAATAAGACATCAGTGTTTGTTGGTTCTCTTTTAAATCTTCCTAGAATAAAAAGAATAAAATACTTAGGAATATGTTTAAGAAAAGTGCAGGATATATACTAAAAGCTACAAAACATCATTGAAAGAAATTAAAGAAAAATCTAAATAAATGGAAGGAAATTCCATGTACCTGGATTGGTAAAATAGCAATACTCCCAAACTGATCAAACTATTCAACACAATTCCTATCAAAATCTTCCATTTGGGGCAAAAATTGACAAGCTGATTCAAAGATGTATGTGGAAATGTAAGGGACCCAAAAGAACCAAAACTTTCTTGGAAAAAAAAGGAACAAAGTAGGAGGACTCAGACTTTCTGAATCAAAACTTACTACAATTTACAGTAATCAAGATAGTGCGGTGCTGGTATAGAGATCAATGGAATGACATTTAGAATCCAGATATAAACCCTTACATTTATGGTCAATTGATTTTCAACAAAGGTGCAAAAACAATTCACTGTAGAAAAAATAGTATTTTCCACAAATGAACCTGGGGTAACTTGGTAATCACGTACAAAGGAATGAAATTGGACTGCATATGTTTTAACGTATACAAAAATAACTTAAAATGAATCATATACCTAAGTATAAGAGCTCAAACTGTACAACTCTTAGAAGAGAAAAATGGGTGTAAATCTTTATGACCTTGGATTAGATAATGGTTTCCTAGATAGGACATCAAAGTACAAGCAACCAAAGTAAAAATAGATAATTTGGACTCCATTAACATTTAAAACTTTTGGTCTTCAAAGGACACTAACATAAAAGAGACATAATAACAAGTTTTGACAAATGTAGAGCTTGGAACACTCATACCTTGCTATTTGTATTGTAAAATAGTACTTTGGAAAACAGTTTGGCACTTCTACAAAAAGTTAAATATAGAGTTACCATATGATTGAGCAATTCCACTCCTAGATATATACCCAAGAGAATTGAAAACTTGTCCATTCAGAAACTCCTACACAAATATTCACAGCATTATTCATAATATACAAAATGTGGAAACAACTAAAATGTCCATCAACTGATGGAAGGATAAAAAAATATGTTTATAAAAGGGAATGACGTACTCACACACACTATACCATAGAAGAACCCAGAAAACATTATATTAAGTGAAAGTAGCCAATAGTAAAATGTTTGATTTCATTTTATAAAATGTTCCAAATAGGTGAATTCTTAGAGATATAGAGTAGATTGGTGGTTGCCAGAGGGGAGGGGAGGGGAAATGGGAAATGACTGCTAATAGGTCTAGGGTGTCTTTCTGTGGTAATGAAAATGTTCTGAAACTAGATAGTGGTGATGGTTGCACAACTCAGACTATACTAAAGTCTGAAACATGAGCTTCTCAATAAAATTTTTAAAACCTAGAGTTCCTAGTATAAATTGTTTACATGATAATCATTTTCAAAATCTAATCTTTGATGTTAATGTAAAATGGTAAGAGCAGAGCGTTTTCTTGTTTCAAGAACAACCACTCTCCATAGGGTATGACAGAGGGTAAGATTCCACTCTTGACCAGAGGAATTTTGCTTTTTCCATTTATTTGCCTTGAGAATAGTAGTGATAAATTGATACTGTGAAATGCCAAGTTGGTAGTGAGGGACTGGTCAAGGAAAATGCTCCCATTTCTCAAAACAAATCTGTCGACTCTTAAGTTAATTGACTGTGTGATTTGATGGAATGAGTACTGTACTAGACCTCAGAAATCCTGTCCCCATCTCTTACTGTGTGACCTTGCACTTGTCAGTTCTCTCTGTGTGTTTGTTTTCTTATCTGTCCAGCAGAGTATCAATACATACCCAATACATTTATAATATGTTCAAGAGAGTCAAATGAATACAAGATGTGAAGGTACTTTGAAATTGACAGCACCGTAAAAATATGAGGCATTATTTATTTAACATTCTTCATTTTTCTTCCTCAGACTTGATTTTTGATGAAGGGGAAACATAAGGTGCTAAGTTAAATGGTTCCTTTTGAATATTGATTGAGAGGGTCTGGCTTCCTTCCTGCGGAAGAATGTCACATGGACTCAGATACTTGAACTTGTGTGACATTAACAGATAGGACTTTATAGAAAACTGTTATAATTTTTTTAATGTATCATTCTGGCAGCATGAGAACGATACGGCAGCAGACAGGTTATTGCCAATTAAACACGAGCTGTCAGAAAGTCAGAAATGTTGAAATATGGTGAGCATGAATCTTAAGCAGATCATATGGCAGCTGCTCAGGTGTTATTTTAACAGAGTCTCTGTATGTATGTGTCATTTTCCTGCAGAATTTAATTTGAGTCTCTAACGACGGAGACACCTCTGTATTTGCATGTTGCTGTCAAGTCAAACTTGGACCTTCTAAATGAGCTAGAACGGTGGGTGGTAATAGGCGAGTGACATGTGGAGGAGATAGCTCTTGTCTCATTTTCCTCCACTCAGGTTACATTGAAGAGGCCTGCATCATCCCCTGCCCCTCAGACTGCAAGCTCAGCGAGTGGTCCAATTGGTCACGCTGCAGTAAGTCCTGTGGGAGTGGCGTGAAGGTTCGGTCTAAATGGCTGCGTGAAAAACCCTATAATGGAGGAAGGCCATGCCCCAAACTGGACCATGTCAACCAGGTATTTTCTACCACTGGGAATATTGTAAAATATTTTGTAGATGCACAATGATCTATTTTTTTATCCAAAATGAAGAATAAATAATAGCCCCCAAATAAGAAATTTGACCCATTTTATCTTTAGAATGCCTGAGTAAATTATTAAAATCCCAAATCAGATAGATGATCTCTGTATTATCAAGAAATTTTGTACCCTGTATGTATATATATATATGCATATTAATATAATTCAACGGAAATAAAAATGAAATCTAGCTTTGAAATTCTGTCAAGGTATTTAAACTGTTATAATATTGCACAGTAATTTGTGTGCTGAGAGCAAGACTGTATTTTTCTTATAGATCCCCTAGACTCTCAGAAAAGATCTCAATTACCAACTACATAAATTAAAATCAAAGAAAGTATATGGGTTTGGGTCTAAAATTAGGAAATATATGCTGCACATGTATTTAAATTTGTTTGATATGAAATATGTTAAGAAAAAAGAAATAGAAAGATGGCATCAAAGTAATTGTATGTCATCTTATCCATTTGGTGCTTGGCCCTTTCAATCTTATGTGGAACTTTAACTTCGAATGCACACTTTGTTAGCTGCTGTTCATAGTTGTTACTCGTGTTCCATTGGAAATAAAAAGTAAAAAGTCTAATAGAGGGAATTGTGCCTAGTTTAATGTGATATAAGATTCATCAGACAGTTACTGCCATGTTTGGCCTACATATGAATTTAAAAAGAGTGAATGTCACACAGTATGTGTAGATATGAAGATATATGTTTAAGTCATAAATGAACCAAGTCATATGTACGAACCAACCTTAAATATGTAGATATGTTTCATACACATACAGATTGTCTAATTTTAATCTTTAATGCTTACCCATATACATTTGCCTTCCCAAATTAACCTAAACTTGTTCATCACAATAAAAATAAATTATAGAGAAAATAAAAATAACTTCTGAATAAAGCAGTTAAGGGCCAAGAAAGTGGAGAATTAAATTTCATGGAAAGTACTCTAAAAGAATGCTGATTTTTCCCCCATGTAAAATTGCTGGACTTGCCCTTAAATGCAACTGAGGGTGAATAATTTACGGCACTGCTGCCATCTACTGGTAATCTAGTTTCTCTGTCCTAGTGAATATTTCCAAGGAAGAAAAAACATGACCCTGATGAAACAGAATAACTGAAATGTAATGTTTATGACACAAAAGAATATTTTTTCTACAAGTTTTAAAATATTGAACTTCAAAGGAAACTTAAATTTTAATAATTTTTATCTATGGTTCGAATAAATTCTCCTCATTTTCATACCTTTAGTATGTGTGTACAGCCAGACAGAATTTAAAGTGAGCTATGTTTGCCTCAGCATTTTTTAGAGTGAATTTGCAAAAGTTCAAAATGGTTGTGCCATGTTGTCTTTGCTATAAAAACTCTTTAACCTAAGCCATGTCTCTGTCACTCTGATGTAATCTAATGCCGAGTATGATAAGGATGTCTGAGTATTGTTATCAGCCTCCTGGTGTTATATTGAGACATGAGCAATCGAAAAATCAAAGCTAAAACAAGAAATAATAGATTCCTGCATCTTTGAGCACAAATGTTCTACATTAAAAAATAGAAACTTCTAGGAATTTATTTGTTAGTAACATGTTAGGAAAGTAAAGAATATGCAAAGGTTTGTGTAAATGTTGAACACTGTAAATCATATCGATTTTTACTGAAAATTATACATTCCTCGATAAGTAATCGGTAGTACTTTGCCTTGAAAATGATCTCTGAGGTTCCATTTTTCAAATAAGGAAGCAAATCCTCATTTCCTAAGAAATGTGGGTAGATGGATTGGTTAAGATCAATATACTGACCAGTCAATCAGTCTATAGATACTCCACTCACAATATGAACCATAAGATATTTGCAGTCATATAGCAATTCCCCACGATACGTATTTTGAGGGCTACTCAGTTTTCTAAGATTTCTTCGTCCTACCCATCTAATTCTTTCCTTAACTGTGCTGTTTGCAATACTCATTTGTGTATCTTAATTTTAAATAGTAATAAGGAGTTGGTTTTTCTCTTTCAAGGTTGAAGAAAAACATTCTAAATCATTTACCCCCAAAAAACACTTTTTTATATATGGATAATATTTGAAACCTAGAACATGAGTCCTTCTCATCAAATATACTGACATTTTAACTTGTCTTTGTTTCTCTCCCTTTTCTTCATTCCTGGTGAACCCTACCCCAGGCCCAGGTAAGAACTTTTAAACCTCATGGTTCATAAAAGAGTGCTATTTGTCTTCTTTTTTTACTCCTGACATCAGAGAACGTGCATCTTTTCCTGCTATTTCTTTTACTTTTTACAGGGAAAACATCGTATTTTCCATCAAATTTTTCTTCTCCAGGTGTTTGTTCCTTTTTTTCCCCTAGCATTTGCATGTGTTTTCTCATTTAATGTCAGGGCCTGAGGTATAAGGGTGGGGAAAACAAGTTTTTACTCCACCTGCCTTGAAAAGGCAGTGACACCTCCTGTTAATGGTCTCATACTTCTCAGAGGGAGAGGTGCAGGCGGGCTCAAAGTGGTAGCAAGAGGTCGCTTTGAACTAATTTGTATTCACTCCAGTGTAGGAGATTAAAATGAAAGCCATCAAAGGATTACGAAAGATGGCATTTCCCCTTCAATTGTTCCCTTTGCCACAACTTGTAGGGTAATGTTTCACTAAATACTACAGTAGTGTTTAGTCCTGTTTGAATACAGCATCCAATGTGAAGGTGATCACTTATGACAATAATTATAGATTCTTACTCCAACAGTGCATACCGTTTATTTCTATGTGAATAGGTCAACTTTATTCGCTTTATTTGGATGTTTTTAGTAAAACTAAAATTTGCACAAAAGAATGACTCCAAAGAACTATTTAAATCTGTATTTTCTGGAATTAAATAGTTATATAAAATATTCATGTAGTATTGTGTGTGTGTGACATAAGAAATAGAGTTATCATAAATTTTGAAATGATTTTAAGAGGCATTTTTCTTTAATGATTGAGTCAGCTCTGTTGCAGTGGATTATTTTTTCATGTATTTAGTCATTCTCTTTCTCATTGAGAAAAGAGCGTAATTGGTTCATTGTGCTAAAAATCCTGAAACCAACCACCACACCACCCCAAACCTGGCACTGCAAGCCCTCATGGGCACCACAGCACAGACAGTTTGCGTTGTTTCATGTAGCCATCGCTGCTTTGTAGCTGTGTAATATGAGACCAATTTCAGACTTTGATTCCAAGGTTTAGTTAATTTTAAGATAGCTTTATTTCATATTATTTATCTTTTAATTTAGCTTCATATATGGAACACATACACAAAATTCTTATTGGTATACATACTTGTTTGGAAAACAGGCCAGATTATACTTATTTGAAAACCGCTACTTTTACATGCTTACTTAATTCATAAATTCTTTCGTTCACTTATTCATCTTACTCAACAAATTGCCATAGAATGCCTGACACATGAGTACCCTGGGCTAAGTACAGAAGACACAGGAAACTGTGAACAGGATGTATGGCCCAGGAAATTACAGTACTGTGTGGTAAGAGTCAGTCCAGGAAAGTACGGTACGTGTCTGATGTGGTCCATGAGGTCCGATCTCCAGCTGCAGTGTGGTAGAGGAGCAGCACAGTGTGACACAGCTAGCCCTTCACTGCTGCAACTCTCAAGAGATCCTCTATATTCCTGTTTCAGAATAATGAACAGTAAAGGAGAGGCTTGAGAGGAGCTAAACAAGAATATCATGATAACTGTGATGTGACGTGTTCCCACTCACCTCATTGGGTTCCGTGAAGTGAGGTCATTGAGAACCGTGTATGTTTCAGGTGTATGAGGTCGTCCCTTGCCACAGTGACTGCAGCCAGTACATATGGGTCACAGAGCCTTGGAGCGTCTGCAAGGTGACCTTTGTGAACATGAGGGACAACTGTGGAGAGGGCGTACAAACCCGAAAAGTGAGGTAAGGCCAAGCTTAGTTACACAGAGAAGCAGAGGCACAGCCACCACCCGATTTCTCGTGTGCCAGCATGAACTTGCCCTCCTCCCAATCTCCTGAGTGAAATTGCCTTCAGTTTTATTTTTCGGGAGTCTGTGTTCATGGAAAGCTCTAAGGGGATCTGCTTCCAATAGCGGTTTATTATCCTCCATCTTCTAATTTTAGGAAGCGTTGCTTCAAGGTGCTCTTGCAGGGAAAGGGCTGCATATTGAATGTGAGCTGAATGAATGCAGATTTTCCAACCCCAATAACTTCTTCCTTAAAGGTCAACTACATTTCTAACTGTATTTTAGTGATAATCTTTTATAAACTCTTTATCCTTTATATCAAACTGGCTACCTTTTGAATACTCCCAACCTGCTCTAGGAAGGTGTCCCTAAAACCCTTGGCTGGCTTCTGCCCCTCATTTGTTCTCTGAGCCACACTGTCCAGTAGGGTATCCACTAGCCATGTGCGGCTTTTTCACTTGAAATAAAAACTAATTAAAATTAAATAAAATGTATTTCCTCAGTCACACTAGACACATTCTAAGTGCTCGATAGGCAGAGGTGGGTACTGGCTATTCTGTGAGATAGCACAGTATTTCCGTTGTCATAGAACGTTCTACCGAGCAGCCTTGTTCTATAATACCCCATATACCCCTCACTGTTTTTGAAAGATCCAACTACATGTCTGTCCCCTTTATCAAATCCTGTTTCTCTAAACTGAGACCCTATCATCTTCATAGAAATTCCCTAAAACCTAATACAATTAAATTATTGTAATACAATTAAATTAATTCATTAAATTATCCCTACAGTATCTGCATATGATCCATAAGGGTCTCAAACCTGGGAAACACATATGTGAGGCTTAATTATCTCCACTTTACAGAGTAGATTCAGAAGTACTTAGTAATGTGCCGAGGACACAAATATAGTAAAGTGACAGAGTTGCATTCAAACTCAAGTGTCTTGTCACTCTTTCACTACAACCAGTTTCTTCTAACTCTGCTGAGTGACAGACAGTAAAGAAAAATATAAAAGCATCCAAAATTTGACAACTCCTGTTGTGAAGAATCCCATTCTCACTCATGACATAACTTTTCATGAATTTAAGATTCCTATTTCTTAATCTGTTTCAATAGGAAAGTAGAACAAATTAACATTTATATCATAAAATCTGGGCACGCTGTATAAAACATTGCCTCCAATAAAAATAATCTGTATCTCTTTTTTCAAAAGCCCATCTGAACTCTCAAGTTATTTTTCTGAGTAACTTTGAAAGGTGAATGAGGTGGGGGTGGGGGGAGGTAATGCATTAATAAGGAAACAGGGAAGAAAAAGAGATTCTGTTTCCTGCCAGTCTTTGGCCAAATTTAAAACTTCGCTTTCAAATATAAAAATATTGTCCTTATATTAAAAATTTGATCAGGTTGGGTTTTTGTTAATACAAAAATTATAATAAAGAACTTCTGTTCTTTCAGCTTTCCCTTCAGGTATCTGTGTATATGCTGCTTCTTTTTGCTTTGTGAGTAGATGTTCTCAACATTTTCAAACATGTCTTATTAAAGTAACTTTTCAGGTCAATTTATTTTTCCAGTAAACATTTCTTTTTTTGTCTGCAAAATTTTATTTAACCAGTTCGACATCCTTCTTATTCTTAGGTATTGATGATGATTATTTATTTTCAAAGCTTCTCACCAAATTACTCTCTATAGCTCCAAAAATGTCTCTTTTTTTTATTGTGGTTAAAAATAACATTTACCAACTTAACGTCAAAATAAGTTCTAAATACCCTAAACGAACTCATCTTTTTAAAAATTTTTCTCCCTTTATACACTACTCACTAGTGCTACATTTTTATCATTTTTACCAAATACAATTTAAACAACAATTTTATAATTCCTCTGAGGAATCTCTAGGTTGACTTTTTTTTTTTTTTAGCTCTTTATTGGAATATAATTGCCTTACATTCTTGTACCAGTTTTTGAGGTACACCAAAGTGAATCAGCTGTATTCATTCACACATCCCCATATCCCCTCCCTCCCACAACTCCCCACCACCCTCCCTGTCCCGGCCCTCCAAAGCATCACCCATCATCAAGTTGATCTCCCTTTGTTATACAGCAACTTCCCATGAGCTATCTATTTTACATTTGGTAGTGTGTATATGTCAATGCTACTCTCTCACTTTGTCCCAGCTTCCCCTTTGCCCCTACTCCAACCCTGTGTCCTCAAGTCCATTCTCTACATCTGCATCTCCACTCTTGCCCTGTCACTGGGTTCATCAGTATTATTTCTTCAGATTCCATATATATGAGTTAGCATATGGTATTTGTTTTTCTCTTTCTGGCTTACTTCACTCTGTATGACAGACTCTAGGTCTATCCACCTCATTACATATAGTTCAATTTCATTCCTTTTTATGGCTGAGTAATATTCCATTGTATATATGTGCCACATCTTCTTTATCCATTCATCTGTTGATGGGCATTTAGGTTGCTTTCATGTCCTGGATATTGTAAATAGTGCTGCAGTGAACATTATGGTACATGTTTCTTTTTGGATTATGGTTTTCTCTGGGTATATGCCCAGGAGTGGGATTACTGGGTCATATGGTAGTTCCATTTTTAGTTTTTTAAGGAACCTCCAAATTGTCTTCCATAGTGGCTGTACCAGCTTACATTCCCACCAACAGTGCAGGAGCGTTCCCTTTTCTCCACACCCTCTCCAACATTTGTGGTTTCCAGATTTTGTGATGATGACCATTCTGATCGGTGTGAGGTGATACCTCATTGTGGCTTTGACTTGCATTTCTCTGATGATTAGTGATATTGAGCATCTTTTCATGTGTTTGTTGGCCATCTGTATGTCTTCTTTGGAGAAATGTCTATTTAGGTCTTCTGCCCATTTGTGGATTGGGTTATTTGCTTTTTTGGTATTAAGCTGCATGAGCTGCTTGTATGTTTTGGAGATTAATCCTTTGTCCATTGTTTCGTTGGCAACTATTTTTTCCCATTCTGAGGGGTGCCTTCTAGTCTTGTTTATGGTTTATTTTGCTGTGCAAAGCTTTTAAGTTTCATGAGGTCCCATTTGTTTATTCTTGATTTTATTTCCTTTATTCTAGGAGGTGGGTCCAAAAGGATCTTACTTTGATGTATGTCATAGAGTGTTCTGCCTATGTTTTCCTCTAAGAGTTTTATAGTGTCTGGCCTTACATGTAGGTCTTGAATCCATTTTGAGTTTATTTTTGTGTATGGTGTTAGGAAGTGTTCTAATTTCATTCTTTTACATGTAGCTGTCCAATTTTCCCAGCACCGCTTATTGAAGAGGCTGTCTTTTGTCCATTGTATATTTGTGCCTCCTTTGTCAAAGATAAGGTGCCCATATGTGCTTGGGTTTACCTCTGAGTTCTCTATTCTGTTCCATTGATCTTCCTTTCTATTTTTGTGCCAATACCATACTGTCTTGATCACTGTGGTCTTGTAATATAGTTTGAGGTCAGGAAGCCTAATTCCACCAACTTCATCTTTCGTTCTCAAGATTGCTTTGGCTATTCGGGGTCTTTTGCGTTTCCATACACATTGTAAGATTTCTTTCTCTAGTTCTGTGAAAAATGCCATTGGTAATATGATAGGGATTGCATCGAATCTATAAATTGCTTTGGGTAAGATAGTCATTTTCACAATGTTGATTCTTCCAATCCAAGAACATGGTATGTCCCTCCATCTGTTTGTATCATCTTTGATTTATTTCATCAGTGTCTTATACTTTTCTGTATACTGGTCTTTTGCCTCCTTAGGCAGGTTTATTCCTAGGTATTTTATTCTTTTTGTTGCAGTGGTAAATGGGAGAGTTTCCTTAATTTTTCTTTCTGCTCTTTCGTTATTAGTGTATAGGAATGCAAGAGATTTCTGTGCACTAACTTTATATCCTGCTACTTTACTAAATTCATCGATTAGTGCTAGCAGTTTTCTGGTAGAATCTTTAGGATTTTCTATCTATAATATCATGTTATCTGCAAAGAGTGACAATTTTACTTCTTCTTTTCCAGTGTGGATTCCTTTTATTTCATTTTCTTCTCTGATTGCTGTGGCTAAAACTTCCAAAACTATGCTGAATAATAGTGGTGAGAGTAGACACCCTTGTCTTGTTCCTATCCTTAGAGGGAATGCTTTCAGTTTTTCACCATTTAGAACGATGTTGGCTTTTGGTTTCTCTTATATGGCTTTTATTATGTTGAGGTAATTTCCTTCCATGCCCATTTTCTGGAGAGTTTTTATCATAAATGGATGTTGAATTTTGTCAAAAGCTTTTTCTGCATCTATTGAGATTATCCATATGTTTTTTATCCTTCAGTTTGTTAATATGGTGTATCACATTGATTGATTTGCATATATTGAAGAATCCAGTAAACATTTTTAATGCAAATAGGGAAAAGAGAAGATCAGTACTGATTGGAATTTCTGATTATGTAATAATATTCCTTTATTGATTGAGTAGTATACCTCCTGTACCTTATCCTGTGCTAATTAGAGTCAAATGTCCTATTAGATGCAAGCATTGGATGACATTTCAGGACAGACGAGTCCATAAGGGAGCAGGTTTCAAAATATCTGATCTCATTCTTTCTCTTTTAGGATGGTGTGATATATCAAAGACTGAGTGATAGTAGTGGTTTGCCCTGGTGGGAAGGAATATTTTTTCACTAACATTTTTCTAGAATTGCCAGCACATGATAATAATTAAAATCAGACAGGTTTGGTTATTTCTGTTGTTGCTTTTGAATTTTCTGCAGGCAATGCACCCCCTTTTTGCTACAACTGTGGTGGGCATCTGGCCCCACCTTTGGCCTCCAACTTGGTTCTACACTCACTCTGTTTTCTAAAATAGTGCAATATTCTCACAGCATAATCCTTGCTCCTATGTAAAGGATACAAGGCCAGAAATTTGAAGAAAGCAAATGAAGTTAAAGTGCCCCTCTGGCTCAAGACTTGATCCAAATATTTATTCTATTCTACAGTGATAAAAAAATATCGTTAATAGCAATCAAATAAATACAAAATAATCTGAATGTCAACAAGAAGGGTTTTTTTTTTAGCAGTTGTGGCACATTCAAATGATGGAATTCAAATGTAATCATTAAAAATCGTGTCTTAGAAAAACAGTTAATAACACGAAAAGATGTTTATAATGTATTGTTGATGTTTTTCCTAAATGGTGCAGATAGTAGGTAAAGTTTGCTCCTGTTTAATGAAATGAAATTATATATTTAAATATAGTAGTCTGTTAAGAGTGGTTATCTCTGATAGAATGTAGTGAATTTTTATTATTTCTTCTGATTTTCCTAAAATGAATCTATTACCTGTATAATATAAATTGAAGAAAAAGAAAAGCCTTTGAAAATGAAGTTTTGTGTACATAACTACTTAATAGAGTATTGAACATCTGTCCTTAACTCTGGATCAATAGGTAATTTTGCAAGTTAATCCTTGTACATCATGTCAGGGCCTAACATGAATGCAATCTTTTCTTAGAAGCAAATCCAACTTTAGAGATTGAACTGTCTCGTCTGCTCCATGTCCTCTCAAAGCTGCTGTCAACAGAACATTTTTAAAATGCCAGTGAAGCTAGAACTTTTTTCCTGGGAAACTAAAATTCTCCCAAAGAAATTTATAATTTGTTTTTTTTCCTTCAACAATGAAATTATATAAATGTCTACATTTGCATACTTTTGTGATTACTTTTTATATATTTATTCAATATACAAAAAAATGCAGAGGTGGGTATTTGTGTGAATATTTTTTCAGGTTACAAACCCAGTTAAGACATAACCAACAGCATAGTTTTCCAGTCTTTGAATGCATCCCACAGGAAAACCACATTTCTCTTAAAATCAGCAGCACTGTATAGAAAGGTGATTCTGCAGAGTAGATTTGTGAAGATGCAATGTTCCTACTGAATGTAAATCTCTGAGGAAAGTTGAGATTCCAGGTATAATTGGTAATGTAATGCAACCGACAGTTTAAAACATTGCAATGGGTTTGAGAGGCTTAAGAGCTCAAGCCTTCCTTTTTTATCTCCTGCAATGCAGTTGTATTCCCAAACCTATTAATTTGGTTGACCTTCTCTGAGTTACAAATGAGGGATAAAGTTTTTGTCTTCTATTTGAAAAGTGCCCGGAGAGATTATTAACTATGGTAAAAGTGAAGTCTGGTACTAGCCACATTAATTAGATTCCCAAGAGATGGCTAAAGAGCGCTTTATGACTGCTTACAATAGAATGAAATGTAATAAAATATTTGTTCTGTTAAAAAGAAAATAACAATAAAAAAGGTCAAGATACAGGAAGAGCCCAACAACCACATTTAGAGAATTTATGCTATTATTCTTATGATTGTCTCTTCACTTCTGCCTTTCTTTTAAGGTTACCAGCAGATGGCAAGCTAAAATTACTTTTTAAATGACAAAACAACTTGATAAATGCCATCAGTTACTTTCAAAACCACTTAGTGAAACCTCTCTCTGGGAGATTTCAGTGTGCCTTATCTTCCGTCATATATGAATCTACCTTCTCTATGGAATCCACCGTTTTCCTCAGAAGAAAAACATGCATTACATTCCAAAATTGTAACTCATCTATGAATATCTTTGGTCAGCTCATTAGTTTCTGCGTCATATATGGGTATAAATGACCCTCTCCTTTCACAGGAAGATACACAGAGTTTATATGCACAGAGTGTACACGCAGAGGCTATAACTTTAGAAGATTATAATGATACATGCAAGCATAGATTTTCAGATCATAAGCTCTACAACTATTTTTGGGAGGCAGAGATCCTTTTACATCTTTATGTTTGGAGAATTTTATTCATTAAATGCAAAGCTTCCCGTCCTCCACCTCCATGGTGATGTCTTAAGAAAAACCTCGTACATTATGGGTTGGCTATTGTTCAATTGTCCCAGTTCCTTCATTGATAGGTGTGTTTTCTTTTAGATGCATGCAGAACACAGCAGATGGCCCTTCTGACCATGTAGAGGATTACCTCTGTGACCCAGAAGAGATGCCTCTGGGCTCTAGAGAATGCAAATTACCATGTCCTGAGGATTGTGTGATATCCGAATGGGGTTCATGGACCCGATGCACTTTGGTGAGACAGTTAACCATTTATTAATGTAGAATTTGCTTAATTCCTTACCACTAAAGCTTTAAAAATATTATTAAAAAAATAAGAGCTTGGTTACTAGATTAGGTACCAAAGCAAGGTGTATTTTTGGCTACTTCATTCTTATGACTGTGCCGTGTAAAATCAGCAATGTTGGACTCACACTAGAGCAGCTCGACCTCTTGCAAGCTTTATGCTCTTCCACCATCCTCCTAAACCCAGCACAAAATGCTTTTAGATTGGCTTATGAATACACAGCATGTTAAAAACCACAGTGGTGATAATGATTCCCTCCAGGTAAAAGGGAAAAGAATGAAACTCTAGTAAAAGTACTTTAATGGTGTCAGGTTATTATCATCCCTTGCTTTTTGCCCAATCCATTTTATTTAAATTGTAGGAATAATCTTTCACACAGTAGGGGTATGGCAGCAGGAGTATTGACACTAAAATGCAAAAGACTCTGGTAAGAAAGGGAGTAGAAAGAAAAAAGCTGTGCATCAATGAATCTCTTTCCACACACAGACTCTGAGTCTCTTTGGGCCTAGAAAGCCAGCTGAGAGTTTCAAATCACACAAAGCTTATAGAATTCAACAGCCCATAGGGGCTCTTCCATGGGACCCTGGGAGGAGAGTCACTTGAAACAGAACTGGCTGATGATGTAGGAAATTTGGCTTACCCCGGGCACCTTTGTAACGTTGCACACTTCAAAATGGCAAAGATACATCTAATGTGGAATTAACTTGCTGAAATATAATATGGGACAGATACATGTTCTCCAGGAGAAATTAATTTTCCATTTCAGTTTAACATTGTTAAAGACTCTGATTAGCAGCCAGATGATACAGCAAGAGCAAAACAGGGCTGGCAGTTGACTTGGATACAGGTTAAATTGCAGTAGTCAATCAGCTGTTTCACACGGGTATGCAAATGATTTTCTACTCTAATTCCGTAGCATCAGATTTGAAGGTACTGTTTCTGCTCTTAGTAACCAAAATGTTTTCAAAACAGGACTGTACCAGGAAGAGAATGGCAGCCAGTCTTTAATTAGTGCTAAATTGTGTTTGTGTGCATGTATGTCTGTGCATCAAGAAAATAAAGGCCACTAAGAGCTAGTGTTTAAAGTTCACCCTTAAAACTGTTTTTTTCAGGTCTGAGAAACTGTATTAGATCGATCGATCGATCGATAATAATTTCTGTATTAGTGATCTGCAATAATATGACCATGTGTATGTGTTTGTGTATGAATGGTGTGATGTATCTATTAATATTTGATACATAGACTCTTTTTTTCCCAGTTTTATTGAGAAATAATTGACAGACATTACTGTATGTTTAAGGCATACAGCATGATGGTTTGATTTACATATATTGTGAAATGATTACCACAGTAGGTTCAGTTAGCATCCAACTTCTCAAATAGGTACAATAAAAAGAAAAGAAAGAAAAAAATAAAGGGGAAAAAAATGTTCTGCTCGTGATGAGAACTGTTAAGATTTACTCTCCTAACAACGTTCCTGTATAACATACAGCAGTGTCAGCTACAGTCATCCTGTTGTACATTACAGCCCTACCACTTATAACTGCAAATTTGTATCTTTTGACCACTTTCCTCCAGCGTCCCCTCTCTCCTACCCCTACTTCTGGTAACTGCAAGTCTGATCTCTTTTTCTATGAGTTTTGTTTTGTTGTGGTTTAGATTCCACATATAAGTGAGATCATGCAGTGCTTATCTATCTCTGTCTGACATTTCATTTAGCATAATGCCTTCAAGCATCAACCATGTTGTCACAAATTGTTGGAATCCTCATTTTCTATAGCTGAATAATGTTCCATTGTATAATCACACTACAACTTATTTATCCATTCATCCATCAGTGGACACTTCATTTTTTTCCATATCTTGGCTATGGTAAATAATGCTGCAATAAACATGGGGATGCAGATATCTTTTCAAGTTAGACACATAGACTCTTAAGCATTGTCGACTGAAGAAAAATACACAACCTAAAAACTGCAAGTTAAGCTTAATTTGGGGATCTTAATGATGACTGTAGCCTGGGAGACAGTCTCTCAGATAGCTCTGAGGAACTGCTCCAAAGAGGTAAAGGAGGAGCCAGGATAAACAGGAGTTTTTCGCTGGAAAAGAACATGTAGTCAAGCATCAAAAGATGACTGCTAATCATTAAGTTGATTTTAGTGCTTGCCTGTGTATAGGAAGGTGCAAGAATCTGGGCTCATTGAAGTTATTCCTTAGACATGTATCTTAACTATCCTAGGTCAGTATCCAAGCACAGAATGCTACCTCATTTTCTCCATCCTGTTTCCCTCAGGGCACAACACCTGCAGCAGCTGTAGTGGCTGATGGCTTGCTCCTTGTAGAACTGGGACAGAGTGCAACATTCTTAGTTTACTGGAATGGCAGCCCACATTCCCTGTCCACAGCATCTTAGAGCTAGAAGAAACCTCAGAAACTCATCCAACACCTTGATTTTATAGATGAAGAAACTGAGGTGTTATGAGATGAAGTTAGCCAGTGGCCCAAAGGTTCTCACTCTTGCTCCTATGCTCTCCCTAATACATTAGCTCTTGTGTGGCCTAGTATTCACCTTTCTGAGGAGTTATATTGTTCTCTGTCAGCCTTGCAATCAAAGCAGTTTCCGGCAAAGGTCAGCTGACCCCATCAGACAACCTGCTGATGAAGGAAGAGCCTGCCCTGATGCTGTTGAGAAGGAACCCTGTAACCTGAACAAAAACTGCTTCCACTATGATTATAATGTAACAGGTACGTGAATAGTCATCTCCTCATAGAGTTAAAGGCCAAATCCCATGTCTGTCAGCTCAGCAGCCTTCCCGGAAGTATTGTTCACTTCCACCTGCATGCCTTTTGGACATGCTGCTAACTCTCCCAGAAATAATTCTGCATTAATTGAAAGAAATATTTATCGGCCTTATTTTTAATAAACATCAAGATAGAGAATGAAAATAACACACAAACATCAGCTCTTAAGGCAGATTGTGAATAGTCTAAGGTTCCTATTTGACACCCTCCCACTTTCGAAATGTGCAAACACAAGATGTATCTTTCCCATGGGTATCAGTTTACTGAAAGATGTCTTTCTTCTTCAGAATACGTTTATTCACTATGACAACTGGGACAACAGTTCTTTGTGTGGGGGCAGTTCATAAGCATGATTACTCTGATGTAAAAATCTTGAGCTTGCCAACAAGTGTGTGAAGAGAATATAAATATTTCAATATTATCAATGGTATAGGGGAAAATAGATGAGTGTGTTTTAGAAAAAAGTCTTATTATAGATTCCATTTTTTTCCCTGAACCCTCATCTTATACCATCAAGGCATATACTCTAGGAAAAAAGAGTTTCTTGGTTTATGTGACTTAGGGCAACCCAAAGCTTATTTTGGAATTTTTCCCAGGTAATTTTCACACTGAAATAAATCCCAGAAACTATACAGTGACACACAGCAGTCAGATTGGCTTTTTGTGTCTTTTGCCTTTTCAATTTCTTTTCATGACACAATGAAATCACAGTTCTCTGGGACATGCTTGTTACTCTAGAAAGAAAGATAAAAGAATTATTTTGCAAAAGACATATAATAAGAGAATTAAATAAATATGTCCAAAGTGATTTTGAAATAAATGAGTACATTTTACAATATTCTAAGTATGGACAATAAGTGAAATATATTTTTATTTGGATATAACTACACAAAGTACCAGCTATTAAAATTATTATTTTGTTAAAACAAAAATGTTGAAATTTAAATGTTTACTTTCATTAGGAAAAAAGTTTTTAAATGACATTTGATCTACAGGCCACAGCCATTGTTACAGTATCACCAAATGGCTAGCTATCAAGATTGTCAAGGAGACATCTGCCTCAGGAAGAATCCCTGTAGCTATGTGCAACCCTAGCAATTCCCTTTGACTCCTGATGTGTTCAAAGCTGGGACCCATATGCTCTGCATGTGGGATGATTGATTGTGGGGCTTAGGAAGCAATTGTGAATTAAATATGGGATTCAGGTCATCTGAGTTTCATTTGAAATCTGTTTCGTACATAGCCTCCTGTTCTGATGTGTTCCTTTCCTTTCAGACTGGAGTACATGCCAGCTGAGTGAGAAGGCAGTTTGTGGAAATGGCATTAAAACAAGGATGTTGGATTGTGTGCGAAGTGATGGCAAGTCGGTTGACCTGAAATACTGTGAAGAGGTGAGGGGATGCTGTGTTGTATCTTTGTGAGTAAATTCTTTCCTAATAATTTCAATTCATGCTGAGCCAAGTGACCTGACCGGTGCTTTATGCAGCTCATTGCCAGCAGATGTTTTCTGCACTATTTAGAGGCTGCTAAACACCCTCTTGAAAAGAGACACTGTCCAGCAGTACCGATTTGTACACATAATTTCCTGTATTTTGTTCTGCTGGGAGCCCAAAGGTATGCTAATTAGCCTATTCTGAAAGAAATGCTTGGGAAACAATAAGTAATCAAGGTGAAAAAAAGCAATAAATCTTAATCAGACTACTCATCATCTTTTGTAATTTCATGTGAATTTTGTGTTGCCTGGGACACCTGCCAAGAACCATCATTTATTCTCTCTGTTGCAAAACATTGATCGCATGTGGTTTGGTAGCAGATTTTGATATTAGTACCTAATATCCAGCTGTGAGAGTCTAAGACTCAGGTCTGGCTAAGAGAGAGCTTGAAATTTAAACAAAGGAATGGAGTCTGCCATTAGTGTCTTTTAGGTACAGAGAATTGTGACCGTTAATTCTCCAATTTACAAAAGTAATGTTATCATTTCTAATATGACCTCATGAAATGCGAGAAAACATCGTTGTTGTGCTTTGGTAGTTTTCATGAAGCTATACTTCAGGTTTTAATTATTTTGTCTGATTTCCAGACCGAAAGGGTACTCATATTCCTGACAGGTTTTGACTCCTCCTGCATTTGAGGCTCACTGGGTTAAACATGAACCAGCATAAGCAACAGCCTCCATAGACCTGGAACACCTGGGGAGGAACTTATACCCTCATTAGGGTTTGGTAACCATGTGACCACAACTTCTCTCTACACCTCCTAGAGGTTATAAGCCTGTGGTGAATTATTCCAACTCCTAAGGGAAAGCTCAAGATGGAAATATTTTAATCCATTTGATATCTTTGATATTATCATGTGGACCTAATTTAACTTGCTGTAACTGTCCATGGGAACAGAGCTCTCAAATGTGCTGAAAACAAATTGTTGAGTTAATAAATTCCTCTCTCATCTTATAACATAACTTAGTCAATTATTGCCTTAGATTTAATCAGAAATTTCATACCTGAATCAATTTGGCTTTGAAAGTAATAACATCAATGTGATGTGACCATTATAAAAATAACATTATTATTAATGAAAATTATTATTATAGTCATATACAGGCTGGAGAGCTTTCTGTGATCTACTTCTAATTGGTTAATATGTCTCTTTTTTTTGCAAATGCACATGTTAAATGTCCTCCTGGGTCAGAATGAAATAACGATGAATAGTTCTAAGAGCTTTTAGAAAACTAAACCTGAATCATACAAGACCAATTTTTAAATATCTCATATGACTACAGGACAGAGATATAAATAGGGCCTTTTATTTCTTAAATGAAATGTATGTAAAAACCTGAGAAATAATTTTAATTATCCAGGAGCCTAGATAAATTTATTTTTATGTACAAATATTACAATATTTGAGTACTGTGATAACAATTAGGGATTCAAATCATAACATTTTAGCAAACACTGTCTTCAGGCGGAGCAGTGCTACTTTCTGCAGGAACTGGATTATACAACTCATGTCCCATTTTATCTACCCTATGGAAGCAGTAGAATTAAATAATAACCCTGAAAAAGCTGTCTTTTTTAACAATAGATTGATTGCCTACCTACTAATACATGTGCAGACCCAGCATTCAGTGCAGCAGCAGTAGCTAACTCTTGCTGTTTCTTCAACAGCCAAAAAGAAAGATGGCATTACTACCCAACAAAGAGGAAAATTAGGGTTAAATCCATCCAGCGTTTATATAGCACTTTGTCTTTGATGTTTTTCAGACATTAATTCACCTGATACCTAATAATTGGTTTCTTCTTTCCTATTCTTTGATTCCTGAACATATGTTTAGATAAATGATAGATTAGATAGATGATAGAGGAGAAAAAGGAGATACAATAAATTTAAGAGAAAAAGTAGCACACGGTTAAAATATCACTACTGGATATCCAAAATATCTGTAAACAGACATCCTTTTGAATCCTCTAGTGAAATAAATAAGACAGTAGTCGTTGAATTCTGTGATTCAAATACTTTCTTCATGAAACTATTAGGTACCTTAAATGTAACACCTCATTTTTATATCACCTTAAGACTTCTACTCTAATCTCCAGTGACTTTAAGTGATTTTATGAGACTTAAATTAAGTAATATGGTAAAAGTTTTCATACCAAATATTCAGCTTTGTCAAGTATTACTGGTGGAGAATATAATGCGAGTGCCTGCAAAGGCACCTGGCACACAAATCATCGACCTGATCCTCTCTCAGTGCATAACTTAGAGCCAAGAGCTTTACTTGAACAGCAACATAACATTTCAGAAAATTTTTCTTTTGCCATTTTCTGCTATATAAATTAGACACCATAGACTTATCTTTCATGTAGAAATAAGGTCTTGAAAATACCCAAGGATTACCAATTTTAAAAATTGCATTTTCCTAACAAGCTCTTAATTTTTTCTATTTCAATGCCACTTTGTACATTAGACTTTTTAGATGTTTGCATATACAGTGGATGAGTTTGGAATCTCATCCTGTATTTTAAAGGTAGAATACTTAAATAAGTAACTTAATACGATAAAATGCACAACATCATTATTTGATGGGAGGCTAATGCCAAAATAACAATTACACCAGAGTTACCTGCTGTGATCAGTTTGTAGAAGAGAAAAATCTTTGTAAAAAATAAATGTATATAAAATATTCATAATAAAAAATTCTAGTGATCCACTCTTCCTTTTGAGAGAGGTAGCTTGCTTAAAAACTATTTTATATTATTTTAGTACATTATATTTTTGGTTTTGAGTGGCAGTTTGTCTTTAACTTTTCTCTTTTGCTTTTCAGTTTGGCATGTACGTGTAAAAATAAATAATATCCCCCAAATACAATTATATATCTGTATATTGATGATATTCTTGGTTTTTAACTAGTAGAGAATAATTGTGCTTACACCTATTTATTTCTCCATTAGGTAAGTTCAACCAATTTGGAGATTGAATCTTCCTTTTTTCATTTTTTAAATAAAAAAGTTCAACAATATATAAGCATATTGAGTAAATGAGCTCCTCCATTAATCCTGTTCCTTTTGCTCCCACTGTCCTGGACTGAACTACTTTACATTTTTAACAGTTGGGGTTTTTGTCCTGCGGACATCTTTTTATTTTATTACGCATCTTGCTTATTCTTCCTTTCCTCTCCTCCCCACTCCTATCTTGCCTTTCCTCCCTCCTTCCTTCCATCAACACTACATTGTGGTCATGCCTCCACACCAGTACCAACAGATCTACCTCTATCCTTTCAGCTTGGCCTGGAGAAGAACTGGCAGATGAACATGTCCTGCATGGTGGAATGTCCTGTGAACTGTCAGCTTTCTGACTGGTCTCCTTGGTCAGAATGTTCTCAAACATGTGGCCTCACAGGTTTGTTTGTGCTTTATTTTGCATCAGACTAATGGTCAAGAAATATGAAATAAAACATCCCTCTTGCTTTAAGTCATATCAAATAATCTTCAGAAAGGTTGAATTAGGATATCTTTCTTTTCAAAATATCTAAGCCTTACTTGTTCCTCAAACCTCAGGAGAAATGTCTTTGATGCCTTCTCCCAATAATATATATGCTTGCACAACTATAGCATATCACTAAGGTTGCATCACTTTGTATCTCTTAAAGGAAAAATGATCCGAAGACGAACAGTGACCCAGCCCTTTCAGGGTGATGGAAGACCGTGCCCTGCTCTGATGGAGCAGTCCAAGCCTTGCCCAGTGAAGCCTTGTTACCGGTGGCGATATGGCCAGTGGTCTGCATGCCAAGTGCAGGTAACCAACCTCAAGAAGTTGTATGGAAGTGTGTATTCTTTATTTGTAGAGACCAGGTTTCAGAAATATTTTTCAGAACTTACAGATCGCACGTTTCCCATTAAAGATTTTAGGTACCTTGCTATTTCATAGCTGTTTAATTAGTTTTGATAACAAGCACTCCCTGTCCTGTATTTTAAAACCATTTGGAGACTGATTCATTTTAATGAAAATTTATTTGCCTGTCTTTGGCTAGAATACAAATAAATTGTTCATTGTATGCTTTATAGCTAGCGCCCTATAGGACTTCTTCCCTAGGGTTTCAGATGCTCCTTTAACTGCTCATAAATCAAAATCAATGGTGCAGAGATGACTGTAAGTGATGAGCTAACTAATGAATTATTTTTCTTTCCTAATTAGTTATTTCTTCCACCATTTCAGGATGCCCAGTGTGGCGAAGGGACCAGAACAAGGAATATTTCTTGTGTAGTGAGTGATGGATCAGCTGATGATTTCAGCAAAGTGGTGGATGAAGAATTCTGTACTGACATTGAACCCATTATAGATGGTAATAAAAAAGTGGTTCTTGAGGAAACGTGCACCCAGCCTTGCCCAGGTAACAACAGCAAAACAGAATTCATACTTTGGCCATTCCTTACCAGGACCAGGGTGGAGGAGGGATTGCATATATAAGTCTAAGTTAAGAGATGTCAGCAGTCTTCTCGTTCAGTAATATCTGTGCCAACAGTGAGACTGTAGTCTGGATGAAGGGGGCACTGCCTCCTTAATGCCAGGTGGAGGTGAAGTCCAGTTCTCAGACGTGGCTTCTTTTGACACTCACCCCCCTGGAGTTTTAACTTCTGCAAAGAATGGCAATTAAGGCCTTAGGCTCATGCTTGACAGGAAGAGTATGAAAGAAAAGTTGAAAGAATAAGGATAAAACATATATGTATTTGGGATTTCCAGAAGGAGAGAACAGAGAATAAGAGAGAAGCAGTGTTTATACACATAGTGGCTAGAGAAAGATTTAAATCATAATGAAAGCTTCCTCCGGGTCCTGGGTAGAGTCAACAACAAATTCACACCTAGACACACTGCAGTGAAAACGTAGAACGTAGAAAAATAGAGAATTTATAAAACATTCAGAAAGAAAAAAATCAGACTACCTGCAGCTGGAAAACAATCAATTAGAATTATAACAGAAATCCTCTTAGTTACAATGAAAGCCAAAAGATAGTGGAATATATTGAGTGATAGAAAATAATCAACAACTTAAAATTCTACCCCCAGCTAAATTATCACTCAAGAGTAAGAAAAAATAATATTATGGAACAAAATTTTGAAAGAAATCATTCTGACTGTGTTGGGCATAGGGATTCAAGCAGTAAAATGTGGAAAGCAAATGTTGTATATCAAGTAGTTTAGAAATAACTGGCAGGAAGTGATAAGTTACTGTTTAGGGATTTGGGCTTGATGCAGATGACTTTAGGGTAGATAGAAGGTCAAAATAACCTCAGTGTCAAGCATGAGCCTATGGCTTCAAGAAGGATGTGGGGGCAACAGTTTATTAGTGGGCTAGAAAAGGACAAGATTGGAAGTGAATTGCCTATCTTTTTTTAAATTTAATTTTCATTTTATATTGGAATATAGTTGATTTACAATATTATGTTAGTTTCACGAGTACAACATAGTGATTCAGTTCATATATATATACACACATATAAAAGAAACACATTTTTTTATATTATGTATATACAAATATATATATATATAACAGAATATATATATTTTTTCAGATTCTTTTGCCATATAGATTATCACAAAATATGAGTAGAGTTCCCTGTGCTATACAGTAGGTCCTTGTTGATTATTTTATATACAGTAACGTGTATATGTTAACCCCAAACTCCTAATTTATTCCTCTCACTCACCTTTGTCCTTTGATAGCCATAAATTTGTTTTCAAAGTCTGTCAGTTCATTTTGTGAATAAGTTCATTTGTATCATATTTTTAGATTCCACATATAAGTGATATCATATGATATTTGTCTTTTTGTGACATACTTGACTTGGTATGATCATCTCCAGGTTCATCTATGTTGTTGCAAATGGCATTATTTCATTCTTTTTTATAGCTGAGTAATATTCCAATGTATATATGTACCACATCTTTATCCACTCCTCTGTCGATGGACATTTAGGTGGCTTCCATGTCTTGGCTATTGTAAATAGTGCTGCAGTGAACGCTGGGGTGCATGTATCTTTTCAAATTAGAGTTTTTGTCTTTTCCAGATATATGCTCAGGAGTGGGATTGCTGGACCATATGGTAGTTCTATTTTTAGTTATTTTTAGGAACCTCCCTACTGTTTTCCATAGTGGTAGTATCAACTTACATTACCTCCAAAAGTGTAGAAGGGTCCCCTTTTCTCCACACCTTCTCCAGCATCTGTTCGTAGACTTTTTGATGATGGCCATCCTGACCTGTGTGAGGTGATACCTCATTGTGGTTTTGATTTGCATTTCTCTAATACTTAGTGATGTTGAGCATCTTTTCATATGCTTTTTGGCCATCTTCTTTGGAGAAATGTATATTTAAATCTTCCACCCATTTTTTGATTTTATTGTTTGTTCTTTTTGATATTGAGCTACATGAGCTGTTTGTATATTCTAGAGATGAATCCCTTGTCAATCATTTCATCTTCAAATATTTCCTCCCACTCTGTGGGTTGTCTTTTCATTGTGTTTATGGTTTCCTTTGCTGTGCAAAAGCTTTTAAGTTTAATTAGGTCCCATTTGTTTATATTTTTAATTAATTTTTACTGGAGTATAGTTGCTTTACAATGTTGTGTTTCTACTACAGAGCAAAATGAATCAGCTATACATGTACATATATCCCCTGTATTTTGGATTTCCTTCCCATTTAGGTCACAACAGAGCACTGAATAGAGTTCCCTGTGCTATACAGCTATACAGTTCTCATTAATTGTCTTTTTTATACACAGTATCAATACTGGATATGAGTCAATCCCAATCTCCCAATTCCTCCCACCCCGCCCTTTCCACTTTGGTATCCATATACTTGTTCTCCATGTCTGTGTCTCTTTTTCTGCTTTGCAAATAAGATCATCTAAACCATTTCTCTAGATTCCACATGTATGCATTAATATATGATATTTTTCTCTTTCTGACTTACTTCACGCCGTAGGAAACTCTCTAGGTCCATTCACGTCTCTAAATGAACCAATTTCATTCTTTTTTTGTCTGAGAAATATTCCATTATATATATGTGCCACATCTTCTTTATCCACTCCTCCATCGATGGACATTTAGGTTGCTTCCATGTCTTCGCTATTGTAAACAGCGCTACAATGAACATCGGGGTGCATGTATCTTTTCAAACCCTGGTTTTCTCCTTATATATATCCAGGAGCGGGGTTGCTGGATCATGTGGTAGCTCAATTCTTAGTTTATTTTAAGGAACCTCCATACTGTTCTCCATGGTGCTCTTACCTATTTATATTCTCCCCAACAGTTGTGGGAGGGTTCCCTTTTCTCCACACCCTCTCCAGCATTTATTGTTTGCAGACTTTTTGATGATGACCATTCTGACCAGTGTGAGGTGGTATCTATTGTAGTTTTGATTTGCATTTCTCTAATAATTAGTGATGTTGAGCAGCTTTTCATGTACTACTTGGCCATCTGTATGTTTTCTTTGGAGAAATGTCTATTTAGGTCTTCCACCCATTTCTTGATTTGGTTACTAGTTCTTTTGATATTGCACTGCATGGAGCTGTTTGTATATTTTGGAGATTATTCCCTTGTTGGTCACTTTGCAAATATTTTCTCCCTTCTGTGGGTTTTCTTTTCCTTTTGTTGATGGTTTCATTTGCTTGCAGAAACTGTAAGTTTAGGCCATATTTGTTTATTTTTGTTTTTATTTCCATTACTCTAGGAGACAAATCAAAAGAGATTTTGCTGTAATTTATGTCAAAGAGTGTTCTGCCTAGGTTTTCCTCCAAGAGTTTTATAGTATCCAGTCTTACATTTAGGTCTTTAATTCATTTTGAGTTTATTTTTGTATATGGTGTTAGGAAGTATTCTAATTTCATTTGTTTACATGCAGCTGTCCAGTTTTCCCAGCACCACTGATTGAAGAGACTGTCTTTTCTACATTGTATATTCTTGCCTCCTTTGTCATAGATTAGGTGACCATAGGTGTATGTGTTTATCTCGGGGCATTCTATCCTGTTCCATTAATCTATAATTCTGTTTGTGTGCCAGTACCATACTGTTTAGATTACTGTAATTTAGTAGTATAGTCTGAAGTCAGGGAGCTGGATTCCTCCAGCTCCATTTTTCTTTCTCAAAATTTCTTTGGTGATTTGTGGTCTTTTGTGTTTCCATACAAATTGTAAAACTTTTTATTCTAATTTTGTGAAAGTTGCCATTGGTAATTTGATCAGGATTGCATTGAATCTGTAGATTGCTTTGGGTAGTATAGTCATTTTCACAATGTTAATTCTTCCAATCCAAGAACATGGTATAACTCCATCTATTTGTGTCATCTTTGAGTTCTTTCATCAGTATCTTATACTTTTCTGAGTACAGGTCTTTTGCCTCCTTAGGCAGGTTTATTCCTCGCTATTTTATTCTTTTTGTTGCAATGGTAGATGGGATTCCTTCCTTAATTTCTCTTGCTGATCTTTTGTTGTTAGTGTATAGGAATGTAGGAGATTTCTTTGCATTATATTGGTATCCAGCAACTTTACTCAATTCATTGATGAACTCTAGTAATCTTGTGGTAGCATCTTTAGGATTTTCTATGTATAGTATCATGTCATCTGCAAAGAGTGACAGTTTTATTTCTTCTTTTCCAATTTGTATTCCCATTATTTCTTTTTCTTCTCTGACTGCCAAGGCTAGGAGTTCCAAAACTATGTTGAATAAAAGTTGAGAGAATGAACATCCTTGTCTTGTTCCTGATCTTAGAGGAAATGCTTTCAGCTTTTCACCATTGAGTATGATGTTAGCTGTAGTTTGTCATATATGGCCTTTATCCTGTTAAGGTAGGTTCCCTCTATGCCCACTTTCTGGAGAGTTTTTATCATAAATGGCTGTTAAATTTTGTCAAAAGCTTTCTCTGCATCTATTGAGATGATCATATGCTTTTTATTCTGTAATTTGTTAATGTGGTGTATCACATTGATTATGTATGTTGAAGAATCCTTGTATCTCTGGGATAAATCCCACTTGATCTGGTGCATAATACTTTTAATGTGTTCCTGGATTCGGTTTGCTAGCATATTTGTTGAGGGTTTTTTTGTCTATGTTCATCAATGATATTGGCCTATAATTTTTTTTTGGTGGTATGTTCGGTTTTGGTATCAGGGCAATGGTGGTGTTGTAGAGTGAATTTGGGAGTGTTCCTTCCTCTGCAATTTTGGAAGAGTTTGAGAAAGATAAGGTGTTAACTTCTTTCTAAATGTTTGATAGAATTCACCTGTGAAGCCATCTGGTCCTGGACTTTTGTTTATTGGAAGTTTTTTCATCACAGTTTAAATTTCAGTAGTTGCAATTGGTCTGTTCATATTTTCTATTTCTTCCTGGTTCGGTATGGAAGGTTGTACCTTTCTAAGAATTTGTCCATTTCTTGCAGGTCGTCCATTTTATTGGCATACAGTTACTTGTAGTAGTCTCTTACGATCTTTTATATTTCTGTGCTCTCTGTTGTAACTTCTCCTTTTTCATTTCTAATTTTATTGATTTGAGTCCTCTCCCCTCTCCTTTTTTTTTTTTTTTTTGATGAATCTGGTTAAAGCTTTATCAATTTTGTTTATCTTCTCAAAGAACCAGCTTTTAGTTTTACCGATCATTGCTATTGTTTTCTTCATCTCTATTTCTATTTCTGCAATGCTTTATGATTTCTTTCTTTCTATTAAATTTGGATTTTGTTTGTTTATTTGGGGTTTTTCTTGTTTCCTGAGGTAAGACTGTATTGCTATAAGCCTGCCTCTTAGAAATGCTTTTGCTGTATTCCATCTGTTTAAGATCATCGTGTTTTTGTTGTCATTTGTCTCTAGGTATATTTTTTATTTCCTCGGTGATCCATTGGTTGTTTAGTAAAATATTGTTTAGTCTCCATGTGTTTGTATTTTTTTACAATTTTTTTTCCTGTAATTGATTTCTAATCTCATAGCATTGTGGTCAGAAAAGATGCTTGGTATGATTTCAATTTTGTTAAATTTACCAAGGCTTGATGTGTGACTCAGCAGGTTATCAATCCTAGAGAATGTTCTGTGTGAACTTGAGAAGAATATGTATTCTGCTGCTTTCAGACAGAATGTCCTATAAAGAGCAATTAAGTCTATCTGGACTATCCCCTCACTTTCAGTCTGTATGTGTCCCTAGGTCTGAAGTAGGTCTCTTGAAGATAGCATATATATGGATCTTGTTTTTGTATCTATTCAGCCAGTTTATGTCTTTATGTTGGAGGATTTAATCCATTTACATTTAAGGTAATTATCAATATGTATGTTCTATTGCCATTTTCTTGATTGTTTTCAGTTTGTTTTTTAGGTCTTTTTTCTTCCCTTCCTTTTTTGTTCTCCTGTAGTTTGATGACCATCTTTAGTGTTGTGTTTGGGTTGCTTTTTCTTTTTTTGTGTGTGTATCTATTGTAGTTTTATGGTTTGCATTTCCCATGAGGTTTCAATAAAGCAGTCCATATATCTGAAGTGGGTCTCCTATAGACAGCATATATATGGTCTTGTTTTTGTATCCATTTAGTCAGTCTGTCTTTTGGTCAGAGCATTTAATCCAACCCACTTCAGACCTATGAACACATACAGATTGAAAGTGAGGGAATGGAAAAAGATATCCCATGCAAATGGAAATCAAAAGAAAGCTGGAGTAGAAATACTCAGACAAAATAGACTTTAAAGTAAAAACTGTTACAAGAAACAAGGAAGGACACTACATGATCAAGGGATCAATTCAGGAAGAAGATATAACAATTGATAATATATATGCACCCTACATAGGAGCACCTCAATATATAAGGCAAATTCTAACATCCATAAAAGGGGAAATCGACAGTACCACAATAATAGTGGGGGACTTTAACACCCCACTTACACCAATGGGTAGATCATCCAGACAGAAAATCAATAAGGAAACACAAGCTTTAAAAGACACATTAGACCAGATAGAATGTCCTATAAATAGCAATTAAGTCTATCTGAAAGCAGCAAAATACACATTCTTCTCAAGTTCACACAGAACATTCTCCAGGATTGATAACCTGCTGAGTCACACATCAAGCCTTGGTAAATTTAACAAAATTGAAATCATACCAAGCATCTTTTCTGACCACAATGCTATGAGATTAGAAATAAAATACAGGAAAAAAAAACTGTAAAAAACACAAACACGTGGAGGCTAAACAATATGTTACTAAGCAACCAATGTATCACTGAAGAAATACAAGAGGAAATCAAAAAATACCTAGAGACAAATAGGCAACAAAAACATGATGATCTTAAATCTATGGGATGCAGCAAACACATTTCTAAGATGCAGGTTTATAGCAATACAATCTTACCTCAGGAAACAAGAAAAATCTCAAATGAACAACTTAACCTTACACCTAAAGCAACTAGAGAAAGAAGAACAAACAAAACCCAAAGTTAGTGGAATGAAAGAAATCATAAAGATCAGAGCATAAATAAAGGAAATAGAGACAAAGAAAACAATAGCAATGATCAATGAAACTAAAAGCTGGTTCTTTAAGAAGATAAACAAAATTGATAAAGCTTTAGCCAGACTCACCAAAAAAAATGGTGGGGGGTGGGGCTCAAGTTGATAGAATTAGAAATTAAAAAGGAGAGGTTACAATGGACAGCACAGAAATATAAAGGATCATAAGAGACTACTACAAACAACTGTATGCCAATAAAATGGACGACCTGCAAGAAATGGACAAATTCTTAGAAAGGTACAACCTTGCAATACTGAACCAGGAAGAAACAGAAAAAAATGAAAAGACCAGTCACAACTACTGAAATTTAAACTGTGATGAAAAAACTGCCAACAAACAAAAGTCCAGGGCCAGATGGCTTCACAGGTGAATTCTATCAAACATTTAGAGAAGAGTTAACACCTAACCTTCTAAAACTCTTCCCAAAAATTGCAGAGGAAGGAACACTCCCAAACTCACTCTACAAGACCACCATCACCCTGATACCAAAACCAGACAAAGATACCACAAAAAAAGAAAATTACAGACCAATATCATTGATGAACATAGACACAAAAAACCTCAACAAAATACTAGCAAACTGAATCCAACAACACATTAAAAGGATCATATACCAGGATCAAGTAGGATTTATCCCAGGGATGCAAGGATTCTTCAATACATGCAAATCAATCAATGTGATACACCACATTAACAAATTGCAGAATAAAAACCATATGATCATCTCAATAGATGCAGAAAAAGTTTTTGACAAAATCAACAGTGATTTATGATTAAAAAAAAGCTCTCCCAAAAGTGGGCATAGAGGGAACCTACCTTAACAGGATAAAGGCCATCTATGATAAACCCACAACAAATATCATTCTCAATGGTGAAAAACTGACAGCATTTCCTCTAACATCAGGAACAAGGATATCCACTCTCGCCACTATTATTTAACGTAATTTGGGAAGTCCTAGCCATGGCAATCAGAGAAGAAAAAGAAATAAAAGGAATACAAATTGGAAAAGAAGTCAAACTGTCACTATTTGCACATGACATGATACTACATAGAAAATCCTAAAGATGCTACCACAAAACTACTAAAGCTCATCAATGAGTTTGGTAAAGTTGCAGGATACAAAATGAATAAACAGAAGTCTCTTGTATTCCTGTACACTAACAATGAGATATCAGAAAGAGAAATTAAGGAAACAATCCCATGTACCATCACATCAAGAGAATAAAATACCTAAGGAATAAACCTACCTAAGGAGGCAAAAGACTTGTACTCAGAAAAGTATAAGATACTTATAAAAGAAATCAAAGATGACACAAATAGATGGAGAGTTATACCATGTTCTTGGATTGGAAGAATTAACATTGTGAAAATGACTATACTACCCAAAGCAATCTACAGATTCAATGCAATCCTGATCAAATTACCAATGGCATTTTTCACAGAATTAGAATAAAAAGTTTTACAATTTGTTGGAAACACAAAAGACCACGAATCACCAAAGAAATTTTGAGAAAAAAATGGAGCTGGAGGAATCCAGCTCCCTGACTTCAGACTATACTACCAAGCCACAGTTATCTAAACAGTATGGTACTGGCACAAAAACAGAAATATAGATCAATGGAACAAGATAGAAAGCCCCGAGATAAACACATGCACCTATGGTCACCTAATTTATGACAAAGGAGGCAAGAATATACAATGTAGAAAAGACAGTCTCTTCAATCAGTGGTGCTAGGAAAACTGGACAGCTGCATGTAAATGAATGAAATTAGAACACTTCCTAACACCATATACAAAAATAAACTCAAAATGAATTAAAGACCTAAATGACCTACAGACTGGATACTATAAAACTCTTGGAGGAAAACATAGGCAGAACACTCTTTAACATAAATTACAGCAAAATCTCTTTTGACCCGTCTCCTAGTATAATGAAAATAAAAACAAAAATACACAAATGGGACCTGATTAAACTCAAAAGCTTTTGCACAGCAAAGGAAGCCATCAGCAAAACAAAAAGAAAACCCACAGAATGGTAGAATATATTTGCAAACAATGAGACTGACAAGGGAGTAATCCCCAAAATTTACAAACAGTTCATGCAGCTCAATAAAAAAACAAACAAAAACAACCAACCAAATCAAAAGGGTGGAAGACCTTAATAGACATTTCTCCAAAGAAGATATACAGATGGCCAGGAGGCACATAAAAAGATGCTCAACATTGTTAAGTATTAAAGAAATGCAAATCAAAACTACCATAAGATATTACCTCACACTGGTCAGAATGGCCATCATCAAAAAATCTATAAAGAGTAAATGCTAGAGAGGGTGTGGAGAAAAGGAAACCCTGCTACACTCCTGTTGGTGGGATTGCAATTTGGTACAACCACTATGGAGAACAGTATGGAGGTTCCTTAAAAAACTAAGAATTGAGCTACCATATTATCCAGCAACCCCACTCCTGCATATATAAAAGGAGAAAACCATAGTTCGAAAGGATACATGCACCCCAATGTTCATTGCAGCACTATTTGCAATAGCGAAGACATGGAAGCAACCTAAATGTCAATCGACAGAGGAATGGATAAAGAAGATGTGGTACATATATACGATGGAATTAAAAAGAACGAAATAATGCCATTTTCGGCAACATGGATGGACCTAGAGATTATCCTACTAAATGAGGTAAGTCAAAGACAAATATCATATGATATCACTTACATGCAGAATCTAATAAAATGATACAAATAAACTTATTTACAAAACAAACACAGACTTAGAGAATGAACTTATGGTTACCAAGGGAAAGCAGAGGGGATAGATTGGGAGTTTGGGATTGACATGTACATACTACTATAGATAACAAACAAGGATCTAATGTATAGCACAGCAAACTTGGCTCAATATTCTGTAATAACCTAAATACGTAAAAAATTTGAAAAAGAATGGATACTTGTATAGGTACAGCTGAATCACTTTGCTGTATACCTGTAACTTACACATCATTGTGAATCAGGTATACTCCAAGGTAAAATAAAAATTTAAAGAAAAAGAAATCTGTGGTAAACGATGTGAAGAAAAATTATAAGATCCCATAGTAGCATGAACAGGGCAATTCACCATTTTAATTAAAGCAATTACAAATCCAGGAGGAGGCTGCTATTCTCTTGTAAATTACAATCTATTCATTTCCATTCCTCTCTTGCTAGTTTTCTCCACTGATGGGTTTTGAAAGCTAGCAACATGTGAGCTCATAAGCTTTAAAGAGTAGAATACCGAAGTAGGAAATGCATTTCAGACATTTAATTGTCATATTGTTGGCAGGCAGAGTATAGTTTTATTATTACAACAGTTTATATGGTTAAAATATAAAAATATATTCAGTACAAGTCAGTGCCTCACATTTCATTTGCTGTTATTAAATCTTTGAAGTTTGACATGGATTAATTTTGGAGTGATAATTATATACTTCACAGACTACCATTAAAAGATTTGAGTTTTGTGTCAGAATACACTATGTCAAGTGATATAAGCACAGAGATAAAGCCTATTAGTGAAAAGGTGTATTTTACTTCCATATAGTTTGCAGTCAGTCAGGTGAAGTTATACTACATTCATATTGACAGGAGTTTCTCTTTTATTTTTAATAGTTTCTCCTGCATAATTAAAAACTGAGTAACCCAAAAGTAGCAATTCCTAGGGAATATAAATATTTCTAAAACTTTTTTTGACTACTTCAAAATTCTTACTAGTTTCTTTTTCCTTAGCACTTCCAAAATTTACTATAATTTTCTTCATTTTAGGATGACATTAGACAGAGTAATAATGACACTATAATAAAGGTCTACAAAAATCACTCCACTTTAGTATTATACATGTATCTCTTAGTCAATCATTCATATCTTTCCAGGATTTCTAAATCCTGGCACAAGAAGTTTTTTCATTAATCAGATCTCCAGGCAACTTTGTGCTAATATTAGACATCTTCAGCATAGTATAAGGCAATATAAATTATTCATGTGATATGGCTGGAATAATTAAAGTGATAAGAATCCCTTATGGATTTGTGTTTATCAAAATGTATCCTCTGAACAGTATCACCAAGCAGTCAGTCCTGAAGATTGAATGAGTATATGAAAAAGGTGTATTTCATTAAATCTTCCTGTTCTGAAAATGATTGAAGAGGAACACATGATATACTATGAATGGCCCAACAATTCCTATATAACTGTAACTAATTTCCAGTTATATACCCAAAAGAAATGCATATATTAGTTCACCAAAAGACTCATACTAAAGTGTTCACAACAGCAGTATTCATAAAAGGAAAAATTTACAACTCTCCATATGCCCATCAATAGTAGAATTGATACATAAATAGTGGTATGTTTATATAGTAAAGCACAGCAGCAAAAATGAGCAAATTAGAGCAACATAATTAGATGATGGTTCTCACAAACATACATGAGTGAAAGAAACCAGACATTAAAAAGATACATATAGTTCTATTCCATGTATAACATAAGGAGGGCTTCTGAGAATGCTCTGTTGCTTGATTTGGAGGTTGGTTACATAGGTATTTAATCAGATTGTGAAAATTCTGCTATCTGTGCATTTACGTGTCATCATATTATGTGTCATCATTTTGCGTGTATATTATTCTTCAGTAAATAATAGAAAAAAGGGGGGGGGAAGTTGACTGAAGATGTAGATCAGAGGAAACTGTGTACATCATTGCCACTCACCGCAGCTGCTTGGTTGGCTGCCTCACCTCCACAGCTTTGGAAAGAAACAGGAACCAAGCATAAATACCAGCTTTCTCAGCGTTGGACTTCAAGCTCTTTGAAATTTGGAACACCTAGAGGACAAGTCTTATGTATACTTAAATTTTCTTTTAGTAGTATCAAGTACTTAATAAACCCCTTTATGATGATAATGACAAGAGGGCAGTTTTAGTCAAATGTTATCACTTAAGAGAAAGGAAATCATGATGGACAAGCTCCTTCAAACCATAGTTGACATTTGATATCCTTAAGCAACACATAGCCTATACCCAGTAACATCCAGTCAGAAAACAGCACTATTAACACAAACTTAGAAAACCACATACAAACTTGCAAATATTAAATACTTATATAAATCTTACAAATATCATGTATGACTGGCATACCTAAAAACATTGCTTAGTTGGGTTAAACATAAAATGATTATCTGGCTGGCTACTCTTTATGGGTATGGGTATAAACTACAAACCTGTGTTTTGCAGGTGACTGTTATTTGAAGGACTGGTCTTCCTGGAGCCTGTGTCAGCTGACCTGTGTAAATGGTGAGGACCTAGGTTTTGGTGGAATACAGGTCCGTTCCAGAGCAGTGATTATACAAGAACTAGAGAATCAACATTTGTGCCCAGAGCAGATGTTAGAAACAAAATCATGTGATGGTGAGTGCTGCCATTCATAAAATCTGTTTATTTTAGTTTTGTGTTGATAAGTAAAAGATACAAAATTTTCTGTTAAATAAGCAAATTTGTGAAGATCTCACTTAAAGTTGAGAATTGAGTTAAGGGTTTGATTCTGGATTCTAAAGATTTAGAGAATAAAACTCTTGCCACCCTTCATAAATGAAATACTATAAAAATATTTCCAAGTTTTATGAGCTAAAGAAGACTGAGATCATTAGGAGCACGTTATTTGTACACCTGTAACAATCCTGATGATGTGTGGATCTAAGAATATCCCCAATTTACTTAAATCAAAAGACAGAATTAAAGAAAAATCACAAAGCAACAGCAAAATGAGATATTTTACTGTATTCTCACAAATTGATAAATCAAAGTATTGGTAAGGATTAGCATGAATTTGACATACAGCATATATAAAAAGTGTATGTTTGTATGTCTCTGTGTATATATGTACATACACACAGAGCCATGCACCCAATATAAGCAATACATGACATTTACAAGAACCACAGAGCATTAAAATGTTCCAGTTTGAGAACACAGAAGTCTAAATGAAAACAAAAGAATTGTTATTTAGTGGAGAATGTCTTGCTCCACAAAAACCCCTCTCATTCCTGCTTGTGTTCTGAAGCCATTAAGGGGTATGACATATATTAGCAAATAGTCAAAATAACACCTCTATTACTAAAAAGTTGAAGAAAGCTTAGAATGTTGGAGAACAATGCTTAGAATGAGAGCCAGTTGAGCTAGATGACTTAAGCCAAGAATTATAGAATTATCCACCTTATTAGTTAAATCTTCCCAAATTTACCAACCAGATAAAATATTTCATATTCCTGGGACAGGGCAGTTAAAGGAGAGACAGGTTCGGGGTTGCAATAAATGAAATAATTCCCAAAAAAGGAAAGAATTGTTTGCCCTCAAAATGACAGTGAAGTAAAATTAGGAATCAATAACAACTGCAAAGAAATTCTCCCCCTCCCCCACACACAGAAGTAAAAACTGAAAGCTACATTTCTAGAGTATTACGTATCAAATGTTACGCAGGATGCAGCACAGAAGTACTTAGAAGGGAATTTGAAGCCTTACATTCTTATATAGGACAGAGAAAAGTCTAATGTGAGCTAGACTTTCCCTTTTCTTTTTTTAAAAAATTGAGTTGAAATAGAGTGTAAGCAGTACTGATAAATACAGATTCAATGAGATAGAAAACAAATGAGATAACCAATAAAACCAACAGCTAGTTTTTTGACCTAACAAAATAGGCCAGCTCGTGGCAAAATCAATGAAGAAAAAGGGACAAAATTACTACTACTGAGTGTTTAAAAATATGTTTCTATGAATAAATTTTGCTTATAAATGTAAAAACGACAATTTAGAATGTTACTTATCAAGAGTAATAGAGAAGCTAAACCATAGGTTCTGTAACTATCAAAAACACAAGTCTATCAAATATTCTCACGCATGCACAGACACTAAACCTAAATGGCTTTAATTATGAGTTTTACTAAAATTTAAAGCAACAGACAACTCCCATTTATTGTGAAATCTTAAGAAAACAAAGTTGGGTATAAAAAAAAAAGAGATCGAGATGAGGAACATCTCCCCACTACAACACCAAAATCAAAAACAAAAATGAAAAACAAAAGTGCTTTTAAGTCAAAATTTAAGTCTTCTACACAGTAAAATAGATCATAAACAAGGTTACCAGATGAGCCACAGACTTAGAAAAGATATTTGTGAAGTCAGTTTTAAGGAATTCGTGTCTAGAACAGCTATCCTAAAACTTTTCAGTGTTCCAAGACAATTTCATACTTGTAAAATTGTTCAGTACCCCAAACTGCTTCTCTCTATGGGTTACGCATGTCAAATTTTTTTCATATTAAAAAAGGATAACTAATGTCTTTAAATATTTGATAATTTATTTAAAATAATCCTTATCAATTGTATGTTACCATAAATATTGCCTGAAGAGTAACCATTTTCCAAAACAAAAGAAAACTTTAATGACAGGCATGGTCTAGTTTTACACTTTTTCAAATCTTTGGCTTAACGGAAGACAGCTGGCTTCTCTTCTCTGCTTCTGCAGTCTGTTGCCATCTTAGTTGAGCTTCTGTATATGAAGAAAATTCAGGCTTACTTACCCAGGTGTGTAAGTTAAAGGGGAAAATCCTCACACACGTACTCTGAAAGAATGTCAAAGTCCCTGGACCGTCATTTGGGAATTGTTATTCTAAAATAAAAAATTCCCACAACCCAATAGGAAAAGGCATAGATTTCAGTAGAAAAAAAGGGGTGGGGGTGGGGGGGAGCCAAAAGATATACATAAGCCATTCACAAGAAGAAATCTAAATGCCCCAAAACATTTTTCTTACTGTTTAATAGCTTTGGTAATCAACTGCAAGTTAAAATGACAAGATAGCTTTCCACACCCACAACACTGTCAAGAAATTTAAATCTGGAATGAATACATGTTTGTGAGGGTTTAGAGTAATAGTAACTCTTATTCATTGCTGGTGGGTATATAAACTGTCACCTTTCAAAGAAAAAAGTTAGCTGTATTTAGTAAAGTTTCAGCTATCCCCACAGGGATACCCAGGAATTTCCCTTCTAAATATTTACCTTACAGAAGCACAAGGAGGCTTGCACAAGGCTGACCACTGAGGCACTGTTATAATAGCATAAACTGGAAACAACCTAAAAGTCCACCCATAGAGGAAATAGCTAAATAAATTGTAGTAGGTTAGTGCCATGGAATTCTATGTAGCAGTTGAATTTACTGTCTGCATTAAAAAAATCACATAGAAATATTTCATCTGTAACCTTGATGATTAAGTTTCAAAAAGATGTATGTATCATATGTATCAGTATGATACTTTTTAAATTTTAAGACTGCCTAAAAATAATGCTATAAATCATCTATGGGATATATATATATTTATACTTATATTTATATTAAAAGAATAAAAAACATGTCACAGGAATGCATGTATTGACTTCAGAATACTGGGTATTGCTGGACAAACATGGAGGGAGATCAGGAAGGAATATAATAGAACATCATCAGGTTTGTTATTTTTCTACTCATCAACAAGCAAAAAAAAAAAAAAAAACTAAAGCAAATATGACTAAATGGTTACATTTGTTAAAATTGAATGATGGGTAATTGAATATTTTTTTTTAGTTATTCTCTGTTCTTGTCTATATGTTGCACATTTTATACTTTAAGTAAAACATAAAATTAAATTCAAAATTCAGGTTCACATCAGATAGTATGATAGTAGACACAGAAAATTTGTTGGAATTTAGGTATGTATCTGGAATTTTGTAACATTTATATGGCAACTTCAGGATAATAATTTGACATTTGGATCATTCAGGATGGGCTTTTTATCCCTTTTCAATTGTCTACAAATATTTTATTAATACCCTATCTCCATGATTGTTCTGCTGGCTACAGAATGCCTCTGTTAATGTTTATTGTGTTCCTGCAGATGGACAGTGTTTTGAGTATAAATGGATGGCTAGTGCTTGGAAGGGCTCTTCCCGAACAGTCTGGTGTCAAAGATCAGATGGTGTAAATGTAACAGGTAAACCTCCCATTTCTCTTTGTTCTTTAAAAGTCTTCCTGTAACACACGTGTAATTAGTTAAAGAAAATAATTAAGAAAACAAAGATATTCTTTCAGTATTCCTGCATGGTTGGGTTCACGACACCTGAGCTGTGTACCTGATGACCAATGACAAACTATTTTACTTTTTCATGTTTCAATTAAATTCTGCCTCACCCATCTTAGACATTGCTGCTATAATGTAATTAAAATACCATCTAATTCTAATAAGTTATTATAAGTAAATAATTCTCAGACTATTTGTCCTAGAAATCTTATACATGAATAACTTCTTACATGCTAAGAAAGTCAATGTTTTGTGGACTATATCTGTTTCTGTGCCTTAAAGGCAATATATATGCAGTCCAGAAATATTGCCAAGAGAATATGATTATACAAATCCAAATATTTTGCTTAAATTTAGAAATCTATGATTTACAGTTTTTTATTAATTAATGTAGAAGACCTGTTGGTAAAAGGCAAGTCCAGAGCTTCTGAGTAGCCACTCTACTCTGTCCCCACTCAAAAATCATTACACATTGAAAGAAGAAATCCAAATGAAGAACTTTTCTGAATTTCCTTTGACCCAAATATATCCCAAAGAACTACTCTAATCTATAGTTATTAAAAGTTTCCTTACCTGAGTCCAGTAAATGCAAGGGATCCCAAAGACCCTTATGAAGAGGGAAGAAAATTGACTCCAGAGATGGAGTGAACTATAAAGAACCCAAGGTCAGAACCAGAACCTCAGCCTCAAGCCCATGGATGAAAGATCTAATGTCTCTTCTTAAACATGTATTTGTAGAGATCTAATCTATGGGAATCTCCATAGTGTAGCAGCAGTCTGAGTGTTGACAGTTGACTGTTCAGGGGGACCTGCTGACTTGCTGCCATTGTTTTGACCCTGTGGCAGGGAGAAAAAGCAATATGCATTTTGGTGCCTCTGAGTCATGTCCATTTATAAATTTAACTGTGATATCTACAGTAAGATGACAGGAGCAGGGATCGATATGCTTTTTGGCAAGCATAAACTTTAATATTGAATTTTAAATTACTTGGATTTATTGAAACCTAATTACTCATTTCCTCCCTATGAAAGCTAGAGCAGGATGTCAAATTGTATTGCGAAGATAAGATTTTCTACATGAGAAATGTGTGTTAAGAAACACTTGATAATAGCAACTCCCAGTGGACCCATCTATAACAAAGAAAAGACACCTACCAGGAAACCCTTTGCTCTCTCACAGTATTTTCTGGAAGAAAAGTCTGTTCCAAGCACACCACTCTCAGAGGCAACACGGGGAAACAGAGCTCTGGGAAGAGAAGCATAGGCTTTCTGAACCGGAAGGCATTATAGAGGTGGTCCACTCAACTCAGGTGTTGAAAATTAATGTCTACATTCTTCTTTATTCAGAGGGAACTTTACAGCTTCCCTGGAGAATCCTATTAGTTTTCAGTGTTGGGTTTTTTTTTTCAAATATAGATGCAAATAATAGTTTTCTGCCTTTTCTTCATGTTAAAAGCTCTTCACACTGAAATTGGGGATATTCCCCAATGCAAAAGTTAAGTCAGATTTTAAAAGACTTACCTGTAGAAATCATATTTTCAATTTCTTCTCTATATAGTAAAGTATCCCATGTGTTTATTCCCTTCTAATGCTGTTTTATACAAAAAAAATTGTGTACATGATTTGTGATAAACTCTATATGCATTTTTCTTCCATCTTTTTAGGAGAGATGAGATTCTTTATGAGAAATAGACAAGCATGTAAAGTATATTACCTACCTTGATCGATTGCTTTCATTTTATGAATAGTTGTCCTTATAAGAAACTCAAGATGTTTTACTTTGTCTTCATATGTTTAATGATGATAACTTCAGTATGGCCATGTAACTGCAACTGCCTTGCAATGACTAACTGCTTTTCTATAACAATTTTTCTGTGAATATTTTGTTTATAATATTGAGAGATAAGGCCAGGAATTAACGACAGGTACCTTTGATTAGATTCCAGAGGATCATTGTTTCCATAAATAAAAGAAAAATTTTCCTTTGCTAAAATTCTAAGTTGAACAAGTATGGTTTGAAGCTATAAGTTCTTTCCATGCCACCAATACTGTTTCTTTATGACATCTATTCTCATCTTGAAACTTCATTATAACAACTTCAGCACACCTGGTACTGTACTCGAAGAGAAGGAATAAAGAAGAGGACTCAACAGAGAACTGCAATGTCAAGTTAAAATAATAGTGCAAATAGACCACTTAGAGCTGTATTTGCTTTCCTATGCCCCCAAAAATCCTGAATTAGTGATTTTCTCAAAAAGAAATATGTATTATAAAAAATACATGTACAAGGTAGTCACATGAATTAAAGGGACATCTTAACATGAAAACTATTTATCTGAAAAACCAAGAAAGAGTTTTAACTTCAAAAGAAAATTAAATCTGCTTTTTAATGCTAGACTTGGTCTCAGAAACTATGACAAATAGTTTGCAGGCAATTAGTGTTTTCCAAGTAGCAACTGTAAAATCATCCATTCAACAGGTGCTTGTTGAGCACCTGCTGTGTGGCAGGTACTGTGCTGTCTCCTCTGAATAAGAAGGGCCTCAAGTTCCTAAATAAAGTGGTCAAGGTTAACCAAATATTTCAGTCAGTGCCCTCAGAAAAGTCTGTGGGATTCCCAAGGTGATTCGGGATTCAAAGACAAGTCTACAACAATGATGTAATTTTATCATTGCAAGAGATGCTACTTGTCAAAATATGATTTTCTGTTCTGCAGGGGGCTGCTTGGTGGTGCGCCAGCCTGATGCTGACAGGTCTTGTAACCCACCGTGTAGTCAACCCCACTCGTACTGTAGCGAGGTATGTGTGAATTCATTAGAGTAGACAAGCCAGCTTCATCATTTGTCACCCCACTGCCTCTGGTACAATCTATTTCCCCTCCTCAAAAAGCATATCTTGAGGCATAAAAATTCTATTTTGGGAACTCACTTTTTATCAGTATAAACAATTCTGAATGCACTTGCTTTTACTGTTAGAATAAGTCTGTATAAGTGACAAAAAGTGTGTTCTTTTTTCACGTAGTTTTGACAGGAATTACATGAAGTAAATTCCCAAAACAATACTTCTTTAAAGCCTGCTCTTCAAGTCAGGTCTGCTATGCTTTACAAAGATCACCTTGCATGTACAGTATAAGTCTTCTTCTCCTGCAGACAAGGACATGCAGTTGTGAAGAAGGGTACACTGAAGTCATGTCTTCCAATGGTACACTTGAGCAATGCACACTTATCCCCGTGGTGGTGATACCCACTGTGGAGGACAAAAAAGGAGATGTGAAAACCAGTCGGGCAGTACATCCAACCCAACCCTCCAGTAACCCAGCAGGACGGGGAAGGACCTGGTTTCTACAGCCATTTGGGCCAGGTGAAGTGACCAGACAGTGCTGACGTAGACTTCTTTAGCTATATATTTAACCAATGCCAAAGGATTAAAAAAATGAGCAAGCATTTTCATGTGAGATAATTATTTCATCTATAGTCATTTACTTTGATACTGCCATATATTCTTATAATTTTTTACTATTATGAAAAAAGCACTCATACTCAAAATTCAGAGAAATGAAACTACTTTCTTCTGACAAAAATTTTAGGATTGATATTATTTGTTTTAATTTCAGCCCTAAATTTAGAAGTATAATTATTTTTACATTGAACAAAGCAATCTAACAATGAAAATATTAGCAAAAGTTTATTGTCATTCAGAACTAGAACAAATAAAACTATAAAGACACTCAAGAATTTTCCATTTGACCACAGAGTGTTAAATATTTGAACCTTAAATAGGAAGATCAGTAATGCATGGGATACTTGGCAGCCAGACCAATTTGTATCAGCCCTTAGAGTTGGCACACTCAAAAACTCAGAATCTATACTAGCACCAGATAAACGGGGACAGGGATGGAGCCTTCCTGTCTAAATAGAACAATCTAAACTTGGAGACTGACCAGACCCCTGTCATATTAAACAGAGAGTTCATAATGTAGCTAGTAATGGACTTGAAGCCCATACAGACAAAAGCTTAAAGGCTAATCAAATGTCATCCTTACTCTGCACATTTTCTCTCTTCAGTTGATTCAACCATATACTTATCCCTAGAACTAAGCTGGTGCTTAAAAATGTGCTAGAAGAGCTATGTGGTAACTAGGATCATGCCACTTTTTCTCACACCCTAGAGGGATTACTAGTTCATGACCAAAGGAAATCTCCAGGCAAAGCCAGGCATAAACTACTTCCTAACTCTGTTAGAAACATGAGAAAGGAAAGAAGGAATTTGCATAGCTAGCACATCTCTATTTTTAATGCATTAAGTCAAAACGTTTTCCCTTACTGGTTAATCACTATTAGGAATTTTTTTAAGTATTTTCAATATTTGGGTGATTCATATTTAACCACATCATCCCTGCCTTTGTTAGGTTTTGAGCTGAAGATAAAATTTTGTAAAGCTGACCTGTCTGTGTTAGCATGGGAAACTCTTCCTCTCAGTGTCCAGAACAGCAGGCCAGCAAATGGTCATTTGCAATCTTGACCTTGACCAAGAATCCAAGCAGACCGCCTCACGTCAAAACTGATTTTTAAAGAGAGAATATTATTATTGTCATTTTTCATTTAATATATATAGTTTTCCTAAAGTAAACATTTTGATATATATTAAAAAGGTATATGTTCTAAAAACATACAATTAGACCTTGCTTTTGGTTTATTAAAAACCCCAAAATATTTGTTGAATTTCTCTCAGAGCAAATAAACCCAATAGTAGAACAGCTCTTTTGATTTTGAACCGAGACTCAATTTCTAAAAATCTTTAGAATTGGCGAAAAAAGCTTATTTAGAATATTAACTTAGTTTATTCCCAGCGTATGAACCCCTAAGTGGATCTAGCTCTAGGCAAAAAAAAAAGAAAAAAGAAAATTCATAGTACTGATTTGATTTGCTTTTGATGCCTTCCAAACATTGGATAAACCAGAGTCTCTATGGGGTCAGTTTGCCAATCTGTAATTTTAATTTTAAATCATATGTTTAGCTGTATGTGTGCAACAGAAAATATGTTGGGGTGAGGATCAAGTTAAGTTAGGCAAAGTCATTAGTAGAATCATCCGTTTGAAGTTTATTCAGAATATAAAACTCAGAAGTTCAAAGAGAATGAGACAAGAAAACCAAATTTTAAAAGTTCCTGTCATAAAACTGGAAAAAAAGGAAAAAAGAAAAAAAAAGTTCCTGTCCTATCTGATTCCATATAACAGAAAAGGTAGAAAAAAAAGTTACTTAGCGATCCTTTTATGTTAATCAAACTTGGTTATTTTTTACAAATGATATTGTCAGATCAGTTTTAAAGCATACTCTAAGTATAAACTAGATAAAGGATTATTAATTCCAAAAATGTTAAATGTACTTACTTTCAGTTTATCTGGAAAAAAATATTTAAATGACAAAGTTTACATTGAGATACCTGTCAGCATCAACTCAAAGTTGTAGGACTCTTTCAAAATTTTTTCTTTTCTCACAATTGCCACTGTAAAGATAGGATAAAAATCGGAAGAAAAATGATTATGTAGCATTACACATATATTGGGTTTAAGTAAAATTTTGAAATCTGAACTCAAATTGAAACATTATTTATTGCTTTTCAATTCAGTTTTCATTGATAATTTATCTTTAATGAAGGAGCCTCTAACTCATAATAGCAGCTTTGCATTAATCATTAACTATGCCTAAGCAATAATTCATTTTGAGTTTTGAAAGGACTTGGTCATATGTGAGTGGTCATTGGTCATAGTTAAAGACTGTCATACATATACCAAACTAATGTAAATTAATGCCTAATCTCCATTCTTCTTAGATGGGAGACTAAAGACCTGGGTTTACGGTGTAGCAGCTGGGGCATTTGTGTTACTCATCTTCATTGTCTCCATGATCTATCTAGCTTGGTGAGTGTTTAAATATTTCAAAATCTAAGGGGATCACTTTATTTCAGAGGAAACACTTTCAACTGGCCATAACCAGGAACAGCAACCTAATGTCTCACATAAGTATTCCATATTAGTGTTCATCTGAATTTCTAAATAAGCATGGCTTTAGTCTCAGATGGTCTAAAAACTACCGAATCTAAGCCATTTAATTTCTGAAGATGAGCCAGAGCTGCCCTAGGTCATCTTCTCAGATTTGTTCTCCTTGGTTATATAAGCAAATATGACTTTGTATATGTATGGTGAACTGTAGATTTTTATATTGAATTACTACTGAGGAAGATATGGTAGTACCTAATTCAGCTATCTTTTAAAACATGTATTAATTCTAAATTGTGTTATTTGTAAAATTTTATGGATAAACATAAATGATTATACTATAACATTATTTCCATTGTTAGTACTAGAGGAATTCCATTTAAATAATTTACCTTTCACAGGATAATAAAATATTTGAAGGGTTATGTTTCAGGTTTATTCAGAGCATAAAATAGCAATTCATAAACCAGAAAAACAAATTTTAAGGTTGAATTTAGGCAGTGCAGGCAATTAAGAAATTTATCAGTTTCAAATTTTTTCATTTAAAACAATAAAAATTACAATTGAAGACTGATCCTCCCAATTTTAATGATATCTTTTTTTTTAACAGCAAAAAGCCAAAGAAACCCCAAAGAAGGCAAAACAACCGACTAAAACCTTTAACCTTAGCCTATGATGGAGATGCAGACATGTAAATCATAACTTATCCTGCAACAACCAGTTTCAGCTTTCTGCCTTTGCTGTAGATACCCAGAGGCCACAAAGTTATTCAAACTGTGTGGATTAAAATACATTGTAACTTCTTAAAAGATCTTCATTAAGAGTGAAAATCACAGTGCCATTGGAGCTATCAAGACAGTACCACTTACATAGAAACCATCAGTCCTGAGAATTCTAGGAGATTTAGTTGAATACATGCTGCATTCTGAGAGTTTTATGTGATCTTTTCTGAAATCTGCCAACTGATAATTCACTTTCATCTCTAAAATACAGTGGTGGGATTGGCCAGTTAGGATCCCTGATACAAGCCTCTGTCTGCAGTGTTAACCCATAGTAATTTTCGCATGAAGAGTTTAAACCAAGATCTCTGCACTGCTCTAGTCAAACTTAACAACATGTATACTCAGTTGAATGATACACATTATTATGTCAGATTATATACTTGTTAGTAAGCAATTTTAGTGGTGAATAATGATAAGCTCTAAACTGAGCAGAAAACCCATTGAATAAATTCAGCATCTTGGTGGTTGATGGTCATTTCATTGATCTGCATTTCAGAGGCAAAGACCCTTTTATAAGACTTAATTCTTGTCTCTCTCCAAAGTACGAATGCTGGACATGTACTAGTACCTTAGAAGAGTCCTCAAGTTCAGTATTTTATAGTGGTTATTGTCTGGAAAACTAATTTGCTTGTGTTAATACAGTATGTTTCTACTTTCCCTAATTTTCAAACTGGTTGCCTGCATCTTTTTGCTATATGGAAGGCACATTTTTGCACTATATTAGTGCAGCATGATAGGCACTTAACCAGTATTGCCATAGAAACTGCCTCTTTTCATATGGGATGATGACATCTGTGCTCAGAGACATTTACAAGTTCTTGTGTCCTGAAGAGAGTAAAGTTCAGTTGGGATGGCGACAGGATGGAATAAGCTATTACATCTGCTGTATATACTCTTCCTCATCGCTGCAGCCACTGTGAAATCAATGACATGGCGGTAATTTAAGTGTTTAAGTCCCGAACTCATTAACCCTCCAAAAGGTGGATCCCTCTAGTTGGTTTTTAATTGTACTTGGAAGGCTGTTTATGACTAGATATTTATATTTGTTATCTTTGTTAAAAAAAGAAAAGAAAAGAAAAAAAGGAGCTGGTTGTCTTTTTAATTTTGAGCAGATGGAAAAAATAATGTATTGATTTTTGTAATGAAAGGAAATCAAAATTTTGTTCATTTTTCTTTCTCCCTGATTTGTTTGCTTAGTTTCAGATGGAATGTATTTCAAAATCCATTGTTTTGTCTTTCTCACTGGTAAAATTTGAAGTGAGTCTTTTTAATGTATGATATCAAAAACTAGAATTTTTAAAAGAGAATAAATATTTTGCCCAGGGCTTCATTAAATATCTACACCAAGGGTGGTACACTTTTGCTGTAAAAGGTCAGATAGTAAATATTTTCAGCCAGGTCTATGTTGCAACTTCTCTATTCTGCCATTGTGAGAACACAGCCATAGACAATACACAATACAGTACGTTAAAAAAAATGAGCATGGCTGTTTTCCAATAAAACTTCCTTTAAAAGAAGTCAGCAGGCTACATTTGCAAGTTGTGGTTTGCTGGTCCCTGGTCTAGAAGTTTTTCCATTGCTAACTCTCCATTGTGACATCTTGAGTTTTCATTCATTTACCCTCAGACTGTGATCATTGTTTAATTTCAAAAATGAAAAAGTCATTCAACTTATCACTGTATTGGAAGTAGCTATATTTTTCACAGATGTAGCCCTGGGAATGGCACAGTAAAATATCTAACTCAGCCGGTTTCTTTCGTATGAAAAGAAAATTCAAAAGGTGCCATTAAAAAGCAATACCGTTTTTCAGGCAACATTTACTGGAACAACCTGTGGGAGAGGGGAAGACATTAGGTTTTCAGGTCTTTAAAAAACAGTATTACAAGCTATTTTAGCTTAAACATAGCTGTGTTGCTATACAAGTAGTTTGGACTAGAAGGTATTTTACCTTCATACTAGGGTTTGAACTCCCCCTACTGTTCATTAGAGTATTTGCATTAGAGATTACAAAAAATAGATTAGAATGTCATCCCTCAAATAAACAGATTTCTACATATCTCTATAAGCATTAAATGTGGTAAGCACTAATTCCTTATTCAGTATTCACTGTATTAACCAATGTATGTCATTTCTAAGCAAACAGGTTTTCAGGAAAATGAGAATTTTACCTTAAACTAAATATTTAAACAAGGAAAAGCATAAAAACAAATTTCATTTCATCTGTCTTATTAAAGAGGAAGACAGAAATACTATTGTCACCCTAAAACTGTGATTGTCAATATATGTACTCAGGGGTCTTCCAGATAATCCTCAAGTTGATCTCTTTGAATAAAATGAACTCCATTTGTCCAAAATGGTTGAGAAATAGTCTACTGCAGTTACTTGAAGAATTTCGCTAAGTCTTATGAAATGCATGCAACACCCAATACCCTTGAAATTGTTGACTAGAAGAAAGTAGTATTACTACTAATGCTATACTTACAATACTTTAAAAGTCATTAATTTAGAAAGCAGATCAGTATCATCCTACCTATATTGTTAAAATTAAATGGAGTAATCAAAATTGTAAAATGTTATGAAGATACAAGACGATCTTATTCATAACTTAATTACCTTTTACAGCATTACATATAGGAAGGAAACCAGGTTCCATGCGAGCTAATACTAGGGAGCATACTGGAAGTTCATCATTAGGATAAATAAATACTGGATGGCCTCTTGTTAGAAAGGTACAAGGAGGAGTATGTAGCTAGCTGACTATTTTGGACAAATGAAGGTTACTATATTCATGTTTATAACATGAAAATGGCCTTATTTTTGTTCCTGGCATGAGTCAATAATGAGTTAAGTACTTTACTGGAATTTCATCAAAACCTTATTCCTCATGTTCCTTCTAAGAAATCAGGAGGGGAATATAGTAGTAACTTGTCTATTGACACTTTTGCCTTACCAAAATGGTCTGTGGGCCCACAAAGATTAAGAATTACTGTAAGTATAAAAGTCGGCTTGGTATAACAAAAATTAAAACTGCTGACACAGTAGTATGCTATTTTGTTGGACTGTTTCCATTTAAACAGCATAGAAGTGGCACAACTGGTCTCTCTTGAGAGAGGGTGGTTTGCTCATTGATCAATATCTAACCTAGGAAATTGACCATCATCCTATTTCAAAGCCTTTTTGAGGACACGACAGTGTAGCTTAAAACTGATTTGAAAAGGAGTGCATAAAATCATGTTCTTAATTATAACAAAGCACAAAGTACCTATAACAAGACAAATATTTATTGAATTATCACATGTAAGACACTCTGCTAGGCACTGTAAAATATTAGTAATGGCTTTTGTTTACATATGGATCTAAGACATTCAAAAGAAGGAAAAAAGCTTGAGTGAAAATGACCCACACATCACCCTTCACTCTAGATTTGGTGTTCAGCGTGGTTAGTATTTTTCCTTATGTGATGTCCATGTCCTGGGCCATGCTGGCAGGCTTTGGCTATATGGCTCCTCCACCCTCAGGCAGGTGGTGAAGGTCATAGTGGCTTAATCAGAACCCTCTTAAGTTCATGGACATTTCAAGATAAAGTCACTATTTAAAAATTCTTACAGGAAGCAAGTAACACCTCTCAAGTTTTTTGTTTTAATCTCCTCTAACTCCCTATGTGTCCTTGCTCCTTTAAGATGATTTTCAATGCCTGATCTCTCTCTACTCCGCTCTCTTATCAATAACTAATGTTGTCCGCTTCCCCCAGAACCACCTTCTGCTAAACATGCCTACATTTTTAATAAGAAAAAAAAAGAGGTGAATACCTTTCCTACATGTCTTTCCTGTTGGAGTCAAAGTGTCACTTTGTGAACAGCCTGATTTAAACAGAATATACTGGTCATAGACATAAGTGAAAAAGAAAGGAAAGCTGTGGAAGACATGCCAAAATAAAAATAAGACATAGACCTTTTTTGTAAAAATGTCAATTCCTACCTTAGGTTTAGTCCTACCCAGTACTCTCCCCCTCCACCAACCTTCCCCTTGTGTCTTTGTCCATGTGCTACCCTACAAGACAGCGAGGCAGGCTTGCACCTTTCAAAACTTACAGAAAGAAGAGCCTGTTCTTAGGCTGAATCAAGGTTTGAATAGATTTGCAAGAATCAGGCTTCCTAAATGAACCAGGGTCTCACTATTTTTAAAAATATTACCAAATTCAAATATTTCTTGTTCTGTTTCCCCTCTAAGCTTGAGGGTGTTGAAAGGAGAGCAGTTTGTGAACAAATTGGTAAGAAATCACATCAGCCAGTGATCTTTCCTGGGTCTAGTTGAGATGTGAGAACTGAAACTTCTGCCTGTCCCTTCTGGTCCTGCCCTCAGGTGGTGGGGACTGCAGAGCAGGATTTCAGGCATCTGAAACTGGAGTGTGGGCCCAGCAGACTTGACTCTTTATAAAAAGGATGTTTTGCAGTGTGATATGATAATTCTGTATCTGGCAGGGACACTGAAAAATGGTTATGTCTACATTATTAAATGAGTAAAACAAATGCTAAATGGATAGAGTTAATTTTGTAGTTTTATCTTTTCGGGCTTCTACCAAGCCAGGTCTTTAAATGGGCAGTTATATGAAGACATTTAGTTTGTGAGAGTCATGTTTCCAGCGATTGAAAATCTCTAGTCTATTTCATTGGGTGTCAGTCTTACTGTACTTTGTAGATTTTTTTTTAAGCAATAGTTTCTAGATTACCTACTTTGAACCCTCAGTGAGCTTTTCCCAGCTATTTTTCAGGACTCTATTTTTTTTTTAAAGTAAACATTAAGATTTCCTTTCAGATACTTCTTCCTGCCTATTTGTAGCACAGAGATTTGAAGCGATCAGTATCTGTCACTGTAAATATAACTTTATTAAGTTTGCAATGTCTTTCTATAAATTATAATCCCCTAAATGTGTCTTTCTGGTTAATTTAATTACCTGAGTATTTATTAATATTTTGTTTAAGGAGGCAGCTGTCTAAGAAGTTTTTGTTAATATTACTTTGTAAATTGTGTAATGTAATTTATTTTAAATTATGTACATTTCTTTTTTAACGCACAAAATGTCTATGTACAATTAACTACAGATTTGCAAATAATGTCACTAAGCTTTATTCAGTTAATACAGATGGCATGTGAAGATGTAATATGCTTTTTTACATTTTCATATGGGTTATTTGTAAATAACTATGTTGCTGATAAACATAAACACGGAAATCATTTTCATTCTACTCATGTCTATCTGTGTTTTAATTTGCATCATTTGCTGCTCAAATGTGGGTTAAAATTTTTTTCAGTGAAAAAACAAATCTTTTTAATACTGTATTGCCCTTTCCTGGGTCTTTTTTTTTTCTTTTTTCTTTCTTTTAACAATTCCAATTTAGAAAGTTTGAGAGATGCAAACCTTTGCTTTAGAAGTCTGCAGAGGCCACAGATTAATCATCCTGGACAAAGGACCTCTTGGTTTCCAGTAAATTAAAAGAGAGTAAGCAGCAGAGGACAGTAAAACATGCTAGAATATAGTACCGCTCTTCTTTTCCCCTCAGTCAGAAGAGAAGCCTCTCCCTGTCCCTTTTCCCTACGTCTACCAGTAACAGACCAATCCTAAAAAACAAGGCAGGAGCTCACACATTAACAAATTAAGATCTGCTTCATTCCCAAAATTAAGATTTACACATTAACAAATCCAGGAAGGGAAGCACAAATTAGGTAAATTACTGCTAGGGTAGCTTGCAAGTAAAGCATTTTCTGAAATCACTGTTTGCTAAAATATAACTAATAAGCAAGGAACCTGTTAAATACAGTATATGAACCACTGAAAATATACAGCTAGCCTCCAATGCTTGATGAAAAACTGGTGATTTGCAGTCTCATTATTTTCTGTACTGTTCATTACAACTGAATCTAGGTGAAATTTTTAAAAATAACTCACATATCTCTTTATATGTATCTGGACATTCATAGTCAAATTACTAACTTCATTTTTTATTTTGCAACTCTAATTTATGTCCTACAAACACAAATATGAACACAACTAGTCTACATTTTGCTGGTCTGAGTCGCTAATGATTCCTTTCATTAAGCTCTGAACATACTCCAAAGAAAAGCCAACACACACTACAATTTACAGGTCTTGTCAGTGTCAATTACCCTGAAAACAGTATGTACATACAAAAATGCTTACATGCAGTCAGGCTTTCTGATGTTGCAGTCTTTTTTTTTTTTCCCCTTCAGATCACTCCCCCTCCAGCTTTCCACCTTCCTCCATAGCATCTCCCTGGCCAAGGTAGCTCAAGTTAACAATCTGTTAGGTATCTGGCCATATTTTTCTCCTTGAATATGATGGGGACAGGGGTGGAACAGGAGAACAGAGAGAAGTGGGCTAAATTTAGTAGATACAATTAGAAAACAGTTTCATTTCTTCTCCTATTACTGTTTCGAACATGGCAAAATGTGCTTTGTCCTCCCCTTGGCAACCCCAAGGCGAATCCCATAGCTCTTTGGTCACAGTTTAACTTATGAAAAAGTGCAGGCTAAAACAAAACATCAGTCCCTCTCATTGTTTTCATTTCCTTGCTGACTAGCAAAGTTGAGCAACTTTTATCTTTCCCTATATGTGTTGGCTATTTGGATTTGGTCCTCTATTACATATCATTTTTAAATGACAATTTTGGCGATACCAAAGTGGTTGTTAATTTTAGGCCATCAACTAAATTTAAACTTTTTTGGTAAAGAAAAATTTTTGGATTTTATTTCTCCACCATCTAGGGCCCCTGCCACTTCACTGCCCCCAGCTCTCTGCTATTTCCTGAGCATGCTCACCTCCCCTGTCATTGCTAACCCTTGAGGCCAGTGTCACATGGAGATAATGAAGTTGAAACCCAATCTTCTATTAAAATCACACACTTTCCTTAGAGCTCTGCCCTTACTGTTATGTCTACCTGGAACACTCTTTCCCTCAGTATAGGTCTAGCAGCTCCCTCACTTCATGCAGGTCTCTGCTTAAATGCCACCTCCTCTGAGGAGCCTTCCTTGACTACCTCTGTCACTTTTCTATCCTCCTGCCCTTCTTTAGTTTTCTTTACCGCACCTGATATTATTTTTTGGTTTGTGGTTGTTTTTATTCTGTCTCTCACACACGAGAGAGGCCAGGTCTTTGTTTTGTTCCTTACCTGGAATGAAGCCCAACACATAGTAAGAACAATGAATTCTTGTTGGATGAATAAATGAACAGAAGAATTAGTGAAGTGTGAGGTTTATGGACAAAGAGTGTTTAAGGTTAATTAGTAGATTAATTATAGAAGCTATTAGGATTAAGTGACCAACTAATTCATCTAAAGCTTAAAGTTGTCAGGACTCTATCATGAATCATTTTACATTCATTTCGCTCATCTGAAGTATGTTTGCCTAAACTCCTTAGAAAGCACAATGTTGTGATATGGGAAGAATAGTAACAGAGCAGTCAAAGAAATAAAATCAGTAATCAGACTTAGCCTAGCATCATAGAAGAGTGACCGCCGAGGACATGCCAGGAAGATGTGGGCGATGGGATTGGAAAACCATATTGAGAATGGAGTCTGTAAAAGAGAATTCTGTCATAGCTTTCTCTTAATTTTAATTTCATTACATAGGAAATTCCAGTGGGAGACATGAGGGAGCAGGGAACACCGGGAAATAAGGCAGAGAGGCTGATTAAGAAAAAGGCAGTTGCAAATTTCTAGCATTAAAATAAACAAACCCTTGTTCCAAGATACAAAAGCAGCCTGACTATCCTATTAAGTCTTAAACTACATTAATTTACTTTATGGTATCAATAATAGTCAAGTGATATACTATTTGCTTGCTTTAAAGCAGAAATGAAACAGAAAGGACAGAATAAAATTACAATTCAAATTGTTTCCCAAATCCCCATTATTCATTTTGGAACAATAGAGGGGGACATTCAGCCATCATGTAAATTCATTAACAGGCCATTTAAAATTCACTACTTCTAGAATACAATGTCCTGATTCCTCGAAGAGTGAGAAGAATTTAAAAATCAGAGTCAGTCGGTGAGTCTAGAAAGTAATATGGAAGAGAAAATGAACATCTCAAGGGGAGGCAGAGACCTGTGTCCCCATCTTTCATAAACATAGTGATGAAAACCCTGTCAAATCACATCCCCAGTGACCCTCCAGCTGCTAGTCTAGCAGCTGATGTATAACTGTACCCTTTCACAATTTGTCTGTATAAAAGGTTCCCTCATTTATAATATTCATCTGGTGTGTGTGTGTGCATGTGCGTGTGTGTATCACTTTTTACTATCTTTTCCAAAGGGCTACAGGTCTTCTGATGTCACTACCTTGCTACCTATGGAAAAAATAATTTATAAAAATAAACCAAGAAGAATGTATCCTAACCATAGAAGGAGTCATAATGGACAGAATTTTGATCTGATATTTGTTTAAAAAGATCTTTAAAAATTATAAGAAAATTAATTTTGTACGCTCATGCTCATTTTAATGTCTGTAAGTAAGAATCCACAGCAAAATCAAATTAAAATGTCTCCTATAATGAAGTAGAATGTGGTGGACTGAAGCCACGTCTAGTAGTAATCATGATACAACACATGCCGCAAGACGATCATGGCAACTTCTGTCCAGCGATAAAAACTAAAGAGCACTTTGATACAATTCTCTTCAGAATAGGCATCATATTGGCTTTCAAAAATTAACAATTCCTAGCCAAAACCTTTAAATGTAATTATGGGTCCATAACCAAGGCAGATGTAGCAGTAAATTGGTACATTTCTTACTCAGACTACAACACTATGCGTGGACACAGTCCATAAGTTTTAAGAGCAGTACCTTCCACTGACAGTTATCAGATCCTGCATGTTACACAAAAGTTGTTTTAAAAAAAAAAAAGCTAAGCACGGACCAAAAACCTTGACTGAAAGTTCCATTTTACTTTCTGGTAGGATATAAGAACAGGGTCAGAAAAACAGAGAACCTGTAAGTGACTTTTAAACTTATGAAAAAGATTCTCATGAACATTCATAGTTGAAGAAGTGCCTTTTAAAACAATGACCCTATAGATGAAGAAGATAAAGTCTGTCAGTACACAATCTTATCAAGTATAAGGCAAAAAAAAGATTTTTGTTTATACTAGTGAGGAAAATACTAATTCAAGTCAATGAAGGGTAATGTAGCACTGCTTTTTAATTAAAAACAAACTTATCCTTTGAACTAGTAATCCCATTTCCAGGAACTGATTCTAAAGTCTAAAGAGAGAGATGATAAATAGATAGGGTAAGAGGGAAGACAGATAACAGATAACGTGTGTGATATATGTGTGTGCACTGTGTGTGTGCACATGGGTGGACAAATATAGTAGGTATGTAGATAGATAATTGATATAAAGCCTGTGCACAGTGATGTGGACATTGATCACATTGTTAATTACAAACGTATGGATGCAACATGAATGGCTATAAATACTGGCAAGTTTAAATAAATACATAATGGTGCATTCATAATGCAGAATACTATCCAAGAGCCTCTATAAAGATCCTCTTTTCTGTCTTTAATTTTTCAGAACGGGGGACTGGCAAAAATTAGTGAAAAATCATAGCACACACACATATTCACAATCTATTTCTTAATTATGCTTTCAAGAAGACAATTTCAACAGGTAAATTCTACTCACACTCTTTATGAAGAAAAACAGCCCAGAAAAAAACACGGTCAACGTAGCAACTAGCAGAGACGTGCAAATCAAATCTATAATGCGGGGTCACTTTGCTCTGGTCTAAAACACCATCACCAAAATTTACAGTGCGTAAATGGTGGAGAGGGCATGGAGAAAAGGAAGTCCTTTGATGGTGCTGGTAGGATGTAAACGGTAACAGCCACTAGAGAGAACATCATGGAAGCACCTTTAAAAGGTAAAAATAGAGCTACCACATGATCAGTCAGTGCTACACCTAAGATTATATGCATTGAAACCAGAATTCGAAAACACACAGACACCCAAGTGTGCAATGCAGCACAATTTACAAAAGCCAACACATGGAAGCACACAAAATGTAAATCAATAGGGCTTCCTAGGTGGCGCAGTGGTTGAGAATCCGCCTGCCAATGCAGGGGACATGGATTCGATCCCTGCTCCAGGAAGATCCCACATGCCGCGGAGTAACTAAGCCTGTGTGCCACAACTATTGAGCCTGCGCTTTAGAGCCCGTGAGCCACAACTATTGAGCCCATGTGCTGCAACTTCTGAAGCCCACATGCCTAGAGCCCGTGCTCTGCAACAAGAGAAGCCATGGCAATGAGGAGCCCGCACACCACAACGAAGAGTAGCCCCCACTCACCACAACTAAAAAGAAAGCCCACGCACAGCAAAAAAAAAGACCCAACACAGCAAATAAAATAAATAAATAAATTTATTTTAAAAAAAAGTAAATCAATGGATGCATGGATATAGAAGCGATACATGTACACATTAAAATATGACTCTGCCAGGAAAAAGAATGAAAAAATGACCTTTGCATTAACCTTCAGCACTAGAGATTATCATATACGTGAAGTAAGTCAGAAAAGGACAAAGATCATATGATATCACTTTAGGTGGAATGGAGAAGTTGATACCAATGAACTAGTTAATTTAGTTAAGAAAAGTGAAACAGACACACAAACTTAGAAAACAAACTTCTGGTTACCAAAGGGAAAGGTGTGTGAAAGGGATAAATGAGGAGGTTCGATTCACTCATACCCAGGAACACATGTAAAAGAGGTAATCAGCAAGGACTAACTACAGCACGGGAGGGGTACAAAACACACTACAATCACTTATACGGAAAAGACACCGAGGATGAATACATCTGTGTCTATGTATAACTGAACAAGACTCTGTACACTACAACAAAGACAACACTGTAAATCAAATTTACTCCAATTAAAAAGTAAACATTAAATTAACAAGAAAAAAACAAACTCCAAGAAACGAGACACAACCTTTTGCTGGTTCCTTCGGACACATTCCACTCTAAGTTACAATCAGGGAACCTGATGACCTCTAAGGCCCTGGTTATCTTAGTCACAAGAGTAGGTCATGAAGAAATCCTGCTGCCTTGTGGCCTTATCTTGCAACAGCAACCTGAAAACAATTGCTTAGGGGTACTTGATCATCACAAGGCCTGTTGGGATGTAAATGATACCTAGCCTCAAACAATTTCCAGGTTAAAGTAATCGAAAATGAAGAAAAACGGGGAAAACGTTCAAGAAAACAATTTCAACAGCTAAATTCTACTCATATTCTTTAAGAATAAAAATAAAAAGAAACCACACAGAAAGATGTTCTTTATGGTGAATTATTAGACACAGGCAAATCAAAACTATGACAAAATATCACCTGCCACCAGTCAAAATGGCCATGATCCAAAAGTGAATCAACAATATATCCTGGGACCCTCCTTTCATGCTAGTGGGACAGAAATGGTAACTATAGAGAACAGTATGGAAGTGCCTTTCCAAAGTAAACACTGAGGTACCCAGTGATCTGACAGTCCCACACCTAAGAGTGTAAGCATTGAAACCAGAATCTGAAAACACACAGACACCCAAGTGTGCACTGCAGCACCAAATATAAGACCCAAGATGTGGAGACATACAAAATGTCACTCTGTGCTCTGGATTTAATTAGTATGTGTTGGGACTTGAGTATTATTCATTTTTCAGAGTTCCTAAGGTGATTCAGTGTGCATCCAGGCTGAAGTACCACTGAGCAGGGCAAGAAGCATTTTCCTATGCACACCTGACCTACGTAGCCTGTGTTTTTCCTCCCACGCAGTAAGCAGACAGTTCACCGTCTCCTTCAAGTCGTCAGTACTTTTTATCTAGGGGGATAAGTTTCACTATGCAGTTCTAGAGAAAGCAAAAAATTGCTTTGTTGAAGACAGATATTTTCCAAGGACACAGGTAACTAGGTGAGCAGGATATGATCAGGAATAGATTTGGAAATGTCAGGTAAAATCTAATTTAAAACACTTTTTTTTTCTTTTTTTGCTTAGAAGCATAAGTAAATTGGAAACATAAGAGAAACTTGCATCCCTTATAAAATGGATATTGATATTCCATAATGGAAAAGAATAGGAAAAAGAATGTATATAAATATGTATAACTGAATCACTTTGCTATACAGAACTTAACACAACACTGTAAATTAACTATACCTCGATAAAATAAAGTTTTGAAAAATAGAGCAAAACAGGTGGGGAAAATGGATATAGAGAATTTACAATGGGCTTTTGCTTAAGAGCCCACTATAGTTTGGAGCATAGCCCTGAGCTGTTTGAAAGTAAATTCTGCTTAAAGTCACAATGAAGGAGAAACTCCAGCGACTGTGCAAATGATACCCTTAGAAATTACATAGCGATGATTGTCCGTTCATTTCTGGAAACTCAATAAACTACTCTTATGAAAAACATTTTAATAGAATTGTAAAGATGAATGTCAAGGGTGAGTGAAGCATTTGCTTTGTTTGAAATTTCATGTTAACCCACGATTTTGTTTGTTACTCCCAACTGTTGGAAAAGGCAGGAGACATCCTCCTGTGTACTACTTCACTCCCTGGCAGTCTGCAACACTGGGCTGGTTTGATTCTCTCTTAACTGTTGATTTTTTTTTAAAATAAAAGAGTCTCTGGCAACATTGCTTGGCTCTGGTATAATAGCCTTTTGATGCTGCCAAAAAGAAATCTGGGAATTTTCTGATCTGCCTTTCTGCTTCGAGGACATGTGGAATCAGTGCTGATAGACCATGAAGGCAGAAGTTAGAGAATACAGACTTTGCTGAATGAAACAGAACAAAAAGTAAGTATCCAGAATTCATCAGTACTGCAGACTAGTTTATTTTTGCACTAGCATCCTTATTTACACTCTTATTATCAAGTCTGCTTCATATTGTAGTTCACTGCTATGCAGTCTGCAGTCAGGGGAGAACACCAACTCGCACATATATTAGCAAGAAGACCAAAACAACAACAAAGATTGATGTGTGGCTTTGCAAAAAAAGGCTGAATTTAACTTAAGTAGTCAGGACAGGAGTGCCTCTTAATTCCTTCTCTAATGTAGCTAATTGTGCCCAAGACACTGGGGTTGATTCAGTTCCCTCACTTGGTTGATTGGAGACAGTGTTTCACTGCCCAAGGGAAAACAGACTTAGTTTTATTTCTTTGGGCCTAAGAGATAGGGGAAATTAGCATGTAACCACTTTTCAGTCTTTACCTACCTTCTTGCACGGTAACACACAGGTCCGTGCACTCAGGGCAGAAGATAGGGGCAGTATTGCTAATAAGTTATCATCAATCCCTCATCCAGCCATCTATGGATAAGATTTCTTTTTACCTGCCTCAACATATTTGGGGGTTATTTTGCCACTCACACCACCTCTATTACATGGATACGGAGGGAAGCAAAGAAGGTAAAATGCAAATCATTCAGTTTTGCAATTTGCTGGTTGGAGGTTGGAGGCAGCATAAAATAAAGCTTGACTGTTGGAAGTCAAGTTATAATTTGGTGACAGATCAGAGCTCTAGTTTCCTACCCCTTCTTAGTTATCACACTCTGCAGTGTAACCTGGCCGGGGCTTTCACCATCCTCACTGGCTGATCACAGTAAAGCTGTTCGTGGCTCTGATAGTGAGGAAGCGCAGCTGACTACAAGGATTATCTTCTGGAATCCCTTTTGAATTCTCTCCTTGCTACCCACCCACACTGGCATGTTGTGAACTGGGCTGACAGTCAGGAATTGGGTTGCCCGCTCCTCTGAGTCCCCAAAGCCATTAGAAGCCATCCTACTAGGGTGTCATCCTCCCCATTCCAGAGCCCACAGTACCTCCCACCACTTACATTCTCTTTGAAGCCCCTCTGCTTCCGCCCTTCTGTCAATTTCCAGGCTTCTCCCGGCTGTATGAGCTTTGACCCATTCTTCAGCAGATTCCTAATTCCCTGCGTTGTGTATCTTCCCAGGCTTTTTCCCCAGTAACTCAAGCTCTCAGCCCCAAAGGGCTGTGCCTTGCTTTATTATCTTGTTCGCCTTGATATACATCATGACAAGTCTTGCTTCTTCCTTTTGACAAATCCTTGAGTCAACCTGGAATAATGTGCCATTTGCAATAGGTATACGTGATGCTTGGTGCTTAATGTACAGAACCCAGAACTTCCCACTAAGGTGGCTATTTGATACACAGCAACTGCCACAGGATGAGAATCAGGCATAAAGAACCCACACAAATCAGGAAAAGACAGATTCCAAAAGAAAAGGGACAAGAGGAAAGGCAAGGATCATTGATAAAGAGAAAACTTAATGAATTGTGAGATTGGGATACCAAATTGTACACTCTAAATACATGCAGTTTATTGTATGTTAACTGTATCTCAATAAAAGTTCTTAAAATATATATATATAAAAAGAATAATATGCATCTATAACTAAGTTTGATATATGTGGATATTACAAAACTGGAATCATTACTATATATAATTTATACCATGTTTTTAACATTAATATTTTGTCATAAACATCTACCTATGCTATTAAATATTCTTCAAAAATTTTTTTAAAAAAAGGAGAAAACTTAAAGCACCACTAAACATTTGAGAGGAAATTCCACCTCACTAGTAATCAGAAATGAAAATAAAATCCCCATGAAATTAGCAAAATTTTAAAAGTCTGATCATATACAATATATATATACAATATGTATATGTTGTATATTGTAATATTGACATACACAATATGGGGATGGGGAAAGGAGGAAATGAATAGTCTCAGGTCCCGCACGTAGCATGTACAATGTCCAGCCACTATGGAGAGGATATGGCAATGAGCAGGGAGGGTGACGGTGTACTTGACATACAGCCCAACTTTTTTTCCCAAAGTATCTATCCTAGAAAAAGTCTTACAGATACATACAAGACATTGTTTACAAGAATGCTCATCAAAATATTATTTGTAATGGTAGAAAGAAATGCAAACATTCTAAATATTTATCAATAGGAAATAGGGAAATAAACCATGGTATATACTCATATAAGGGAAAAGTCCACAGCATTTAAAATGAATGACATAGAGGTACCTGTCTCAATATGGATAATTCCTGAAAACACAACAGAACATAGTACAATTTATCTAGGTTTTAAAAGCACACAAAATACCACGACTATATATACTATTTCTAAACCCATGCCTACATAGTCAAAGTGTTAAAGCATAGATAGAAAAGGGAAACATTGGCATTGATACTGTGGTCACCTCTGGAGAGCATGGGAGAGATGGAAAGACTGAGGACTGCAATCGAAGCTTCAACTATATCCACAAAGTTTTATTACTTTAAAAAAAGAAGCAACACGGCAAGATGCTTATGTTGATTGCATGTAAGTGGGCATAGAGATGGGTGCTTTTTGTGTATCTGAAATAGTTCACATTTTTTAATCATTATCATAAAAACTTCCATTTTAATCATTAATGGATCTATAACCTCTTGATAGGATGGCTAAACCTAACAACTAAACTCCGAATTTCTACTTCTTCTAGTTCTTGGGCCCCTTCTTGAGGCTTTTACATGCAGCTCAGGAATAGAACCCAAAGTCAAAATGGACGAGCTGGATGCACAGAGGACTTTGGACCAGCAAACTTCTCCCCAGGCGGGGGCTGCAAGTCGGTGCTGAGACACTTTCAGAAAGCTCTTGTTGTTTCATTCTCCTTTAAATGCTACATAGGAAGAAACAAGGAGATGGCCCCCATAGCTTTAAGTCAAATCCTTAATTTTATTTGAACATAGTTTTTTGTCATTTATATACTGTGATTTTTTTTCCTTTTTTTTTTAAGCTTCTAGGTGGCTGTGTAATTTTTGTATCTATGTAGATTAGACTGAGAGTCCAGGAAGAAACAGCCACATAATTAAGGACAGAATGGAACCTTCCACTTCACATCCATCTTCCCCAACTTAAAAAATGACATTTTCTGTTTTATAATCATACATCATTGGCTTCCAGTTTTTCCCTTTAGACAAATTATTTTCTGCTCTAAACCTGCCGCAGTGAATTTGCAGCCTCTCAAGCAAACTTGGATTTGTGTCCACAGGTCATCTCCAGAACACTGTAAATCAACTATACTCCAATTAAAAATTTTTTTAAAAGGAATAGGACTTCGTAAGTGGCACAGTGGTGAAGAATCTGCCTGCCAATGGAGGGGACAGGGGTTCCAGCCCTGGTCTGGGAAGATCCCACATGCCACAGAGCAACCAAGCCAGTGAGCCACAACTATTGAGCCTGTGTGCTGCAACTACTGAAGCCCACAAGCCTAGAGCCTATGCTCTGCAACAAGAAAAGCCACCACACTGAGAAACCCGTGCACTGCAACAAACAGTAGCCCCGACTCACCACAACTAGAGAAAGCCCACACGCAGCAATGAAGATCCAACGCAGCCAATAAATAAATAAATTTTAATAAATAAATAAATAAAATAAAGGAAATATAATATGCTTGTTGGTGAAAGTTGCCGTGGAGAAAATAAAGTAAGATATGGTGATAGGGAATGCTAGAGCACTGAAGGGGTGTACACCCTGCCCATAAGGGTAATACTTTGTATTCCTGTACCCAGTCCCACTGGGTAGGGTGTGAGAGGGGGTGAGGTTTCACCATACCACCAACAAGCGATTCTCCAGATACCAGCTGGGTGTCCAAGAATTCTACTCAATTCTGACACTGTCTCCCTGGAGAGATCATCAGGTTCCACAGATTAAGGCTTCAGTCCTACAAGCCTGCCCCTCCCCCCTCCCCCAACGTGAGATGCCAATTACAAGTCCAGTCTGTCACCAGACTGGCTATAAATCAAGGGTTTCCATGACCCCCCTCCTCAGTATCAATCAATGTGCTAGAGTGGCTCACAGAACTCAGAGAAACATTTACTTACTAGATTACCAATTTAGTATAAAAGGATGTAACTCAGGAACGGTCAGATGGAAGAGGTGCACAGGGCAAGGTATGGGGAAGGGCATGGAGCTCGGGCAGGAGGTCGACGGGCCCCAGGCTGAGCAGCTGGAATCTGTCCACTGTGGGCAGACACTCCAGGATAAGATAATAGCAGGAGCGAGGAGGAGCTGAGCCCCGCCCAGATAAAGGACAGAGACCACACGTTTCTCACTCTTGAGGTCAAGGAGAACTTTCTGACTACACATGCTAAGAAAGGTTCCTCAGGAAACAAAAGAGGAGGAGGCACCACCCCATAATATGTGGTGTCAACCTTGCCACAGCCCTCTGCAATAGAATCCCTCTTGGCTAAGAGATTCGCACACGCGCAGGAGAGGACCTGAGATGTATCAAACACGGACTCAGGGCCAGGCAAACAAGATGACTGCCCAGAGGAAACCCAGAAGAAATGCCCCATAAAAGTGATGCAAACTACCACAAGGGTGGGACTCTCTCTCTCTGAGCCTGTCCGCGTGTGCCTATTCACACGTACTTTTTTTCCTCCTAATAAACACTTTACTTGTTTCACTACTTTTCATCTCTTTGTTGAAATTTATTTCTACAAAGCAGACAAGCCAGGGCCTTGTCCCTGGCCCTCGTGGTCTAGTGGCTAGGATTCAGTGCTCTCACTGCCATGCCTGACTTCAATCTCTGGTCGGGGAACCGAGATCCTGCTTCAAGTTGCTGCAGTTCTGAGGCCACCCGAGATCTCAGCTCTCATACCCTCTCCAGGCTCATCACCCTCCCAGCACCTTCACATGTTCACCAACCTGGAAGCTCTCTGAACCCATTCTTTTGGGTTTTCATAGAGGCTTCATTACATAGGCATGACTGATTAAATCACTGACCATTGGTGAATGAACTCAATCTCTAGCCCCTCTTCCCACCCTGGAGGTCTGAGGGTGGGACTGAAAGTTCAAACACTCTAATCACATGGTCTGGTGGGTTCTGCTGGCAAACAGTCCCCACCCTTAGGTGAGTTCCTGAAGTCACCTCATTAACATAGCAAAAGACAACTTTATTACTCTCACCGTTTGGGAAATTCCAAGGGTTTTGAAAGCTATGAGCCAGGAACCATGGATGAAAATCAAACACACATGAGAAATACATATTTCTCTGAATATCTGAATGACCCAATACACACAATTCTTATGAAACACAATATCACTACCAACCCCCTGGGTCTTTGAACATGATCTCTTGCAGCAAACAATCATAAAAATCAAAAGATACTGTACAGTCCTAGAATCTCATTCAGTCATTAGTAACTGTCCAGTTTAGGACTTCCCTGGTGGCACAGTGGTTAAGAATCTGCCTGCCAATGCAGGGGACACGGGTTCAATCTCTGGTCTGGGAAGATCCCACAAGCCATGTAGCAACTAAGCCAGTGTGACATAGCTACTGAGCCAGTGCTCTAGGGCCCACAAGCCACAACTACTGAGCCCATGTGTTGCAACTACTAAAGCCCCTAAGCCTAGAGCCCGTGCTCCGCAACAAGTGCCTGTCATAAGAAGCCTGTGAACCACAAGGAAGAGTAGCCCCTGCTCGCCACTAGAGAAAACCCACACGCAGCAACGAAGACCCAACAGTCACACACACACACACAAAAGTAACTATCCAGTCCATCATCATATCATATGAAATTACCTCCCAGGGGGAGTGCACTCAGATTGGCAGGCTTTCATTTCATCTTGTCAGGTTCCAAAAGCAAGAGTGGTCTCAGCAATATACAGCTCCAGCTCCACTCTTTCAGGCATTTAGTATAAACGAGCCAAGAAAGAATATCATCTCTTGCTCTGAGCTTCTTTTGAGGTGTTAATGTAATACTGTTTCCCTCATTACATAATCCATGTATTCATTCCTTTCCCCAGAGCTACTATTTTTACTTCTCTCCATTTGTATTCAAACTTTCCCACCTTCAGAAAGGACATTAGGTTCAGCCATCGAGCCGGTCTAGAATGCAGGCAGCTATACTAGTCTAGCAAGTGCCTCCCCTCCATCTACTCCTCTTTACATAGAGAAGGTTACACAGGTACAGAACTAGTGGGATATCTTTACCACCAGGCAACATAGCTGCCTGCACTGTTAATCCTAATTTTGCCAGATAGGTGAAGATACATCCTGCCCCATAACACCCTTAGGAATTCTGTCTGACATAAAGTTTAAACATATAGTTATAGTTTCTTGTTTAGGAATTATCCCTGCTTCCAGCCCTTGTAGTTGTAGCCCTGGTCCTATAACCACTATATCAAGTAAGAAAAAAGAAATTTGAAGTGATGTGGGGAAGAATTATACCATCACCTTCTCCATCCCCTCTCTTCCAGATCCGCCAGAAAAACAGAGAAGCATCCAGCAGGGACACTCCTTCAGCCCCACTATGTTCATGTTGTGTGTGAGCTCACACTCGTGAAGGTGTGTAAACCAGCCCTTCACGCTTTTATCTCCCTCTGTTTTGGACAACCAGTGTTTTAACTGCCCCTCCAACTCTGTCAGACTGGTAATCTCAGGAGAATATCTCTGCCTACTGTTGGACACTATCGGTTGTAAAGTGAGTTCCTTCAATCTGAAGAAACTATGCTGAGCATTTAAATGGGTGCCGTATTTTCTGTTCCAGTTCTTTTATGGTATTCAGAGCATTTCCAGCAGGCTAGAGTCAGTGTCTATTCCTGTCAGGACCCATGTGTAGTCCCCCCCTCCCAGGGGTATCAACACCAACCTCAGCTTGTCTTGCTGAGCTTTGTTCAGGGCCTTCCCACTAGGGAATCTCCACAGGGCCATCTGCACTCTCTGTCTCTTGCTGACAGACAGAATAGCTCCTACTGGCTTTTTTTTTTTTAGGCTCTTTATTGGAATATAATTGCTTTACACTGTTATGCCAGTTTTTGCTGTACAACAAAGTGAATCAGCTGTGTTTATACATATATCCCCATTATCTCCTCCCTCCTGTGACTCCCTCCCCACCTCCCTATCCCACCCCTCTAAGTCATCACCCATCATCAAGTTGATCTCCCTGTGTTATGCAGCAACTTCCCACTAGCTATCTATTTTACTTTTGGTGGTGTATATATGTCAATGCTACTCTCTCACTTCATCCCAGCTTCCCCTTCACCCCCACCCCATGTCCTCAAGTCCATTCTCTACATCTGCCTCTTTATTCTTCCCCTGTCACTGGGTTCATCAGTACCATTTTTTCAGATTCCATATATATGCATTAGCATACGGTATTTGTTTTTCTCTTTCTGGCTTACTTCACTCTGTATGACAGTCTCTAGGTCCATCCACCTCACTACAAATAACTCAATTTCATTCCTTTTCATGGCTGAGTAATATTCCATTGTATATATGTGCCACATCTTCTTTATGCATTCATCAGTTGATGGGCATTGAGGTTGCTTCCATGTCCTGGCTATTGTAAATAGTGCTGCAATGAACATTGTGGTACATATTTCTTTTTGGCTTATGGTTTTCTCTGGGCGTATGCCCAGGAGTGGGATTGCTGGCTCATATGGTAGTTCCATTTTTAGTTTTTTTAAGGAATCTTCAAACTGTTTTCCATAGTGGCTGTACCAATTTACATTCCCAACAACAGTGCAGGAGGGTTCCTTTTCTCCACATCCTCTCCAACATTTATTCTTTTTAGATTTTTTGGTGATGGCCATTCTGACCGGTATGAGGTAACACCTCATTGTGGCTTTGACTTGCATTTCTCTGATGATTAGTGATGTTGGGCATCTTTTCATGTGTTTGCTAGCCATCTGCATGTCTTCTTTGGAGAAATGTCTATTTAGGTCTTCTGCCCATTTTGGGGTTGGGTTATTTGCTTTTTTGATATTGAGCTGCATGAGCTGCTTGTATATTTTGGAGATTAATCCTTTGTCATTGTTTGGTTGGTAAATATTTTCTCACATTCTAAGGGTTGTCTTGTCTTGTTTATGGTTTCTTTTGTTGTGCAAAAGCTTTTAAGTTTCATTAGGCCCCATTTGATTATTTTTTATTTTATTTCCATAATTCTAGGAGGTGGGTCACAAAGGATCTTGCTTTGATTTACATCATAGAGTGTTCTGCCTATGTTTTCCTCTAAGAGTTTTATAGTGTCTGGCCTTACATTTAGGTCTTTAATCCATTTTGAGTTTATTTTTGTGTATGGTGTTAGGAAGTGTTCTGATTTCATTCTTTTACATGTTGTTGTCCAATTTTCCCAGCACCACTTATTGAAGAGGCTGTCTTTTCTCCATTGTATATTCTTGCCTCCTTTGCCCATATGTGCATGGGTTTATCTCTGGGCTCCTACTGGCATTTTGTGGCTCAGAGGGTGCAAAAGGAATGTGTCTAAGTTTAGCTCATCTCTGCATTGCTGCAGTGCCCCTACGTCCACTCATTTCACGGACCCAGATGGCATCTCACAGGAGCACACAGGGGTATCTGCTTGTTGATGTCAGTCATCTTCCTAACCTGGAAGGGAGTTCTTCTGATGGGCATTGACATGTCTTACTTTGATGCCTCCTTCAAATTCCCATAGTGATATCTACAGGACCATGCCCTACACAGGCAACCCTCTATAGGCCAGATTTCTACTGCCTTTCTACCTGACCATATGGCCAGGCCACTGACGTGCAAAGAGTGGATAGAGACTAGATGGAAGATTACTGCCTCGGTCTAGGGAAGATAAAATGAGAGTTGAATGAAGGAAGGAGTAGTAGATGTGAGACTATTTCTTCAAGAAATGTTAATGAAGTTGAATTGATGGAAAGTAATTTCCAGACGCCAGCTTAATTGCCATTTACTAAAATGATAATGCAGAATGAAGTTTGGATTTGGGGGCAACTGTTGCGTTTCAGATGACTAAGACATCCACACAGAAATACTCAGGGGGAAGATTTCTACAATGGAGTTAAAACTCCAAAATTGTGGATTCAAACTTGCAAGTCATTAGCTCTCAGCTGGATAAGATCACCCAGAGTGCTGTGCAAAGGGCCAACCCTAAGAAACACCAAGATTTAATAGGTGAAAAGTTGAAGATGCATCTACAAAGGATAGTGTTCACGTGGAAATGAGAGAGAACAAGACAAAAGTGATATGAACAGCCAAGAAGAAAAGGTCTTGTCAGAATAATGCAAAGAAGGCAAAGTGAGATGAAGATTGAAATCTACTGCGTTTGGCAATGTGGTTACTGCTGACCTTGGTCAGAGTAGGGTCAGTGCAGTGGTGGTGCAGCAGTTGTTGGAAGGGCAAGTTAAAGTTGAGGTCAGAAGTAAAGTCATTTTATAGATTGTCCTATTGAGGGAATTAGCCAGTAGGACAAATAGGATATTTCCTTAAATAAAGGAAATACATAGTAGAGCAAAAAAACTACAGGAGATACAGAAGGTAGAAGGAGACAGTTGCTATTTGCTATTATAAGATCTGTTTCAAGTTTACTACATGAATGGAACTAAGAGTTTAGCATGCATTATTTCATTTGAATAAAGGCTCGATGAGGTGGCCTTTTTCACTTTTAAAATAGCAATATTGAGACTCAGACAACAAAGCAGGCACAAGGACCCAGGCAGTCAATCTCCAGGACCCATCCTCTTAACCAGTGGACCATGCCTCATTATAAGTATATGGGCTGAAATCTGCTGCCTAAAAATGTCAAACAAATGTGAGATTCTCTTCTGGGACTACAGAAAAGAACCATAATCCTTTTCATCATACTGCTAATCTTTAAACCTTTAAAAAAAGCTCTTATGTCATTTTTCAACTCCTTTTCAAACAAAACATTGCCAATTCTATCACCATTCTTCAGATAACATTCGCTTCCCTTTAAACTTGTCTTTTTTACAAAAGGATTTGAGGCTCACAGAATGCCTACCACCCATCATTCCACTGCAGACATTCTCGAGCATGTCATTCTTCTTCAGATAAAATGCCCATAACTGTAACAGCATGCCAGATGAGGTCAAACCATCCTTGTTCTGACACCAAGCACTAATATGAACATGTTAAAATTACAGTCATTTTTTTTGTTGTTGATAGTGTCCTTTAAAATAACACTTTTTTTCCCCAGATCTTTGTTGGAGTATAATTGCTTTACACTGTTATGCCAGTTTCTGCTGTACAACAAAGTGAATCTGCTATATTTATTACACATATATCTCCATATCTACTCCCTCTTAAGCCTCCCTCCTACCCTCCGTATCCTAACCCTCTAGGTCATCACCAGTTATCAGGTTGATCTCCCTGTGTTATGCAGCAGCTTCCCACCAGTTATCTATTCTACTTTTGGTATTCAATGCTACTCTCTCACTTCGTCCCAGCTTCTTCTTCACCCCCCATCCCCTGTCCTCAAGTCCACTCTCTACATCTGCCTCTTTATTCTTGCCCTGTCTTTAGGTTCATCAGTACCATTTTTTTAGATTCCATATATATGTGTTAGCATACGGTATTTGTTTTTCTCTTTCTGGCTTACTTTGCTCTGTATGACGGACTCTAGGTCTATCCACCTCACTACAAATAACTCAATTTCATTCCTTTTCATGGCTGAGTAATATTCCACTGTATATATGTGCCACATCTTCTTTATCCATTCATCAGTTGATGGGCATTGAGGTTGCTTCCATGTCCTGGCTATTGTAAATAGTGCTGCAATGAACATTGTGGTACATGTTTCTTTTTGGATTATAGTTACCTCAGGGTATATACCCAGGAGTGGGATTGCTGGCTCATATGGTAGTTCTATTTTTTAGTTTTTTAAGGAACCTCCATACTGTTTTCCTTAGTGGCTATATGAATTCTAAGTCATCATATGCCCATAAAGGAGAGATGCGAATTCTTCCCAATGTTACACTTATGGTGATATTCATTTGTTTACATTTATCTATTACATAATTTTATTAATAGTTTAATTTCATGGTTACTGACTTGATAAATTTTGGAGACCTGTCTCTAATCCAATCTATTATTATCTCCCATCTTTGTGCTATTTGTGGGTTTGGTAAGCACATTTCTGTCTTTATCCAATACATACATAATATTAGATATGATAAGTAGAAAACAGATCCTAAGTACTCCCCAGAGACTCTCATTCATTCATTAATTCAGTACGTATTTACCAAGAAAGGGCTCCTACGGTGCTGGAAATGTTTTACTTTATTACCTTGGTAGTGATTAAATTTGTGGGCTCACATTAAGATAACTCGTTGAAACAAAAAAACAAACAACTCAACTGAAAAATGGGCAGAAGACCTTAATAGATATTTCTCCAAGGAAGACACATAGATGGCCAGTAGGCACATGAAAAGATGCTCAAGATCACTAATTATTAGAGAAATGCAAATCAAAACTACGAGGTACCACCTCACACCGGTCAGAATGGCCACCATTAAGAAGTCCACAAATAACAAATGCTGGAGAGGGTGTGGAGAAAGAGGAACCCTCCTACACTATTGGTGGGAATGTAAGTTGGAGTAGCTACTGTGAAAAACAGTATGGAGGTTCCTCAGAAAACTAAAAATAGAATTACCATATGACCCAGCAATTCTACTCCTGGGCATATATCCAGGCAAAACTCTAATTAGAAAAGATACATGCATCCTTATGTTTACAGCAGCTCTATTCACAATAGTCAAGACACGGAAGCAACCTAAATGTCCATTGACATGAATGGATACAGAAAATGTAATATATATATATATATATATATATATATATATATATATATATACACAATGGAATACTATTAAGCCGTAAAAAAGAATGAAAGCCATTTGTGGCAACATGAATGCAGGTAGAGATGATTACACTAAGTGAAGTAAGTCAGAAAGAGAAAGACAAATACCATATAATATCACTTATATGTGGAATCTAAAATATTACACAAATGAATCTATCTATGAAACAAAAACAGAATCACAACACAGAGAACAGACTGGTGGTTGCCAAGACAGAAGGATTGGGGAGGTATGGAGTGGGAGGTTGGGGTAAGCAGATGTAAGCTTTTATATATAGAATGGATAAACAACAAGGTCCTACTGTGTAGCACAGAGAACTGTATTCAATATCCTATGGTAAGCCATAATGGCAAAGAATATAAAAAAAGGAATGTCTATATATGTATAAATGAATCACTTTGCTGTACAGCAGAAATTAGTACACACTGTAAATTAACTATACATCAATTACAGAAATAAAATTTTAATTTATTTAAGTCAAATTTAAAAATATTGAAAAAAGATAACGAGGTCAATACTTACTGTTTGTGCAACAATAAATCCATTTAGTTTATAAAAAAAGGTGCTAATTCAAATCCATGAGGAAAAGATTAATTATTTAATAAATAGTAGTATAGAGACAATTGGGTAACCATCTAAGGAAAAATAATCCTGAATAACTTCAGGGTTATTTTGACAGTCTTCCTTTAGAGTTTCTTTTTCCTTTAACAGTGGATGATTTCTAGTCTTTGAATGCCAGAAGTTTTCACCTTTAACATTTCAACTTTGCTATTTAGTTTCGCATTCCTTAATTTGGAAAGCACTTCAATTATGCCATAATTTGCCTATTATTATTTCCTTTATTGATTAATTTGTAAGCCAACACTTCCTCATACTTAAAAGAAAAAGCTCCTAACAAAGACATGTTAAACTTGAGCAAATTAATTCCTATGAAGAATATTAATTGAAAAATCTGACTTTGTAACCACATAGGATACATTTCTCTACCCATTCATTCATTGACAGATATTTATTGTGTATCTAATATATGTCAGGCTATGTGCTATATTTTACAGACACCAGTGATGAAAAAATCATGATCCTTCTTCTTAGTAGGCCCATGATTCATTGATAAACTTTTCAAGGGAAAGATTACTTTAGACAAAAGAAATGGATCACTGCCAAAATGCTGATGTAAAAAAAAGGAAATTGGGATTTCCCTGGTGGCAGAGTGGTTAAGAATCCATCTGCCAATGCAGGGGACACAGGTTCAATCCCTAGCCTGGGAAGATCCCACATGCAGCAGAGCAACTAAGCCCATGTGCCACAACTACTGAAGCCCTTGGGCCACAATTACTGAAGCCCATGCACCTAGAGCCTGTGCTCCACAACAAGAGAAGCCACCACAATGAGAAGCCCATGCACCACAACAAAGAGTTGCCTCTGCTAGCAGCAACTAGAGGAAGCCTGTGCATAGCAACAAAGACCCAACACAGCCATAAATAAATAAATAAATAAACAAACAAACAAATTTTTAAAAAATAAAGCAAATTGCTGAAATTTTCATTCCTTATAAAGGAAAGTGGGGTTATCAAAATAATTTTTTAAACTTGCAATTCTTTTCCAGTTTAAGCAAATTAGTAGGGAAAGTAAGAAACTAAAAGAGCATGTTTCTATTAAGTTAGGTTAATTAAAATTGATATTTGCCCAAAGTGGTAAATGGAAAAAAGGTCTTGGCATTTTCTTCAATCACATTCCCTATTATCATCACCTGAAAAAATAATGGCAGTTCGCTTTTTCTTATTGCTTCCTAAGGACCCCAATCACGCCTATCCTTTAGTCAAGACTACTCCAAAGGATGCCTGCATGTCCAAACCACCAATTCAAGAGCAAGACACCCAAAGAGAGTCTACAAAGGAGAACACAAAGTTTTAAACATCTGGTCACTTCATGGATATGTGGGGTTACTTCAGAGCCTCTGCTAGGTTTTCTTTATCCATGAAACAGACCTTAAAAGGCCTATGGCATGCCCAACCAAAGTGAAAGGAGGTGAACAGTGAAAAGCATAAGCTATCAGAGGAAAAGCTCTCCTCTAGGTGTTCAAAATACTGAAAAGGCATTTGTGCTACTCTTGGGGAGACTCCTAAGAGGACAGATTCAGTATGCCTGCAGAGCAGCATGCCATCTTTTAAAAAGAATTAGGAAGAGAAACAGACTACAGACTGAAATTTTTAATGAAAAATAAAAACCTGAAAAAATATTTTAGAGGAGACTGGAAAAAGATGGTGGAGGAGTAGGACGTGGTGATCACCTTCCTCCACACAAATACATCAAAAACACATCCACTTAGGGAGTGGCTCCTGGAGAACACCTCCCGAATGCCGGCAGGAGACCTCAGACTGCCAAAAAGGCAAGAGAAATTCCATATAATCGGGTAACACAAAGGAAAGAAGGGGAAAAAAGAGGCAAAGAATTCTGAGGAGACCAGCCCCTCAGGGAGGGAGCTGTGAGGGGGGAAGTTTCCCACACACAGGAGAGACCCCTCACTGGTGGGGAAGGATGGGGGAGCCTCGGAGCCCCCAGAAGAGAGAGCAACAGCAGGTCTGCCCAGGGCAGAGCGGAGAGATCCCCACACGGAGGAGTCAGGCAGCACTCCCCAGCCAGAGAAGCTAATCTGCTCACCAGCTGTGGCAGTGGGGGCTGGGCCCAGAGGCTTGGGCTTCGGAGAACAGACCCCAGGGAGAGAGCGGGGGCTGGCTGCACGAGAAGAGCCTGGGGGGCAGGCGCACCAGCAAGATAGGGAGTTTGAGGAAAAACCTGGGCCAGATGGAGAGGCAGGGGACTTTTGTTTCAGAGTGCTTGGGAGGAAAAATCCCTCTCTGTGAACTCACAGCCTGTGAAGCAGTGCAACTCGCAGCTGCTGGATTGAAAAGCCCACTGTCCCACGCCCCTGCCCACCCTGCATGCCGCTGGGTCCCTCCGAAAGCCCATTCACCTGACTACCACCCTGCTCCCCCGCCTACACGGCTGGCCCACATCCTGCCCACCCACAGCCTCCAAGGGTCCTGTGTGTAAGGAAAGTTATTAGCCACACCCTCCCAGCAGCAGGGGAAGCCCACCAACACTAAGGGTCCTGCAATCAGGACCAACTTCAGTGGGAGAAGACACAGCACACCTCAGGCTCACAATGACCTCTGCTGCTGCAAGCAATCCCACAGATTTCAGTTAGACTGCCATATCCCTCCCTACCTCCAACCTGAAGTTGCACGTGAGCCCCAATTACCCTCTTTCACCTCCTCTTGCTTGGGCAGGGAACCGACTCCTGAGAGCAACCCACACGCAAAGTAGGGACCAAAACCAAAACTGATCCCTGAGGTCTGCAGAACCAAAGAAGAGTAAGAGAAACAGCCATAGGAGGAGCAGATTAAATGCACACAATAGGCTTGAAAGAACCTGCATCTGTGGATCACCTGATTAGGCGAGTGTTTCTACAATAGAGACTGCAGACATAGGGGACAACGGGGGACTGTGGGGACAAATACACACAGGACTAATACCAGATCACAGTCTGAGCTCTCCACAGTCCTCCCCACAGCAAGGGCAGAGCCATACCTAGAAGTATTAGAGGACTTTTTGGTATGCTTATCTAGTTTCTGGTTTTAGGTATTTGTTAGTTAAATTTGTACTGTATATAAGTTTATGTGGATATCCTTGTAATTGGTATGAATACTCTCTTCTTTCTTTTCTTTGCTCTCATGTTTTCTCTTCTTATTGGTTTCTTTTCCTCTTCTCTTTCAGCAAGTGCACGTATGCACATCTCCTTGTGTGATTTTGACTGAATAAAGTTGTTTTTACCACCAATCTTGGGGATCTGTCTGCCCTTTCCCTTTCTTCCCTTTTTTCTTTGCTCTCCTTCTACCTCCTTTTTCTCTGTGCCATGCAGCTTCCAGGGTCTTGGTGCCCTGGCTGGGGTTCAAACCTGGACCTCTGAGAGAGTAGAGCAGAGTCCAGGACATTGGACCACCAGAGAACTCCTGACCCCATGGAATATTAATCAGCAAGTGCTCCCCCAGAGTTCTCATTCTCAACACCAAGCTCCAAATCCAATCAAAGGCTAGCAAGCTCCAGAACTTCACACCTCAAGCCAAAAGAACAGAGATAAGAGGAATTTCTACTAGGCAGCATAGGGAAAGGAGACAGCAAATACCATAAATTAGACAAAATGAGAAAACAAAGAAACACCATGCAGGCAAAGGAGCAAGATGAAAATCGACAAGACCAAATAAGTGAAGAAGAAATTGGAAAATTGCCTGGGAAAGAATTCAGAGTAATGATAGTAAAGATGATCCAAAATCTCAAAAGCAAAATAGAGAAAATACAAGAAACATTTAATAAGGACCTAGAAGAACTAAAGAGCAAACAAACAGTAATGAACAACACAATGACTGAAATTAAAAATACTCCAGACGGTATAAACAGCAGAATAACTGAGGTAGAAGAACGAATAAGTGAGTTGGAAGATAGAATGGGGGAAATAACTGCCACAGAGCAGGAAAAAGAAAAAAGAATAAAAAGAATGGAAGACAGTTTCAGAGACCTCAGGGATAATATTAAGCATACCAACATTCAAATCATAGGCATCCCAGAAGAAGAAGAAAAAAAGAAAGGGTCTGAGAAAATATTTGAGGAGATTATGGTGGAAAACTTCCCCAACATGGGAAAGGAAATAGTAAACCAAGTCCAAGAAGTGCAGAGAATCCCATACATAATAAACCCAGGGAGAAACACACTGAGGCACATATTAATCAAACTAACAAAAATTAAACACAAAGAAAAAATATTAAAAGCAGCAAGAGAAAAGCAACAAATAACATATGAGGGAAAACCCATAAGGATAACAGCTGATCTCTCTGGAGAAACTCTGTAGGCCAGAAGGGAGTGGCAGGAGATAAAGTCTTGAAAGAGGAAAACCCACAGCCAAGAATACTCAACCCAGTAAGAATCTCATTCAGATTCGATGGAGGAAATCAAAAGCTTTCCAGACAAGCAAAAGTTAAGAGAATTCAGCACCACCAAACCAGCCTTACAACAAGTGCTAAAGAAACTTCTCTAAGTAGGAAACACAAGAAAAGGAAAACACCTACAAATACAAACCCAAAACAATTAAGAAAATGGTAATAGGAACATACATGTCAATAATTACATTAAATGTAAATGGATTAAGTGCTCCAACCAAAAGAAACAGACTGGATGAATGGATACAAAAACAAGACCCATATGTATGCTGTCTGCAAGAAACCCACTTCATACCTAGGGACACATACAGACTGAAAGTAAGGGGATAGAAAAAGATATTCCATGCAAATGGAAGTCAAAAGAAAGCTGGATTAGCAATACTCATATCAGACAAATTAGACCTTAAAGTAAAAACTATTACAAGAGACAAGGAAGGACACTACATAATAATCAAGGGATCAATCCAAGAAGAAGATATAACAATTGTAAATACCTATGGACCCAACATAGGAGCACCTCAATACATAAGGCAAATGCTAACAGCCATAAAAGGGGAAATCGACAGTAAGACAATAACGGTAGGAGACTTTTAACATGCCACTTTCACCAATGAACAGATCATCCAAACAGAAAATAAATAAGGAAACACAAGCTCTAAATGAGACATTAGGCCATCTTGACTTAATTGATATTTATAGAACATTCCATCCAAAAACTACAGAATACACTTTCTTTTCAAGTGCACATGGAACATTCTCCAGGATAAATCACATTCTGGGTCATAAATCAAGCCTCAGTAAATTCAAGAAAATTGAAATCATATCAAGCATCTTCTCTGACCACAATGACATGAGACTAGATATCAATTACAGGAAAGAAACTGTAAAAAGTACAAACACATGGAGGCTAAACAATACAATATTAAACAACCAAGAAGTCACTGCAGAAATCAAAGAGGAAATCAAAAAATACCTAGAAACAAATGACAATGAAAACACGATGACCCAAAACCAGTGGGATGCAGAAAAAGCAGTTCTAACAGGGAAGTTACAGCAGTACAGTCCTACCTCAAGAAACAAGAAAAATTTCAAATAAACAACCTAACCTTACATCTAAAACAATTAGAGAAAGAAGAACAAAAAAACCCCAAAGTGAGCAAGAGGAGAGAAATCATAAAGATCAGATCAGAAATAAATGAAAAAGAAATGAAAGAAACAATAGCAAAGATACATAAAACTAAAAGCTGGTTCTTTGAGAAGATAAATAAAATTGATAAACCATTAGCCAGACTCATTAGGAGAAAAAGGGAGAAGACACAAATCAACAGAATTAGAAATGAAAAAGAAGTAACAACCGACACTGCAGAAATACAAAAGATCATGAGAGACTACTACAAGCAACTATATGCCAATCAATTGGATAACCTGGAAGAAATGCATGAAGTCTTAGAAAACTACAATCTTCCAAGACTGAACCAGGAAGAAATAGAACATATGAACAGACCAATCACAAGTATGGAAATTGAGACTATGATTAAAAATCTCCCAACAAACAAAAGTCCAGGGCCAGATGGCTTCACAGGTGAATTCTATCAAACATTTAGAGAAGAGCTAACACCTATCCTTCTCAAACTCTTCCAAAATATTGCAGAAGGAGGAACACTCCCAAACTCATTCTACAAAGCCACCATCACCCTGATACCAAAACCAGGCAAAGATGTCACACACAAAAAAGAAAATTTCAGACCAATATCACTGATGAACATAGATGCAAAAATCCTCAACAAAATACTAGCTAACAGACTCCAACAGCACATTAAAAAAAATCATACACCATGATCAAGTGGGGTTTATCTCTGGGTTGCAAGGATTCTTCAATATATGCAAATCAATCAATGTGATACAACATATCAACAAATTGAAGGATAAAAACCATATGATCATCTCAATAGATGGGGAAAAAGCTTTTGACAAAATGCAAAATCCATTTATGATAAAAACTCTCCAGAAAATGGGCACAGAAGGAAATTACCTCAACATAATAAAAGCCATATATGAGAAACCAAAAGCCAACATCGTTCTAAATGGGGAAAAACTGAAAGAATTCCCTCTAAGAACAGGAACAAGACAAGGGTGCCCACTCTCACCATTATTATTCAACATAATTTTGGAAGTTTTAGCCACAGCAATCAGAGAAGAAAAAGAAATAAAAGGAAACCAAAATGGAAAAGAAGAATTAAACTTTCACTCTTTGCAGATGACATGATATTATACATAGAAAACCCTACAGACACTACCAGAAAACTGTCAGCACTAATAGATGAATTTAGTAGAGTAGCAGGATACAAAATTAATGCACAGAGATCGCTTGCATTCCTATACACTAACAACGAAAGAGCAGAAAGAGAAATGAAGGAAACTCTCCCATTTACCACTGCAACAAAAAGAATAAAATAACTAGGAATAACCCTGTCTACAGAGGCAAAAGACCTGTATGCAGAAAACTATAAGACATTGATGAAAGAAATCAAAGACGATACAAACAGATGGAGGGACATACCATGTTCTTGGATTGGAAGAATCAACATTGTGAAAATGACTGTACTACCCAAAACAATTTACAGATTCAACACAATCCCTATCAAATTACCAACGGCATTTTTCACAGAACTAGAACAAGAAATCTTACGATTTGTATGGAAACGCAAAAGACCCTGAATAGCCAGAGCAATCTTGAGAAGGAAAGACAGAGTTGGTAGAATTAGGCTTTCTGACTTCAAACTATACTACAAGGCCACAGTGATCAAGACACTGTGGTACTGGCACAAAAATAGAAAGGAAGATCAATGGAATAGAATAGAGAACCCAAAGGTAAACCCAAGCACATATGGGCACCTTATCTTTGACAAAGGAGGCAAGACTATACAATGGAAACAAGACAGCCTCTTCAATAAGTGGTGCTGGGAAAATTGGACAGCTACATGTAAAAGAATGAAATTAGAACACTTCCTAACACCATACACAAAAATAAACTCCAAATGGATTAAAGACCTACATGTAAGGCCAGACACTATAAAACTCTTAGAGGAAAACATAGGTAGGACACTATGACATCCATCAAAGCAAGATCCTTTTGGACCCACCTCCTAGAGTAATAGAAATAAAATCAAGAATAAACAAATGGGACCTCATGAAACTTAAAAGCTTTTGCACAACAAAAGAAACCATAAACAAGACAAGAAGACAACCCTCAGAATGGGAGAAAATATTTGCCAACGAAGCAACAGACAAAGGATTAATCTCCAAAATACACAAGCAGCTCATGCAGCTTAATACCAAAAAAGCAAATAACCCAATCCACAAATGGGCAGAAGACCTATATAGATATTTCTCCAAAGAAGACATCCAGATGGCCAACAAACACATGAAAAGATGCTCAACATCACTAATCATCAGAGAAATTCAAGTCAAAGCCACAATGAGGTATCACCTCACACAGGTCAGAATGGCCATCATCAAGAAAACTAGAAACAGTGAATGCTGGAGAGGGTGTGGAGAAAAGGGAGCCCTCCTGCACTGTTGGTAGGAATGTAAGTTGGTGCAGCCACTATGGAAAACAATTTGGAGTTTCCTTAAGAAACTAAAAGTGGAACTACCATATGAGCCAGCAATCCCACTCCTGGGCATATGCCCAGATAAAACCATAATCCAAAAAGAAACATGTACCATAATGCTCATTGCAGCACTATTTACAATAGCCAGGACATGGAAGCGACCAAAATGCCCATCAACAGATGAATGGATGGAGAAGATGTGGCACATATATATACAATGGAATATTACTCAGCCATAAAAAAGAATGAAATTGAGTTATTTGTAATGAGGTGGATAGACCTAGAGTCCATCATACAGAGCGAAGTAAGCCAGAAAGAAAAACAAATACCTTATGCTTATGCATATATATGGAATCTAAAAAAAAAAAAAATGGTACTGATGAACCCAGTGACAGGGCAAGAATAAAGATGCAGCTGTAGAAAACAGACTTGAGGACACAGGGTGGGGGTGGAGGCAAAGGGGAAGCTGGGACGAAGTAAGGGAGTAGCATTGACATATACACACTACCAAATGTAAAATAGATAGCTAGTGGGAAGTTCCTGAATAACATAAGGAGATAAACTCGATGATGGGTGATGACTTAGAGGGCCAGGATAAAGAGGGTGGGAGGGAATCATGGGAGGGTAGGGATATGGGGATATATGTATAAATACAGCTGATTCACTTTGGTGTACCTTAAAAATTGGCACAACAGTGTAAAGCAATTATATTCCAATAAAGAGCTTTGAGACTAAAAAGAATTTTAAATTACCAGATTAGATCATATTTTAAACTGGATAGAATTAAAAGTTAATTAAAAATTTTTTTCTTGAAATAACATTTTAAGTTTAATGAAATTCTAATAGGACTCAACAGCTTTTTCTAATTGGAGAAAATAACCTTCAAGTTTGTAATTTTTTTAAAAAATTACTATCACCAAAGAGTAGCCAAGAAAAGGACCACAGTGACTTACCAGATACTTGAAAATATTATGAATAATTTATTAAACATTGTATTTGTATAAGATACAAATATAAATATACCAGTGGAGCAGAATAGAGAGTCCCAAAAAAGCATCCAGTATATCTGAGAAGTAATAAATGATCTTTATGGTAGTTCAATTACATAAGAAAATGATGAGTTATTTAATAAATAGTATTGATAAACTAGATGTACATCTGGAAGACAATAAAAGTCAACCTCCATCTTTTAATATTTACCATAGTACTAAACTCAAAATTATTTATCATCTTGAATGTAAAATAAAATAATAAATAAATGTATACATACATATATATGTACTTTCTAGGAGAATTCATGCTACAAATAGGAGCCTTCTAAACTAGGACACTATTGCTTCCCTTCTCTATTTTTCTCTGGCAATCACCTCAGTTCTTTCCCTCCTCCTTTATCTCTCAGGACCATCAGACTGTATTTCCAAAAGCATCCTGTTTCATTCAACTGCTTAGAAATTCTTACCTTTTTGCCTTTTTCTTCTACCAGAGGCTTCACCATTTATTTTTCTTTTTCATGCAAATTTTCTCCTGGACTTTTTAATTGAAAGAAAAGTATTCAGTATCTTAAGCTGTTTAATTGGTGTACAAATTGATTCCGCTAAATTAGAAAATGTCCATGGTAAATTGGCTTCAGTATTGGCTAATCTGGCAGAACAGTCTGTGGGAAATTATACTGATTGAAAAGTTTACTTTTTTCCCTCTTACCAGGTTTTCCCTCTTACCAAGTTCAAACAAAATAAAAATGGGAATTTTAAAATTTAAATTTTATTAAAACAAAATTTGTTTAGATGCTCCTCAAGATGGTGGAGTAGGAGGACGTGGAGTTCATCTCTCCCCACAAATGCACCAAGAATACATGTACAAATGGAACAATTCTCACAGAGCACTTGCTGAACACTAGTAGAGGACTTCGGACACCTAAAAGAACAAGAAAGATCCCCAGGTAACCCGGTAGGACAAAAGAAAGAAGGGAAGAGGAGAGGAAGTGGGACAGGACCTGCGCTCCAGGCAGGGAGGTTAAAGTAAGGAGAGCTTCCTGCATCTGGGGAAGCCCCCTCACTGGTAGGGAGATCAGTTGGGATAGAAGGGGAGGTTTGGGGGCTCGGAGGAGAGCCCAGCAACTGGTCTGTGGCAGGCAGGACAGAGTGAGACCTACACAGATGGTCCAGCCCCAGCCCTACACACCCCAGGCTGAGACGAGTGTCCCCCGGTGCACACAGGGCCTGGGGGCTGGAACATGGGGTTTGGAGAGCGGAACCAAGAGGAGAGGACTGCTGTTGGCTGTGAGGAGACAGCCTGGCCGGGGAGTGGGGGGCGGGGGGGGGCTGTGGGGAATGAGACTGAGGAGCTCTGCAACCAGTAATGCTCATAGAGGAAGCCTGGACCACCACAGAAGTGAAGTGCCATTGTTGAGTGACGTGCAGAGGGTGGGGGCACCATTGCAGCCTCTCTCCTCATGCACTGGCCCCTGCCTCCATGGGCACTAGGGAGGGCTGGCACCAGAGCCGGCTCCAGGCACACACCCCTGCCATCGCCTCCTCTGCCCCACACCCTCACCTGAATGACCTGCTCACGGTCTCGGCTCCCTCACACCTGATGGACTCATGCCATCCAGTTGCTACCCCATCACCCTCCTCACCTGGGTGGCACACACACCCCAACCGCCACCTCTGCTCCTTCCTGCCTGATGGGCTCGTGCATCCAGATTGCCACCCAGCACCCTACCACCTGGGCAGCCTGCTCACCCTGATTGCCACCTTAGCCTCCTCTCTCCTGATGGGCTTGTGTGCTCCGGCAACCTCTGGAGCAGACTCTGGTGGGAGGAACGCATGCAGATGTGGGGCTGAAACCACAGCTGAGCCTGAGGGGCCACGTGACTAAGGAAAAAGAGCTGAAATCTCACGGCTGCATGAACAATGGAGTTACACCTCCACTGAAGGCTTCCTAAATAATCAGCACCTGCAGAACATCCAAGAGGATAACAAGTGCTCCTGCAGCTGAGAAGGGTCTAGCTTTAGCAGCTGTGGGCTTTGTGGGTGTGTACACACAGGGGTTGGGCAAGGCCGGAGTCTGAACTGCCTCCATAGCTCCCACAGCAGGTCCAGGCGTACATCTACTATAGTGCTGGGACCTGAGCTCAGTGGATCTGCACCAGTGGCCTGGTGAAAACAAAGCCTGAAAGTCATCAAGGCCACCTTGCAGGCATACTCACAGTTAAGGTGGGATGGAGAGCCCTGCCAAGAACATTGCACTTTGTGAGCCCACACAATGGGCAAAAGGGGACACAATAGAGCACATTCACAGGTGAACAGCTCCAGAGAAAGAATACTCAGTGGCTTCTCTCCCAGTGGGAATGCTCCAATCCCACCTACCTTGCACTGCAGATCAGAAACACAGCTAAGAAACAGATCTGGGGTCTCTACTCCAACAACTAAAGAGAAGGCCCCACCCCTAACAGGGCAGTGACAACCACAGAGCAAAAGGGAGGCCCCACTCAATATCCAGGGCAGGATCTGGTCACCACACCACCAGTCAAATCTCCTATCAAGGGGATAATGGCCCAAGTCTCCAAACCAACTTCACTCACCAGGCAGCAGACACGAGAAGCAAGAGGAATTACCATCTTGCAGCATGCAGGAAGGAGACCTCAAACACCTCGACATAATAAAGGCCATATATGACAAGCCCACAGTAAACATCTTTCTCAGTTCTAAATGGCAAAAAACTGAAAGCATTTTCTCTAAGATCAGGAACAAGACAAGGATGTTCACTCTCGCCACTTTTATTCAACACAGTTTTGGAAGTCCTAGCCACGGCAATCAGAAAAGAAAAAGAAATAAAAGGAATCCAAATTGGAAAAGAAGTAAAGCTGTCACTCTTTGCAGATGACATACTACACATAAAAAATCCTAAAGATGCTACCAAAAAACTACTAGAGTTCATCAATGAATTTGGTAAACTTCCAGGATACAAAATTAATACACAGAAATCTCTTGCATTCCTATATACTAACAACGAAAGATCAGAAGGAGAAATTAAGGAAACGATCCCATTTACCATCACATCAAAAAGAATAAAATACCTAGGAATAAACCTACCTAAGGAGGCAAAAGATCTGTACTCAGAAAACTTTAAGATATTGATAAAAGAAATCGAGGATGACACAGATGATGAGACATACCATGTTCTTCGATTGGAAGAATCAATGTTGTGAAAATGACTATAATACCCAAAGCAATCCCAATTATCAATGGCATTTTTCACAGAATTAGAACAATTTTACTATTTGTTGGAAACACAAAAGACCCCAAATAGACAAGGCAATCTTGAGAAAGAAAAATGGAGCTGCAGGAATTAGGTGCCCTGACTTTAGAATATACTATAAAGCTACAATAATCAAAACAGTATGGTACTGACACAAAAACAGAAATATAGATCAATGGAATAGGACAGAAAGCCCAGAGAAAAACCCACACACCAATGGTCACCTAATCTATGACAAAGGAGGCAAGAATATACAATGGAGAAAAAGCAGTCTATTCCATAAGTGGTGCTGGGAAAATTGGACAGCTACATGTAAATGAATTAAATTAGAACACCCCAACACCATGCACAAAAATAAACTCAAAAAGGATTAAAGACCTAATTGTAAGGCCAGATACTATAAAACTCATAGAGGAAAATATAGGCAGAACACTCTTTGGCATAAATCACAGCAAGCTCTTTTTCAATCCACTTCCTAGAATAAAAGTAAAAACAAAAATAAACAAATGGGACCTAATTACACTTAAAAGCTTTTGCATAGCACAGGAAACCATAAACAAAATGAAAAGACAATCCTCAAATGGGAGAAAATATTTGCAAATGAAGCAACCAACAAGGTATTACACTCCAAAATATACAAACAGCTCATGCAGCTCAGTATCAAAAAAAAAAAAAAATAACCAGGACTTCCCAGGTGGTCCAGTGGGTAAGACTACACATTACCAATGCAGGGGGCCAGGGTTCAATCCCTAGTGGGGGAACTAGATCCTGCATGCATCCTGCAACTAAGAATTCACATGCCACAAGTAAGAAGCCCACACGCTGCAAGTAAAGATCCCACATGCTGCAAGGAAGACTTGGTGCAGCATAAATAAATAAATATTTTTAAAAAAAGCAATCAAAAAGTTGGCATAAGATCTAAATAGACATTTCTCCAAAGAAGACATACAGATGGCCAAAAAGCACATAGAAAGATGTTCAACATCACTAATTATTAGAGACATGCAAATCAAAACTACAATGAGGTATCACCTCACACTAGTCAGAATGGCCATCATCACAAAATCCAGAAACAATAAATGCTGGAGAGGGTGTGGAGAAAAGGGAACCCTCCTACACTCTTGGTGGGAAAGTAAATTGGTACAGCCACTTTGGAGAAGAGTAAGGAAGTTCCTTAAACAACTAAGAATTGAGCTACCATATGACCCAGTAATCCCACTCCTAGGCATATATCTGGAAAAAACCATAATTCAAAAGGATGCATGCACCCCAATGTTCACTGCAGCACTATTTACAATAGCCAAGACATGGAAGCAACCTAAATGTCCATCAACAGAGGAATGGATAAAGAAGATGTGGTAAATATATACAATGGAATATTACTCAGTCATAAAAAAGAACAAAATAATGCCATTTGCAGAAACATGGATAGACCTAGAGATTGTCATACTGAGTGAAGTCAAGCAGAGAAAGACATATATTGTATGATATCACTTACATGTGGAAACTAAAAAAAAAAAGGGTACAAATGAAGTTATAAAACAAATATAGAGTTATAGATGTAGAAAACAAATTTATGGTTACTGGGAGGTAAGAGGGAGGAAGCATAAATTGGGAGATTGGGATTGACATACACACACTATTATATATAAAATAGATAACTAATAAGGACCTACTGTATGGCACATGGAATTCTACTCAATACTCTGTAATGCCTTATATGGGAAAAAAAAAAGTGGATATATGTATATGTATAACTGACTCACTTTGCTGTACATCTGAAACTAACACAGCATTGTAAATCAACTATACTCCAATAAAAATTATAAAAAATAAAATTTTAAAGAATTTGTTTAATAATTGTTAAAATTTGTTACCACACAGAAATAAAAGCTAGGCTTCACTGGTCAACTGGAGTGAAGTTAGGCTTCACTGATCAATTCCTATACTTACATATTTCAAGACGTGGTTCTCTTTAGGTCTTGATTGGCAGACTTAAAATTAAACCATAGTGGTCAGTTGTAAAAAGTTTCCTCTCAGCAAATTTTCTCGTAAAAGTGCACTTGTAAAGACTAGGACTCTGTAACAATACCACCTAGATTAAAATCTTAGCTGTACCCTTTCAAGCTGTGTGATCTTGGGAAAATTAACTTTTATGTGTTTCCATTTTCCTTGGTTTTTAATATCTGGATAAAATTAACATCTTCTGTTTGGTAAAGATGGCTGCAAGTTCTTTGTTACTTCTGCTACATTCCACTCTTTTGAAATGGGCAGACATTGTGACCCCCAGGCCACAGATTGGTACCTGTTAGGTCACGCAGCAAGAGCTGAGCAGCCGGCAGGTGAGTGAGCAAAGCTTCATCTGCTGCTCCCCATCGCTCGCATTACCTCCTGAAATACCCCTTCCCCTGTCCTGGAAAAATTGTCTTCCACGAAACGGGTCCCTAGTACCCAAAAGGTTGGGGACCACTGTCTTAGAGCATTTGTTCTTGGAACCCAGCCACCATGCTATGAAAGAACTCAAGTAGTTCCATGGAGTGGCAACTCTAGAAAACTATCAAGTCTCCAACCAACAACCAACACTGGCTGGGCCTCTAGCCATTAGCCAGCAGCAGTATAACAAACAAGATGAGTGAGTTATCTTAAAAGACACCTCACCTGTCATCACTCTGCAGAGATAAGCTAACCACACCAAACTATGCCCACATCACAGGTTTGTGAGCCAAATATATTATTGTTGTTTTAGGCTGTGGGAAGACATTCTGGAACCTTTTTGAAACATTGAAAATGTTGAGGTATGTGGGCCGAGCGATGGGATTCAGAATGTCCTGCTTGAGCAGTGGAGGAGCTGAGGGTGCGGGGCGTGGAGACTAATATCACCCTGTTTAGCCCTGAAGGATGGCTGGTTAGCCAAAGACGGGTAAGATTCCTCAAGGGAGGAACAACCTAAGACAGGCACAGCCGCAGAGGGGCCAACAGGGGTGGTGCATAGAGCCTTCCTTATATCACCGTGTTTGGCCCTGGAGGATGACTGGTTAGCCAGAGACGGGTAAGATTCCTCAAGGGAGGAACAACCTAAGACAGGCACAGTCGCAGAGGGGCCAACACGGGTGGGGCACAGACCCTTAATCCTTTTGAGAGAGGTCTCCTGCCCCCAGGGCTGCTTTGCTCTCCACCCCCAGCTCAAATCCACACCTGCTCAACTCGGACCCAGGAAGTAAACAAAGATAATTGCCTCAGTCATGTGAGGCCCTTGATTGTTTATGAGTGTAACCTGAGAATGTTAGCCCACGAACTCAATAAAAGCAGCCTGGGATGAGTCAGCGGGGCTCTTGATCCGAGAGGTCTTGAGCCCCCCGGTTCCACTTTTCTCTTCAGTCTGTGTCTGTGTCTTCTTCAAGCTTGCGGCACCCGTCACTCACCTCGAGTCGCCGAGCTGGTCTCGGCATTAGGCCACTAAATTGGGTATGATTTCTTACTCAGAAATAGATAATAGAATTTTGTCGCTGGAAGTTACAAAAACGTAATACATGTGGCATTGACTTTGCCACCAGGGAGCAGGTAGAAGCCAGAGGACCTCTGGAGAATTGCTTTCAAAAGCTGGAAGGGCCCATTGTCCTAAAACAAACTGCCGCTATTTCTCTAGCAAAGATGGGTTTTTTCAGGATGAGCAGAGAATTGCAATTCAGGGTCTCCAACCATGGCGAGGCACATGCAAGTCCCCACAGAGCAAGGGAAGGAGAGCGTTTTTACTGAGGGGGAGAAGGAAGTTGGAGGGCTACAGTAAACAAAGAGTCCAAGGCTTTTCATTGGCTGAGTCCTTGGCAGGAAAGAAAGGGGGTCTTTCTTCTTGTCGGGCTTTGTTATTGTCCTGGGGCTTGAGACCTCTCCTTTCTGGTCTCCCAACTCTATTTAATTGAGGTTTCTGTTTATTAATTGTTTACAGGCCTTTCCTAACTTAGAGCAACTGTGGAGTTTGGAAGTCATGTTAGAACCGTTATTCACTCCCAAGTTTTTGAAGCATAAAAGTTTTAAAGTTAAGAAAGAAAAAAAGATCAATTAGACTAGAATGTAATTAGCTGCTTTGGATTCAACTTAAAAGATTATAAAATAAGATCTATCAAGAAAGTCTTAAAGTTCTAGAGATTAATTAATACTGGAATAGAAGTAGCTGGGAAGATTTGCAAAATAACACAGTATATCACCTAGAGTTTTTCTCCACTGACAGGACAATAAAACATGTATTTAAACAACAGCAGGAAGGAGATGGGCTAAATTTAAAACACACTTGGCAGAAGAGTTAAGCTTGTAAATTCTGAAAAGGTCTAAATCAGTCGTGTGTGCTCTGGATGAAACCCTGACAAGAAGCCCTGAGATGGACTGCTTGGCCTCCTCAGTATTCATTTGCAGGCTTTCAGCGGCAAGTAACCCTGACTCAAAGTACTGAGACAGTGAGGCCATGTGTTATCATCTCACACAGCAGGAGACCACGATCAACCAGTGTAGGACTGATTGGGTTGCCAGCTCTGTTATGTCATTAAGGATCTGACCCTCACTCATGTTAGCCAGAGTTCAAAACAATCAGCCATGGAGACTGCCAAGTGAATCCTGGGCCCAAAAAGATGGAAACAAAACCACTGGGTTGATCTCTTTGGCAGGCACAGTCAGCAAGAATAAAAACACAGGACTGGCGCCCAGTCAGGAATCCCTTATATGGCAGTAGGTAGCTGATAAATGCCAAGATGGCACATTCTCAGCCTAGCGGTATTGAAACAGAAGGGAAGGGGGCAGGGCACAACTTTTTTGTTTGTTTGTTTATTTGTTTATTATTTTTTGGGGGGTACACCAAGTTCAATCATCTGTTTTTATACACATATCCCCGTATTTCCTCCCTCCCTTGACTCCCCTCCCACCCTCCCCGTCCCAGTCCTCTAAGGCATCTTCCATCCTCGAGTTGAACTCCCTTTGTTATACAACAACTTCCCACTGGCTATCTATTTTACAGTTGGTAGTATATATATGTCTGTGCTACTCTCTTGCTTCGTCTCAGCTTCCCCTTCACCCCCCGCCCCCTCCCAAACCTCGAGTTCTCCAGTCCATTCTCTGCACCTGCATCCTTGTTCTTGTCACTGAGTTCATCAGTACCATTTTTAGATTCTGTATATGTACCATAATGTTTATTGCAGCACTATTTACAATAGCCAGGACATGGAAGCAACCTAAATGCCCATCAACAAACGAATGGATAAAGAAGATGTGGCATATATATACAATGGAATATTACTCAGCTATAAAAAGGGATGAGATGGAGCTATATGTAATGAGGTGGATAGACCTACAGTCTGTCATACAGAGTGAAGTAAGTCAGAAAGAGAAAGACAAATACTGTATGCTAACTCACATATACAGGGCACACCTTTTAAAAGAATGACATAGCCATTGAATATACAACAGAAACTAGATAGAACCAACTAGGCCCAAGATGACAGATGATTCAACTTCCAGTAGACCTTGAGCCTCATTATACACTCATTGTAATACATTAGCATACGCTAAATGACACACCCACAGATGCCATGGCAGTCGGAGACCCACCATCAAAGGCCAAAAAGTGGGTGGTGACCCAAATCCTGGAAATCCCTGCCCCTTCTCCAAAACAGTTGGAATAATCCTCCCACTTGTTAGCCTATGAAACTACCCAGCCCATTAAAAACTAACCACCGAATATTTCAGGGCCCCTCTTGCCTTTTGAGATGGATGCATTCTGTCTATGGAATGTGTATATCTCTAAATCCACTTCTTGCCTATCACTTTGTCGCTCACTGAATGCTCTCTGCAATGATGAGACATAAAGGACCTGAGCTTCGTTAAGTCCTGAGACCAGGTGTGTGATTTCAATTAAAAGACAGTGTCCAAGTTTTGGCTGGATTCAAATCCCATCTGAGTTGTGTGTTTCAGCATAATGGCAGTCTGCTCCTGCCCAGAGCTGCCCTGACCCAGAGGATTCCCCACCCCACAGGGGTCACACCAACCAAACTTCAGGTGGATTTTGTTGAAGAACCAGAAAGACAACAAGGTGCCGTGTCCACTTCTTTTTTTTCCTTACCTAGTCATTTGCACTGCTTGGGGTTGAACCTGAAGTACGAACAATCTAAGCTGAGGGAGAATGGCCACTATTTTTATTTTTTTATTTTTTTTATTTTTGGGGGGTACACCAAATTCAATCATCTGTGTTTATACACATATCCCCGTATTCCCTCCCTCCCTTGACTCCCCCCCCACCCTCCCTCGAGTCCCCCCCACTCTCCCCATCCCAGTCCTCTAAGGCATCTTCCATCCTCGAGTTGAACTCCCTTTGTTATACAACAACTTCCCACTGGCTATCTACTTTACAGTTGTCATACAGAGTGAAGTAAGTCAGAAAGAGAAAGACAAATATTGTATGCTAACTCACATATACGGAATCTAAAAATGGTACTGATGAACTCAGTGACAAGAACAAGGACGGAGGTGCAGAGAATGGACTGGAGAACTCGAGGTTTGGGAGGGGGCGGGGGGTGAAGGGGAAGCTGAGACGAAGCGAGAGAGTAGCACAGACATATATATACTACCAACTGAGAATGGCCACTCTTAAAGCCCAAACTGGCCTTGGTGCTCTGGCCGCTCTCACCAGCACAACGCGCTCCGTCTAAGAGTGGGTGTCGCTCATTCTCAACATGGAGCAAAAGGGCACAAGGCATTTCATGAAGAAGAATGGGAAACCAGGTAATATCTCACACCTGCAAGAAGTCTTCACAGCCTTGTTTTTGAACGAGGTAGCTTGCTTTCTGAGAGCAACTACAGGTGAAGCTGCTACTTTGCATTCCAACATCAAATAAAGCCCGTTTTGGACTATTTTACATACGGGATTATTTGTGCTGTCCTTCCTTTCTAAATCAATGGTTGAGTGCAAAATGTCTCATGCAAGATGTTATCTACAGTCAGAAATTTTAACTGCCATGAATCCAATGTCTGTTTTCTAAAAGAAATGTTTTAATATTATGCTTTAAATTTTCTATAGAAAAATTGGACTGTATATGCACTTATCTCATCACAACCACCCCCCAAAGAGCCATATCTAGCACCTCCTAATTGTTAACTTCTGAGCCTGGTCCTTATCAAAGGCAAAAGGATTGAGAGTCTTGCAGATTACACACACATTTACAATTATATATTTGTTAGAATCCCAGGAAACAAAGTTGATCATGCAGTAACACACACACATTCAAACAATGACACACTCACACACACATTTCCATAGATGTCTCATCTTTAGACAGATTGATGTTAAATGTCTTTTAAGGCTATAGCAAACCCCTGAGGATTTTAATGCTAAAGTATGTAATAGAAAATGTCAGACATCCCTGAGCAAATTAATTATTTCCCAACACTGAACTTCAAATACCTGAATACACAGAAGTCAGATGGCAGGGCAGCTGCACTGTAAAACTCCAGGGAAACTCATGTACATCATAGACTGGAACTGTTCAGAGCAAACCCTACAGAGTGGTACAAGGCAGCCCAGCAGGTGTTTTTCTTGCTGCCTCTAAAACATAGAGCTCTACATGATGCAAGGATCTCCTATTGGTGCTCTTGTGGATGACAGCTTGCCAGTGTAAAAGGCAGGCTGTCCAGCTTCCAGATGCCATCACTTTACCTTCCATGCCCAAATGAACATACTTGAGCTATTGCCAACATGTCAGAAATCCAGACTCCCTCACCAAGAACTCCAGCTACTTCTAAGGCACCCAGGATGCTGTCTCACATGCTTTAGAAGCAGGTCCCTCATATTCTCTAGCTCCAGCTTCTTCATCACACCACTTTGCTGCTGCCTCCTCAGCTTCTGACCACTGCAAGTTTAGGTTAGACAATGTGAACCCGGGGCCAAGAAGTACCTCTGAACTGCCAACCGCCCCTGCATTGCTCCACCCATGAGATGGAAGACCAGGTCAACATCAGGGTAGTCGTGCCCAGACTCCCTTCCGCCTCTGTCTCTTGGTTGAAGAGTCTGAAGAAGGAGATAGGCTCGTGTAACCACACAACAGGAAATTCAAGAAGGGAAAAGAACTCAGTTTCCTAATTTGGGATGTTGAAATCAAGACAGTACCAGTCATTCTCCTACTGCTCTTGCCTTTGTGTACTACATCACACAAGCATCCAATGCTAGATGGTCCCTGTGCTTCATTTCTGGAGGATTCTGGTCACTTGCCCTGGCAGATAAGTGATTCCATGGAGAGACTTGAGAGCTGGTGCAGCAGCGCCTGATTGGTAAAGGGACCTGGGGCTCCCACAACAGCCAGACAGAATTTCATGGTGTTAGGAGAAGCCACCAAACATTGACTCCTTCTTTGGCTGCTGGTAACACCTAAGGTCCTGGGGAGAGGAGAATACGCTAACCTCCGTGACTCCACCCCAGGGACAGAATCTCAATTAATTCTCCGCAGCAGAAGAGAACAATCCATAAGTTTCACCAAGACCCTACGAAAGGATCTTGGGCAAAGGGAGGACAGGGAAGTGTTTAGGAGGAGCATTATTTATGGCTATATGTATACATATAGGGCCTAAGTCTAGCTGTATCCTCAGGGTTCCTTGCCAGAGCCTCCTGTCCTAGCCCATGGCTCTCCAGGACAACTGGAGGCATTTCTGTCAGGCTAAACAGCGCACAGACCCTTGACATCTGTAAGTGTTACTTCTCTCATTTACCAAGCTCATCCTCCGGTCCAAAGCCCAGCTCTAGGGCCTCATTCTCTGATAGTCAACTGGAGAAGCACACACTGCTTTCAGGGAAAACTCCACACGATTATACTGTATTTGCCATCGGAGCATTTCCCAGCTATGGTAGGATTACAGACAACTTTGACTTTCTTATTTATACCTTTTTATTTCCTAAGATGTTCATGGAGAATAATTATAATTTTCATAACAAGAAAATGTAATAAATCATTTTCATTAAAAAAAACCAATAAACTCACTTCTGAGTAATGTTTGTTCAGGCGGCATACTTTTCTTCAACAAAAATGAAATGTTCCTTTGAAAAGATTCATTTCAATTAAACAAAACTTGAAATTTTGCCAGTAATTAAGATATCACAAATCTATATAAAACAATGTAATAGAAGAGAATGTTGCCTTTAATCTAGCAAAACAGATATTCTTCTACTGACTAAGATGCTCTGAATTGAACGGAAAAAAAAAACCTAAGATAAATTCCCATTATTTTACTTCCCTATTGCTGCAGTAACAATTACCGCAGAGTTAGTGGCCTAACACAGACTCATTCTCTTACAGTACTGGAGATGAGAGATCTAAAATCAAGATGTCATCTATGGCCATAGCACCCTGAACACACTCGATCTCGTCTAAAATCAAGATGTCAGCAGGGCTGCATTTCTTCTGGAGATTTCAGAAGAGAATCTGTTTTCTTGCGTCTTTCAACCTCTAGAGGCCACTTGCAACCCTTTCTTGGCTCACGCCAACTTCCTTGTGTCACTACAAGCTTTTGTTTGCATCATCACATCTCCTACTGTTAACTCTGACCCTCTCTGTTATAGGGGCCTTGTGTTTATTTTGGGCCAACCCAGTTAATCCACAGTAAACTCCGCATCTCAAGATCCTTAACTTAATCACACCTGCAAAATACCCATTTCCATGTAAAGCCATGTCTTCACAGATTCTAGGGGTCAGGACCTGGATTTCTTTGGGGAAACCACTATCCAGCCTACCACACCCACCTTATATTTAAAATATGTTCTTATAAAGTAGCTCCCCAGATGTTACCAATATATCCAAAATTCCAAAATGGAAAATTCTACTGTAATTTTTTTAAAAAAAAGAACTGTTGGAGACTTCCTGGCGTAGGGGTTAAGAATCCACCTGCCAGTGCAGGGGACACGGGTTCGATCCTTGTTCCAGGAAGATCCCACATGCTGCAAGCAACAAAGCCCGTGCGCCACAACTGTTGAGCCTGTGCTCTAGAGCCCATGAACCACAAATATTGAGCCTGTGTACCACAACTACTGAAGCCCATGCACCTAGAGCCTGTGCTCTACAACAAGAGAAGCCACCACAATGAGGAGCCCATGCACCACAATGAAGAGTAGCCCTCCCTCGCTGCAACTAGAGAAAGCCCATGTGCAGCAATGAAGACCCAATGCAGCTAATAAATAAATAAATAATAAACAAATTTATAAAAAAAAACTGTCAAATCTCTTCACTTTTATATCTCAAACGTTTAGAAAATTAGCTGGATAATCTCAGATTTGAAGCCATTTGAATATTTACAAACATTTTATAATGTCTCCAGTGAATATTTGGACCTGTTTGTTTCCTAGAAGGAAAAAAGAAAGGAAAGGAGAAAATAAAAGAAATCCCTGCAGTGTGACAGAGGTAAAGCTCCAGAGTGCAGGTGAGAGTGCTGGTTTTGTCACTTATTAGCTATATGACTGTATCCCCCTGTATAAAACTGGTAATACTATTCCTGCCTTGCCTATCTGACAGGTTGGGGAAAGGATAAAATGAGATCATTGCAAACATAAGCTATTATTATCATCCTACAGCGTGAAGCATTTGAACTGTCATCCCACATTTTTAATTAGGATCGCAAGGAGAAACCCTTCAGTTTGGAGTTCATAGCTCAATTTCCCTGGAATTCAGACCATGGAGCATTCAATCTGAAATTTCTTCTATCTTCACATAGAGCCTTACAGGGGAAAAAATTGATTATCTTAAAAGTAAGAAGCATGTCTGTGGTATCTATGAACCTGATGATTTATTTAGTGAGGAGAACACAGTACATTTGTCAGTAAAGCTGGACTACTCTAGCATTATTTCTTCCACCTCCAAAAAATTTTTGTCAGGTTTTCACAGATCAAAAGTCACAAAACAAACAAAAAAAACAAAAAAACACCAAACTTGTCTTCCAATATCAGGATGGCCTGAAACACGTATTTTGAGTGCTCTCCTGTTCTCTGGGATAAAACCACTGCATTGTAAAATGTTTTCATTCATATAATAAAAATCAACTCGTTTCAACAACCTTAAACCTAGTTGCCTACATTTCCACCAATTATGGTTTGAACATAAAACTTCAAGAGCTTCTTTAATGAGTCACAATCATAACCGGCATTTTCTCCCCGCTTTTTTTGTGTAGACATGCTCCAGATTTCATCCCTTTAAGATCTAGATGATTCAGCATTTCCAGAAGAGCTTCTGAGAGTGAAGCTGGCAGTCAAGTGCAGGAATCAAAGATAGCTTTGTGTACCTTACAGAAAACCTGCTTCAACGTCTATTTAGTATTAGAGCCATCACATTTCTCTTGGACAAGATTGTCTGCATAAAGGTTTCTTGAGAAAGCCAGGGGATTAATTTACTTCTGCCACTGTGACTGACTGCAGAGCAGCTGTCAGGCAACTGAAGTGTCTCCAATCTCCTTCACAAATTACTCTAAATGGTTCTTAAGATAAACTTGCCAAGCCTGTTATGCCCAGCAGCTCTGACTGGAAAATGTGCGCTTGATTTAAATGAAAAACAAGAGGATCTGTTTGGGGTCTTCGTAATAAAAATGCCATGGTGCCTTTGTTGACTCTCAGGAAGCCACAGATGCATCATATATATCTAGAAAATAAGGAACCTGTTCTATGCACACTTCTATGTAGTTCATAATTTGGCAGCATAAAATTGAGCTTGTCTAAAGCAACAGACTGCAAAAGAAAGCTACCATGAGATTTCAGAAAATGTCAATAAAAAATAATCAGGTAATATTGTGAACCTTTTGTTTCCATCAGTTGTTCTTGATGCAAATAAATCCCACAGGAGAATAATATATTTCTTTCCTCCACTTTTTCAGAGAGGTAAGCTGTGTTCTTGCAGTAAAGAAATAAGTGCATTAACTATGGTGGATAATACACTGCCTAGATCATGAGGACGTTGTATAATAAATAATTTGAATTAAAGACAAAAAGCAGAGGTTTTGAAGGGAAAAACATTCATGAGATAAATCTGTTTATATAGGCTTTCCTTTTTATTTTTAACTTATGTAGTTGTGGATGTTTCCTTAAAGCGGTTTTTCATTGTTGATAATGTAAAGATCGTGGATGTCTTATTATGATTGACAGTGTAAATGAAGACTAAGAATGTCCTGAATAGCTGAGAGGGGATGTGAGCTAGAAGTAACCCAGGTCCTTAGTACAGGGCGGACTTTGTATGCTACCAGAGAACAAAAGGACCTCTTGACGAAGCAGCTATCAAAAGGGTCCTGAGAGCAGAGAACATTGGCAAGGAACGATATTATTTATTGTAAGAGTTATTGAGTATTACTGTTTATCAAGCACTGTAGTGGGTGATATACTAAGTAAGACAAGGTCTCTCTTTCTAAAGAGCTCAAAGTACACCAGGGGAAGAGATAAAGTTAACTCAGCATATCAAAACTCTTGGAACTCGGCTAAAGCCAGCTTTAGAGGAAGTGCTATTGTGTAAGTGCTAATATTAGGAAATAACAAAGGTTATAAATAATGATCTAAACTACAACCATGGAAGCTAAAAAGAACAAAAGAGAGTAAACTAAATACCAAATAAGTAAAAAGAAAAATAGAGCAGAAATCATTAATAGAAAACAAACAATAGAGAAAAAAAATCAGTATATTCAAAAGCAAATTATTTTAAAAGATCAATAAAATTAATTAAAAACTAGCCCAAATGATCCAAAAATTTTTTAAAAGAGGAAAATACAAATGTTCCATGTCAGAGGTGAAAGAGGAAACCTACAACAGAGCCTCTAGACATTAAAAGAATGATCAAGAGATATCATGAACATGATACCAACAAATTCAACAACAGTAAATGACACAAAACGAGCAAATCAAATTTTTCAAAGTAAAAGAAACTTGAACCTAGCCATTCATATCCAGCCAAATTTTCACTCCAATATGAGAGAGTAATAAAAAAAGAAGTTATCTCAGGCACAAACATCCTCAGAGGTTTTCTCACACAATGACTCCCACAATTCTTATTTCCTAATTATGACTCAAAAACCAGAACCGATAAGGACAAAGATATGTGTATCTTATTACATTAAAGCACAAAATGCATGGCAAAAACCACCACAAAGTGAAAAGATAAATGAGAAAAATATTTGCAACTTATAATACAAAGGATTATTATGGTTAATATATGAGGATCTTCTCAATATTGAAAAAAAAAATGAACAACCCAATAGAGAAATGGACAAAAGAAATGAAGAGACAGATCACAGAAAAAGAAATAGAAACGCCATTCAAACCATGAAAAAAACTCAACCTAGCTTATAAGAGTGCAAGTTAAAACTACACTGACATACAATTTCTTACCAAAAAGTAAAATGTTAAAAAATAATAATAATCAAGAAATATCATCAACATTATACCAACAAATTCAACAACCTGGACAAAATAAATGAATTCTTTGAAGGACACATATTATCAAAACTTACAGAAGAAGAAATAGAAGCTCTAAATATTTCTCTATATATTAAGTAAATTGACTTTATAGTTTAAAACATTCCCACAAAGGAAATTTCAGGCCCAGATGGCTTCATCTGTGAATGCTATTAAGTATTCAAGGAAGAAATAGTAGCAATCTTACACTAAATCCTTCAGAAAAATAAAGTGATGGTAGAACATATCCAAGTAATTTTGCCAGACCAGCGTAAACTAATATGAAAACCTGAGAATAACAGTGAAAATAAAGTTGAAAATCGATATCAATATCCCTCATGATACGCATATAAATACCCATTTAAAATTTACAAATCAAACCCAGAAATACATTAAAAAGATAATGTATGACGACAAAATCAGGTTTATCACATGAATGTAAGGTGTTAAACAAGCAGTGTTGGTTAATCAATATCTGTTAATTAATAAATGTAATTCACCAAATTAAAGAGGAAAATGTACAAAATCATCTCAATAAATGCAGAAAAAAAGTTAAAAATCAAAACCTGTTGGTGATAAAAAAAAAAAAACTCTCATTAAATCAAGAATACAAGGAAACTTCCTCAAACTGATAACATCTATGAAAAGCCTACATTTATCACCATACTTAATGGTGAACAGTTTTCTCCTAAGAAGAGGTACAACGCAAGGATATCTGGCTTCATCACTTCTATTTAACATTATACCGAATCTGGATATCGCAATAGAGCCAGAAAAAATGAAACATACAAAGATCAAAAAAGTAAAACTGTATTTTCAGATGATACAATTGTTTACATAAAAATTCCCAGGGAATTTAGGAAAACAACTATAAGAATTAGTAGACGAATTTAAAAGATAACAGAATACAAGGTTAATTATAAAATTTAATTGTATTTCTGTATACAAACAAATGGAAAATAAAATTTAGAAAACTATCATTGATAATAGCATCAAAAAATAAAATACTTAGAGATAAATGTAATGAAAGATGTGCACAATCTTTACACCGAAAACTTTAAAATATTGCTAAGAGAAATTTTAAAAATCAAAATGTGTGAAAAGATATACTATGTTTATGTATTGGGAAAAATCAATATTAAGATATCGATTGTCTCCAAACTGATTTGCAACAGGAGGGAAAGAGGCAGAGCACAGAAGGTAAATAATGAAGAAGAGGCTTAGCTATCGGGATGTGATAAAGCCCAGCTGGAACCAGCTGAAACCAAAGTGGCTTTGAGGATAGTTCCATCATTGATCTTTATCTCTTTATATCTTCACTGTAATACTATCATTCCCCATTATGCCATGACGGTTCTGAAACAGACTAGAAAAGGTCAAAACGTGAGCAGTGACCCAGTTCCTGGGAAATCCCACCCTTCCCCGAAACAGCAAGTATACTCCCCCTACTTGTTAGCCTAGGAAATTACTTAGCCCGTAAACATCAATGACCCCATGCCCTGGGGCCACGCTCGCTTTCTGAGAGGTTTCCCATTCTTCTTATGGAGTGTGTATCCCTCTAAATAAACTTGCTTTCACTTTACTCTGGCTTGTTCTTGAACTCTTCCCTACCCAAAGCCAAGAACCCTCGCTTGACAGTCCACCGTAAGGGCTCTTGTGGGTCCCAGGACTTGATACTTCCCTCTCCTGCAAGTTATAAAATCAATACGATATCAAGTCCCAGAAGGCTTTCTTGAAGAAACTGACAGGCTGATTCTAAAACTTATATGGAAATACAAAGAAACTAGAATCATCAAAACAATCCTGAAAAAATAAAAATGTCAAGACCCATACTACATGATTTCAAGAATTTCTATATAAGCAATCTTCTCCTCTGAAAAGAGACAGTTTTACTTCTTTTCTGATCTTTATGTCACAAAATTCTGTTTCTAGGATATATAAATAACTGTTACAAGTCAACATGAAAAAGAAAGCAATCCGAATAGAATTCAATGGGCAATAGGCAGGGATAAACCTTCACAAAGGAAGACACAAAAATGCAAATGAGCACGCGAAAAGGCGCTCAACCTAACATAGTAGGGAAATGCAAATTAAAACCACAATGAACTCCCATTACACATACACTAAAAGGCTAGAATTATACATTTGTTTAAAATTGACGGCCCCAAATATTGGTGAGGATGCAGAGCAACTGGAACTCACATATATTGCTGATTAGATTGTAAAATAGTTGTTGGGCTGCATCCCGCAGGCTGCAAGCCCTGTACCTGCCCAGGTTCAAGGCCGAAGAGAGAGGGGGAGTCAGCGGCGACAGAAACATCAGCAGTTTAATGGATGGGGGATCCTACTTACATTTCTGAAGCAACGCCCTGGAGCAACATCCCACGGTGCACGCAGACGGTGGGCAGAACACGGCGGCAGTCCACGCTCCCAGGAGGGGAAGGTTACCACTTATAGGGGGAATTGGTGTCAGGTTGGCTCATTGGTTACCGGGGAAACGAGCAGAGGGGCCCGCCCCTCACACCCCTTTGCTTAGCTAACAGGTGGAGATGTTCTGATTGAAAGGTTAGAACAATCACTAACTGGGGCAGAGGCAAGTTTATAGTTAGATCAGTCACGTGAGTAGGTAAAGCAGGCACTGGTGGAGCAGGGAATGTACAGAGAGCAAAACAGCCAGCTTGGGTGGCCTGATCACCCAGTGGTTCATCAGCTTTGAAAACTGTTTGCACTTTCTTATGATGTTATACATCTACCCTACGACCTGACAATTCTTCCCCTAGGCATTTACTCAGGGAAACAAAAATATATGCCCTCAAAAAGAATTGTACAAGAATGTTCACATTCAAAATTGCCAAAAGCTACAAATAACCCAAATGTCCATCAATAGGAGAAAGGATACACAAACACTGGTATATTTGTGCAAGAGAATGCTACTCAGAAATTTTTTTTTAAAAGGGATACTCTATGAATGCAGGCACCATTGTGGATGAATCACAAAAATATTATTCTAAGCCAAAGAATCCAAACGATATGATTTCATTTACATAAAATTATGACAACTAATAATTCTGAGAAAATAATTCCGATAGAAATCAGAATTGCCTCTGGGGGTTTGGGATTGTAGTTCACTGGGGAGGGACATAAGGGAGCTTGCTAGAGTAATGGAAAAGTGCTATTTCTTGTTAGCAGTGTGGGTTACAGGAAAACATGTATTTGCCAAACCTGATTTAACTTTATGTTTAAGATATGTGCATTACTCTGTATGTAAATTTAGACAGGTCTCAGGCAAAACGGTAAAATGTTAATATTTCTTAAATCTAACTGGTGAATATGCAAGTGGCTATTTATTAATCTCAATTTTTCTGCAATTTGAAATACAGAACTTTCAAAAATGAAGGAAACTAATATTTTCAGCGATTCTGAAAACTAGTTTTTTGGGATCTCCTGACAGCCACAAGGGAGCGCCAGAGAACACCAGGTGCCTGAAGGTTAATGGTGACTGAAGCAAGAATTGGAAAAGGCTACTTCAGAAAAAAACACACTTCCCTATTTTATCTGTTTACAAGGACAGGTAACTTTATATTCAGTCTTAGGTCTTGTATGATGAACAGAGACATTAATCTCTGACTGCAGTGAATACACAGCTTACTTAGGGTTTTCTAAATCTCAGTCAATAGTTGCAGGATAAATTAAATCTATAAAAAAGTCATTTGCTGAATATCAGCTACAAGGAGCAATGTCTTAGAAGAAATCAGTTCTAAATGCTATAGAAATAGTTCTCCTTAAATAAATACAGATTTTAAGAATAGTCAAGTGTGAATATGGTTTGAAATAAACCACAGCTGTACTGTTTTTGCTTTACTGATAGATGTGCCCCCTCCAAATTATTTTGTAAAATAAATTTTTTGTAAATCAATCACTTCCTATTCTCGTCAAAGTTCTGTGGCCGCAAGTAAGGTATAAAGTCATGTCACAAATAAATAAAACAGTTATTTCAGAGCTCTTATTTTCTCTAAACTGTCTTCATTATAATTTCTAGCATTTGTAGTTTCTCTTCCCCAACAGAGATTTATAAACCATCATTTAGTGGACACTTTCTGTGTAAACTCCCAGCCCTAAGGAGTCACAGTTGATGGGACCAGGGGTGGGAAGCATACTCACATAAGGGGCCCCAGTCTACTGGTCTGAGGGGTGGGTGGAGCTAACATTGGAATGCAGTATTGATTCATTCTGTTGCTCTGGTGGCTGGAGCATTAATGTATAAACTTGTTGAAAGCAGCATTTTTGACCCTGTGGCCTGGGAAGCAGAGACAGCCAGTTGACAGTGAGAGGGAAAAGTAAAGCAACAGACAAGCAAGAAGGAAATCCTGAGGGAAAGGTTCTAGGTCCCTTGGTTCCTGACGTTCAGCTGGAACTCTCCTAACTCTCTCCCCATTTTCAGTTATGCTAGTTCAAAGAGGCTGCTGTAATGGCAAACCCCACATACCTAGACTTGTGTTATTATTAGGGAGAAAATGTATATATCTCTGATCTCAAATCATCTGTAATTTCTAACATTTCAACTTCTGCTCCCCCGAAATTAACATCTGAAAATAGTTATAAAGACCCCTCCCTGGTGGAAGACTGTAAACTCATCATCCCTTAGGTAATCCTTGATGTGACGAAGCTCCCAATTGGACACACTGAGTATTTTGTTTAAAGGAGATCAATGCTATACACACCCAATACCATTCTAGAGCTCTTACAATGTGTTCAGACCCTCTTCTAAATACGCTAGCTGGGTTATCTCAGTTTATCCTCACAACCACTCAGTGAAGCAGGTAGAATTATAACCACACTAAGGATGAGAAAAGGGGGGCACAGCAAGAGTTTAGTGACTCACCCACAGTTAGTCATGGTGGATCAGGCACTCAAGCCAGGTGGTCTGACCAAGGCCTGGCTCTTAACCACTTTACCACTGTGTGGAGGTGCCATAAGTTATTGTTTCACTTCCTATGCATTTAAACTGTAGATTATGGTGTTGTTATAGGAGAAACTGGAGGAGGGGAAGAGGAAAAAAAAACAGAAAAGATAATTGATGGCCATTACTTTCATTTGCCTTCATCTTGGATCATAATGTAAAATCACTAACAAGTGTGCATGGCTGCAGTGTCTTTCAAGGTACCTTCCTACCACAAAAGGGCAGAAAGTTCATGTTATCAGATGGACCACAGGGAAAGGGCACACTGTGGCTTGGAATGTCACACTCCTCAATTTCACTAACCTTTCACATCAGTGAGTAGGGACTGGAGAAAAATGAGATGCTATGGTTTAGTAACCACTGAGCAAGGTGTAGGTGGGAGAAATGTTTAAAGGGTTAAAACACCAGCCATCCTGACTGCCTCAATTTCCTTGCAATTCCATATTTAAGTTATCAAAGGAATTAACCTGACCCACAATCCCAGCAAGAAGGCAGGCATATCTGTGTTGTCAGTATTAGAGACGAATTAGTATTATAAAAAATTAATAAACAGAAAGTTTAATTAAATAGAGTTGGGAGACCAGAAGGGGGAGCTCTCACACCCTGTGATGATAGCAGAGCCCAACTGGAAGAAGAAACATTCCTCTTCTTTCCTGGCCAGGAATCAGCCATTGAAAAGCTGTGGACTCGGTTTACTGCACCCCTCCCAACTTCCTTTCTCTCCAAAAAGTGTTCTTCCCTTGCTGTGGGGGGTTTGCACATAGCTCTCTATGGTTGCAAACTCCAAATTGCAATTCTCTGTTGATCCGGAATAAACCCATTTTTGCTGGACAAATAGCTGGCAATCTATTTGTTTCAGGTCAACAGTATCATTTAGAATTATCTTCATTTCTCACAGACTTCACTCATTTCTCCCTCTCTCCTGATGCTTACTGAATAAAAGATATTAAATAGATGTATTGTTTAGGATGGTAAGAAATTCATAACCCAGTGTCTTCCAGTGTGGCATTAAAATTCTAATAAAAAAAGGAAACACTTCATAATAGTACTGAAAATTAAAATAAAAACTTTTCTACAAGTGGAGAGAAATTTACACTAATTATGATCTATGGAAGATGCTGCTTCATTTATCCCAAAGAATAAGGGGAAAATTATATTGGAAAACAGTTTAATAAAGAACCAAATGAAAATAATTTTTATTTCCAAAGAATATCTTCAAAAAGATGCAAAAAGGCATGACCTCTAAAAAATGGAAGTGGAAAAACATAAGCAGAAGACAAAGATGAAGGGGAAAATAAAAGAGACATCTCTGAACATTGAAGGAGCATAAAGGAACATAAAATGGAGCATAAAGTAAAAATTTGATGAATTTTACTCCATGCAAAAAAGTTTAACTTCACAAACCAAATAAAATACACACAACAAGCTGTGGCAATTATTGGCAGTGTATATGATGAAAAATGATTAATAGCCTAACTTTGTAAATAGCTCTAACAAATCAACAAGAAAAATACCACAAGAAAAAAAGAAACTACAAAATAATGATGTAAGAAATGCAATATCTGGTAAACATAAAAGAATTCAATCCATCTAATAATCAAAGATATGCAAATTATCATTCAGTGAGATATTCTTTTTACATTTATCTAATCAAATGAAAATGATGATGATATTACAAGGGTGAGATGAAAGCGATCCTGTCATACAATGCTAGCCTGAAAAAAATTATTACAACTTTATGAAAGGTAACTTTGCTCTGTAAATCACAAGCCTTAAAATATTTCATAATCTTGAAACTTTAAACTTCAAGGGAATTTGTACTTGGGAAACAATCAAATTCTCACCAACACGTACATGTCAGGAGTTCAAGCTGGCAGTATTTCTAAGAGCAAAATATTTGGAAACTATGTTTTTAATAATTAGTATTGGTTAAATAACTTTTGTATATAATTATGAAAAATATTTTATGACTGTTAAAAATTGTGTCCTTGAATATTATTCAGCCATAAAAAGGAATGAAATGGAGTTATTTGTAGTGAGGTGGATGGACTTAGAGACTGTCATACAGAGTGAAGTAAGCCAGAAAGAGAAAAACAAATACTGTATGCTAATTCATATATAATATATGGAATCTAAAAAAATGTTACTGATGAACCCAGTGACAGGGCAAGAATAAAGATGTAGATGTAGACAATGGACTTGAGGACACGGGGCGGGGGTGGGGCAGGGAAGCTGGGATGAAGTGAGAGAGTAGCATTCACGTATATACACTACCAAATGTAAAATAAATAGCTAGTGGGAAGCTGCTGCATAAAACAGGGAGATCAATCGAGGATGGGTGAGGACTTAGAGGGGTGGAATAGGGACAGTGGGAGGGAGTCACGGGAGGGAGGGGATATGGGGATATATGTATAAATACAGCTGATGCACTTCGTTGTACAGTAAAAACTGGCACAACAGTGTAAAGCAATTATATTCCAATAAAAAGCTTAAAAAAAAATCGTGTCCTTGAATCACCTGGTGAAAACGTTCATCTTGTAATATTAATTCAGAAAAGTGGAACCAAACAAACAAATTAAACAAAATTAAAATTTTGTCACAAAAAAATTATAAATATATTACATCTATGAAGAGAGTAAAGGCTGAAAGGAAATACATCAAAATGATTTTTAAAAAGTGGTTATATTGGAGAGAATCAAGATGGTGGAGTAGGAGGACATGCGCTCACTCCCTCTTGCAAGAGCACCGGAATTACAACTAACTGCTGAACAATCATCAACAGAAAGACACTGGAACTCACCAAAAAAGACACCCCACAACCAGAGACAAAGGAGAAGCCACAGTGAGATGGTAGGAGGGCGCAATCGTGTTAAAATCAAATCCCATAAATGCTGCGTGGGTGACTCACAAACTGGAGAACAGTTATACTGCAGAAGTCCACCCACTAAAGTGAAGGTTCTGAGCCCCAGGCCAGGCTTCCCAACCTGGATGTCCAGCAATGGGAGGAGGAATCCCCAGAGAATCAGACTTTGAAAGCCAGTGGGATTTGATTGCAGACCTCCACAGGACTGGGGGAAACAAAGCCTCCACTCTTGGAGGGCACACAAAAAAGTGTGCTCACCATGACCCAGGGGGAAGGAGCAGTGACCCCATAGGAGACTAAACTAGACCTACCTGCTGGTGATGGAGGGTTGCCCGCAGAGGTGGGGGACAGCTGTGGCTCACCAAGGAGACAGGGGCACTGGTGGTAGGGGTTCTGGGAAGTGCTCACTGGCAAGAGCACGCCCAGAGTCTGCCATTAGCCCCACCAACAAGCCTTTAATCTCCAGTGCTGGGTAGTCTCAGGCCAAAAATCCAACAAGGTGGTAAAACAGCCCCACCCATTGACAGACAAGCAGATTAAAGTTTCACTGAGCTCCGCCCACAAAATCAGATTAAAGTTTTACTGAGCTCCACCCACCCAGCCCAACCCACTATCAGTTCCTTCCATCAGGAAGCACCCATGAGCCTCCTAGATAGCTTCCTCCACAAGAGGGCAGACAGCAGTATCAAGCCGTATCAACAGTATTTCATCTTGTGGAACTGAAAACCACAGCCACAGAAAGATACAGAAAATGAAAAGGCAAAAGACTTTGTACCAGATGAAGGGACAGGATAAAACACCAGAAAAACAACTAAATGAAGAGGAGATAGGCACCCTTCCAGAAAAAGAATTCAGAATAATGATGGTGAAGATGATCCAGGACTTTGAAAAAAGACTGGATGCAAAGATTGAAAAGTTGCAAGAAAAGTTTACCAAAGACCTAGAAGAATTAAAGAGCAAACAAACAGAGATATGCAACACAATAACGGAAATGAACAATATACTAGAAGGAACCAATAGCAGATTAACTGAGGCAGAAGGGTGAATAAGTGATCTGGAAGACAGAATGGTGATAATCACTGATGCGGAAAAGAATAAAGAAAAAAGAATGAAAAGAACTGAAGACAGCCTAAGAGACCTTTGGGAGACATTAAATGCACCAACATTCTCATTATAGGGGTCCCAGAAGGAGAAGAGAGAGAGAAAGGACCCAAGAAAATATTGGAAGAGATTATAGTTGAAAACTTCCCTAACATGGGAAAGGAAACAGCTACCCAAGTCCAGGAAGAACAGAGAGTCCCAGGCAGGAGAAACCCAAGGAGAAGCACGCCAAGGCATACAGTAGTCAAAGTGACAAAAATTAAAGACAGAGAAATGTTATTAAAAGCAACAAGGGAAAAATGACAAATAGCATACAAGGGCACTCCCATAAGGGTAACAGCTGATTTCTCAGCAGAAACTCTGCAAGCCAGAAGGAAGTGGCATGATATATTTCAAGTGATGAGAGGGAAGAACCTACAACCAAGAATACTCTACCCAGCAAGGATCTCATTCAGATTCGGTGGAGAAATCAAAAGCTTTACAGACAGGCAACAGCTAAGAGAATTCAGCACCACCAAATCAGCCCTACAACAAATTCTAAAGGAACTTCTCTAAGCGGGAAACATAAGAGAAGAAAAGGACCTACAGAAACAAAAACAAAACAATTAAGGAAATGGTAATAGGAACATACATATTGATAATTACCTTGAATGTAAATGGACTAAATGCTCCAACCAAAAGACACAGGCTGGCTGAATGGATACAAAAACAAGACCCATATATATGCTGTCTACAAGAGACCCACTTCAGACTTAGGGACACATATAGACTGAAAGTGAGGGGATGGAAAAAGATATTCCATGCAAATAGAAATCAAAAGAAAGCTGGAGTAGCGATACTCATATCAGATAAAATAGACTTTAAAATAAAAAATGTTACAAGAGACAAGAAAGGACACTACATAAAGATCAAGGGATCAATTCAAGAAGAAAAGGTAACAATTATAAACATATAAGCACCCAACATAGGAGCACCTCAATACATAAGGCAAATGCTAACAGCTATGAAAGAGGAAATCAACAGAAACACAATAATCGTGGGGGACTTTAACACCCCACTTACACCAATGGACAGATCATCCACACAGAAAACTAATAAGGAAACACAAGCTTTAAATGACACAATAAACCAGCTTGATTTTATAGATATCTATAGGACATTACATCCAAAAACAGCAGATTACACATTCTTCTCAAGTGCACATGGAACATTCTCCAGGATAGATCACATTCTGGGTCATAAATTAAGCCTTGGTAAATTTAAGAAAATTGAAATCGTATCAAGCATCTTTTCTGACCACAACGCTATGAGATTAGAAATCAATGACAGGAAAAAAACTGTAAAAAACACAAACACATGGAGGCTAAACAATACGCTACTAAACAACCAAGAGATCACTGAAGAAATCAAAGAGGAAATCAAAAAATACCTAGAGAAAAATGACAATGAAAACACAATGGTCCAAAACCTATGGGATGCAGCGAAGGCAGTTCTAAGGGGGAAGTTTATAGCAATACAATCCTACCTCAAGAAACAAGAAATATCCCAAGTAAACAATCTAACCTTAGACCTAAAGAAACTAGAGAAAGAAGAGCAAACAAAACCCAAAGTTAGTAGACAGAGAGAAATCATAAAGATCAGAGCAGAAATAAATGACATAGAAACAAAGAAAACATTAGCAAAAATCAATAAAACTAAAAGCTGGTTCTTTGAGAAGATAAATAAAATTGATAAACCTCTAGCAAGACTCATCAAGAAAAAGAGGGAGAGAACTCAAATCAATAAAATGAGAAATGATATAGGAGAAGTGACAACGGACACCGCAGAAATAAAAAGCACCATAAGAGACTACTACAAGTAACTATATGCCAATAAAATGGACAACCTGGATGAAATGGACAGATCCATAGAAAGGTATAAACTTCCAAGACTGAATCAGGAAGAAATAGAAAATATGAACAGACCAATCACAAGGAATGAAATTGAAACTGTGATTACAAATCTCCCAACAAACAAAAGTCCAAGACCAGATGGATTCACAAGTGAATTTTATCAAACATTTAGAGACAAGCTAACACTCATCCTTCTCAAACTCTTCCAAACCATTGCAGAGGAAGGAACACTCCCAAACTCATTTTATGAGACCACCATCACCCTGATACCAAAACCAGAGAACGATACTACAAAAAAAGAAAACTACAGACCAATATCACTGATGACTTTAGATGCAAAAAGCCTCAACAAAATACTAGCCAACAGAATCCAACCACACATTAAAAGGATCATACACCATGATCAAGTGGGGTTTAATCCCTGAAATGCAAGGATTCTTCAATATATGCAAATCAATCAATGTGATACACCATATGAACAAACTGAAGGATAAAAACCACATGATCATCTCAATAGTTACAGAAAAAGCTTTTGACAAAATGCAACACCCATTTATGGTAAAAAGTCTCCAGAAGGTGGGCATAGAGGGAATCTACCTCAACATAATAAAGGCCATATACAACAAACCCACAGCAAACTTCATTCTCAATGATGAAAAACTAAAAGCACTCCCTCTAAGATCAGGAACAAGACAAGGATGTCCACTCTCGCCACTACTATTCAACATAGTTTTGGAAGCCCTTGCCACAGCAATCAGAGAAGAAAAAGAAATAAAAGGAATCTAAATTGGAAAAGAAGAAGTAAAATCGTCACTGTTTGCAGATGACATGATACTATACATAGAAAATCCTAAAGATGACACCAGAAAACTACTTGAGCTAATCAATGAATTTGGTAAAGTTGCAGGATACAAAACTAACATGCAGAAATCTCTTGCATGTCTATACACTAATGATGAAAGATCAGAAAGAGAAATGAAGGAAACAATCCCATTCACCATTGCAACAAAAGGAATAAAATATCTAGGAATAAACCTAACCAAGGAGGTAAAGACCTGTACTCAGAAGACTATAAGACACTAATGAAAGAAATCAAAGATGACACAAACAGATGGAGGGACATACCATGTTCTTGGATTGGAATAATCAACATTGTGAAAATGACTGTACTACCCAAAGCAATTTACAGATTCAATGCAATCCTGATCAAATTACCAATGGCATTTTTCACAGAACTAGAACAAGAAATTTTATAATTTGTATGGAAACACAAAAGACCCCAAATAACCAAAGCAATCTTGAGAAGGAAAGACAGAGTTGGTGGACTCAGGGTTTCTGACTTCAGGCTATACTACAAGGCTACAGTGATCAAGACAGTATGGTACTGGCACAAAAACAGACATATAGATCAATGCAACAGGATAGAAAGCCCAGAGATAAACTATGATCAACTAATCTATGACAAAGGAGGCAAGGATACACAATGGAGAAAGGACAGCCTCTTCAGTAAGTGGTACTGGGAAAACTGGACAGCTACATGTAAAAGAATGAAATTAGAACACTGCTTAACACCATACACAAAAATAAACTCAAAATGGATTAAAGACCTAAATGTAAGGCCAGACACTATAAAACTCCTAGAGGATAACATAGGAAGAACACTCTTCAACGTAGATAACAGCAAGATCTTTTTTGATCCACCCCCTAGAGTAATGGAAACAAAAACAAAAATAAATAAGTGGGATCTAATGAAACTTCAAAGCTTCTGCACAGCAAAGGAAACTATAAGCAAGACGAAAAGACAACCCTCAGAATGGAGGAAAATATCTGCAAATGAATCAACAAACAAAGGATTAACCTCCAAAATATATAAATAGTTCATCCAGCTCAATATCAAAAAAACAACCCAATCAAAAAATGGGCAGAAGACCTAAATAGGCATTTCTCCAAAGAAGACATACGGATTGCCAAGAAGTACATGAAAAGCTGCTCAACATCACTCATTATTAGAGAAATGCAAATCAAAACTACAATGAGGTATCACCTCACACCAGTTAGAATGGGCATCATCAGAAAATCGACAAATAGTAAATGCTGGAGAGGGTGTGGAGAAAAGGGAACGCTCTTGCACTGCTGGTGGGAAGGTAAATTGATCCAGCCACTATGGAGAACAGTATGGAGGTTCCTTGCAAAACTAAAAATAGAGTTACCATATGACCCAGCAATCCCACTCCTGGGCATATACCCAGAGAACACCATAATTCAAAAAGACACATGCACTCCAACGTTCATTGCAGCACTATTTACAATAGCCAGGTCATGGAAGCAACCTAAATGTCCATCAACAGATGAATGAATAAAAAAGATGTGGTACATGTATACAATGGAATATTACTCAGCTGTAAAATGCAATGAAACTGGGACATTTGTAGAGACATGGATGGACCTAGAGACTGTCATACAGAGTGAAGTGAGTCAGAAAGAGAAAAACAAATATCGTATATTAACACGTATATGCGGAATATAGAAAAATGGTACAAATCAACCAGTTTGCAAGGCAGAAATAGAGACCCAGATGTAGAGAACAAACATATGAACACCAAGGGGGGAAAGCGGGGAGGGTTGGTGGGAAAATGAGTTGGGAGATTGGGATACCAAATTGTACACTCTAGATATATGCAGTTTATTGTATGTTAACTGTATCTCCATAAAAGTTCTTAAAAGAAAAAAGTGGTTATATGTGTTTTGGAGAGGAAAATTACAGATGTCTTTTTTTTTTTAAATATATTTCTGAATTTTCTAAATTATCTGTAAGGAACCTGTGCTACTTTTATAATCAGAGACTATATTCGAAAAATCTCAGTGATGGTAAAAAACAACTAATATATTCTTCACTCAACTATGCAGAAAAATATGAGTAAACTATATAAGTAAAACCATCTGCTACTATATTGTTTGGTAGAAACAGCTACATGTTCCCTTTGTCGTTCAAGAGTACCTGTCACAGCCTAAAATGCTCCCTGCCATGCAGTTAACGAGGTTAACGACCTGTTTTTGTAATTTTCTTTTTCTAGGACAAAATGGCTGTGATCTCTGATGGTCCTCAGAAAAGACACCTCCTTGTAATTTTAGCCTTTCTCCTAAACATCATTTCTGTCATTAGTTTCACTATCACACTTTTCATAGTGAATATAACAGGGCTACCTTTGTTTACTCAACTCTTCAGAAGCTCTGCAAAATTTAATAAAATAGCAAACATATATATCCAGAAACCATTTTAGAAAATTAAATGCAATTTTCACAAATTTGGTAAATTGGAGTCCAGGCACTGCTTTGAACGCTGATGAAAGCAGTAATTTCTGTTCGGAGCAACGCTGTGCCTGGTTTAAGTTTCTGCAACTATCACTATAAAAGTTGTCTTAAACACCTTATTCCACTAGATGGCAGACGTGGGACGCTACATGTAACAAATTGAGTAACTTCTAAACAATAATCCCTAAGAAAAAATAAGACCATGAGAAGGTAAAATGAGGTTGAAAATACTAACATGAGGGAATATAAACAAGCAAAGGGGATATATTTAAAAATCACAGATAATACTAACAATGGAAAAAAAATTATCTCCCCTATTTGAACATGTGCAATTTCAGTGTATAACTCACTCCCTTTCATACTTTGCTTTCTTTAATCAAGAAACATTAAAAAAAAATCTTTGAAGAAGAAAGAGAGGTAACTAATCAACCTTGAAAAGGTAACGCTGAAATGTCTTAGAGTATGACAAGTCAATTCAAAGTAAATAATTTTTGGATATCAATTAATACCATTATCTCTGTTCCTGCTAGTAATGATCCAGTCACTTTTCCATTCAGCACACATCGGTGGCTGTCCCTGGCAGGCACTAGGTGATCCAGATTTTAAGCAACACTATAACTTGTGCATTCCACAATCCTGTTTTACCAATGATTAACTGAGCTCCCCCACCCTCGCCCAAAGGATGGTGTGATTCATTAGGTTATCCAGCGAGTCAGTAGCTGAGAGCTCATTCCTAAACTCCTCTGCTGCGCTCTCCCCTGGGTGAAGTAGCAGAGAATAGGCTGGTCCCAGTGGGGCATTTTCTGAGTCCCACCATCGTTGTACCATCACTGAACAGTATCTAGAGGATGAACATACTCATTTGTTAAAAACTCAGTTCTCACAATTGCTATTTCATTCCTTTTATAAATACTTCTTGAATTTCTACTCTGCCCTAAGCACTCTGTTGGGTTAAGATATAAAGTTAGTCACTGTTCTCCAGAGCTATAATCTGGTAAAAGAAGGAAGGGAGGAAGAAAGGGTGACCTGTAGTGTGTGGAGAGCACCCTGCCTCGTGATCTCAGAATCATAATCCAGGACCCACAACCGAGGGGTGGGTGTGAGAGACCACAAAGCCCTCCATCACAGGTAAAGAGGAGCAGTCAAATACCAAATCCAGGTTTATCTGACTGCACAGCCCACAGCTTTAAGTTCTGGGCTACTTTATATATACTCTGTGAAAAGCAGTATGTTATGCTTCTAGGATCACTCACTCTAATAAGAAATATGTCTTTTCCTCAAACTACTTATAATGTAGCAATAAGGATAAGGCATATATAAATAAGTATATATACCATTTAGAAAGTGCTGTCTAAATAAAAAAAGGATACAAATGAATTTGCATACAAAATAGAAATAGACCCACAAACACAGAAAAACTTATGGTTACCAAAAAGGAAAGGTGGGGGTCCAACTCGAAGATGGAAGATGCCTTAGAGGACTGGGGCGGGGAGGGTGGGGGGGACTCGAGGGGGGGGGAGTCGAGGGAGGGAGGGAATACGGGGATATGTGTATAAAAACAGATGATTGAACTTGGTGTACCCCCAAAAAATAATAAATAAATAATTAATTAATTAATTTAAAAAAAGAGGAAGGGTGGGGGGAGGGATGAATTAGGAGGCTGGGATGAACATATACACACTACGATATAGAAAATAGATAACCAAGGACCTATTGTACAGCACAGGGAGCTATATTAAATATTTTGTAATAACCTGTAAAGGAAAAGAATCTAGAATAAAATAGATATACATGTATGTATACCTGAGTCACTTTGCTGTACACCTGAAACTAACACAACACTGTAAGTCACCTCTATTTCAATTTAAAAAAAAAGAAAGAAGTTCTGTTTGTAAATGTTCTAGGGAGGCCAGAAAGGTGATGTTGTTTATAACCGGGGAGAATCAGTAGAGTCTATGCACAGGTGACACTGAGGGGACCTTGAAGGGTGGACAGGTGCTGGACTTGTGATAATGGGCAAAAGCAATGGCCCAGGAGTCATGGACTAGGCAGAGGGAACAGTGGACAGTTCAGAGCCATCAGAATGAAGGGTTACTTATTAATTGAAAATAAACATTCATTGAGCATCTACTATCCTCTTGGCACTCTTTCAGACTCAGAATTTAGCAGTGAACAAACTTGTTTTTCTTTAAAAACCCCTGCATCTGTGGCATATTATAAATAAGTGAGTAAAATATGCAATATGTCAGAAGATGGTAAACAAATAAAAATGACTAGCCAGAGAAGGAGATGTGCTGGGGGAGACCAGAGACCTCAAGGAGGAGGAGAAGGAGAAGGATAAGCATTCCAGTAGAGGGAACAGTACACGCAAAAGCCCTGAGATAAGAATACACAAAAGAAATAGAGGGAAAGATAAACTGGGCAAAATAAAGAAAGACCACCATATTGGCATAGATCGTGATATTCTGATGACAGCTAAGACAGTTCCCAGATTTAACTGTGGCTTGCATCCAGAGACGGCTTTTCCTAAATGTATTTGGACTCAGAAACCTGCCTGAAGAGTAGACTATCTTGCGTCCTTTTCATTCTGACAATAGAAGGACAATTCTCCTCCTAAGGGTGATCCTATAATCAGGGTAGAGAAGCAGTTTAATTCTTGAGTACATTTCCTGGAAGGAGGGGATGTATCTGATGAAATGTGAAGGTAGGTGGTTTACAGGGCAGCAACGATGACCCTGGTTTTCCAGCCAGACTGAGGAGAGGTTCTGGAAAGCTCTTGGAACTGTGCGTGATGACAGCGTACCTGATCAGAGTCAACACTGACTATGTTTTGTCAGCTTCTACGTCACAACAGTTAGCACTCGCTGCTGTGCAAGTGCCCGTGTTTGCCCGTGCTCATGTCCAGGTCTGACTTGTGCCAGCGACGTCCTTGCACAGTGTCCCCATGTCACAATCAGGTCCGCATTGAGTCAGTCCTCACCGGTGGGTGGACCAGGCTCAGTGTGGCCTTGCCGTCTTCTCTGGCTTCCAAACCATCTTCACCATGATGGTGCACATTCATAGCAAGAAACAGAAAGTAAGAAGTAGGGAAGATAAACAAAGATAAAAATTTGCAATTCGAGATGGCAGACTGGTCATGTATCTTTCTCTCTTCTCCCCTCCCAAGACACTACTTTAATTCATGCTAATTGAATGATTCACCTCGTTATTCCAAAGAAAATTACTCATTTAAATTAGGCCATTTGTGAACCCCAGCAGTTGAGATCACTGATGCCTTTGGGCTGAAGTAAAAGCTGGAAGCAGAGGGTAGCCCTGCAAGGACTTAAAACTGAGAAGCACTTGTTTTCTCAGAAGGGGGAGGATGTGCAGCAGAAACCCACTCCTGTCGTCAGGCCTTGGGATGGCAGGTCACTGTCTGATGTGGCTTTCTGTGCGTTTCCTCTTAGGACCCTTACTCTTTTCAGTGCTGGTTTGGGAATGAAATTAAGTTCCAGTTATTTCATGAATGCTACCAACAAACTCATCAGCAGCACTAAACCACCTGAGCACCCAAGGATAAAGGACTCTCCCTGAGTCTCTGTAATTGGTTCTTATCCTTGCACTGAAATCACTAATTGAGACTGAATTGCTTGTGCAAAAACTCGGTAGAAATCACCTAATGGCATTCATTTGCTGGGTCAAGAAGGTAGTGACTCTTTATTTTATTCTTCTACGAAACACTGTAATCCTTTTAGTCTTGCTCCTTCAAGACTTCATCTAGCACAATATTTGTATTTCTTATTAGTAAAACAGGGAGATGTCATGAATATAGAAAGAGAAGGATGTCAGGCAACTGCCAGTTACATCTTCATGAATGTTGGACTGAATTTCAGGACATAAATTTTAAATTCTAACAAATAATCAGAACAATCAAAATTTAGATAAACCTTAACTGTCTAAATTTTTAAAATGCTATTGAATAACATATTATCAATAATGTGGAATAGGATAATATAAGCATTAGCATCTAGCCCATTACTTAAATTTACTGACTAGATATCTTTTTACCTAACTAAATATTTATTTCAAAGGAAAGTGAATATTTTCTTTGTCATCCAAACTGTCTTTCTATATTGTACCCAAATATGTACCTGAACGTATCCTCATCAAGAATCTCTATGTACCATGCTTTAAAATTTGCTGTAAAATAAATCTATAAAATAAATACTTATGTACTTGAACAGAGGTGTCAGTACAAGTAGATGCTGAGGTAATATCAAAGGATTGAATTACAATGTTGAATTAAGAAGTTTGATACAGAAAATATAAGACAGTAGACTTTTTTTCTTGGATAAAGACAAGGCAGTCTTAAAAGGTATAGAGGAAAATTTTGAAAATACTAGAACTTTAAACCTTGCAGAGAGCAAATTGTTTTAAATGTTGCAAAAACGTGTTATAAAAATTAAAATGTAAGTATCAAATTAAGTGAAAATATTTCCATTTTACATAAAAGACAAAAGATCAGAATCCAGAACATATATAAAGAATAAAAACCACCTCCCCAAAAAGGATCAAATAATAGATACAGCAACTCTCAGATAAGGAGAAAGTATAAATCCACAGGTGCCCCTCCTTGTTAAAGTTTAGAGAATTAGATATTAAATATCAATAATACTTCCTTTCTTACACAGCAATTTTTAAAAATTTGATAATATCAAGATTTGACAATGGTGTCAGAAAACAGTTACATATGCCATTGGCTTTATAAATAGGTACAGCCGCAGAGAAGGACCATATGTCTGAATTTGCCTAAGACTTAGTAAATCCCTCCTTTGAATCCATCCCTCAAAAAGATTTGCAAATACCCACAAGAAGATATATTCAAGGATAAGTCCAGAATGTTTGTATGGCAAAACACGTATTCAGTGAAATGCTATTTCTCCATGTGCTTAATAGATATTAAGCAAAAAAGGATTTACCAATCATGTATGTTGAGGAAATCCTAAATTAAATCAAATTGATCAGATTTCATTACTGTGGGATTCCTCAGTGCATTACGGGCATTACTCTGCACTCTTTGTTTCAGGGGGCCTGTAGCAGACAGCACTTCCCACACTTACTGAACCACGAAAATCACACAAGGAATTGGGGCTTTAGGGAATGAGCTTTCGGAGATGCTGAGCTACTTGATGGTGCAAAACGGGGGGGAGCTCTTTCCACTAAAGGGTCAGTGGAGTGGTAGGCTCTACAACTTCGTGGTCAGGCAGACTGAGCAATGCGTAGACAAGGAAGAAATAAGGCACTGTAGATTTTTCTTTAGGAATGTCCAGAGAAGTAGGGCTGGAGATAGAGGGCAGTGTGGGATTTAGGGCAGGAGTCTCCTGTTTTGTATTGCTTTATTTGTGGGTTGTTTGTTTGTTTCTATTTTTTGCTTGCAGTATGAAAGACACGTGTTTGTTTGTACGTAGCTGGAAGTGATCCTGTAGAGGGGCAGAATTTCAAAATACAAACACACCAGGGGACATGTGCATTCCTGAGAGAGGAAAACATTAATTAGCCTTGCCCAGGGACAGGGCAATTCCGACAGCTAATGGAAGGTTTTGGAGTATGGACCCAGATAGATCAGTAAATGAAGAAAGGAAATTATAACTCAAATACAGGTTAATGTATTATTTTGTACTTTTTTCAATACAGTAGATGGTAAGGTGATCTTCTATGAGGGAAAGGAAAGCCAGTGTGCCAGGGTTGATGCGGGAGAGGACAGTTGAACAAAGCACTTGCAGGCAGGAAGGGGGATAAGCTACTTCATTTTTCTTTCATCTCTTCAGTTTGGCACCAATATTTCCCTTATTTTTCACTCATTTATAGTTTGTTATGAATTGCTTTTTATTAAAAATAACCAAAAAACAAAACAGAAACGTCCAGATTAGTTTATTTTACAGAGAAAGCGATATGATCAATAAAGACAGTGAAGAGGAGCAAGAGGAGGCAGTTGAAGGAAAGGGATGGATATTTTCTTTGGGGGGAAGGTATAGCAAAGATTTTTTTTTAAAGAACAATAGTAAAGGTAGTAAAATTGTAAACAGTGGTGAAAATAGTAACCAATAGAGGGTCTTGATGACCTCTGCATCCAGAGGGTGGGTGAAATAATACATATGGATGCCACTAGAATTTTCAAATATTGTTCTGAGCTCCTAATCAAGCAGACCACTTAAAACCATTTCTTCTCCGGAAAATAAAAAGCGCTCAAAATCCGGGGGCACACTGTTAGCACCACAGCTCTCCACAAGAGGGCAGCATGTCCTCAGTTTTGAATGGATTTTGTGCCCTTTCCCTTCTCGAGATGATTTTTTTCCTTTTCACGCAGACTGAGGCTAAACACAACGTGTTTGTTTCGTCTGGGAACATTGCTGTGAACATAACACATTCCTCCCCTATGAAGGCACAGGTGAGATGTTATTGGACACATGCTCACCATTTGCAGGAACACAGACCTGACATGCATAAAGAACAGGTTAAATGACAATGGGGACAGTGGAGAAGCCGTTTGAGATTACGTAGTTTCATTCTACACAAGCTGGCAGAATTTTCCTCTTTAACAAGCACTGTTCACCTTCAGAAAATCTATCTACCTCTCTTAGGTGAGTATACATTCACCAAAACCGGAGAGCAACATATACTGCTTAAGTAAAACCATGATGGATGGGTGTACTGTTTTCCAAGCTTAAAAATTATGTATGTAATTTCTTTGAGACCTTGCTTCCAATATAAATATTATATTACAATGTTTTAATCTTTACTAAATACCAAAAAGGTGCTCGGTTCTATAATTCACACCAAAAATAAAGTTAAATGGAGGGTACTAATAATATAAGAACCCAACTATAATTTCTTTTAAATTTTATTTCACGAGAAGAACAATACAGTGTTGCAGTGGGCATATTTTCCAAGTTGGTAGAGGTTGTTCAGAACCCACAAAATTAATGTGATAAAAAACAGAAAATTCTTATTGACTCCATAGCCTACTTGGGCACTTGGCAATTTAAGTAATTGTGATTTAATGAAACATCAAAGAACCTAGAAGTAAAACCCTCTGGTTTATTTTACCCTCATTAACTTTGAAACAGATTTGTTTCGTTGGGTTTTGGTTTTGCTTTAAATTCCCTGAAGCTTGGGTTGCTTTCCCAGAGTGAATTATTTACCAATACATATCACCCTCAAAATAGAAGATTTCCCATCAAACTATTGGCATCCACTAAACGCTAATAACCTAAGAATTCGGCTGTGCAGAAAAGCAATCTAAAGTGTCCAGGAGTGAATTGCTTGTTTCACAGATAATTCTGCCTCTGCACAAAAGGAACAGGGGAGAGAGAGCTGCATTGTTCTTTGGATGACACAGTAGAGCCCCTCCCTGGCTGTCTCCTTTGCCCACTCCGGGAATGAAGGTGGAAATGTAACTCAAAGCATCCTGGTTTCTGCTCATTACGAGCCTGTAAAGTCCTGCCATTTAGGAAATGTGTCTCAATTTCCATGGAGATGATGCAGGAAGGTCAGACTGAGCTTTAATCAAAGGTGTCTCTCTGCCAGGGTTGGAGGCTTCTCTCCCTCCTGTATGTGGCTTTAATTTGGTTGCTTTTTTTTTTTAAGATGCCTAAAGCCATGTCGGGGCCTGGCCATGGCTGTTGTCACTTAATCCCTGAAGCCTAGGAAAGACACTGATGTTGTCATTGACAATTTGCTCTTGCAGTGCTTCTCTGCTAAGCTGAGAGGGATTTTGTCACTGGTGCACTATCAAAAATACATGAAGTTCTTGCCCCTTATTAAGAGATGTCTTGTCAGTTGAGCTAACATGTAAAAAATAACCCTAGCAAAGAGTGGGCCCCATTTCTTGCAGGAAACGTGCGGGCACACTGTGCTGCCAGGGGGACCATCTTCTCCTGGGGAGGGTGTATAGTGCTGTCGCCCCGTTTCCTTTACAAGTTTTCCCCTTCTCTCTCAACTCTTTGTCATAGTCTCTCCCCGGCAACCCCACTGCCCCACCAGCATCCCTACTGCCACCAGGATGTTTCTCTCTCAGTCTCTCTGTCTCCCTCCCTCTCCCTCTCTCTCTCCCCATCTCTCTCTCTCTCCCCGCCCCCCTTTCTCTCCCCTTCGTGCTCTCTTTCTCTCTCCCTCCTTCCTTCCTCTTTTGCTAGGAGGACCCTTGGAAACCTCCAACCCCTTCCGTTCACAGGAGAGAGAATCCCTTTTACTTTTCCAGTGTCCTAGATGCCGTAATTCATTCTGCATTAGGTGGGCATTGTTGATTTCCTCTGAGAAACGTGGGTCACTAGAAGCATCACTAACTCAGGTAGTCCTTGGGCTGAGAAAGGTATCATAGCACTACATGGGCTACCTCTCCTCCCAGACTTGACACTGGGGATCCCATCTAAGTTTTCCTCTTCAATTTAGAAGGCTCTCAAATCCCACTAAAGTGCAGGACTTTATGTGTTATAAACAAAACTTGATTTCTATTCACGAAGTTTGAAAAAAGAAAAATATGAGTTTACACCCTGTGCTTTAGGCATGTGAGGTGGTGATGAGGGCACAGCCAACCTCGGGCAAAACTGTCCCTTCCACCACCACCCTTCCCAGCCCACCTTCCCCAGGCACTTTTTCTTCCCCATTTTTCCTTCAGGCTGGCTATCTGCTGCTGGCTAACAGATCATTAATACGGCTTAAGTTGGGGCTATTTCCAGGGAGGTTTACAACTGAAAAATTAGAAGTAGGAAAGATCTGCTCTATGACCTTGGAAGGCTGCTTTCTCATGTTCTAAATAAAATCTCCAAAGCAACTCCAAGGATGTTGTCCAGGATTAGGGACTTTCAAGATGGCTAGGACCATCTCCATGTCCTCTTCCTTCACTGTGATAGCCTTTTCCTAATGAAATGCTTCTCCTTTTGCTAAAACACCTTGAACTATAGAATCTTCAAGAGATTAAGTAACAGTGCTTCAGGGAATAGAAAGAGCTATCCTTTTAATGCCACAAATGTTTCCCTCCCTACTTTTTGGTTGCAAATATCACCAGCTTTCATCACTTTAAAGGAGATGGAAGCAGAGATTGTAGTGATGTCCTTAGAAGACGGAGCAAGGGGCCACAAGCCAGGGAATATAGTCAGCCACTAGAGACTGGAAAAGGCAAGGAGACTGATGCCCTCCTAGAGCCTCTGGAGGGTGCACAGCCCTGCTGATGCCTTGATTTCAGCCCCGTGAAAACCATTCTGGGTTTCTGGCTTCCAGAACCATAAGAGAATAAAACTTGTGTTGTTTTAAGCCAGCAACTTTGTGGTGTTTTATCACAGCAGCCATAGGAAACAAATATAGAGGGTCTTAAAATACAAGGAGGGAAGGCAATGCCTAGGAAGGGAATTCTTGTTGAGGCCCTGAGCCTCAGTGCAAAGACGCCTGAGGAAGATGTGGTCAGAGCCTCGGGACAGCGGTATCACAGAGTGAGTCAGCTTCTGACTTCGTTAGAGACTTTAGATATATGCAAAGAAAATGCATCATAACTGAACAACTAGATGCAAATCTTTTCTGGTTTAAGTGGGAAAAGTTCAAAAGAAGTAGGATTGGCTATAAATGGTCACATAGGGGAAGCTGAAAGATAAAGTAAGAGGAGAAAAGACATGAATAGAGAAGGAAAGAGACATACAAGGTCCTACAAAGAGCACTAAATAGGAAATTAGGGCTCCGTTTCCAGCTCCCTGGTTCTAGTTCCTGAGTAGGGTGGGTTCTCTGCCTTCTTAGCCTTGGTCCAGGCAACTCTGAGGTGAGGGCTTGAGTGACCTGGTCCTAAAGATCCCCTCTAGCTCGAAGACACTGTGATCCTCAAACTTCTGTCTGGATGTTGGCCTAGATATTGCAGTGTTAGTTCCTGGGGCTACTGAAGTTTATATTCACATGCTTTGACATGGTAGATAAATTGCACAAAATCCTGTATCACTATAGTGGAAACCCTCAGCTGGCTGTGTGCAAAATCTCAAAGACTCCTTGGTAAGAAACAGGACAAGAGAAACTAAAGACGTGACCCTTGTGTCAGCCTTAGAAAATATTTTCACAGTGGACTAACTGCTTATTGAGGCAAATGTGAATATTCCTCAAGTAAATCTGGAGACAGTTCTACAGAGTTGAAGGTAAAACACAAATCCATCACCACCACTAGAGGGAAGAACACATTCCCTGGTAATGGCAGAATTTATGGGTAACAGAAAGGATAGCACTTAAAAAAAAAGGGGGGGAATTTCTGTGTTTGGGGGAAATAAATTGCAGATAAACAAATGTGCCTGAAATTAGCACATCAAAACTTACTTTGTCCTAAATTCCTTATGTGTGTTTTTTTTGTCAGCTAAAATCATAGCAATCCTCACAAAAGTTATTAGTTATTTGCATCCCTGTAATTTAAAAAATATAGCCATAAATTGTACTTTCAATAGCTTCAAATCATCTGAATAGCTCTGTCACCTGTACAGAAATAGAAATATTTTTTGTTCAATTCTGAAACTGTAATACAAAGGGAAACTGTGCATGCCAGTTCAAGATTAACAATCCAAGGAAGAAAAAAAAAAGATTGCATTTGGTTAAATGTACAGACCCCAAAATATAGATGGTTAATCAAAGAGGGTTCAGCTCTTCTCTCATTAGAGTAAGTCCTGAGGTAGGAGATCCAGGGTTAGTCCACAGACTCCACAAAGACACCCTTCTATCCCTCTGCTCTGTCATCCTCAGCAGATGGCTTTGCTTTGCACTGTACAACCAGGGATACAAGATAGCTCCAATGTCAACTCACTCTGCATTCAGGGCAAGAAAAAGCAGGGAATGAGGAGGGTCAAGGGAAAGAGGTGGAAGGCTGATTGTCCCCTTTTGAAGGCTTTCCTGAAAGCAGGCTCTACTTGCATTACGTTACCAGAGCTATGGCCCTCTTTATTCATCCCCTGCTGCAGAATTTTTTTAGCTGGGTACTTCGCTTTCTTAAAGAGCATCAGCATGTCTTTTAGAAATAAGGTGAAGGGGAATGGATATGGAGTATACAACTAAAATGTCTGTCATACTCTTGAAAAATTGTCAACTATTTTATTTGCCTCAATGAAAATCATCATTAGAGCTTCTCTTATTGCTCTTTTAAAAACCAAGAAGAATACTTCAGTAGTAGGGTGTATTCATTAAGAATCTTTTGGTTGCAAGGAACCGAACCAATTGACAAGCTGAAGCAAAAAAGCAAACTGCACGCATGAGATGCAATTGTTTTCATGCTTTAAGCTCATCCACACCAGCCCATTCCTTAACCTTCTTGTCACTAATATTCTAATCTTGCTCTTCCCCAGCAAGGGCCAGACAACAACAATTGCCGAGAAATCAAGATCTATCCTGATTTTAGGCCAAAGCAAATAGCAAATTAGTATGGTTGCTGTTCTGGCCACAAAGAGGTTTAATTTCTTCCACTGTCTTTCAGGGCCACTCCTGTCTAGAGCTGTCACCATTCCAGTTCATGTCAGCATTTCACCGAGAATCAAGCTTGACAGTTTTATCTTTAGTCAAGTGGTCACAGGGAACCACCCATGAGACCATCCATAGGTATGGACTAAGGAATTCATGAATGTGAACAACGGGAGTGTGTATGACCTAATTGTGTAAATAATCTGTGCCTTCAGGATCTGGTTTGATGATGGAATATTACCAGCCATACCCAGCTTTAAAGCTAGTTATATCAAACGGTATTAGCTGCTTATGAGTAGTTCAAACACTATACTTTCTATGGACCAGGTAGTCTGTCTTCACCATGGTCCACTTAAATGCTGGGAAGACTTCCCTGGTGGTCCACTGGTTAAGACTCCTCACTTCTGTTGCTGGGGGTGTGAGTTTGATCCCTGATCAGGGAAGTTCCGAATGCCACAGGGTGTGGTCCAAAAAATAAATAAAGCTGGGAGCTTCTAAAAAGAAGAGTCATCTGGAAAGAAGGGCATGGCTCTGCTTTCAGACTCTAGAAACCACCACTAGATTGTCCCATTAGGGCTCATCATAGACTCTATCATGCAGCTCCGTCTCCAAACAGCACCTTTGGAGCTGCTGGGTTATAAGGGCTGAGGAAAGAGCAGCATGAACTTTGCCCTGGGAGAATTAAAGGTGCTTCTCTTGTTCTGGGAGATTTTCAGATACTCGGAGGTGATGTATCCACAATTATCTCTCTTCCTTTTCTTGCCATGGTTCATTGTGGATAAAGTATATTTCCTTGTCTCATAGACTTTGGGCTTCCCCACCATATGACTTACTTTGAACAATGGAATGTGGATGGACAGGACAGTATTCCCAGTTCCTGGAAGAGACTTTAAGGTGTGATGTGTGTTACCAATTAGACTTTTGCACCCCTGCCCTGCACCAAGAGAACATCACAAGTGTGTGCCCTTCTTCCAACTTTGGCCCATGGAGCAGACCTGAACCCTCCCTGCAGCCTGGATTAGCATTCCTGTGGCAACCTGCGATGCGAGTAGAGAGATATATGCTTATTTTTGTAAACCACTGAGATTCTCAAGGTTATTTGTGACAATGTAAAACTAAATGAAAGCAGACTAAGATGCTAAGTAAATAGGTCAGAGACAACGTACAACATACTTCTTTCAAGTATGATACAGACTGTCTTCAAAATCTGAAGAGGACCACCATGCCATGTGTTGTGCTTCCTTCTCCATGTCAGGGACACCAGGTATATAAACATATTTTAGGCTGGAAATAATATTCCAACATATTCTAAATCATTAATACCATAGAAAGATCATAGTACCAACCCCCAGAACTTTTGCAGATGTTATCTCCTACTCCTCAAACCAAAACATCTGGGATATTTCACTTTTCCTGTTTTCTCAGGCCCATCACCTTGACATCATTGATGTAACGAACACAGATAGTACTCACTCTTGATGGCCTTGGTGACCAGAATCCCCTTGTCCAGGCTGGCATATCAGTGTCCCAGTGCCTTGACTGTTATCTGCTAAGGACTTACAGCGGCAAACTTTTGCCCAGTGGCTACAGGCACTAAGATACTTATTGAGCAGGATTCCTAATGGCTGAATGTGGATTGCAGCCTGCTAGTTTTCCATCCCAGAAAGTGCAGGGGTACCTGCACAATCCAACGACCAATTTCAAATACCTCGCTTCACCCATTTCCTGAGAGTCTACTGCCTACACTCTCTCTCCTGTACAATGACTGTATTGGTTGAGGTTACTAGGGTTGTGATCAACAGAAATGGACTCCAGGTAGCTTAATTAAAAACCTTACTAGGGAAGGGTATAGGGGTGGCTCACAAATTAAAATAAGAATTGACCAAAGAGGATTGGAGATATGAAGAAACTATAGGAGCTCCACGGACATTTGCAGCAGAGATTAGGGACTCTCTCTCTTTGACAGTGGTTCTCAAGTTTGTCTGCATATTAAAATCATATGGGAATTATAAAATCCTGATGCTAATAGTCAGTCCATACCCTAAATGAACTAAAATCAAAATCTTTTGGAATGGGACCCAGGCATCAATATCTTTTAAAATCCTAGCGTTGATTCCAATCCACAGCCATGGTTGAAACTTTAGCTGCATCAGAATTACCTGGAAGGGTTGTTAAAACACAGATTGCTGGGCTCCAATCCCAGAGTTTCTGATTTACATAAAATCCATTAGAAATGATTTGTATTTACAATAAATTCCCAAATTATGCTGAACCTGGGTCTGGTGTAGGCCTGAGATTCTGTATTCCTAACAAGTTCTCATGTGATCTGAGGATCCTCACACCACACTTAGGGTAGCAAAGATCTAGAGCAGTGGCTCTGAAACTTAGCTAACATAAAAGGCATTGCAAACCTCGTGAAAACACATATTTTGGGATTCCACCACCAGATTTTGATTCAGCAGTTCTGAGGTGAGACCCAACATTTTCTAAGCTGCTTCCGGGGGACAGTGATGCTGCCAGTCCCTGGACCACACGTTTTCTAGTCCTGCCCGACAGCAGTGGTTCTGACCCTGGCAACTTCCCCACAAAGGGGCATTTCGCAAGATCTGAATGGTGACTCTGTGGCAGGTGGGGAGAGGACGGGAGGAGAAGGAATGCTACTGGCATCTAGTGGGTAAAGGCCAGGGATGCAGCTAAGCGTCGTACAGTGCATAGAGAGAACAGCCCCCATGACAAACTGTCCAGCCTAAAATGTCAATAGTGCCAGGGTTGAGAAGTCCTGCTCTGGAGAGTGGCTATTAACAAAAGTCAGCCTCTCCTCCCTGGCTATTTATTCTGATTTTGTAATTCCAGTGAGAAAGAAGAATATTTTTCCAACTTGGGTCAGGTGCCCACCCCTGGATCAATCAGCTATGCCAGAGAGGCAAGACCTCGTAGTGCCACATGAAACGGGAGACCCAGTCCTTGGAGAGAAGCAATAGAAGGCAGACAGTGAGTTCTTCTGAAAGTCAAGAGAAGCAGGGAAAGGTGTCCGAAACAATTATGCTCACTAGAGCAGGGTGGTGTGTGTAACAGGCATCTCTTTCTGAGGAGCGACAAATGATTGAATCTTCACACACACAGCAGTTGCTGAAGCTGCCGCTGTAACCTGAACAGCTGTGAACCTCATTGCAGGCTCTCGAAGCCCAGGACAGCAGCAGATAGCTCCCTGTATTTCCTCACTTCCAATGTTTCCCATTTCTCAAGTAACTCAGCCTATTTCTTTTCCTTGCAAACTGAAGTATACACACACAGGCAGGCACACCCACATGAGTACACACACACACACACACACACACACACACACACACACACACTGCTCAATGTTGATTCAATTTGAATTTTCAATCTGTGCCCCATAAGAACTGGTGAAACACACAACCAGTTGGAGATAAAGGAAATGACCCTGCCCTACTCTTTATCAGATCACCTTTCACTTTGGTTGTTCAATTCTGCTTCAGGCACTCGCTTTTTTGTTCTACCTAAGTCTGTCCTAGAATTGTTACTTTCTCAAATGGGAGTAATAATAGCTACCTTCTACTGAGTACTCATTCGAGCTCTGTATATATACACACATATACATGCATATATTACATACATAATACATGTGTATGTGGATATACACATACACTCTTCTGTGTAATTTTAATCCTCACAACATTCTTATGAGGTAGTATCAATGAAGAAAATTAGTATTACAGAGTTTAGACAACTAGTCCCATGTCACGTATTTCCAAAGTATGTGGTAGAACTGGAATACAAACCCAGGACTTGTAAAACACCAACATCTTTTGCTTAACCACTGCCTTCTCCTGTTCTCCCCTACTCTGGATTTTCCCCCACCTTCCCAATCCCAAGAGTGGGCCATAATATATTCCAACATCCTCAGGAGCTAAAACAGTTTAATGAGACCTCACAGAACTGTCACGAAAAACACATTTAAGCCAAGGATGGTAATCAAGGAGGACCACACTTACAGTACTTAATTGAAGACAACCTGAATACATAGCTGAGGTACATATCATCACTTATAACAACAGAATATTCATGTCACTCAAGATAAGTACAGAGCACACAAGTGATTTCAGTCCAGATGGTAAACTCAGAATGAGAGAGCTGTCACTGCAGCCACTCTCTCAACAGAGATACCTCGTATGAGGCTGTAACTGCAACCATGTCCCTGCAGGTCACCCAGCAACATGCTGTCAGATCAGCCCAGCTGGAATGAACCCTGGGTGTTAAAGAAAGTACCAAGGACTTCCCAAAGCTTTGTGGAATTCAGATCCGCCCACTTCACTGGCTTTTACCTCAGAGGGTAAATGAGTGGACCATGCTTGTGCCATGCCAGCTCCTCGGAAGCTTGTGTCTCATTTAGATCATCAAAGCCATTGGCCAGACATCCTGTCATCCCCTGTGCTTTGTACAATGCCAAGCATTCTGCAGATGGCCCTCCAAGTGCTAAATAATAACAGTGTCTAGCTTTCATGGGCTATTTGCAGTACAGTCATTCTTTATACTCATTCTATTAACTGCCATTGTCTCGGCTCTTGGTGAGAAATAGTGTTGAGAGTGACAAGATGGACACCTGGTTAAAAGACATCTTCAGAAATAGAACTCCTTGCTCCCAATCATTTCAAATTCTTACAGCATTTGACTGAAATAAAGCACAAAAAAATTTAGCGGCTTGTCCTTTATGCTAGCTGCAAAATTTATAGCCACCCCTCCACCTGCATCTTCTCTGAGATCCTATCTGCCTTTGAGGGCTAACATGACATAATTCTACTCCACTATATAATGTAATGGTAAAGAGGAATTTTCTGCTTGGAAGAGACCATCTCACTTCAATATGCTGTGACATCTTTTGGAAACCAATATCCTCCATAATGGGGAATGGCTGCAGATCAAGGGCAATCATTTCTGTGATTTATGAGCAGGGCAAGCAGATGGTTCTTTGAATATTTGGCCTTTACCCAAAAATCTCATGCAAGCTAAGCTGTTGTATCTCATTGCATGAAAAGCCTTTGCTTCCAGGTAAAGGGATGGGCTGACTCAGAATCTGACTTTGTACTTGAAAACAGAAACAGAAGATGCTTCTAACTTAAAGAAAGCCAATGAACTATTTTTTTTTTAATTTTCCCTACAGCTAGGAGTGATCATAACTATAGACCAAGCTGTGTCAGCCAAAAAAGGAGAGAGCCAGAAACCTGGTCTGGAAGGTGAAGATGTCTCACTTTGCTATGGTTATTAGATTATCAATTTTCTCCCCTCAAGACCTGTGAGATTCACAGGGAACACTATTAGCCTGGCAAGAATTAATTACAGCCCTGATAAAGGTGACCTTCCAAACAAAAGCAGAAGGCAAACTAGTCTTCATGTGAAGTAACTGTGAAGTTAGGTTTGACTAGGATTCTAAACAGGATCGTGGGAAATACTCCGATTTAAAAGGAGAATGTTGCACTCTTTTAAGTGGAAGGCCAGATGAGTGGGACCTTATCCTAAGCTGGGACCAAAAAATTGTAATTATCAGCATTATTCAATATTTTGAAATTTTAAGGCTTTCATTTCAATTTGGTTGATCTTTTCACAGATCAAAAGAGTAAGGATTTTTTGAGGACTAAGGATTGACAGTGATAAAGATTTATCATTTCATCTCAGCATCAGAAGACTCGGGGATGTTGTACACATAAGTGAAGGAAGCCAGCAGAGTGACATGAAACAGGGAACCATGAAAAGTGACTTTCTCTACAGTCAGTATATTGAACAATGTGTCATTAGCTTGAGATTCTACTTGTTCCTTTCTTTCTGGAGAATTAATATTGGGAAAATGCATAAAGTAATCAAATGAGTCTTTAATGATCTTACATTCTTTCCTGTAGCAATGCAAACTCTCTCTCTCCAATTTCTCAACGCTCAGCAGTGCAGCAAACTTCTATTTCAAACTGTGCTTTCAGGAAACATTTTGCTGTCAGTAAGAAACCTCAAAGTAAGCCTCAATCACTTTTGTTATTGCAAAGGTTTTATTTCTGTGTTGGAATGGAAGACTTCGGCACCTGTTCAGAGGATTTTGAGGTAAGCAATAAGAGAGGGAAGGAAGGCTTTTTCTCCTCACAGTGCCACTAAATTGCCACAGTGCAGCTCTTCCCAGAGGCAAGCCTCCCTCTGTGACAGATTTTGCCCCCAGCAGGTGCCAAACATTCCAGAAATGAACAGTGAGGCCTCCAGCACTCCCCACCTGTGTGTCTGAGACTACACTAGGCTCAGCTCATCTTTTTGCCCTGTAAACAAGCATTTGTACTCAGAAAATCTTATATTTTCAGTTCTATTAATAGTCTTTATTCCACAAATTATGTTTTTATTCATTTACTTATTGAATCACTTATTCACGTATCAATTTAACAAATATTTATCAATTGCCTGAACTAGGTTCAGGGCACAAGTGGGCCCCCAGCTCTGAACGGAACAGACAAGGCCCATGTCCTCATGAAGCTTATGTAAATGTATGTATTTGCTTAACTTCATGTTATTTGGTTTTACCTTTAATAATTTCTTGAGTTAATTGATATTTCTTTTCTTTTTAATAATGAAAAATTTAAACTATGAATTTGCCTCTGCTTACAGCTTTGACAATATGCCATTAATGTTCTTATTTAATGTCATCCTTGTTATTGTTTTTTCTAAAAACTGATTTGAACTTCTCTTTGACTTAAGAGTTTAAAGAGGGCAAGTTTGCAATAATTTGTTTAATCTCAAACAGAGATGTTTGCTTCCTTATTAACTTCTGGTTTATTTTGCATTAGGGCTAAAGAATATATCCATTATAATTTCATTTGCTAGAACTTATTAAGGTTTCTTAATAGATTAGTAGTTTCCTAATTTTTAAAAATGTTTTATTGTGGGTTGACAAAAATGTATATTCTGTTAGTAACAGTTAGAAATATGTCAATGAAAAATACTATAAATTATCTTATTAGATATCATTTTACATACTATATTAATATACAAAAATACTGCAGAGTATATTTACTATGTATATTATAAATATAAATGTCATTATATTATGTTATTAGGTACTATAATAAATTGTTTTATTTAGATGTTCTTTTTATGTTGACTTTTTGATCTATTAAAAACTGAAAGAGGTGTGTCTAAAACCTCCTGATAGTTTTAGTTTGCTTTATAAATTTTGATGTTATTTTATTCAGTACATAAAATTAATTACTATTAAATTTATACAAAAAGAACCTCCTGGTCCCATTTAATAGTTTTTGCTATAAATTCCATTTTCTTTGATATTAATATTGCTATCTGCGCTTTTTATCTGTTGTATTTGCCTAATGTATATTGTTCCTAGCTTTTATTTTGAAATGTTCCTTCCTTGTGTATCTCTTACATGGCATCTAATTTAACCTTTCAGATTTGTTTTGTACTTTTATTTGATATATGCTTTTAACCTTACCTGAACATCTTCATTTTCTTATTTAAAAGGTTAACCCTTTAGGTGTATTATCATAATTTATATATTTGGTCTTACTCTGTTCCCTTTTTATTTACAATATATTTTATGCTTACCGCTTGGTAGGCATACTCTTGTATGCCTACTCTTTTTTTTTCCCCATTTTTTTCTATATTGATCATACTTTTTGTATTACTTCTATTTCCAACTAGTAGACTGCCTTTGGCTTTCCAAAGGTATATATCTCTGGTTGTCTATTGATGTCTAGCACCATTTGTTGAAAAGGCTGGTTTTCCTCCATTGGATTGCATCTTTGTCAAAAATCAATTGGGCATATTTGTGTGGGTCCATTTCTCAGTTCTCTATTCTGTCCATTGATCTATGTGTCTATCCCTCTGCCAGTAATGCACAGTTGTGAGACTGAATTGGGTAGACTGATTTCTCCCAATTTATCATTTTTCAAATTGTTTTAGCTAGTCTAGTTCCTTTGATTTAACCATTTAAATATTACAATAACCTTGTATGTGTCAACAAAAAAAATTCTTGGTTTAAGTGTATCTCTGAGTAATCTTTTTGTATCAGGAATAATATGTAGGGTGTATTTTCTAAACCTCATAATAAAGATATCAATATATGTGAAATAAAAATTCTCTCTTTACACATGAGTGATACCATGACTAAATAGGAAATTCCTGGTTAGAGCTCAAATTCTTTTTACTTACTCCAAAATTCTGCCAACAACCCTTCACTGGTATCTAATGTTCATCGTTATGCTGGAAAAGATTGAAATCAGTCATATCTATTTTTTCTTCCCGGATATGCAGAAGACACCTTATTTACTATTGAAATTCAAAAATTTCACCAGGATATGTTTAGGTGTTGTCTTGCTTTTGCCCAATTTGCTTTATGTGCTGCCTCAGGATACTTTTCACCTCAGGAAGCTTTCATACTGTTATTTTCTGATGTTTGCTGTGTTCAGTTTTTTCTCTTTTCTTGGAAGATCGATTTTCTGTCGGTTGAGCAGGTGCCTTTCACACCTGTGCTCTTCATTCTTGTTAATTTCCTCTCTTTGTTCTTATCTTCTGAATCCTGGGAGAATTCTTGAAAGATGTCTTCCAAGTCACTGGTTATGATCTCTGGTGACCTCGGCCTACAGTGGCTTGAAGTAGGGATTCGGTTCCCAGCCAGTGATTGAGGTCAGGTCTCAACGTGAGAGCACCGAATCCTAGCCACTAGGCCAGTAATCAGTGACAAGGCCCTGGCCCTAGGCTTTGTAGAAAAGAATTCCCACAAAGACAGAAAGTAGTGAAACAAGGAAAGTATTTATTAGAAAAAAAGAGTAGAATACGTATGGATAGATACACAGGCAGGCTCAGAGAGAGAGTCTCACCCTTGTGGCAGTCTGAATCACTCTTATGGGGCATTCCTTCCGTATTTCCTTTGACCAATCATTTTGATTTGCCTGGTTCAGAGTCCATATTTGGTGTATCTCAGGATATCCCCATGTGTGCGAGCGCATCTCTTAGCCAAGATGGATTCCTCCGAAGATGTCTATAGGTAGGTTTGGCCACTTGGCATCACTCCACTTTTTCTGTGCATGTGTAGTCGGGGGGCGGTCTCCTAACTTTGAGAATGAGGAATATGTGGTCTCTTTTCTGTCTGGGCAGGGCCCAGCCTCCTCGCTCAATTGTCCTGTTATTCCCGTCTTCAGAGTAACGGTTCACAGGTAACGAACTCCTACCCTTTGCCCTGGGGGCCCATCTGTTTCCTGAGTCAGTTACTTCTGAGAGATGAATCTTATCTGTACTGCTTCTAATATTGACTTTAATTTTCTCATTAGAGTTTTAATTTCTTTACAATTTAAACCTTTCTTGTCAGTTCTTTTTATACTTACAACAGTGTAGAAACCCCTTTTCCACTTTTTAATATCACCTTTCTTCTCTCATTTCAGAGATTCTGTATCTTCTTAAAGTTAATTGAATGCACATTAAAGATGTAATTGTGTCCCCTCTAGTAAATCTTCACTAGTTGAATAAGTAATATGTGAACAAGAAAAACAAGCATGACAAAAATATATGTAATTAAGAGCAAATCTCCCTCTTATCCCAAATATCTATCCCTTTCCAATAATCAAACATTGTTAATAATTTCTCATTTCCTTCCAGAAATGTTTTATGTATATACAAGCATGTAGATGTGTATTTATGTTTTCTGTTTTTAATACAAATGAGATGATTTTCTATAAGCCTTGCTTTTTTCACTTAATATATCTTAAATATCATTTCATATTAGCATATAATATTTTATTTCATTCCACTAACATATAACAATACTGTTCTCAAAGTAGTGCACAAGTAGCATTCATACAAATATCTTTTTTACATGTTTACAAACTCTTCTTTAAATGTATCACAGAATGGCTATTGCATTCATTCACTGAAGTAACACTGTTCTCAAAGTAGTGAACAAGTAGCACTGAATGAGTCCAACATAATTCACTCATCTGCAACCCCATGACGGACAGTTAAGTTGTTACAAGTATTTAACCATGGAAAGTGTTTTTTAAAAGTATGGTCTTCCTCTGATTCTTGAATTGTGGGGTTTCTTTGAGGGGACTGTAAATATTTGTTCTTTTTGTTTTCTTTTTTTCCTTCTATTTCCTTTTTTCTTGTTTGTACATCTGTGAATAACAACAGATACATCCACACTTGGTGCTTATCCAGCAACAAGATGACTTAATTCTTCTTTCTTCTTACCCCATTCCACTTTTCTATAGTGTCTTCCTTCCAAACATAAAATTGAGGTCCCGATTTATTCTATAGACCCATTCAAGAGAGTCTGAAGGAATATACACCAATATGTTAATATTTATCTCTCGGTGGTTGAGTTATAGGAGATTTTCACTTTCACCTTTATGCCTTTTTGTATTGCTTAAGTCCTTTACATTGAAAAGATATCAATATTATAAGAAAAAATAATGCAGTGAAAATTTAAAATATAGCATTCCCAGTTCAACAACCCAAAATGTGGAAGTAGGGACCACTGAAGGTGAAAGCTATCCCAGAAAAGGAATTTCATCTCTATGCCATTTTTCAAAGTATACTGAAGCCAGTACACTGGTGGCAAGCTTTCTGTTGGTCCTGGCCCTTGTAACAGGAATAATGGACACTCTTAGATGCCAACCGCAAAGATGTTTCTCCTTTTTTACTGCTAACAAAATCTCAATTTTGTTTGGACAGAAAATGAAGGTACAGTCAAAGAATTAAGTAGATAAAAGTTCAGTGAAAGAACTATTTAGAGTGGTTTGAGCAGGCAATAGCAAAGAGCTAAAACCTACTTCAGGCTTCAAGGAAAACAGGGACAAGAGGTTATTGAATCCAAGGGAAAGCTATAGCTATAGGAGAAGGTCTTCTGGAAGGAGCTGTGGCCTTGGGAATAGAGAGAATGGGGTTACCAAAACCTGAAGAGAGCTGGAGCCACAGAAGCAGGGCTACCTACCTGATAGGAGTTGTGCCAGTGGCAGCACAAGGAAGGAGGAAGCTCGGGGAAATAAATACACCATTTTTGCCTCCTGCCTTCAGATTTCCTGCCGTGTCTCTTGTACCAAGACTCAATGAGAAGCCAGATAGCAAAGGAGATCAGGTGATCTAAGCTACAGGCATCAGTCCCTGAGGTATGTAGCAGTTTAAGAAGGGCAGTGAAATACACATATTTTAGGTCCTGTCTCATATTCCCTTGGCCCACCATTTCGTCTTGGTCATTGCTAGGTCAGCCAGCTGCAGCAGTAGCCCCAGACTCAGTTTCACAGCACATCTCCTATTTCTCAGGAATCCTTTGCCTTCACTATGTGAGACACCTACGTAAGACTAGCCTGCTTACCCATTCTGCAGCACATTCAAACTGTTCATGTAAGGAAGTTAGTGGTCCCTGGGGCAACCAATGACCAATGGGTCTGTAAACCAATAGATAAATGTAATTTCTTCCATGTTTTGAGCAGACAATTCTGAGATGGGATCCACACAGTTCTTCAAAACTTCTCAGTTAGACTGGGCCCCAGTTGCCCATAACAGTAACTAACACTCAGATTTAATAACTCGACTCTTGAATTAACTTAACCTTCTCTGTTTTACTATTCCCAGTCTCCTGACTCCCATTGCCTGATATCATTTCCCAAAGTAAATATCTTCATGTATCCCTTTCCTCAAGTTCTGCTTTGGGGGAACCCAAGATAAAACAAACAGAGAAGGGGTAGCTCTGGAGGGGCAAAAGGAGAATAACCATTCCAGGTGTTCACTCTTCTTCTAAGTGATGCAGGGGTAAGTAACCCTAATCCAAAATGCAGGTATAGATTCTAATTAGTCTACAGGAATGGTTTAGAAAAGGGTGTGTGATCCGTTTGGCCTAACAATAGAAGAAGACATGTATGTTGTTCTACTTGTATAGTGTAAGTGCTCACTAGGGCACAAGGGCAGTTCTAAACAGGCAGCCTCAAATGTGAAGCTGCTGCAAACCGCATAGTGTTTCAGTTGAGTTCAAAACATAATTTCAAGGGTTTAGGTAAAAATACATACCATTCATCCAACAATAGTCTATTCACCCCAAATTTCTGGTGCCACCGTCATAGACCAGAGCTGGGGCTCTGCAGGAAAGACAAGGGAAGCTTGTGTAGCCACAAATGTCTAGCCAGAGGACAAGGCATAGGAAAGTCCTAGGTTTAACTGCCTGTCAAATTTGTGACTTCATTCCCCCCTAGTTTTGAGGATGTACGCACTCAGCTCTGATTCCACAAGATGAAGTTAATGGTATAAACCATAGGATGGCAAACTTTTTTCTAGAAAGGGCCAGATAGCATTTTAAGCCTTACAGGCCATATAGTCTCTATATAAAGAGCCTTGTAAGCCATACAGTCTCTTTCTATAAGAGGAAAGATAGAAAATACATACATAAATGGGCATGGCCATGCTCTAATGAATCTTTGTTTACAAAAGTAGGCGGTAGACTTGATGTGGCCTCTGGGTTTTAGTTTGCTGACCCTGGTATAAACCAAGCAACCCTTTGTTGCCACCTCACAAAGAATCCAATTGTACCTCAATTCATACTTTCTTTGAAATGTGAAAGATATCATCAGTAAATCAAAAATTAGACTATCCAGCATCTGTCTTTCAAAAATTTTATTTTCTCTTAAGAATACTAGACTTCTACTGTTTTATTTCCAAAAAAATTCAGATCAGCAAAATAATGTCTAATTGATCATACTTTTATTCTGCAACTCAACTGCATATCTCATTCTCAAACTTTTACTCCCCTCAAAAAAAAAAATGAAATTGAAAGTGTAAGATCTGAAAACCTATCATAAAAGTCCATTAATTTAAAAACCACTAAGTAGAACTAAAGAAAAATACATTTGTTCAAATGCAATCACATAACTAAACCAAAAAGTAGTCTCCTGGAGATAACCTTATGTTAAAAGATTTTCATGTTTTCTTGAGAGCCTTTCATGCTGAAATTTCTAAAAGCCCACTGGCTGCACACAGTGACAGAATGCAACAGTGATTTCACAACCCCAGGCAAAATTATATAACAAAGTAAGGATACGATGGAGTATATTTCTTATCCAGTGGTAAGTAATCTGCAATTGCACGAATTAGAATTTGGTCAGGCCCCAGATGCTAATTGCAATACCAGGCAGAGTGTACTCAAGGTTTAATTTACATCAAATAGAGAAGAGCCTTCCAGTACCAGGCATTGAACCCCGTGTTGGAATGCTGTAGCTTTTCCTAAAGCAAAATAACACACTACCAACATCATTGTTCAGCTGCACCGCAGGTATCTCTGTGGGAGTTTTCTAACAAATTACTGACAAGAGTTGGCCCTATTTAATCTATAATCGTGAATGCCATCCGTGCCTATGGTTAGAGGACCATAAAGCCAAAGAATAGCACACACTCGGGTCTTGTTCAGACTAAATTACTACAGAACAAGGGCCAAATGCCAAAGTAACTGGAACTGCATCATTAGAAAGTCCTCTCAAAATAGATATTTTTTTTTATCCTGAGTATTTAATGGAAAAATAAGCAATTCCTTTGAAGTTAAGAATTTATTTTTTTCTGGTAAGCAAATGTTTAACTCTCCCACCAAATAATGATTTTCTCTTCTTATCAACAAAAATTTTTCTTTGGCATCTTCTTTAGATATTCCATAAACTGAATTGATTTATCATGTGTAGATACTGATACTGAGCAACGTACGGCTACGTAGTACAATTCAGTCAAATTCAAACAGAGGCATAAAGAACATAAAAATCACTAAGCAAGCACTGAGACATTTTAGCAAGCAAAGGGCAACATGTGTATTCAGGTAGGAGTGTGAGGGGCAAGACTTCCGCTGACTTCCATTTCTTCACAAAAGACCTCCTGAGAGAGAGTATTGTAGAAAAGATGGAAATCCAAGTCCAGGACTTGGTGAGCTGGGAGACAGATCAAGCATGGGAATAGAGAGGGGAAGAAATCTATTTGGAACATGTGTGTGCTGTTTAAATGAATGGGAACTAGAATAAGTTAGCATAAACAGAGCATAAGAGAAATAGTCTGATTATGAACAGTTACAATGGTCCTGAAGAGACATGATTAAGGTCATATTAAGGCTGTGCTTAAGTAAGGGATGAGACATTGGAGGTCAAAAGAAACACGTCATACTTGCCATTCATAAGGCTTTGCAAAGGATGTCAGGTGCATTGATTTCATCCTGATAACAACCCTGTGAAGTAGATATATTATCCCCAATTTCCTCATAAGGAGGTAAAGGAAGTATGAGTGACTCATGTAAGACTATTTAGCTGGTAAATGGTAGAATAAAACAAAAAACAAACAAACAAAATCCCTCTGTTCTCTTAGCTGCCTAAAAACATTATTTCCACTCCATAACAGCACCTTTTGTATGAAGGACAGAGAAGCAACACATCATAGTACACGCACTCCTGGACAAAAGGATGCAATAAGTTTCAAAGTCAGCTTAAAATGTTTTACTTTAGTAATCTGTATTTCCCAGGCCTTGCCAGTTGTTGGCTATCTGCAGGACCTCGTTAATGGCAATAACCCACATTTCACTGGTCTTGCCTCTACCAACGTTACGTATACTCTCAGTCCTTTGCAAACCCCTCCATGTTCTTCTGGGAGTTCCAGGAGAGCCTCACCAGTCTCCCAACCCTGTCTTTTCAGTGATACCCACTCCCTTGAAACCACTTGAGGGCAGTGCCTCTCAATGCTACTGCTACAATTGCATTCCATAAAAACACTGATACTTGACCAAGACAGCCTTAACATTCGCCCAGTTTGACTAACATTTAGACAGGCTTCTTCCTGACTCTAGCCCCCTGATCTCCCTTTCCTTAGAGCATTTACTCAGGAAACCTTGCATCTATAAATTTTTTCTCTGCCCCTTTGAGATGTAAATCTTCTCCCAGTCTCTTGCCAGTTTTACAACCCAGGGATGTCTTTCTCAAGGGCTTGGGAGTTATCCCTCTGACATACAAACATAGAGAAAGATAGGGCACCTATCTCCCTGTCTATAGGAGGGTAGGAGCCTGAGTTCAACAAGTATGAATTAGCAACCAGAGATGGACAAAACACGTGTCCCAACTTCCCCACTAATGTCCTCTGGTTCCTTTCCACTAGCTCACGCCATTGCTTAAAAACTCTCCAACCTTTTGTCTTACTGAAGTTGAGTTCATTCTCTCTCCCCATTATGATAATCATAAATAGCATCTTCTTTGCCTGTTTAACTCCACCCAGTACAATTTATCCAGACCAAAATGCTACTATTGAAAAACTCTCAGAGCACTAAATCCCCAGAACTCAAAGAGATGCGGAGAGAACACCATATCTAATGGAGTCATTCATGCAAAGGGTTCCTCCACCGTCTCGCTGCAGTTCTAAAGACTAATGTAGGGACAGTATGACAGGCAAATATCATGCTTCTCTCTACACTTCAATTCCTCAGTCAGGTGTCCTAACAAAACACACCACGTTCTTCCTAACCCCCCCGCACCCCACACCCTGCCAGCCATTACCTTTATTACAAATGAACTTATCATGGACCGACCCACGAGACGGCAATCATGCCCACAGATGTTTGAGTTCCAGTTTAGTACAAAACCGAGATCCCCATTTTACTTAGATGAGTGAAACAGTGTGATAAGGGTGTCTAAAAATACAGCAAATGAGAAAAAAAATGGAGTATTCTCAAATTTTCTTTACCCCTTTTGCATTGTTTGAAGGATCCAGTTCAAACAACCACTCATAAAGTATATTTAAACACCCATATGCTTTATACCACCCATCGATTTTTCAATTTAAGTTTAAAGGCCAGCCCAGCACGTTTAGAGCCATTTTACTCCCCAGAAGAGAAGGAAAAAAAATTTTTTAAAAGACTAACAGCATGGGTGGAATCTGGAGGAAACCGATTACAGTTCAGTATTAGAAAGAGCTATAACAATTACAGGAATCCAGCACTCTGATCAACTGTTGTAAGAAAATGGTTTTGTCCACGTTGGGACCTGGGTAAAGGCTGGAGATAACATTAAGGATGTTGTAGAGGGAATTCGTGCATAAGGTAGGACACCAGACTCCTCCAAGGACCCTTCCAAGGCTGAGATGATGCTGTGTGATGTATTTATTACTTGTAAAATATTATTCTTTTGTGTTCCTTAATGAGATTTTCTTAATTTATTTTATATGCATAATATTAGTACCTCATTAATCAAATAGGCAATCTCTCTCAAATATAGAACACTTCCTTCTAAAATGAACACCTAATAACAAAAGTAATTTTCATCAACATAACTTCAGGACAGGGGAGGTAAAGGCAACGAATGGTGCATTTAATTGAATATTATACAGATGCCATTATCTTTGCACTTTGACATTGTGTGAACTGATTTAGTTATTCCTCACAGCAATCTCCATGCAATTGGCATTGCTTACTCACAACTAAGTGATTTGAGCACTACAGAGATAGGTAAATTGCTCTTTCTCTTTTTCTACAAGTATGTCATTGGAACCCTTTCCAGAGCTCTATGCCAGACATAAAACTACCACAGAAGACAGAATTCCTACTCTCAAACAGCCAGCGCTATAGGAGAGAGGGAGTGAACTCCAGACAGGAATCAGATGTTTCTCTTTGAGTTGATCTTTCCTGCCTCCAGGTTGGTGAGTGAGCAGCTGGGCTCAACCAATGCTGGAAGTCAAGCCAGTTGGCCCAGCTGAATTTCTGGAGGTCATCCAATCTTGCTGGCATGGAAAGCCACACAATATTAACAGCAAGAAGAGACTCCAGACTTTAGCACACTCCAGTCTTAGCGATAGGATGTTCTAGGCATGGGTGAGTCACTTAAACTTTTCAAATCTTCAGATTTCATACACATCTGCAAAATGGGAATAATATCACACTCTGATTACTATAAGGTATTGTAAAAATTAAAAGATAAAAATGCTATGTATTTATTATTTAAAAGTGGTTATTATTTTTGGAAAAAAAAAAAAGAATGAAGAGCCACTTCCCTGCTAATCAGGAAAACCCTAGACTTATTTCCATACGTCTGGTGCCCAAGTCACAGAAAGAAAAAGTAACAGGCTCGGGGAGCATTTCCTAACAGGCCCTAGCAAATTAGAATAGAATATATGAGATTCTAATTTCTTATCCTTTACCGATAATATCAACTGCTAACCAAGATCCTAGATAGAGAATCCAAAGAATTTTGCTTGTTCTGTGCACAAAATATTTCCTCCCTTATTCACAGCTTAGAGTATCTTTAAAGCTTTTGAATATATGCTTAACATGAAACTTATCCCCCCCAAAATGCTATTTTTTGTTAGGAGAATTTTTAAATTTTTCTTTAAAGATCAGTTATTTTAAAACTTTTAGCTTTAGAGGGATTGAATGCTAAGGGTAACAGTGGGCTCTCCCCTTAGCGACAGTGCTTCATTTTGCTCTAAATGCTATTATTTACCCCTCTGATTATGTTACCGAGAAGAGTAAAAGCCCATTATATAAGAAAAACCATTTTAAGAATTTATCAGTATTGTATGAACTACTCTGCTCATCAAAACAAATGGGGAGCAGAGTTGTCTGTGATTGTTGGAATCTAGCACCCTTGGAATTGTGTCAAGAATATAAACAGGCAGACTCCCCATCCACTAAAAGCCCATATATACCCCTGACTCTAATGAGGTTCTCAGATTTTAAAACTTATAATAAGTAATCAGAATCATAGTATTCTGATTCCAGTTAAAAATAAAGTATCTGACTACCCTTTTCTGCAATGATAATGCTATTTTTCTGAAAGTGGGGGAAATATTTTAATAGCAAGAATGAAAAGATTAACCTTTAAAAAAAAAAAAAAAAAGCTCCAGAAGAGAACAACTCTGTTTCTTTTTTGTTTGTTTCTTAGTCATTGTCTTCCTTTTACTTTTACCAACAATACATTAGGTAAGCTTCTCTTTATCAAATTTTACTTTGAAAGACTAGGAGTTTAAATTCTGTTGGCATTCCCTGCTGCTCTAGTCAGAGCACAGAAAATGATTGCTAAAGTATATCTTTAAAGTCAGTGTGTTGGCTTAGACACTGGCCAGCTTTAGCACAAAGCTGCTTTATGAATCATGAATCAAATGAATAACATAATAAAAGCACACACCTCTGGAAATATCCATCTAATGCATTTTGGGTGGAGAAGGAATATCTAGTCTCTCACTTTAGAAACTATGGAAGTAAAATAAAAATGGTTTATATTTATCAAAATCTACACATTCATTTTTTCCATCTTTTTTTAGGAGGCATTACTTATTTACAATGTGTTCTCTCTGGGATAGCCTGTGAAAGGAAATATCTTGTTTGCCCAACACTCTTTAAAAAAATGGTGAGCACACGAAAATCCATTACTACAAGTCCCTGCAATAGAAGTGTTAACAACTTTGGTAACAATATAAATCAAACAAAGGTAATGGGAAGCACACACACAGACACAAAGGTTAAAAGCAATGATGAAGGTCATTCCCAACAGTTGTCCAAGAATATTTCTAAGTGCTTTTCTAGTGCAAATAGTTGGTGAAAGTCTCTTAAATTTATTGCAGTATTAAGCTCAGACACAGCTTTATTTGAAAATTTCTCTTGAGTTTTTCCCCATTCCTTCTCCACAGTTTTCCATCTCTGAAATTTTCTCAAAACTGAAACTTGAGCTATTAAAGAGTTTAAGAAAATATGTTAAGTCACAAAGGATATAGTCTATATAACATTTGTTCATAGGGGTGAATGGGAGGAAATTTTGTCCCCATGGAGTTCTGCTGAAAAGGAAGAACAATTCTCCCTTTTAGCCTGGCCTGCATCTTGTCTTTATGTGTCATTAAACCCACCCTCTATTTCTGAGGCTATGAATTTCTAACCACGGAAAAGCCAGTTCCAAAGGAGGCAATTCAAATATATCCTGTAAAAGGTTCAGGCAGATGTCAATGGAAAGTCCTCCCTGGCTCCTCCCCTTCCAAAATAAATGAGGATTCTTTGCACAGACTACCTAAAGCTCACAGCATTGGCACAATGATATCCACTCAGTTTCTCTCCATATGGTACCCTCAGGGAGGACGTATGTCTCCAGGTCTCACCAACATCCCCCTAATGTATTTCCCATCACACCCTTCATTCTATTACCTCCAACCCAATATAATTTTTCTTTGAGGAAACTGCACTTTATAAAAAAGGCACTTCCTAGACTCCTTTGCAACTAAGTGTAGCAAAACCAGCCTTTAATACCTCAGCATACTTCTGGGAGTGTTTTGCTTTCCCTGTCCTCCTCATTTTCTGTCTACCTAGGACACAGATGTGGGGCTGGAGCAGCCATACTGTGACCATGAAATCACTATGTAAATGAGAGCCAGACAGAGATAACTGGATAACAGAACAGAAGGATAAAGCCCTGGATGTTGATGTCACGGGACTGCTGTGCCAGCCTGGAATGCCTTTGTCTGGACTTCTTTTTAAATAAAGCCATGCTTGGTTAAGGCACCTTTGGCTGATTTCTGTTACATGCAACCGAACAAAATTCCTAACTGATACCCCAGTTGTTGTTCATCTAGTGTCCTAGTGGGTGGGGTGGTTGGACCCTTCTCTGCTCTCTTTTCTATTTGTTGGTTATGTCCTAGTGTCTGTGCCTACTTCTTTCAGAGTCTTCCCTTTTGACTCTCAAGGGACTGTTTTTCTTTTAATCAAACTCAATTCTCATAATGCAATTTCTGGCTTTTGAAAATATTGATTTTGATGTGAGTTTCAAAAGCCTACTATAGAAGTCAAAGACTGAACAGCCATTGATTCTTTCTCTTTGCATTCCAATCACAACAATGCTAACTCTTCTCAAGGAAATGTGGAAATGTCTGGTCACTGGGGGAATGATCACACACTGGGAATTGTGGGCAAGAAAATACAAATTTGTTTAAGATATGATATCAAGTAATACAAAAAGAGAACAGGCTTACAAATTTATTCTGATTCCTTTTTAATGTCCAGGTTATTCTTATTACAGTCAATAAGGTAAGTTTTCTTATTATCCTGTGATTCAGGTTTACACCCTTTCCAGCCCACTATGCTAAAGAGAGATGGGACGCCCAAGCTTATTCCGGAACCTCAATATTCATGTACTCCTCTAATGAATGAATATTCAATGAAACTATTTGATGATGGATGCCAAGTCAGTGGGATACCAAACCTGGAAGACTTCTGAAAAACAATATTTATCCCCTGCAATCCCTAGAAAGACATCCTGAGCTATGAAAAGTTAGTGGTCTACAGTTTTGACCAATATATAGAACATAGTAGAATATACAGAACATTGTTTCTCTCAAGAATTCGAGAGAGATCAAAAAATTCCTATAAAACCAGATCTACAGACAGTGTTAATTCTACTACTACCACAGTGATAGCCCTCTAGAGATGAATAATAAAAAGGAAGTAGATGTCAAGAGTGTGAATCAACTTCTTAGAGAACATGCTGACAGACTTAAAACACCAAGCTCCCTAGGATGCCAGAGCAATCAGACCCCACTGATTTGCAAATAACAAGAGGTGTGAAGAATCACCAGAGAATGTGGTAGACTAAAAACAAGAAACAGAGGAAGCCTTCCTAATCAATAGCATTCAGGAATCATACAAATTCAACATCTGTCTCTTCAAAATGAGAAGGAAAGATAAACTCTTGACATCTACATTTCACTTGAGAAAGAGTAATTTTCCATGACATATGGTGGAAAGTAAGATTATAACCTAGCAAATCATCCAATATGAATGGAGTTTCATATACTTTGAGAAGGGCTCAAACTACTAACACCCATCTTTTTGCCCTCAAATTCCCAGAAAGAAGTGTAAAGCATTTATGGGAAACACAATGGCAGCATTGAATCTCCAGTGTAAGTGTCTATGAACCTAGGAAATTACAGTGACACATCATCATACTGTTCATCTTTCAATAAGTGTGCTGGCTTGGATTGTGTTCTTTTATAACTCTTTCTATAAAAGAAAATCTTAATTCTTCTCAAGGGCGAAGACTGTAGCTTTACTTCCTCCGTATACCAAACACATTGCTCGGGACCTACTGGACTCATTAAACAATTTCGTGGTCATTTTCAAGATGCTCAATATCATGTTTGCAGTTAAAATTTTCCTGGTTGAGAAAAAAGCCAATATTTATCTGTGAAAAAAAAATGACATGGGTCATTTTTACTATGAGACTCTCAACTTTCTCCTTTTAACTTTTCAAGGAATTTCCTACCTCTAATTATCGTAATTCTTTTTTTAGTAATTCTACTCATCTTCAATGGTTTATGTCCTCTGTTTGCTAGGAAAAAAGAAATATAACATGACCATCATACTCCCTGAAACTTTCCAAGCCTCTGCCTCCTCACACACTCACTCTTGGAGAGGGGGCCTCATTCAGAGCTCCACAGCTCTTTCCCATCATTCTTGCCTCCTTCATGCCTGGTGTGGTCAGTATATTTTAACCCATTGCCCTTTCCAACCCACTGCCAATAAACTATTTAAAGAGAAAAATAAAATCTGTGGGTCATTCTTGAATATTCAATGAAACTTCTGACATACCACTTATCATTCTTCTACCTCCTCATATCTTCTAAACCTGTGTCTTCACCAAGACTTTGATAAACTGTGAATATCTGGCATCACTAGCCTCTGATCATAAGGTCAGGTTGCAATATGTCAATTCTTACCCACTCCTGCAGGAGCTCATCTACCCTAAAGCATCTACCAATGTCTTCTAAGGATTGAGCTGCACTGTCACATATCTGAAGCAGCTCTCTCATGCCCTTTTCTTCCTGGCCTTCTTGTTAAGTTTTGATGCCCCTGGCTCTGCTATTAATGGTCTACAGTGACCACCAGTGGCCTCCAATAGCAACTACTCCCACTTCAGGGCAGAGACACAGTCCTCCAGTTTTTGACTCTGTTCCAAGCAGTGAATAACCTTCTCCTATAACCCCATAATTTAGTAACAAACCAGGCTGAAAGTTATGAAAATAACTACTCATGCAAAGCAAACTCTGAGACTGACATTAGCTTTTCTCCTCAAGGCAACATACTTGGAGGAAAGGAAAGAAAGAAGGATTGGACAGAAAGAGAAGTTTGAATGCAATGTAATCTCAGTGAAGAACTCAGTCAGCCCTATATTCTGGAGCTGGGATGACTTCTCAGAGGTGTGCAAAGTTGGGGCAAGGGGCCAAGCCTTTATAACAAAGTCATCATTCAGTCTTTGGATACAGATTTTCCTGGAAGGGGGTATGAACTTCGGCTGCCTGATTCTCTTCAATTGAGGCAATCCTGAAAGGAGCTGAGAGCTGAGAGTCGTCTGTCAGCAGCATAATCTGTAGCTGGGGGAATAAATTCTTCATTCCGGAAGAAGAATCTAGGCAGCAAATGGCACCTTCTACACAAATATCTAAGTTTTAGCCAGGGAATTTCATTGTATTTTTTCTTTCTCAGTATAATACTATGATTGGTTCTTCTTCCTGTGTCAGGTAACTTTGTCTTTGTCTAAATCCTACCTCCTTTAAGTCCAACTCCAATTCTGCAAATGCTTCACTAGTACAGCACTAACGTGAACTCCGGTCATTTCCTGAGTATGTAATAATTGTCACAAAACATACTAAACAAAAACTATATAAATATTTTAAAGATTATAAGACTCATAATCACTTTATAGAGCTCTTAGAACAAAGTACAGATCTTCCTCAAATTACAATGGGGTTCCATCCCAATAAACCCATTGTAAGTTGAAAATACTGTAACCTAAAAATGCATTTAGTAGACCCAATCTACGAAACATCACAGTTTAGCCTAGCCTAGCTTAAATATGTTCAGAATACTTATATTAGCTTACAGTTGGGCAAAATCATCTAACAAAAATCTATTTTATGATAAAATGTTGAATATGTCGTGTAACATTTCACACCATTGCAAAGTCGAAAAATCTTAAGTCAGACCATCATAAATCAGGGACCGTCTGTACACACGACAAGAATTTCTCATAGCACTTTCCCAAATTCTTGTCTAAATTATCATTAGCAACAACCATGAAAAACATATGGCAGCTATTAACCACCAGCCAATGCAAATGTTTCATACAGAAAATATAGGTCATTGATATCTTAGAAAGTTGTTAAGAGAACTGAATGAAATTGAAGTAACTTAAAGAATATAAAGTATACTAGAACAGCTATCCTAATAGCATTGCCTAACAGGATGCCACAAAATAAATACTCATTTCAGAACTTGCTTATCTAAAAGTTCCTCAAAGTTTAGCCACTATTTATGGGTCCTCATAGATCTGACAATATTGATGGTAATATCTTGTTTCCATAATATTTATAAAGAAGATCATTTTTTGAGGAATATCTTAAAATACAATTTAACCCATGTTTCTCACTATGTTTTTAGGATAATGGAACCTTTACATGTACTGTGTGTCACAAAGTCTTTATGACTATGATGAGCTTTGTGACCTCTCCTATCTATTAAACATAATTTGCACATGCTAGCAACCTCTTACATAAGACTACTTATTATTTGGTTTCAGGAATTTGGTAAAATATAAAAGAAATATACCATATTAAACATTTTTTTCTGGATAAATGGCCCATAGTGTATTTTTTTATATAAATTTATTTATTTATTTATTTATTTTATTGGCTGTGTTGGGTCTTTTTTGCTGTGCGTGGGCTTTCTTTTAGTTGCGGTGAGTGGGGGCTACTCTTCGTTGTGGTGCGTGGGTTCCTCATTGCCCTAGCTTCTCTTGTTGCAGAGCATGGGCTCTAGGCGCGTGGGCTTCAGTAGTTGCAGCACATGGGCTCGATAGTTGTGGCTCACAGGCTCTAAAGCGCAGGCTCAATGGTTGTGGCACACGGGCTTAGTTGCTCCGCGGCATGTGGGATCTTCCTGGAGCAGGGATCCAACCCGTGTCCCCTGCATTGGCAGGTGGATTCTTAACCACTGCGCCACCTAGGAAGCCCCATAGTGTATTTTCATACACATTTTATTGAAGTATAACATATATACAGGACACAAATGTTAAATGCAATCACTACCCAGATCAAGATCTAGAATATAATTGACAGGATTAAAATGAGAAATAGGCAAATCCACAATCATAATTAATCATGTCAATTTTTATATATTTTTGAAGCTGTGTGACTAAGAGCTGACATATTTAGGATTGTTTTGGCTTCTTGTTTCATTGATCCTTTTTCATTATGAAGTATCCTTTTTATATCTTTCAATATTTTTTTCACTAAAGTCTTCTATGCCTGATATTATTATAGCCATATTGAATTTCTTTTTGTTATAGTTTATATGGTATACCCTTCTTTGGTTCTTTTATTTTTAATCTATGTATTTAAAATAAATCTCTTTAGAAAGCATATATTTAAATTTCATTTTTTAAATCCATTTGCCTTTTTAAATAGTGCTTACTCCATTATATGTAATAACCAATGCAGCTGCATTTAACAATATCTCAGTAACTGTTTCTCTTTGCTCCATCTGCTCCTTTTTAAATCTTCTCCTGCCTTCTGTAGAATTCAATAAATTTTTATTTACTTCCTTTTACTCCTTCTTTTAGCCTGTTTGTTTACATTTTTATTACTTTTTAGAAGTTACCCTAGAGGTTATAATATCCATCTTTTCCATCATGCAATCCTCCTAATATTAGTACTATTATCATTTCCAAATAATGCAATATTTGGAATAACAAATAGCAGTTTAACTCCATTTACATGCCTCTTGATATTTATGACACTATAGTCATATATTTTACACTCACTTTATAAACCACAAAGATATTACTATTGTTGTTTTAAACACCATATCCTTTCATATTTACTCATATATTTATATTTTCCATTGCCCTTTATTTCTCCCTCTAGTTTTATGCATCCATCTGGAATTATTTTCCTTCAGTGTAAAGAATTTCTATTAGCATATCTTATAGTCTGCTTCTACTGGGGACAAATGCCCTCAGATTTCATCTAAAAACTTATTTATTTCATTTTTATTTTTGGAATGATTTTAAATTTACACAAAAGTTGTAAAGATGGGGCTGAGAGTTCTTTATAGCCTTCACCCAGATCCCCCAGTCTCAGCATTTGAAATAATTATGGTGCACTTCCAAACTAAAACATTGATACTGCTATTGACTAAACTACCGACTTTATTCATGTTTCACCATATTTTCCATTTCTAATGTCCTTTTTCTCTCCCAGAATACATACTGAGATAATAGATAACATCTAGCACCTTTATTTTTCAAGGATATTTTACTGTGTATAAAATTCTGTATTGGTCATTATTTTCCTCTCATTTTTTTAAAGATGGCATTCTACCAACAACCAGCATACCTACAGCAGTCACGTGCCACCAGGTCAGCTGTGCTGGGGGCCTACCCTACCCACCTGCCTGCCCACAGCAGTCAAACACCAACAGCCCCACAGCCACCTATGTTGGAGGCTGTCCCACCCACCAGTGCACCTGCAGCAATTGGCCCCAACCCAACAGAAAGGCTCATACAGCACACATAGGGAAAACCCCTGAAGCATCTGGCTCTGACGGGCAGAGGGCAGTGTGCTGCTGGGCCCCATAAAACGTCTCCTATATAAGGTCACATCACCAAGAATGAGACATGTAACAAACCTACCTGATACAAAGAAATGAGCACAGAGAATTAGGTAAAATGAGGAGACAGAGGAATATGTTCCAAGTAAAGAACAAAACAAAAGAACTAGGAAAAGAACTAAACAAAACAGAGATAAGCAATCTACCCACTAAAGAGTTCAAGGTAATGGTCATAAAGATGCTCCTGTATTTCTGCCAGCTGGCTTTTCAGCAGAAACTTTGCAGGCCAGAAAGGAGTGGCACAATATACTCAAAACGCTGAAAGGAAAAAACCCATGACCAAAAATTATCTACCCAGCCAGGTTATCATTCTGAATTGCAGGAGAAATAAAGAGTTTTACAGACAAGCAAAAGCTAAACGTATTTATTACCACTAAACTGGCCTTACAAGAAATATTAAAGGTCGGCATTTATTGTCTATGTTTGCTCTTGCTTATTGGTTATACTATCCTATCTTTTCATAGTCTCATAATTTTTATTGCATGTTTTATATGGTACAAAAAATAATTGTAGCACCTCCTGAGTTGTTTTCCCCCAAAGAAATGTTATTCTTTTCTCTTCTTAGGCAGATAAGTCAAAAAGTTGATTTAAATCCAGTGATTTAACAAGGTCAGGTCTAGGTTGCAGTTTCAGTAAAATGCAGTTTACCATTAGTTCAAAAATGTTCCTTGGGCATGGGCATTCTAGACTTTTGCTTTAGGCTCTGGAAGGTCTTTGTCTCTTTAATCCTGAAAAACTATGGGAGATTCTGTTCTGTCCTTTATGGATTTTGAGTTGGGCTCTATAGTTTCCTGCTCCACACTATTTCAAATATTTATCAAATATAGTGATGTGTCAAGTATTTTGATGTGGAGACTGGCCATATTAAGCCTTCTCTCTTTAGCACTACCTATCTCTAAGCATGAGGAAACTTCAGGAAATTTCACCTGTTAGATATGTTGACCCAGTCACCAAGCAGTCTCATAGGAAAAAGGAACTGTACTTTTGAGTCCCCTCTGGATTCAAGCAATCTTACTATCTTATACAATTTTCAAAAGAACCAAACTAAAAAAAAAAAAGAACCAAACTTGAGAAAACAGTAGTTACCAGGGGCTGGGGGTGGGGGGGAAGGATAGGAGAGATACTGTTTAGTAGTGTGTACTTGCAAATAACAAAGTCCTATTGTATAGCATAGGGAACTATATTCAATATCCTATAATAAACCATAATGGAAAAGAATATGAGAAGAATGTATATGTGTATGTGTATATGTATGTGTATATGTATATGTACGGGTCACTTTGCTCTACAGCAGCAATTAAACACGACATTGTAAATCAACTACAGTAAAAATTTTCTAAAAGAGTATACACTTGCAACTAGTAGATAAATAAGTCCTAGATATCTAATACACAGTACATGATTTTAGACAACAAAACTATATTATACACACTAAGCTTGCTGAGAGATTAGATCATACTTACTTCCACCACTAGAAGACATGATAATTACATGGCTTGACAGAGGTGTTAGCTAGTGATACAATGGCAATCTTATTACTATAAATGTATCAATTAAATACACTGTACACCTTAAACTTGCACAATGTTATATGTCAATTGCATCTCAGTTTTTTTAAAGCTCCAGTTTTTCCCTCAGCAGTACTCCTCTATTTAGACTAAGGCTGATCTTCCTCCTGGACCCAGTAAGAAATGCCCCTAGAGAAGAAGATGGCTGGCAATCATGAACCCATTTAGGAAAAGCTCTTCCCGCTCTGAAGTTTCAGTTCATCTACTCTCCTTACTAATATAGCAATTTCTTTAAAAACATAACTTTATAATTTATTTTATTTTTTAAATGTATTACCTATAGTGGGATTGCTGCTCTTCCATGGTCTATGATAGCACGCTTATAAGCAGAATTTCATCCCATTATTTTTAAAGAAACAAATATATATTTAATTATTTGAGGTCCATGCTAAGAAACAGAATTGCAAATGGCCTTAAAAACAAGTCTTTACCTATAATTTTGACAAACGTCTAAAAACGGTAATGATACTCCAGACAACACACAATCATTGGCGTTACCCACCTACCAATGGCTAAAGTCGCCAAGGTATGAGCACTCTCCAAAACATGCCAGTCAAAAGGCAATAGACTTATTCATTCTGACACCAGTTGTGTACTCTTGGGATGAATATATATCCCAATTTTCCCCAGACAGTCTCATTTTATATCTACAATCAGTGCCTCTTTTCTTCACAAACATATCACAAGTAAAATGATAAATTATATGGTCCCACCTCAATTTACATATGGATATGAGACATGAAGAAACATAACATTCTGATTTTCATTGTACCTCCTTCCCCTCAAGCTTGTGTGTGTCATTAGACTTACTATCAACATACCAGTATCGTGGGGTTTCTGAACCATGACCCTGTTACAGTATTATTTGCCAAAAACCAGGGCAAAATAAATGACTCATATTCTAAGTATCCCTTCATAATCCATACCTGCCTCAGAATTCTTTTTTTTTTCTATTATGTTCATATGCTGCTGCTTTAAGAAAAACACTAACAAAATTTCGTGATTAACACAACTTTATGCTCCCATAGGTAAAATGGAGCTCAATCCTATTAAAATATTTTTATATTTTAATATAGACTGTTTATTGTTTTAAGACACTCATATATGTATTTTTTTTCTTTTAACCATAATATAATAGATACTTAAAAAACAAAGCCAGAAAACAACTTTGGAATTTTCATCATTTTTATAGGTATCATATAAAGCAGGTTGCATTCAATTCTCCATGGAGTAAAGTTTGGAAATGAGGCTGAATTATTTGCAGATGACAAATTTTATACCCTGAAACATGCTCGGTACATTGGAGAAAATCTTGTTGGTTAAATCACTTGAGCCATCAAGTTTTTCTTAAAGCATCTCGATATGTTTTTGACTGATACCATCTGTTATCCTCTGAAAAAATTATTTTCCTTTGGAAGGTATTCATCAAATTATAGGTGACATATTTGTTTGAGAATATACTAGACCATCTGGTTCTATAAAAACGTGTCTCTAAAAAATATTGCCATCCTATCTCAGCTACACCATACGTATTTTTCAGAAGCTCTTTTTGTTACACTCCCAAAACAGAAACACATGATATTTTTGGCTCCTGGTTAAAGAAGCAAAGAAAACATTTACAAAGAGATTTTTCTAAGCACCATGATATTTTACAGCTATTCACTAAAAGAATAAGTAGGTGACCAGAAGAATGGAGTGCGGAGAAGAAAAGGAGAAGGCATGGTGGGCTCAATGAATATTTCATATCCTGAAAAGAAAGCCACTAAAACAAAGAGCTTTACAACATCCTCCCTGCATATATGAGCTTTGTGGAGCACCCAGGGATGCTACCCTGTTTGTAATCAAGAGAACTAAATATTGAGTTTACAGACATACTCTCATTCCTGTTACGATCCTGCCGTTGCTACTTGGTGGTGAAAAAGTTATTTTCCTAAGGATGCTTTTCTATTTATTAAAATAATAGATGAGAAATCTAAGAAAATAATCTCACCTCTGATCCTCTATTGGACTTCAGTAAGCTTGGTAAAGACCAAATTTTCTCCAGCTGTAAAATGGGCCAGTTTCTCACCAGAACAAAATTTGTCTAAATCAGGCCAACAAATTTTCTGAATACTGTGAACCAGAGCAATTGTTCTCAAACATCTCACTGGCCCTCGGAAGTGGTGTAAAACACTGTGAAAGAAAGAAGCAGCTCGATTTTCCTATTAAGGATATTCATATATTTCACCACATTTAAATGGTCTCGTACTCATTTCTTCATTTAAAAATATTTACTGAGCCCTTATTATGTGGCCAGCATTACTGAACTCTGAGGATCTAATGAGGAACAGAAATAGTTACAGCCCCTGCCCCTGGGAGCTTAAAGTCTAGCAAATGAAAGAAGCATTATTTAAAGAATCAACAAAACAAACGCAAAATTGCAAGTGTAAAAAGACTCATGGAGGCGCAAAGTACCTTATGGGAGCATAATAAGGAGCTAGGAGTTAGAGAGGTCACTGTAAGTATCTGTGAGGAAGTAATACACGATACGAGATACAAAGTGTGAGTAGGAGTTAATTCAGTAAAGAGGGGAGCAAAAACATTGCACACAAAAAATGTGTCCCACCCTTGACTTGGACAGAACCTTCAGTGTAATATAATTCACAGTGTATATCTGGGAAGGAATTATTATTCCTGATAAAATGTGTAAGCAATAATCTGATGGATTTTATTTGGTTTTAGGAGTCTGGGAAAATAGTAACCTAGTCGACTCCCCGTTGATCTGTAACTAGGTATTTATTTCCCTTTCTGTCCGGTCCTCTGTGATTATGATTATTGAACCCCTGCCCCGTTTTTTCCCCTATACATATCATTACCGAGAGAAATCTCTGAATCGTCTGCTAGAGACCTTTTCAGTTGCAGCAACATTGTAATAAAATGCTGATTTTATTTTATTAACTAAAAGTAAACAAGCCCATAATTAATACCAGGAAAGTATTTACTACAGTTTTGGAGGACCCATCAAGACGAGCTTTTCTCACAAAGACCCCGCAGGTGAGTAGGATCAAAGAACAGCAGCACAAATGTGCTGGTGAGATCCTGCGTGTTGCCCCAAACTTCCAGTATCTGAACTTGGACTGGAAGTTTCTGCTGAGATGTCAAAACGTGGGCTCATTCTCAGAGTGTTCACATGTCAAAGTCCAATGGCCATTGTGTGAGATTTCTATTGCTATCATAAAAAATTACCATAAATTATTACCTTAAAACAATACCAATCTATATTCTCACGACGCTTTAGATCAGAAGTCCCGGTACAGTGTGGCTCAGTTGGTTCCTCTGCCTTAGAGTCTCACAGACTGAGATCAAGGTGTCAGCTGGGCTGTGTTCCTTTCTGGAGGCTCTGGGGATGAATCTTCTAAACTCGCTCAAGTTGATGAATAAATTCAGTTCATGTAATTATAGGACCGATATGCCTGTTATTTGCTGGCTATCAGCTGGAAGCCTCTCTTGGCTCTTTAATTCTGCTTCCTTCCTTTGTCATATTTCGCCATCCATCTTCAAACCAGCAACAGTGCATCAGGTCCTGGTCACACTTCATATCTTTCTGACTTCCCTTTAGGCCCCACCTCTTCTATCTTCAGCCAGAGGAACTCTCTACTTTTACAGGCGCATGTGATTCTATTACCCAGATAATCCAGGATAATCTCTCTTTTAATGTTTATAACCTTAATTACATGTGCAAAGTCCCTTTTGCCATGTAACATAGGTTCCATGGGATTTGTAGTTTCCAGAGATTAGAGCATTGGCATATTTGGGGGGCTATTAATTAGGCATTTTAAAGGATGATTGTCCATCAGCCATTTTAAAAGATGATTGCTTTTAAGACATTTTGCCATCTCAGGTAAGAGCTTAGAAAGTTAGTTTAGGTTTTCAGTTTGGGTCCTATCAGTGACCTCCTCCAGAATAGGAGATGTGATTTGACGTGCAGGGGATATCAGATTCCCCTAGGAAAGGGAACTAGATATGGTACCTCAAGGTTCTGGTAAATGCTTTATGTTGAGAACTTTTAGAGACATTTGAGGAATTCGTGAGTGTATATTGTCTTCTTCCTGCAGAGTTTATTTTTGGACACGTTTCTCTCTGCCTTTTGGCTAGATTACTGTATTTGACTCAGGATTCTCTATATGTTTGCCTATATATTTAAGAAGCTACTTGTAGGCCTTTGTGTTTACATTCAGTGGAAATTCTCTGGGAATCTTTTAGATACACAGCTACCCATTTGCTGAGAGCAGCTGTTCTCAAACTTTTGGTCTGAGGATCCTTTATGCTCCTAAAAAGAACTGAGGACTCCAAATATGGGAGTTACATCCATTGATTTTTAATATATTGCAAATTAAAAACCAAAAAAAATTAAAATATTTAATAATTCTTTTCTAAATAAAACAATTTCATATAGTATAAGTGCCATTTTTTATGAAGACCTAAAGTTTTCCAGAACAAAAATTTAGTTATAATATTAGTATTGTTTTACTGTTTTGCAAAGCTCTTTATCATCTGACTTAATAGAAGATAAGCTGTGTTCTCATACCCATCTCTATGTTCAGCCTAGAAATGCTGCAATATGTTGCTTTGGTTTAAGTAATGGATTTACACAGGTAAATATTTGAAAAAGGGGGAATTATTTAATAGCCTTTCGTATAATTGTGAATACTCTTACAAGCGCATACCACTTGTAAAAGTCTACAAGCGGTAGTTTTTAAAAAGGTTAGTTGGCATGTGGAATTTGATACCATATGAACAAACTTTTTGTACCTCATCACATTAAAATCCATGGTTTTAATTTGCTTGAATGGATCTCTTTAACACATATATAATTTTGTAACATCACACATTTGTCATTTGGAAAATACAGATTCACTGAGTTATGGGGATCTTCCAAATTCTGACAAATTACATTATAAACCAACAATCAAAACATCATTTTAGTTGATATCACCAAAATCAAAAGAGTATTATGAAGCTGTGAAGCTTCTAGTGGCAGATACAATTCCAAAATGCAAATTTTTTACTTGAGAGTTCAAATTTTATCACTGGCAAAAAAGTACTATGAAATATTTTTCTTGAAGTGACACTCCATTCATCTTCAGAAACATGTCTGCCAACTACCCAAGACTGAATAACCCAAGTTTTTCCTTCACATAAAAATAGTATTCCATGGGAAAATGCTGCTAGTTGCAAGGTTCATCATTTGTGTGACCATGGGGCTATCTAATACAAGCCAAATAGATCTTCTAGCCAAGGGGACCCCAAAGGACTTTTTGCCTAATCGTATATTATTGAGAAAAGCCCAAAAATACTTTAAAGCATGGAATTATTAAACTGGAGATAATTTGAATTTATAATGGCACATTAATTATTGCTGAGTAACAAACAATCCCAATATTTAAAGCATTAAAGGAAAAGATTTATTATGCTTCATAATACTGTGGTTTGGCCAAATGATTCTTCTGCTGGTTCTACCTGAGCTCACTGATGCAGCCAGTTCATTTGGAAAGTCAGCTATTCCAGAAGATCCGTGATGATCTCACTCACGTGTGAGGCAGTACTGATTATCACTGGGAACCTTGGTTTTTCTCTAGGTGTCCTTTCATGGCTTCCTTACATGGTGATCTCAGGACAAAATTTCAAGAAGATGAAAATGGAACTTGCCACATCCCATTAATCAAAGCTTGATAGAGCTTGATAGAAGGGCTTACAAAGACTCTACGGCCATATTTAATCTATCATAAATGGCCACTGAAGGTCTCTTTTAATGTAATTAAAACAAATCACCTTAGAAAACTGCTCAAATCAAACAGCAACAAAATTTCTCATAGTCAGTGTCTGCCTTAGACAATGGGGATAAAGTATTCTCAAAAACACAAGATGAGTCTCAAGTGTGGGTTCTTTAAAATACTGTTCCATTGTTCTGTAAGGAAGTGCTCAAAGAAGGACGGGGACATGGCAAAAGGGCCCAAGAGTTCCCAGTGGCCAAATAGGGAAAATTTCAGTATCAAAATAAATAATGATAGTAATGGATTATGTCCTATTAAATAAAGTAAGGCTCCATGAGTCCATACTAATACAAATAAATAAACAGAGGGAAAGAAGACTGCTCTTCCTTACAGTAGAATGCCAAGTAAGAAATGTAGAAGGAATACTGGAATTCGAAAAATCACCATTTGACAACCACCTATTAATAATTTCTCCAGGCAAGAATCATCCAAGACACTAAAGCCGGTAGGTGTAAGGTTGCGGAGAATGTAATAGGGAAGCACACATCTGACTCCACATTGGATCTGTTTCTTTTACTTTGACCTTTGTATTCTATTGCTTTTGCTACAAGTTAAGAATGTTGCCTATAGCCTGGATAGCTCATTCTCAAGGCCTTGACCTTTAAATGTATAACACTTTTCCACTCATGTAGAAGTAAAAAGTTGCAGAACAGAGAATAATATCTGTCTTGCTGGAGGTTTATAGGAACATTGTGACTGGACCTACATAGAAAACTGCAAGAACAAAGGATTCTGGCACCAAGTGTGTGGCAACCAACTGCACCCACCACACCCCACCCCTTTTAGTATAAAAGAAACCTGAATTCTAACCTGGGTAAGATGGCTCTTTGGGACATTAGTCCACCATCTTCTGCATCTGCTGGCTTTCTGAATAAAGTTGCTATTCCTTGCCCCCAACAACTCATCTCTCCATTTATTGGCCTGTCATGTGGCCAGCAGTAAGAGCTTGGACTCACTAACAAGAAGAATATTTACAAGATCTCAAAGTAATTTCCCACAAAAGACATTTTAATTATAGAAAGAAGAAACCTGGCAAATATGACCTTAACCAAATGATCAAAGTTAACTTTACCAGTAAGGAAAAAAATAAATGTCATGAGCTTCTGAGAGTGCACACTGAGAACATAACATCACTTTTGTAATATTCTTGCCAAAACTGCATAGCCCAAATTTAATCAAGATGATACCTCAGACAATCCTAAACTGAGGAAGATTCTACTAAATAAATTAACTACACTCTTCAAACATATCATGGGTATAAAAGAAAAAGAATCATTTAGGAACTGGTCCAGATTCAAGGAAACTAAAAAGATAGGAAAGCTAAATGCAATGTGTTTCTGGATTGGATCCTATACACTAAAGTGTTCTTTAAAGGACATTAGCAGAACAATTAGTGAAATTTGAATCAGGTCTTTGGACTAGATAATAATATTGTACTGGTGTTAATTTCCTGATTTTGATAATTGTGCCACGGTTATAAAAGCAAACATTTTCGTTAATAGGAAATATACACTGAAGTGTTTATGGAGTTATAAAGTGTTACAGATCTGCAGCTTATTCTCAAATGCTTCAAAAATTATAATACTTTCTTACATATTTACCTAATACAAGAGAAAACATAAGGTAAGTGTGATTAAAGTGTTAACATTTGCAGCATCAGTATGAAGGGTAATTCACACAGAATTCTTCATATATAGTTTTTTCAACTATTCCTGAAATAAATTATTTCAGGAAATTTTAAAGTTTAAATTAAATAAATATAATTAAATAAATAAAGACCTCATGGGGCCTTCCTGGGACAGACCCACTATGTCCTCTGCCTGCCTCTTGTTTGTAGAAAAACTGTAGCCTCCTAGGCCTTCTGCAAGCTGCAAAGAATACATTTAACCAAAGAAGTGAGAAAATGCAGAAACAAAGGAAAACAGTCAGGCAAGATAAAATAATAATAGTTTAGCCATTAAAAAAGGCAAGGACCTTTAGTTCCTCCTTAAGGGCTATAGATAATATTCTGAGCCATCTCCTTTGAGCTGTTTTGCAGATACTGAAACCCCTTCCAGGTGGAAGAAGTTAACTGTATGCTGACCACAAGCAAGTAAACTCCAGACCAATTGGGACCAGAAGGTTGATGATGTTGACTCCCGATTCTCACCACCAACCAATCAGAAGAATGATCACACATTCTGTGACCCTCTACCTCACCCTGTCTTTAAAAACCTTTCCCTGAAAGCCATTGGGGAGTTCAGACCTTTAGAGACCTAGCTGCCTGGACTCCCTGCTTGGCACCCTGCAATAAATTTTGCACTTTCCTTCACCATGACCCGGTTTCAGTAGATTGGCTTTACTGCACCGGTGAGCAGATCCAAGTTTGGTTTGGTAACAGAATCAATTTAGAAATCACTCTTCAAAAATAGAGAATTTAAATTATCTTTTGAGCCAAAATATAAAACTGTATACAAAACATTGGAGAACCAGTAGCAAATTACTAAGTCTGCCTGTATTAGTCATTTTTACAACATTCTGGTATCACATATCCTAACAAAAAAATAGGAAAATTTTGGCTACTACTTTTTAAGACTAAATTCTGAAATTCAAAGCTTAGTGAAAACTGAAAGTTCAATTGTCAAAGAGCCATTTTGGATGAGATTCAAGGTGCATCAGAACATTGCCAACATAACATCTTAGAAGACAATTTTTAAAATCTGCAAAAATAAGAGTTGGTTTGAGACATACAGCAATTAGGAAAACTCGTGTAAACACAGAGATCTCAGAGATGTTCGAATTAGTCCAAACCCATTTCAAATTTCTGGTTTCTAGAATCTATAAATAACTGCTAAAATTCAATATGAAAAAGAAAGCAATCCAAATAAAAGTAAATGGGCAACAGGCAGGGATAAACCTTCACAAAGACATAAGAATGCCAATGAGCACATGAAAAGGTGCTCAACATAACACATTAGGGAAATGCAAATTAAAACCACAATAAAATCCCATCACACATACACTAAAAGGCTAGAATTATAAATCTGTTTCAAACTCACCAAATATTGGTGAGTATGCAGAGCAACTGGAATGCACATATATTGGTGATTAGACTGTAAAATGGTTGTTGGGCTGCATCCCACAGGCCTTCAAGCCCTGTACCTGCCCAGGTCCAAGACTAAAGAAAGAGCAGGGGAGTTAGTGGTGACAGAAACATCATGGTGTAATGGATGGGGGATCTTACTTACATTTCTGAAGCAACGCCCTGGAGCAACATCCCAATGTGAGTGGATGGTGGGCAGAACATGGCAGTAGTCCACGCTCCCAGGGGGAGGGGGAGGTTACCACTTATAGGGGGAATTGATGTCAGGTTGGCTCATTGGTTACCAGGGAAACCAGCAGAGAGGCACACCCGTCACCACCTCTTTGATAAGCTAACAGGTGGAGATGTTCTGATTTAAAGGTTAGAAAAATCATTTGCTGAGGCAGGGATAAGTATATAGAAAGGTCAGTATGTGAGTTGGTGTAGGTGAATCAGGCAGTGGTCAAGCAGAGGATGTACCAACAGCAAAAGAACACCCAACTTAGGTGGCCCAAACATACAGTTCGAAAAGTAATTATGTTCCCCTTACAGAAAGGCAAAAGAGTCTCCAAAAAGGGAGTAAATGTATTCCATTTAATGGTTAGGTTCCCTGGTGATTAAGATTTTAAAAACCCCAAAAGAAAAACAGATAGGCATCAGGCTATCCTTAAGAAAAATTTCTGTATTGAGATTTTACCATTACTCAAAAAAATTTTAAACTATTGGTATAAAAAAGATTTAATTATTGATAAATAAGTACTTGTAAATAAATATTTTATATAAAGTTATAATATTTAACACTCCTAATTATGGTAATACTTGGACAGATTAAATACTGTCACAGTGTGGGATAAAATGCAAACATTTTGGTTCATGCATGACCCTTATTTCTTTTCTGACAGGGAGCCAATTTATTGGAAACAACGTATATTGTATCTGTCTTATAGATGGATAAGTAATCATTAATTATACTGAGCTTTTAAGATTGCAGAGATGTAAATATGTATCTAAAACTATATTGAGTTAAAGTAATGAACATCTTAAGCACTGTTCTTGTAAACTCGAGCAACACTACAAATTACCTAAATCCACAGAGTTACCTTATTTGTATTATCTGAGTAAAATTTTAGGGATAAGTGTTCAATACAAAGTAGATTTATTGTTCTTTAAGGTCAACTTAAATTGTATTTCTAAGACCCTTAATTAACTTTATGACTTCAGACTTAATTAACTTTAAGACCTAAGGCTTAGAAATGTTCAAGTAATTAAAATAAATAGAAACCTCTCCTTGGACAGAGGATATAGTACTTGGCAAATAGAGACACAAGCAGTAGTATCAAAAATACGTGGTCACCACACAATAATTTTTTCTTATATACTCTCGTTTATTCATAAACACATTTGTTCTTCTTAATACTCATTTTAAGAGGATAAAATTAGTGGAGTGAAATATTGCCTTGAAATGTGCTTGAAAGAATAACTGCATTTTAAAACTAATGGTTTAAGCTTAAGTGATAGCTCATTATTAGGTAGTACATGTATATATATAAAATAAAAACATTTGGAGGTAATAAGATTAAATTTTAAAAGAAGCTATGTATAGTGGAGAAAGTGGGCTCTGGTAGCTCACACATAAAACTGGTCTTCAAGTGTACAGTCTGTTTTGAATATAAGGCGGTACAAAAATATTTTTGTTTTCTTCATATCCTACCCAGATGTCAGGATTTTGCCTAACTGCTGCATGTATGTACTATGAAAAAGGTTTATTGAGAATTGAGCTCCTTTGGCGTACTTCATAACTATATACAATCATAAGCAAATCCACCAGAAAATAAGGGATTTCTCTCTTCTATAAAGTTAACATTCCTTTGGTAGTTACTATGCATTTCTCCTATGGTTAATAACTTAGCCAACACTGTGGCTATTTCTTTTTCTTGGAAACTTATAATTTTACAACAACAATTCCATTGTTGATCTATCCAAGATAAGTCCCCAAACTCCAAATAATAAACTGCCCAAGTGTTTTTCATACTCAGTCATCTCTGGTACTCCTTTTGTGTGTGTGTGTGTGTGTGTGTTTTTAAATTTTATTTGTTTATTTATTATTTTTTGGGGGGTACACCAAGTTCAATCAACTGTTTTTATACACATACCCCCATATTCCCTCCCTTCCTCTGGTACTCCTTTGAAGTGTACTTCAATCTGTAGATTCCCTCTCCCTGTAACAGAGGGTGGGCCCTTGGAAAGGAGGGATACTAGTAATAGTGAGTTAGGATAGATAGGCTCCACATTTTCTTAGTGAAAAAGAGAAGTTCAACCAAACCTAAATTAGCCTCAGTTGGGTAAAGTATTATTAATATGAACATAATTTAGTAAATGTATTGCCTTTGAGGATGGATAGAAGTATATTCACGTTCATGAACTTGGGCTGACAGAGTCACTTCCAACAAATTGACTTCTAAGAAAATTTATTCCTGGGTTTAAAAATACACCTGGGTCGAGAGCGTCTTCCAGCGTGAGCTCTGCTGCTCCTTATCATGGGGACAATTCGTCTCTTTAGAAAACCACAAAGATCTTTTTTTGGCAAGTTATTGCAGGAATTTAGACTTGTAGCAGCTGATCGAAGGTTCTGGAAGATACTGCTCTTTGGTGCAATAAACTTAACATGTACTGGCTTCCTGCTAATGTGGTGCAGTTCCACTAATAGTATAGCTTTAACTGCCTATACTTACCTGACCATTTTTGATCTTTTTAGTTTAACGACATGTTTAATAAGTTACTGGGTAATGATGAGGAAACCTAGCCCTGCCTATTCATTTGGTTAGAGAAAGTACAAAGGATTTTTATGTATATCTTCTAGATGTTAAAATTTGAAATATTAGAAGTCCTGGCTGTATTTGCCTCCAAAGTCTTGGCACAACTTGGAATTCTCTTTATATTAAAAGAAAGTGCAGAACGCTTTTTGGAGCAGCCTGAGATACACACGGGAAGATTATTAGTTGGTACTTTTGTGGCTCTTTCTTTCAACCTGTTCACGATGCTTTCTATTTGGAATAAATCTCTTGCTTATGTTTCTAAAGCTGCTAGTACAAGTTGGCTTCAAGAGCATGTTGCAGATCTTAGCCGAAGCTTGTGTGGAATTATTCCAGGACTTAGCAGTATCTTCCTTCCCCAAATGAATCCATTTGTTTTGATTGATCTTGGTGGAGCATTTGCTCTTTGTATTACTTATATGCTAATTGAAATTAATAATTATTTTGCTGTAGACACTGCGTCAGCCATAGCCATTGCTCTGATGACATTTGGCACCGTGTATCCCATGATTGTGGGAAAGTATTACTCCAGACTATACCACCCCATGTTATTGGTCAGCTGGGCAAACTTATCAGAGAGGTATCTACCTTGGATGGAGCTTTGGAAGTCTGAAATGAGCATTTTTGGATCCTAGGTTTTGGCTCATTGGCTGGATCAGTTCATGTGAGATTTCGACGAGATGCAAATGAACAAATGGTTCTTGCTCATGTGACCAACAGGCTGTACACACTAGCATCTACTCTGACTGTTCAGATTTTCAAGGATGATTGGATCAGGGCTGCCTTACTGTCTGGGCCTGTTGCAGCCAATGTCCTAAACTTTTCAGATCATCACATAATCCCACTGCCTCCTTTAAAGAGTGACGATTCAAACCCTGTCACGTTGACTCCAGCTAAACCTAGCAGCCCACCTCCAGAATTTTCATTTAACACCCCTGGAAAACATGTGAGCCCAGTTATTCTTCTAAATACACAAAGACCTTATGGTTTGGGTCTTAATCATGGACACACACCTTATAGCAGCATGCTTAATCAAGGACTTGGAGTTCCAGGAATTGGAGCAACCCAAGGATTCAGGACTGGTTTTACAAATATACCAAGTAAATATGGAACTAACAATAGAATTGGACAACCAAGACCATGATGTACTGTAATGTAATTTATTTTTATGAGGAATATTGACTCCTTGACTTTCAGTTTATTTAGTAATCCAACTTTGCATCGACTGTTCAATCATTTGCTGTAAATGTTAGAAAATAGTAGGTTTGTTTACATTTCATGAAACCGATGAAACTATATTTTTGTAAAATGTATTTGAGACAGTGAGAACCTTCTAAATGTCATAGGCTTTAAATAGCCTTCCTTTAGAAAGCGTGCTTCTCTAAATTTGAATTTTGCTATCTTTGGTTTTGTAGTTGACTGCAGTGTGATATAACATTACCTTTAAAAGAGAACCACTTGATGGAGTGGATCTGTCACATTATTAAAAATATAATACTTTCTTCAGTGAAATTTATAAACATGCTCCTTGAGTACACATTTTAGGAAAGGGAGAAAATGTCCATTTTAAAAGTAAAAGTCTCTTTTATAGATTTTCCAAACATAATTGCTACATTTTTCTTTGAGGTCCTCCTGAATTATATCTTGCAAAGTAAAAGCAAACATTTTTATCAGAAATTTTAAAACATATTTTACTATCTGGCACAATTTAAAATTTTTAATTATCAGTTTTTTAATAGTTTTTCTCATTAAAAATTTTCAATACATTTGTAAAAAAAAAAAAAATACACCTGGGTCAAGAACTTTGGTTCTAGCCAAAATGAAGAATTTTGGATTTTCTCTCCTGCCTGAAAAAACAAAATATATACAAAATACATAAGAATTTTCAAGATACTGGACATCAGGCAATGGAAGACAATGATCCTTGAGAGATGAAAAATGAATGAGGCAAGCCCTATGATTGCCCCAACCGAGTACTTTGATGGAGTTTCCAGACCAGAGTTCAGAGGAAAGAATCAATAAACTGAACAAGTTCAAAGACTTAGAATTCCTTGAAAGGCATAAACTACCAAAGCTCACTCAAGAAGAAGTAAATAACCTGGATAGCCCTATATCCAGGTTATTTACTTCCAGGTATTAAAGAAAATAAGTTTTTAGGTAGAAACCCTCCGACAAAGGAAACTCTAAGCCCTGGTGGCTTCAATGGTGAATTCTACCAAATATCTAGAGAACAATAGTATCAGTTCCTCAGAAACACTTCAAGAAAATTGAAAAGGAGAGAACACTTCCCAATTCATTCTAAAAGAAAGAGCATTACCATAATACTAAAACCAAAGATACTACAAGAAAAGAAGACCACAGATAAGTATCCCTCATTCACCTATACATGCAAAAAATCGAAACAAAATTTTAGCAAACCAGATCCGACAATATAAAAAATGTATAATACATCATGAATAACAGTTTTATTCCAGGAATGTAAGATTGGTTTATCATTTGAAAATCAATCAATGTAATTCACCATATTAAACAACAAGAGAAGAAAAAACATACGATATGTCAATGGATGCAGGAAGAGCATTGGACAAAATCCAACATCCTTTCCTAATAAAAAGTCTCTCGACAAACTGAGGATAGAAGGAACTTCCTCAACCTGATATAGGGCATTTTTGAAAAACCTGTAAGTAACATTAGACTTTATGGTGAATGTTTTCACCTTAATTTCAGAACAAGACAATGATGTCTGCTCCCACTATTCCTATTCAACATTGCACCAGGGATTTTAGCCAGATCAACAAAGCAAGAACAAAAAATAAGAGAAATCCATATAGGAAAGGAAGAAGTAATACTGTCATTATTCACAGATGATATAATTATCTATGTAGAAAATCCAATGGAATCTGAAAAAAAAAGCTGTGAGTTTATGAATTCTTCATATGAGAACTGTAATGTGACTACTGGATTCTCAAAAGAATTTAAGTATAATGCCTCTAATGTTTGGAATTCAGGAGTGTTTTAAAATGAGTTGAGCTCAGAAAAAAAATCATAATTATTTTAGATAAAAGATGTCAGTATAAAGTTCACTGATTCTAACCACATAATATCTGTAAGTAATCAAACCACTGATGGTATTTATAATGATTTTGTAAAAATAGGATTCTAGCCTTACAAGAATATATATATCATCATTCCTGGCAGGCCAGATACAATCATGAATTTGAGCTCTTAGAGCTGAAAAACAATAGCTCTACATTTAGGGATGGTGGGTAATCCTAGAAAAAACAGCTACCTGTTCTTTGGTCCCTTGCCTCAGAGTAGACAAGGTGACAAGAGCAGATACAAGTAAGGAAACACAGAAGGAAGGGAGAAGGAAAGAAGGAAAAATTAAAGAAATAAAAGGTAGGGAAGGGAAGTGAAAAGTAGAGGACTGAAGTGAGGAAGGAGAGAAAGAAAGAGTTGAGGAAAGAAGGAGATGAATGAGGAGGAGAGGGAGAGGAGAGGAGAAGAGAGGGCATGGATGGGAGGAGAGAAAAGGAAGTTGTGGAACAATAACGCAGCCTGGATTTTTTTGGAAATCTCTGAATAGAAGTTAATTCTCTGTCCTTAGAAAGAAATAGCTCTAGTTTTGTTAAGCAAGAGCAAGAGCATTAATCAATACTTTTAACTGGACTTAGGTGGAAAAAGTCGGCCATGTTGAAAAGAACACAGATAATATTAAAGCTTTGGTCCACAGACTGCATAAAACAGCTAATGTTGATCCTGAGTTGCCAGAAGACTGTTTGGAAATATTCCTATTATGTGGGAAAAGGAAATCAATATATAATAAAAACATTGTGCAAGACCTGGTAAGCATGACTCCATATATACTGTGTAAATTTAGCCCATGTCTAATTTTTGCCATTTATTTAAAAATGTAAGAGAATGGGCTAAAAAATCCAATAACTGATCTTAGCACAAATATGCGATGAGAACCTGTGTTTTGACTGAGAGAGATCTTTGAGTCAAAAGGAGGACTTCAAAAACTGTCCCAAATCTGTTCCGAGACAGAATCGTTTTTTTTTTTTTGTAATGTAATATACAACCTCATCTGAAGAAAAAAAATTGGCATTACTGATATACTGTTTAAGCAATTTCTGATGGACTTAAAATGGATTAAAACCTCTTTGAAGAAACTAGTAACCCAGGTGACTGTCATTAGGCCTTGAACTAAATTCATTTTTTTAATCTTACTTCTCTTTTCCCTATAAATGTCTCTACCAAGAAAGAAATCCTTGAAATGACCTGCCATTTTACAAGTCTGTAAAATCCTTGGCATGTGTACAAAGCTAATTACTCAATGTTACTTAATAGCATTTTGTGCAAAAGAAATAGTAAATGGTAAATTACTAACAGACGTTTAAAGACGACCGTGTTAAAGACAAATTGTATTGCTCTACCTTAAGAAAAAACATACCAAAATTATCACTACATGAGACACTAGTTTGAGGGGAAAATAACTCCAGAACTGTCAGTAACAACGTATCGTGTGACATGACAACCACTTCTGGGGTGACATGGGACATATGCCTAAACTGGGGGAATAAGAACAGTGAATAATTCCTGGAAATTAGGAAAACCGGCTGCTGCCTAAGATTCTGAGCAGGATTCACTATCACAAATGGATTATGGGTGTCAGGGAGGTAGTCACGAGAGAGCATGTCACATAAGCATAGCGATTGCTAGGGAAGAGAGAATTCTTAGTAAAAGAGAATGAAAGAAGTATGACTGCTGCTACTCCCTCTTCTACGGCATAGAGATTACGATTTGCCTGAAAGGGCTGAATGATATGCACAGATATTTATGAAGTATTCAGCAATCCTGGCCCTACTTAGGGGACGTAAAAATCTACTTAGACTGTCAGTAACTAAGATTATCCAAAATTTATTTTCAATGACAACAAAACAAACAAACACTTGATATAAGCACCTAGATTTTTCCTCCTCAGGATTTTTTAAAATCCTAGGCGGTCCAAAAACAGACAACGCATACCACATGAAAAAAGCAGAGAATGTACGTGAAACGATAGAATGGTTAACTTCAAGGTATAAAAAATAAGCCAGGTGCTAGTTAAGAGTACAGACAAGAGATACTGATACAGGTGATGAAATCTTACCTCCACACCAAGAGGGTGGGGGGTCAGGTGTGGCCGTCCCAACACGTGCGCCATGTCTTCATTCTTTCTGTCTCTTGTAAGCCATGGAGGAGAGAGCAGCAGAGAGGTCTTCATAGGCATTTGGGGAGCCAGATGATGAAAGGGAGGGTCAAAAAGTAAGGGAAAAGGTAAATCTGACTATTCCTGCTAATCTACATACCCAATGCATAGCTGTTTGTAACCTCAGCAACAGGGTAAAAAAATTACCTCTTGGTTCTCAGCTCCAAATCACATATCATGTAACCCTTTCAATATGTTACTTGTCCTTAGAATAGTTACACTAAATCAGAAAAGAACCTGACTAGAGAAAAGGGAGGGAACAAAAAACACTGAAATTTAAGTAAGCAGCCGGTATGGATCTTTAGGTCATACTGTAGAGCTGTAACTTTATTCTAAGAGCGCAGGGAAGCCACTGAAGGTTTTGAGATTGCAAATTGGCAAGGTCTATTGTTCTTTAAAGATTTTTTTTTTTTTTTGATGTGGACCATTTTTAAAGTCTTTATTGAATTTGTTACAATATTGCTTCTGTTTTATGTTTTATGTTTTGGTTTTTTGGCCGGGAGGCATGTGGGAACTTAGCTCCCCAACCAGGGATTGCACCCGCACTTCCTGCACTGGAAGGTGAAGTCTTAACCACTGGACTGCCAGGGAAGTCCCTTGTGTTCTTTAAACACTGGTTAGTAAAGCAGGAATTATGGAGAGGCCAACTGGGATACTTTTGCTGCACTCTAGATAAGAAATAGCAGTGGCTTAGAATACAGTGAAGAAGAATAGAAGTAGACAGATTTGAGATATATTACAGAGGAATGAAGAATAATTCATGTGGTTTGCTTATGGGAGATGAAAGAAAGGGGAAAATAAAAATAATTCCCTTATGTTTTATTTGGGTCACTGGGAAAATAATTGATCTGAGATAGATTAAGAGACTAATAGGTTTGGGAGTGAAGTTAAGAGTTCAGATTTAAATATGTAGCGTTTGAAAATCTTATTAGACCTCCAAATAAAGATGTCATTTAAATATTTGTCTATAGGAGATTCTCAGAGCAAATGTCAGGTTGAGATAAATACATCTGATAATCATAAGCATATAAGTTGTATTTTAAAAATAGGTCTAGATGTCTAGATGAACTTCACCGTGGGGAGAGTGGAATAGGCAGAAGATATATCAAGAATAAGCTCTGAAGCAATGCAACCAATAGTACTCCACTGAATTTGGGGAAATGGAGGTCATTGGTGACCGACAAGAACAGTTTAATTGAAGCAATGAAGTAGGATTAAGAATAAGTAGGAAATGTGAAAAGGAAGATAAGCTGTTGGAATGGTAGCCAGACTGGATGATGGGTCAAGACAAAGTTTTTTGCTGTTGTTTTTTGGTAGAAGGAAGGCTCTATGGTATGTACGCATACTCATAGAAATGGCCCAGTCAATAATGAGAAATTGATGACACAGATCAACACTAGAGAGTCTAAGTAGGGTGGGAGAAAGCAATTCTGTGCTTAGGTAGGACAGGTGTCTGCAAAAAAGAGGACACATATGAAAACCCTATGCGAGGAAAGAATGAGATCCAGATTTTGAAAATAATTAGGGACCACAGAATGAAAACACTTTCACTGAAAATAACTCCCAGAGTCAGTGAATTGAAGCAGCAATGGGAAATGGCTACGGGGCAGTGTGCAGAAGATTAATTAGAGAACTGCCGTCAGAGCAGTTGGCCCAGTTGATCCCAACCCAGCCTATACCAAGGAACACACATCTGCAGCCTTTCCAGTGGTATGCTAGTGAACTGGCTCTCCAGAAAAATTAGGAAGGATGGGAGGGAGGGAAGGAGGCAGGGAGGGAAGGAGGAAGGGAGGAAGAGAGAAAAAGCAAAATGGCAGATTAGGAAGCACCAGGAATCCATCTCCTCACCAAGAAAATAATTGTGCTGGCAGAATCTGTCTGATATAACTATTTTAGAACTCTGGAGTCTCTTGAAGGCCTGGACATTTCATGGGAAGGCTTGGACAGTAAATTGCAGTTAATTTTGGTCAGTTTCAGCTCTTAGTACAGTAGAAGTTACCCATCTCCCAAAACCAACCCCATGGCAGGCAGCTGTGTACATGTTCCTGGAGCAACCTGCACAAAACTTAGAGGAGACAGGGTGGGCAAAAAGGACCCTGTCCTCCAAATATACGAGGTCTGTGTTCTGACTGCTGATTGCTGCTTCTAATCACAGAAGTGCAGACATAGAGTTGGGTGGCCGCTGTTGCATCTCCCTCTATTGTGGCAAGCCCCAGGCTCCAGGGCTGAAGTGGAACTTAAAGGGTTAGCTCTCTTTCTCCCCACTTGATTTTTCTCTTTCTCCTGTTTTGGAAGCTAGAAATTAAAGATTAGGACATCCTAAAGCAACTGCATATATAGGGAAAATTAGAAAATGACCATACATGCCCAGGAAAAGGAACAGACTCAGAAAATATCTGAGAGAAACTTAAGTATACACCTCAGGCTGATCCTTTTCTTATCAAGTTTCATCTCTCTGATGGAAATAAATCATTTCTTTATGTGTTCGTAGACTCACTCTGTTTACAAAAAGATAAAAAATCTTTTAAAAAGTAAGGCTATAGCTGCTATTCAGCATAATACAAAAGATGAGGTAGATCTTAAGTTACCAATAAAATTAAGATTGCAACTGTTAAGAGGTTGATTGTACAGCATGGAGCAAAGGATGATTTTGAAATGAAAAGCAAAAATCATTGGGTTTTTATTAAGTATGTAAAATGCCTCATTGAAATGCCCTATTCTTAAATTATTCACACTGAATAAATATAATGTAGAAACCAAATTCCACAAACAGCAAATAGTAACAAAAGAATTGAAACTATTTTTTTTCATCATATAAATCTACAATTTCCAGATACAACAGATTCGAAAAGTATTGGGCGAGCTGAATAGAGTTCTGAGAATGCTATGCGCATTTGTGGAACAATCAAAACACTTCCAACAGAGAAGAGGAAAGAAAAGCAGATTCTACTGAAAAACATTTTCATGACACAGAACCACTGAATTAAGTGACTTTCAAATAGATGTGAGAACCGTACAGTAATTTCAAGTCACATTCAATATGAAGCAAAGATTTACATGAAAGAACTACCTTTAGATGTATGAGCATTCAGAGGAGAGAAATGTGCTCAGTGAAGTAGAGAACCCACGATGCTTTGCAATAGCCTGTCCATTGGTCAAGCATGATGACTTCAAAAGGGGCTGCAGAAAGAAATGAAACCTTGGAATAAATACTGATCAAGTAATGAAAGAGCAGAGTAAAGGTGAACTCCCACACCTGTATACCCGAGTCCAGATATTACTTCTGTGTGGGTGATCCAGACATGATGAAGTCACAGTATATCAAAACTTCAGATAACCTCGACTGCTTCTAAATTTTCTTTCTCCAAATGTTGTTTGATGATAGCCCACTTACCCAGTTACACAACCACATACCTCAGGGTCATCTTTGAATCCTTGCTCACTCCAATTTCTCCCCATCTTTTCCCAGTTCTATTGATTTCATTGCTAGTGTCTAGACACTCCTTTCATTCTGTTTGTTAATGACTGAGTCAGAGCCTCATCAATCTCTTGCCTAGGTCAATGTAACAATATCTTAATTGCTCTCCAATGTCCCCAGTGTTTCTCCTTTCAATCAATTCTCCACATTGCTGCCAAAGTAATCATTCTGAAATGCAAATCTGATCATATCACTTCCTTGAAAAATATCTTCCAAAAGTTCCTTGGTACCAACTGGGATAAAATCCAAACTCCTCAGCATGACATAAAAAGCCTCTGATAGGGACTGACCTCCTCCCTACCCATTCTTTCCCTCATATCCCCAGCTCCAAACCCAACTCAATAATTATGTTCTGTGAATATGCATTCATGATACCCTTATCTGAATCAGGCTCCCTAACCACAGCACCTTGCCATTTCCTTTGTCTTAGAACTTATCTTAGTTTTTTATAATTGACTGACCATGTCTCTTTATCTATACTATTCTGCAAGGACATTAAGGAAAAAAGCCATTGTTCTTCATTTTTGTATCCCCAGCATGGAACATAAATACATAATAAGCAATAAAGTGTTTGAGGAAGAAAGAAAATAGAGAAGAAAAAAAAAAAAGAGGGGATCAAGTAGACAACTCTAGGAACTTTTTAGCTCTAAAATTCTGTCTCCATGATTCCATTTATTTTGGCCAGACTCTTATGCCATACACTTATAATCTATAGGCAGTGAGGGGTAACTATCGAAACCAATAAGGTATTCTCTGCTCTTCAGTCCCAAGAGAAAATGTTCCCTTAAACTCACCACATAAAGGCATCAAGGAAGCTTTCAGGTGAGAGAAACTTGTAGTAGTATAAATTCATAGGAATACCAAGAAAAATAGATCCCCATGTGGTATACCAGAGAGCTGGTTTTTACCTCCAAAGCAACAATGCTCAGAATATACAAACAGCTCATGCAACAATATTAAAAAAAACTAACAACCCAATCAAAATATGGGCAGAAGATCTAAATAGACATTTCACCAAAGAAGACAAACAGATGGCCAAAAAGCACATGAAAATATACTCAACATCATTAATTACTAGAGAAGTGCAAATCAAAACTGCAGTGAGGTATCACCTCTCACTCTCAGAGTGTCCATCATTAAAAAATCTACAAACAACAAATGCTGGAGAGGGTGTGGAGAAAAGGGAACCCTCCTACACTCTCGGTGGGAATGTAACAAGGTACAATCACTATGGAGAAGATTATGGAGGTTCCTTAAAAAACTAAAAATAGAAAAAATAGACCATATGATCCAGCAATCCCATTCCGGGGCATATATCCAGAGAAAACCAAAATTCAAAAAGATATTGGGTTGGCCAAAAAGTTCGTTCAGGTTTTTCCATCACATCTTACCATTCTATCCCTCGTATCCCTTGCTCATTTTTGTTTTAATTTAATTTGTATTTTATATTGGAGTATAAATACAAGTATGAAGTTATGTTTTCCATAACATCTTATGGAAAAACCCAAATGAACTTTTTGGTTAACGCACCCCAATGTTCATTGCAGCACTGTTTACAATAGCTAAGACATAGAAGCAACCTAAATGTCCATTGACAGATGAATGAATAAAGAAGATGTGGTACATATATACGATGGAATATTACTCAGCCATGAAAAAAAATGAAATAATGCCATTTGTAGCAACATGAATGGACCTAGAGATTATCATACTAAGTGAATTAAGTCAGAAAGACAAATATCATATGATATCACTTATATGTGGAATCTAAAAAAAAATGATACAAATAAACTTATTTGTAAAACAGAAACAGACTCACAGACATAGAAAACAAACTTATGGTTACCAAAGGCGAAAGGTGTGGGGGCGGATGGGTAAATTAGGGTTTGGGATTAACATATACACACTACTATATATAAAATAGATAAACAACAAGGACCTACTGTATAGCACAGGGAAATCTACTCAATATTCCATAATACCCTATTTGAGAAAAGAATCTGAAAAGGGAGACTTCCCTGGCAGTCCAGTGGTTAAGGATCTACACTTTCCCTGCAGGGGGCGCAGGTTCGACCCCTGGTCAGGGAACTAAGATCCTGCATGCCATGTGCATGGTGCAGCCAAAAAAATTAAAAAAAAAAAAAAAGAATCAGAAAAGGAAAGGATAAATGTATATGTATAACTGTATCACTTTGCCGTACACCTGAAACTAACACAACATTGTAAATCAACTATACTCCAATATAAAATAAAAATTAAATTAAAACAAAAACAGTGCTCAGAGATGCATGGGTATTTTCCCATCCTGCAGAGACATCAAAGCCAAATGCCAGGGAGGTGAAGCCTTTTCACACACTAGAGGGCAGTCTTGGAGCAGCAGTAAGTGTTTCCATGCATGTGAAGTTTTTTGTATGGGTTTTTCTTCCCTTCTTATCAGGTTAAAATGTATTTCTCCATTTTCCTAGACTCCAGGAGTCAGACTTGGTTGTGCCATTCTCTGTGGCATACCCATAACTCTTCTACAGAATTTATCACACTGTTGTTATTGTTATTAGATAAGTGGTGAGAAACAATTTTCCATAGGGCTCTTGCATTTCTGCCCATTTGAGCAATGATGTTGACAGCTTTTGCTTCCAACTATCTTTCCAAGGATATTTGTATGGCAAACTGCCATTGAAGACAGAGATACTGTCTCCCTTCATGGGGGGAGAAAGCAGGTTTTTTTTCCTAACCTCTGTTAATACTGAAGAAAAGGTGAAGGTTAGGCAAGTTCAAGAGCAGCATCCTTTATAACATGGGGAGCACCCTAAGCTTAAGGTTGCTCAACTTTGATACCAACTTACTATATGCACATCTACCTGGGCCACTTTATATCACCACTATGGAATTTGGTGGGGGTGGGCAGGAAATCCATGAGCATGAAGTTCATGCTGCCTGCTATGCCGTGAGTAATAAAGTCCTTTTCTTTGAGCCAGGAATCTCATGTCTTATGCCAGCATCAATGAAACTGCAGCAGGCTCACTTCGTAAGCATTTAAGTAAAGTGAAATCTCACACCATTTTTGAGTTCTGGATAAAGTGCAGTGTCTGTGTGTGTGTGTGTGGGCACGCGCGCACGTGTGTGTGTTTATGCTATTCGGTTTCTTCTGACCATGAATTCCTTAAGAGTAAGGATTGTATTTAATTTACACAGGTATTTTCAAGTCATAACCTAATTAAAATTAAAATAGATGTTAGCTGAATAAAAATATGAGAACATGGGTAATTAGAAAAAGGAAAAGGGAAAAACCTACCATGTAATTTACAGATCTTTTCATCACTTAAATTCATGCTGCTTTTCATTAAGATGAGCTAATGCTATTATTCCAAGTTAGAAAAAAATGAGACTGTTGTTTGTACATATTCTTCATGTTCCAATTACAACCCCCACCCTCATACTGTCATTCCATCCTCATATCATAAGTATTTGGCATATCTCAAAATTAATACATTAATTCTAAGAATCCAAAACATTTTATCACAAACAATATAAAAATTTATAAGAAGTTTTGCTTGAGTAAAAAATCTGTGCTTAGCTGTAATCAATGATAGAAATGAGATGTCATTCTTTCCTCAATGGCTTGTCTAGAGAGGAAATGAGGAAAAAACCCTCCCTCAACCCATATATTTGATGCCACAAGTTTATGTAGAGGAATAGGAGTCTCATGGAAGATGAAAAACTTGGACCATGATTCTTCTTTTCCCACTCACCAACCCACCATCAACATTAAAGTTCAAAATATAAAATCATGTCTTTTTCAATAAAGAACAATGAGGGCTTCTGATTGAAAATATAACACAAGGAAGAAGGGATTTGGACCTGTATTACAGATGGAAATTTTGCTTCTGGATTTCATTTTTGGTTGACTTTGGAACCCATTCCCATTCAGCCATTCTTGCACTGTGGGTGTGTCCGGTGAAATGACTCTGTGTATGAGCAGTCAAAGAGTTGAAGCATCATAACTAATAAAAATTGGAACCCAAGTAAGTTAGTTGTGGGTGTCTTCCTTTGGAATGTGATACAAAGGGAAGTAATGTCCTCCTCCTCATTGAGGGAAACCTCAAGGCTGAACAAAGCATCCAAAGAAGTGAAAGATTCAGTGACAGCAATGGGATCAGCAAGTGAGGCATTAGAACCAGGAGGAACAGAAAATTTAACTAAACCATATCTCTGTGAATCTCCTGGGGCCCTTGAGGTTGTTCTCATGGACTTAAGGAGATGGGGCTCCGTTAAACCTGGAGGCACCTGATAGATTGGATGTACCTGAACAGGTAAAGTTATCTGGATGTCAGTCTCAGTGGGGTCCAAACAAAAGATCTGAATTTCTATTTATTCTAAGATAACTGATTCATGGTCATGAGTAAGCATCCCCGGGGAGTCTTAGAAAAATTTGGGGAGGGGAACCTTGCTAGTAAACTGGGAGAGATTTTAAAGCCATTGAAATGTGGTCGTAAATACAAATGCAATTTCATTTTATCCACAAGCTTGTGAAGCACAGGAGACATTTGGTAACAAAAATATCAAAGTACAAAAGATAAATTTCAAAGGAAAAGTTTACAGCTTGTCCTCTGCAGGACAGACTATCTATGCTGCTCTTTCATCACAGTTAGTTAAATGAGGCCTCTGGCAGTGCAATGACTCAGAGATAACAAAATAAAGTCATAACATCAATATCCTCAAATGTTTGGGGATATATTTGAGAACATAAATATTAAATGTTGAAAAAGGGATTCAACCTGCCCTTCAAGTCCAGCCAGCTGGCTTTCCTCCATCATGCAGTGTCCTCTAAGATTATCCAAGTGAAAAAACAAAACTCTCAAGGAGCAATGGACTATAGTACTTTGTAAAGAGGTAGTGAACTAGTGGTTTAGTTGTTATTTATTTCATTTTTATGAATAAAAAATTTAATCGTTCTGACTCCACAGAAACAGATACCTCATTTGGGGGCTGCCGTTTCAGTATAAGGGGCTGTGAGCACTCCTAACCAAATAAAGCCTTCCAGTATCTATCCAATGTTGCCACTGAGAGATATATTTCAGCAACTCATTTCTTTGAAAGAAGACCTTGTTAACATTCAAGGTCTATTGGTTAATAATGCATTAAGTTTGTTGATTACTCCTTCCAATGTGGCAGCTAAGGCGAGCCATTGGGAATAATAAAAAATGTGAGGAGTAAGTTAAGAACATGACATATAGATTTCATGGTTACCCAAGATTTCCATAAAAGATGGGAAGAAAGCGGGGTGGGGGGGAAACAGTAAAGCAGGAGGTGAGACAGCTCGAGAGGCGAACTTCCCAGATTTGACCTGTGACCTGACAATAAGAGCCATGGTAAAAATCTAAATTCCTTTCTTAAGTTTGGAACTTGTCTTTCTTGGAAGTGCACCTCTCAAAATTATGTTAAATGACTACCACTTAGGGGGATCTCTGAACCCTGTTTGGCTGTGCGCTATTTAATAGAAGCACAATGTCATCTCACCTTAATACACTAAAATGAAAATCCCACCAAGAAGTAAAAGGTTGATAGATAGAGGTAAATATTCCCCTAGCATGTATGATTAACACCTCTGACGATTTTTCTTGAGCTCGAAGAGCTATTATTAGAAAATTGTAGCTCTGTGTCGTTAAGTGTGGCAGATGGCATATAGGAATGAGTGGTGTGCAATTTACAGTAAACAAATTCTTTATCCTTGACGGGTCATGGGGAGAACTAAAATGGTCTCCAATTCAATCAGGGAATACACTAAAAAACACTGACATGCAGATTCACTAATTACAGTGAAATGTGTTAAAAAGCTACAATTATCCCAATGGATGGAACCCTTTCCCATGAAGATTAGAAAAAACAACCAGGCGTTAGGGGCTGACAGCAGGATGCCATTTGTAAATGTGCCCCCAGATTGGTTGACACCTGTTCAGAGAAGATATTCAAGTCTTCAGGGCCTTCTACTTGGTCTTCTCTCAAGATAGGTACACTTTTTGATAGTATGTGTGAGTGTGATTTCATCAGCTCTCCTTGTATCAAATATATGAGCAAAAACTGTAGCTGACGTTTCTTTCTATCTTAAAAGGGAGAGGATCATAAGTTAGTGTGTTTCCTATAACACTCCTTAGTTAGTCTTCCCTGGTGGTGCAGTGGCTAAGAATCCGCCTGCCAATGCAGGGGACACGGGTTCAATCCCTGGTCTGGGAAGATCCCACATGCTGTGGAGCAACCAAGCCCGTGTGCCACAACTACTGAGCCTCAGCTCTAGAGCCTGTGGGCCACAACTACTGAGTCCACGTGCCCCAACTACTGAAGCCCGCGCACCTAGAGCCCATGCTCCACAAGGAGAGAAGCTACCGCAATGAGAAGAGAAGCCCCTGCACCACAACAAAGAGTAGCCCCCTCACTCCGCAACTAGAGAAAGCCTGAGTGCAGCAACAAAGATGCAACGCAGCTAATTAATTAATTAATTAAAAAAATACTCAGTTATCATTAAAATAATGCCTCAAATATTCCAGAGTTTGACTTCTACCTCTACAAAAAGAGGAAAGAAAGCATAACACAAATATTATGAAATGTGTTTCTTAGTAATAGTTGTTTGATCATATTGAACTGCAGCCATGAAAATTTATCAGACTGAGAAATACAGGTACAGAATGTGCAATCACATAATCTTTAGGACCCACCCATGTGATATAGACTGTTTCATACATCATAGTACTCCGCAGGGTTTACTGGTGGCTTGGAGCATATGAGCCTCACAGCGGTGCAATGGGGTGCTCTTAAATGACTCCATATGGGACTTCGATCCAAAAGGATGAGATCACTGCACTGGAGGAGGACTTGATTTGGATAATCCCTCAAATTCAATGATAGATACTGGGATGCATAAAAGAACACCCAGGATTTGAGGAGACTGCCTTATTAAACATCCTTCAGATATCTGGAGGCCTGGGAAATTTTGCTGGATTTGTACCATTTTTTTTGTGTAGGTGTGTTATTATCTGCAATATAACCGTTACCCAAGGAAGTTCAGGCTAGAATTTCAATCTTTCAACTGCTGTCCCTTGTGCCAGTTGTACGGTAAATGACCTAAGCATCCTTGGTATGCCAGGCAAATTCTGAAGCAAAAGGCTACAGACACTGCCCTGGGATCGTGGCACCCTCATTTTTATGAGAGATTGATTCCTCATTCTAACTGGGAAAATGTAACAATGTGTAATCCAAAAAAACTTATCTATAAGGTGTTAACTGGGAGTTGTTTGAACCCACTTACTGTTTATCATGTCACTGGCCACAGATTTTTTTCCTGAAAGGAATACATGACTTTATGTTGGGGACTGTACTATAGGCCAATGTTTCTGGACCCAGGACAGATGTATAAAGAGACAGCCACTAAGTGGGCCTCAAGGCCATGTTTTTTTAAAAATTCCTATTATATAAGAAGCGGTAGAGGGAAAATAATGTACTTTAATTCATTGGATTTAAAACTCACAAGGACAAGAGAATTTGATTTGGGACTTTAATTGTTTTGGAATTTAACTTGAGAATTCTGGAATTTAATTTCTTTGTGTTTTCAATCTTTGAACTTTAATTTTCCCCTGGCAATTTGATGATAGCATAGCACAGATATTCAAACTTGGGGCCCCTCTACATTGGTGGCATTTTGTTATTGGAATATCTTTATGTTATTATATAATCTCATTGCATACCCTCTGGTGAGCTTTAGTAGGCCATGTGTCTAGGTATTACATAAGAGGAGAAATAGAATAAGGTGACCTCTAAGAAATGGGTAGAGCAAGGTCCTGGAATTAATTTAAATAAAGTACCATTCGCACTCATTTTTAGAGCCTTCTGGACCAAAGTCTACACTGCTCACCAGTGGTTCCAGGAAGCTGCACAGCAGAGCCCTGCTAGAGTTAAGAGAATGCCTTCCTGAAGGTCAGAGTACATCTGTATAAGTGGTGATCTCCTCTGGGACTCATAGTCACATCCCCAGGAAACCTTAGGCTAATTGCTAAGCCAAATGGCTTAGGAGAACAAAAAGTTGGAAATGTTATGGGGAATATTTGTCCCTCACTCTTCATGATTCCCTATAGAGAGAGATTTTAAGTTGAGTAATTCTCCTAGGCCTTTGCACTACTAATTCCTCACTGCTCACAGCCACTGTTCACCCACTATTTTGTGGGAAGAAATTAGTAGATCAGCTTTCCAAGTCGGATGGAGTCTCCAATAACCACCCAAACCAGTGAGTGGGAGGCAGTGATAGTGGGTAGGTCTCCATCTGGGAAGCATCAGCAACCTAATTGTTTTTATTTAAGCCACATTCGTCACACTAGCAATAAAAGTAATGACATTTTCATCTTCATCTTGCCTGTAGCTATATCTCCAACAGTTCTATTCTCAGGCAGAGAATAAGGGTGTTATGAGCCTACTCAGATTCCTATACATTCTAAATGTCTTAAGTATTTAAATTACTTTCAATATCAAAATAAGAACATTCACTCTTAGACATTTACTCTGGTTTCTAAATGCTATGTTAGAACTTCATCTTTCCAGAAAAAAATGAAGGTCAAGTAAACATAATTTCATAGCTTTTTAAAATCCCCTCATGTTATATTTTTGGCATGAAACAAAGTCACAAATTTCATGGGTATTACATTTACATTGGAAAGAAAAGGTGTCACATATATATAATATTTTAGTATTCATTAAAAAAAACTTCTTCATGAGCCCTCATCCTATCCCACTCAATAGCTGAAAAACCCAAGCTTGTTAGATGGACATTGTCTTTCTTTGGACTATAACAATCACCCTGCCCCACCCAACTCTGTTCATGGGGAATCCCCTACTCCGTGAATCTTGATGAGAGGCAGTGACTACTGCTCACTCTGGGAACTGAATTTTTTTCCCCAGCTTTCAGAGGACCTAGGCTCTACCAATAAGATATACACACATTAGACCTTGGCTTAGAGTCTGGGATGCAAAGAAGCAGGGAATGTGCACAATCCATTCTCTCAATATTGGCAATAAAATCAGCAGTTGCATCCATTTCCCAAAGGTGGAAAATGGAAAAAGTTTCATTTTCAACAGCAATGGAAAGAGTTCTAGCATTATCTCTATTGTCTAGCATTGATCATGGAGGCAGTTCCAGTGGAGATACTCATTTTCAGCAGTGCTGTCTTTTTTTTAAAATAAATTTATTTATTTATTTATTTATTTATTTATTTATTTATTTTATTGCCTGTGTTGGGTCTTCATTGCTGCACACAGGCTTTCTCTAGTTGCGGCAAGCGGGAGCTACTCTTCATTGTGGTGCACGGGCTTCTCATTGTGGTGGCCTCTCTTGTTGCAGAGCACAGGCTCTAGGCACGTGGGCTTCAGTAGTTGCAGCACATGGGCTCAACAGTTGTGGCTCATGGGCTCTAGAGCTCAGGCTCAATAGTTGTGGAGCACGGGTTTAGTTGCTCTGCGGCATGTCATAGCTTCCGGGGGCAGGGATCGAACCCATGTCCCCTGAATTGGCAGGCGGATTCTTACCCACTGTGCCACCTAGGAAGTCCCTCAGCAGTGCTGTCGTGATGTACCCTTTCTGCAGAATGATTTGGACTTTGTCTCTGACTAAGTAACCTCCAAGCCTAGTTTTCTAGCAATCACAGAGGTTGTTAACTAACTAATAGCCTTGATAAATCTAATTTTCTGCTTAAATTAACCAGAAGTGGTTCCGTCACTTGAAAGTAAAAGTCCTGATGGATACCCTGTTCAGTTAACACTATCAGCTTCTAGCAGTATGAACAGTCTTCTATCAGTTTAAAACAACCTCTTTTGGAGTAAGTCCTCAGTTTTACAGAGTTTTTTCCTTTTCTCTTTCTCTTCCACAAAAAGTACTTAAGTCTGCATAGTCCAATAGAGCAGCCACTAGTCATAGGGGCTATTGAGCACCTGAAATGTAGTTATTCTGATTTGAGATGTGCTGTAAGTGTGAAAAACAACTGGATTTCAAAGACCTATTACAAAAAAGGGATGTAGAATATGTCCTTAATAATGTTTATTAATTATACATTGAAATTATATTTTGAAAATATTAGGTTAAAATATATTAAAATAAAATATATTTTATTAAATATATTAAAATTAATTTCATTTGGGTTTTTTTTGGTCTTTTTTAAATACAGCTACTAGAAAACTTTTAATTATGTATGTGGCTCACATTATATTCTTACTGGATAGGCTTATGGGGGAGCAAAAACTCATACATTTATATGGTATATCATGATTTTGTTGACAGTAATGTACATAAATACCTAGTCCTTAAAAACAATAAAATTCTTTTTTTCCACAATATTATTTGATAACCAGATTATTTTTATTACTAAGGGAAGAACAAAGAGCTAATGTAACAAAAGTGCCCAGGTGCCTGGTGCAGTGCTATGTAATTTGCATATGTTATTTCAATGACTCCTCATTATCACTCCGTGAAGGAGATATCAGAACCCTTACTTTACTAATGAGGATATATACTAAGAAGTTAGGTAGTTTTCCTAGGGATGTTTATCTATTACGTGGCAGAGGTAGGTCTTGGAACATAGATCAGTTTGTCTTCCAAGAACTACTTTTCCATTACCCGGTGTGACATACCCCCTCCCTTCCACCTTCACCACATTAACTATTCAGAGGAAAGATTTCAAAATAAATCTACAGCCTATGGACCAACAGAAACTCTTTGTTTTAATCTATATATCACATCCCCTCTATTTTTTCATTTTAGAAAATTATAGTATTTCTGCTAAGTTATATTATGACTTACTGTTTCAAATTGTCAAATTCAATAGCTAACGCAGACAAACTTACTGGAATGAACATTCTTACCCAATACAATTTCTGAACCAAAAACAGTACTCTATTTCTTCTATCTTCTAGGTCCAGGTTCTTAGGTCTAGTTGAACTTAGACCTATTTTAAACATAAGCTATTTTTAAACTTTCTGTTTTAATCAACTATCTATCTGGTCCGTTTGGAACCCTTGAGCCAGTATGAGCAACGACTATTTTCTCTATGTGTGTACAGGTAGTCAAATTATTTTCTGTGTGCAAGAGGTTGTTTAGAAGATACATTTTTGACTTCTGAAATATTGAAAAATTTGGGGACATTTTGATAACTTATGGAGACATTTGGAAAGACTATTTTTTATTAGTAGGTACGAGAATATCCAGAGTATTTGAAACCATACACAAAGGTCCAGGAAAAAATGTAATGCCACTATTTAAAGGTTCAAAATAAATACCAAAAGAAGTTCATTAATTTAGACTTTAGACTAATTTTCCCAAAAATCTTGTTCTTTTTTAGCCTCTGAACGTTAGTTAATTGTAGATAAATCTGTCCCATACACATATTCAACCAAAACAGTACTATCCTTGCTATTCATTCTGTGATGGACATAGACAAAATAACGTGCTTATAGAATCAAGGGCTCTATTGAAATGTTCCATTAACAGAAATCCTCACAACCTCTGAGTGCCATAATCCACATATAAGGGAGCCTAAGTGATATACCTCTGTATTGGTAGGGGACTGGGGTCTGAGAAGGGTAGAAAGGGTGTCACAGCATGTCTTTTGAAATAATAAAATTCAGTGTATAGAATTCTCCTAAATAGTTTCAACTGAATACTTTTTAAAAATGTTGATGATATTTAAAGGCTCCTAAAATATGCTCAAAGGAGAGACATAAAGAAATATATGTATGGTCCTGTCCTAAAGAAGAGCACAGAGTAACAGTGAAGTTGAGAATAACAGATTCTCTGACTTCAAATGCAGGAATGATTATTATAAACTGAAATGATCTGAGGAGGTTATGAGGTCTCAGAAAGGACAAAGAGAATCTCCGAAGTAAAAATACAGAGGCAGGACAGAGATTGCATTTTCCAAGACAACTAAAATGTAAAGTTAGTTGGAGTAGAATGTGAAAGAAATGAAAGGGAAGTCAGAACATTTTTGCTTTAGTTTATAAATACCTTAAATGCCATCCTAAAGATTTGGGATATTATCCTATTTATTATGGGGTTATATTAAGCAATTTTATGCAAAATGTTGAGAACATGGTTTGATAAGATTCTGAGAGATCAAAATAATGAAAAGTGGCTGTGAGACACATGATAAAGCAAGCACTGACAGCACTGTGGCTCTAGGTGGGGAGTAAGGATGAAGGGTTAATCCAAATTGAAACTAAGGTACCAAGGCTAGAAGCTTAGGAGAGGGACTGAAGTACGGATAAAAATACAGATAATATGGATATTGCAAGAGTAGGCTAAGTTGGAAAAATATGTTGCATAATTCCATTAATTCTGAGTTGATAATACACACTATTAGCAAAACACATAAGCCTCTCAGGACTGTGTACGGGCTGGAGGGGTGTGAGCCTTTTGATTTACTAAATTTACCAAATTAATTGAGTGCAATACAGTCAAAATCACTCAAAAATTGTTTATTATTTATTAGAATTATTTTCCTACTACCTTGAGTCACTGCTTGATTTTAGTTGAAATAACACAACACAGTGATTATTCAAGAGTAATTGGGCAAATAAACATATGCACGCACAAGCAAAGAGACTACTAAAGGCATTCATCCTTGGGAGATATAAAGTACCTAAATTAGTAGTTGTTTTACTATTTTTTCATTCACGGGAATGCATCACTCGATTTGACATTTTTATTTCATATTACTTTTATACTGTGCACCCAAACATAGAATTTGAGAGAACTGGGACTTCCCTGAAGGTCCAGTAGTTAAGACTCCGCATTTCCACTGCAGAGTGTGATGGTTCAATCCCTGGTCAGGGAACTGAGATCCCACATACCACAAGGTGCAGCAAAAAAAATTCTTTTTCTTTAATACATTTTATATGTTTAACCAAGATTAATTTTGAGTTTTCTCTGAATTATTTCAATCACATGATTCTATAAGAGGGACTTGTTTGGGGGGAGGATGTATTTGGAAGGATTGATTTTTATTTGACCACATACCTAAAAGTAATTGTTTATAACAGGTTGGGGTCTGTTTATCTTGCTGCTGTTTGTTATCTACAGTTATCTCTCAAAGTCGTTGTTCTAAATCAAACAAGTTCAGAAATAACAGAGATTTGGGAACTTTAAGAGCATTATAATGACTCATGCTTAATGACTCTTTAGCGTATATTTTAATAGGCAAGAAAACTATTTACATTTTTTTTCTTTCCAACCCATCTTTACACTGCAACTATAATAGAGACACTGGGAACTTTATTCTATCTTGGTTCACTTGGAAAAATAAAAGTACATAAAAAAGGTGCTAAGACAAATGGACTACTATTACTAGAGCCACAGCTATTAGTATTATTTATAATTGCTACTCCCTTTTAAAAGGAGCCCTTTGCCAAAGGAATCATAAAAGCTACCGATTTTCACTTTTGTAGAGATGGATTTGTGGATATTAATGTCTCCTTTTGTCACATCTTTTTATTTTATCCACCAAAGTAGAGAGAACAGCTAAACTAGGCAGAACAAATAGAAGTTCTTTGACTTGTATGACAGAAAATTCCCCCAGGTGGAAGCTTCAAACAGCTATAATAAATCTTGATTTAGAGAGGTATAATATTTCATGATAGAAGATATTTCATTTCCCTAAAGTACTGTATTGCACATGACTGTAAGAGATAAGTAAGAAACACGAAATTTTTATTGACTGATAAAAATAAGACCGATAGTTACTTAGAATTTGAAAAAAGCAATAAGCTAATTTATGAAATTAAGATAAGCTATAAATTGTAGGAGGGTATTAGTGCCTACATCATAGGCTTTGGGGGATCAAAAGAGACAATCTATATAAGGTTCTTGTCACAATCAGTGTCCCACTGTAGGTATTCCATCAAGCTACCTACTATCACTACCACCAGTGTTACTTTCATGACTACTCACATACCTCAAGCTACGTAATATACTATTAATTAAAATATTTATACTGACATTTAAATGACTTTCATTATATTAGAGGTTATTATTCAATTAGAAATCATTTTTTCCTGCTCATTTTCACACTTGAACATAATTTAATATACATCAGAATTAGTGGTGCAGTCATCATAAACCTATTTGATAATTTCTAATAGACAAAGCCCAACTTTAATTAGCCAAGTCTTCAATCTAAACATTCTATTTTAGTTTATTTAAACAAACTACATGTAACCACAGGAAGAGTTCTCAGGTTATTTCATGAAGATAGGCTGGAGGCCATCATCAGTTTACACTATGATGTAAATGGAGTTTTGGAGAAGCTCTTCAGATAGCCATAGTGGGGTTGGACTGGAGAGGAATACAATGTTGGCAGAAAGAATAGTTAGGAGCCTGCTGGAGTTATTCAGGAATAACACGAGAAAGAATGTGTTCATATTTGCAAATAATGTGAAATGCAATGAAAAATGGAGAAATACCCCATTTAGGTGCAAATGAATTTTTGGCTGTCCTATAGTTCAAAACAAAGCTGTGAACCTGTACCCTCTGCTGGAAAAAAAAAAAATATGTCCACAAGCACATGCAATAGAAAACATCCCTTAGCCCTTACTCAGAGTCTATCTATATTCCCTATTTTCCCATACAAATCATATAATTCATCCCAAGTTATAAAGGGTTTTAAGATGAATGAGAGTAAAAAAAATACACCAAAGCAGAAAAACTATTATAAAAGCAACAATCTAATGTCCTTGATGTGGGGAAAATATGACCCAAAGCATAGCAATACCTCTACGGAACATCTTAATCTAACATAATCATTAAGATGAGTTTGATTACATTTACAATTCAACAAGAGGGAAAACGTGTTTTCTCCAGAGTTCTTGAGAGCTACAGATGGTCAATAGCAAAGTGAGGCTGATTCCCAAGAGCAAAGCAGGATAGGAGTGGGGCCCGTAATAGGGAGGTAGGATCAGGAGTGCAGACTTGGGAGGAGGCAGAGAAGGAACCAGAGGGCCTGGGGGTTGAAATAATGCCATGGACCCCACTTGAACGGTCATCCCTTTCTAGCTACAACCAGAATCAAAGTTCAGAACAATGTGCACCTATATTTCTGAAAGGCAGAGAGGATATCAATGACATCAACATCCTGATTAATGAGAAAAACCTAAGTTTTATTTCAGTTTTACTGTTTAAAACTCCTGTCACCTGAGACAGAATAGCTTAACAGTTCTAAGAATCAACTTTGGAGTCTACCTTTAAGTCCCTGTTTCACCTTGGTTGTGTTACTTTGGACAAGATAGTTAACTCTCAAAGTGTTTCTTCATAATAGCAATAACAATATCTACTTAATTGGATTATTAGAAAGGTGAAATAATATATCTAAAGTTCTATTAGTTATGGATTGCTGTGTAACAAATTACCCCAAAATTTGGTGGCTAAAAACAACAAACATTTATCATGTCATAGTCACTAAATCCAGACCGCACCTGGAAGAAGGGATTACACAAGGCATGAATTCCAGAGACAGGATCATTGGGAGTTATCTTTGAGGCTGCCTGCCACACTTGCGTTCAGCAAAGTGCTAGCATGTAATAAGAGCTCAGTATATGCTAGCTTCTATGATTATTACCTTCTGGAAAACTCACAAAACAGCTCTTTATTTATGGTTAGTGGATAAATGAGGTACTACCTGTTTCAAATAATGTCCTAAAGAACAAATAAAATGGGATATACCCAAGTATGAAACTCAAGTCACCAAGTGCGAATCCAGCAAGTTACATCTGAACACACAATCTTAGAAATCATTTGTATCAAAAAAGGAGAGAGACAGTCAGAAGCAAAAGGCTGTGAGGAGGGTTAGCATCATCTATCCCCTCTGAAAACTTGTAAAAGTGGTGCCTGCTCTCACCATGGCCACCAGAGTCTTCTACTCTGCAACAGAGGACACCTGAATTAAGTAGTGTTGCTATCCCTCTCTATAGTAAGCTAAACAGTGATGTGGGGGAAAGAAAAATACTACCCATCACCTCAGGAATTGCCAGAATAGCTAGACAATGATTTTTCTAAATGGAATCAGGTTCCCTTCAAATTACGTGCATATAAGTAGGAGAAAAATAAAGAGGGATTAGATGAATTTGATGGGCTAAATTCTTCACTGAAAGAGCAGTCTCTCTAGTCTTTGCCAAAAAAATATTAAAGATGTCAAAAACAGGTCACAACCACTGCTATAAACATGAGCAGCCCTCAGACAGGCACAATCTTGGATACTGTGGTGACCCTAAAATTGACAACCTCAAATCCGTCACACTCTAAATATGTCTTCATCCCCAACCCACCCACCAGCAGAATGTCCTGAGACAGCTGCTAATTTAAAGGCAGAATTAATTATAAGTGACTTTGTGACAGATGCTCTGCGTTTGGCCTCCAACTGAAAAAGGCTCTCTGTTCCGGGCGTGATGCTGATGTTCTACTCTGAAGATTTCACCACAGCCATGCAGTGCTACTTGGTGGGTGGCTTGCTTGAAACCTGTTTGGGCAAACCACTGTGACTTAACCTAGTTTTCTGACTTCCCCAGCTTGCTGTCCCTCTTACTGGCCTTTTCCTTCATTTCCTGTGGCTAAAACACAGTCTTATTTGTCACAGTCTATCAAGACACACAGGAGAAAAGGAGATCAATCCCGGAGAAATTTTCCCACCCTTCCTTTCATTATAAGCCACATAAGATACTTTGGACAGAAAGCACTGACCCTGCAAAGAGAGTACTTGCTCTTTGGGACTAGTCACTGTCTCGGTAATTCAGAGCTACCATGTCAGTCAGTATTTCCAATTCCCCACAAACCATCTGATTCCTCATGTTGGAGAAGAAACCTAGAATTTTTAATATTTAAAGTAATATATTTTCATTTTAGAAGAGTTGAAAACACATAACGTTTTTAAGAAGAAAATAAATAACTGGAATACACTTTCTGGTCTGTTAGATGAATTATTTTAAAGGTTCTCCATGTCCTATATTTGGTGAAGTCCTTGATATATATCATACATAGAGGAAAAAAAAGTTTTTTCCTTATTTTTATACTTTATATGCCTGGGGCAAATGGCGGCCAATGATATTTTTTATATTTTTCATTTTGATTAACATATTCTTGAGTTCAATTCAGCTATTTTGAACCCTGAATTCCAATATAACATAAAGATAAATCACCAATTTTATTTTTTTCTTTATAAAAATTAAGCTTCACTCATTGATAAGTTTGGAAAGTATTAGGGTGCTTGAGAAAAACTGCCTTCCTTTTTGCCTATTTAAATCAGACTTTTCAGACATGCTGGACTCTACAAATGTTACTCTTATACCATATGTTTTGTCCACCAAACTTCCAGAACTCTATCAATTCTCTTTCATAGATTCTACCTTTCAGATTGCCAGATTAACTGTGTAATCATTATATTCAACAATCATGATTTACAACATATAACAAAAGTTATTTTTGTCTCTTACTATCTCTTAAAGTACACGCTATGGGTGGTGAAAAAGATGGCGGCGTAGTAGAGGGACATGGAATGCATCCCTCTCCACAGATGCATTGGGAATGCACCGAAGGATGCAATAATTCCCACAGAGAACCAGCTGAACAACAGCAGACGGCCTCGGACACCAGAAAGGACCGCAAGGAGCCCGACATAACCAGTAGGGAGGCATCTATGACGGCTCAAAGAGGGTGAAGTGGCGGAGCTGTGGCAGATGGGAGGGAGTGAGAAACATACGGAGGGTCCGCACCGCAGCTCAGCGTTCCCAGACCAAGACGTCAATCCACAGCTGAACAGAGGGTTCGGGAGTGGGAGCGTGGGAACCGGAGAGCTGGTTCAGGGTGAGAAACATTGTTGCCAGTAAGGTGACGGACAGAGAGGACAGGAGGGAAGAGGTCCACGGCAAGGAGTGCCTGCCCCTGAGAGCTGCCTGACCATGATGGCGGCTGGATGCTGCAGGCTCACGGGCGGGGGGGAGGAGCAACGGGCATAGACTCGCTCTCTCTTTCAGTGCCTCTGCAACAGGCAGTGGAGAGATGCACTGTGGGCCACCTAAGGCGCTCAGGGATAACAAGCACCCTCAGGCGCACGGGTGGGGCTAGATTAAAACCCCTTGGAATGCTGGCAGCAGGGAGGCTGCAGAGAAAAAAAAAAAAAAAAACCGAGAGAGGCCCAAATCTAAGACTTTCTGTTTACACCTGAGCCACCTGCGTCTCTCTGCAACAGGCACCTCCAAGCCCGACTGAAACAACAGTGCACCACTGCTCACTCACTCCCAGGGGAAGGAGCCACTATCGTACCCTCTCCCTCCCCACACACTGACGCTTACAGACGAAGAATAAAGGAACCTCTGCTGGTCACAGAATAATGCAAAAAAACCCAAGTCAAGGAGAAGGACACTTACAGCTGAGACTCTAAGGAAACAGAAATATTAGTATCAATCCTATTGAACTGGTCCATTCTAGGAGCAGTTCTGGATTTTTTTTTCTCTCTCTCTTTTCTTTTTCTTTATTAAATATGATCTTAGCCCTAAGGGATCTACAAGATTTATAACATAATTTTTTAATGATATTTTTTATTCTATTTTTATTTTTTTGCCTTTTTATATACTTCTATATCTAGCTAAGTTTTTGGTAGTATGGACAATATATCTCTCATACTTTCCTTTCATCCCTATCTTTTATACATTTCTATTCCTTTCTTTTTATTTCCATATTTCCAACCACACTATGCTCTTCTGTTCCCCTTTCTTCCATCCATTTTAAGTTTATTTTATCTTAACATACTTATAAGCAACACTATCGATCTGCTCAGATTCCTTGCTCTATTCTCCAGATGACGCACCACCTTGGTATTTAAAATTAGGTTTTTGTCTCTATCTTAGTTCTTCGTACAATTGTCTAATTTCATTCTGAGAATCTCCATGCTCTCTGGTGGTACTCTAGCTCTTTTCTATATTTGATCCTAGCTTACAAAATCTCGCTGGATTAGTGTTTGTATGTGTAAGGTGTTATTTGTTTGTTTGTTTGCTTTTGCTTTTGTCTCTGATTTGTTCTGTTTCAGTTGTCAATTTCTGTTGGGTTTTGCTTTGAATATCTGATAGCACATTGGGGTTCTGTCAGGTCTTTCCAGAGCCTTATGTCCTAATGGATTCAGTAATTGTGTGTCTTATACATGTATGTGTTTCCTAGACTTAGTATTTGTTTAATCCAATACTTGGACATTAGTCTGAGGCTTGGACAGTCTTCTATAAACACCTCTATCGCCAGGACAAGCAACCCCAAAGGTCTGCACAACCATGAGGAAACAAAGAAACACCATGCAGGCAAAGGAGCAGGAAAAAAACCCACAAGACCAAATCAATGAGGAGGAAGTAGGAAAAATGCCTGAAAAAGAATTCAGAGTAATGATAGTAAAAATGATACAAAATCTCGATAACAAAATAGAGAAAGTACAAGAAACAGTTCATAAGAACTCAGAAAAACAAACAGCAATGGATCACAAAATAACTAAAATTAAAAATACTCTAGATGCTAGAACCAGCAGAATGACTGAGGCAGAAGAATGAATAAGTGAGTTGGAAGATAGAAGGGTGGAAATAAACGCCACAGAGCAGGAAAAAGAGAAAAGAATAAAAAGAATAGAAGACAGTCTCAGAGTCCTCAGTGATAATATTAAGCATACCAACATTCGAATTATAGGCATCCCAGAAGAAGAAGAAAAAAAGAAAGGGTCTGAGAAAATATTTGAAGAGGTTATAGTGGAAAACTTCCCCAACATGGGAAAGGAAATAGTAAACCAAGTCCAAGAAGCACAGAGAGTCCCATACAGAATAAACCCAAGGAGAAATACACCGAGACACATATTAATCAAACTAACGACAATTAAACACAAAGAAAAAATATTAAAAGCAGCAAGAGAAAAGCAACAAATAACATATAAGGGAAAACCCATCAGGATAACAGCTGACCTTTCTACAGAAACTCTGCAGGCCAGAAGGGAATGGCAGGATATCCTGAAAGTCCTGAAAGAGAGAAACCTACAGCCAAGAATACTCTACCCAGCAAGAATCTCATTCAGATTTGAGGGAGAAATCAAAAGCTTTCCAGACAAGCAAAAGTTCAGAGAATTCAGCACCACCAAACCAGCCTTACAACAAGTGCTAAAGGAACTTCTCTAAGGAGGACACACAAGAAAAGGAAAACACCTACAAATACAAACCCAAAACAATTAAGAAAATGGTCATTGGAACACACATGTCAATAATCACTTTAAATGTCAATGGATTAAATGCTCCAACCAAAAGACACAGACTGGCTGAATGGATACAAAAACAAGACCCTTCTATATGCTGCCTACAAGAAACCCACTTCAGACCAAGGGATACATAGAGACTGAAAGTTAAGGGATGGAAAAAGATATTCCATGCAAATGGAAGTCAAAAGAAAGCTGGAGTAGCAATACTCATATCAGACAAATTAGACTTGAAAGTAAAGACTATTAAAAGAGACAAGGAAGGACACTACATAATGATCAAGGGATCCATCCAAGAAGAACATATCACAATGGTAAATATCTATGCTCCCAACATAGGAGCACCTCAATACATAAGGCAAATGCTAACAGCTATAAAAGGGGACATCAACAGGAACACAATAATAGTGGGAGACTTGAACACCCCACTTACATCAATGGACAGATCATCCAAACAGAAAATAAATAAAGACACACAAGCTTTAAATGATACATTAGACCATCTCGACTTCATTGATATTTATAGGACATTCCATCCAAAAACGACAGACTACACTTTCTTCTCAAGTGCACACGGAACATTTTCCAGGATAGATCACATCTTGGGTCACAAATCAAACCTCAGCAAATTCAAGAAAATTGAAATCATATCAAGCATCTTCTCTGACCAGAACGCCATGAGACTAGATATCAATTACAGGAAAAAAACTGCAAAAAATACAAACGCATGGAGGCTAAAGAATTCACTCTTTTTTTTTTTTTTTTTTTTTTTTTTTGGCACACGGGCTTAGTTGCTCCACGGCATGTGGGATCTTCCTGCAGCTGGGATCAAACCCGTGACCTCTGCATTGGCAGGCGGATTCTTAACCATTGCACCACCTAGGAAGCCCCAACAATTCACTCTTAAACAACCAAGAAATCATTAAAGAAATCAAAGAGGAAATCAAAAAATATCTAGAAACAAACGACAATGAAAACACAACTACCCAAAACTTATGGGACGCAGCAAAAGCAGTTCCAAGAGGGAAGTTTATAGCAATACAGTCCTACCTTAAGAAACAAGAAAATTATCAAATAAACAACCTAAACTTACACCTAAAACAATTAGAAAAAGAAGAACAAAGAAACCCCAAAGTGAGCAGAAGGAAAGAAATCATAAAGATCAGAGCAGAAATAAATGAAAAAGAAAGGAAGGAAGTCATAGCAAAAATTAATAAAACTAAAAGCTGGTTCTTTGAGAAGATTAAAAAAATTGATAAACCATTAGCCAGACTCATCAAGAAAAAAAGGGAGAAGATGCAAATCAACAGAATTAGAAATGAAAAAGAAGTAACAACGGACACCTCAGAAATACAAAAGATCATGAGAGACTACTACAAACAACTATATGCCAATCAATTGGATAACATGGAAGAAATGGATACATTCTTAAAAAAATACAATCTTCCAAGACTGAACTAGGAAGAAATAGAAACCATGAAGAGACCAATCACAAGTATGGAAATTGAGGCTGTGATTAAAAATCTCCCAACACAAAAAAGCCCAGGACCAGATGGGTTCACAGGTGAATTCCATCAAACATTTAGAGAAGAGCTAACACCTATCCTTCTCAAACTCTTCCAAAATATCGCAGAAGGAGGAACACTCCCAAACTCATTCTACGAGGCCACCATCACCCTGATACCAAAACCAGGCAAAGAGGTCACAAAAAAAGAAAATTACAGGCCAATATCACTGATGAATATAGATGCAAAAATCCTCAACAAAATACTAGCTAACAGACTCCAACAGTACATTAAAAAAATCATACACCATGATCAAGTGGGGTTTATCCCTGGGATGCAAGGATTCTTCAATATATGCAAATCAATCAACGTGATACATCATATCAACAACTTGAAGGATAAAAACCATATGATCATCTCAATAGATGCAGAAAAAGCTTTTGACAAAGTTCAACATCCATTTATGATAAAAGCTCTCCAGAAAATGGGCATAGAAGGAAATTACCTCAACATCATAAAAGCCATATATGCAAAACCAAAAGCCAACATTGTTCTCAATGGGAAAAAACTGAAAGAATTCCCTCTAAGAACAGGAACAAGACAAGGGTGTCCACTCTCACCATTATTATTCAACATAGTTTTGGAAGTCTTAGCCACAGCAATCAGAGAAGAAAAAGAAATTAAAGGAATCCAAATTGGAAAAGAAGAAGTAAAATTGTCACTCTTTGCAGATGATATGATATTATATATAGAAAACCCTAAAGACTCTACCAGAAAACTGCTAGCACTAATTGATGAATTTAGTAAAGTAGCAGGATACAAAATTAATGCACAGAAATTGCTTGCATTCCTATACACTAACAACGAAAGAGCAGAAGGAGAAATTAAGGAAACTCTCCCATTCACCATTGCAACAAAAAGAATAAAATACCTAGGAATAAACCTGCCTAAGGAGGCAAAAGATCTGTATGCAGAAAACTTTAAGACATTGATGAAAGAAATCAAAGACGACACAAACAGATGGAGGGACATACCATGTTCCTGGATTGGAAGAATCAACATCGTGAAAATGACTGTACTACCCAAAGCAATTTACAGATTCAATGCAATCCCGATCAAATTACCAATGGCATTTTTCACAGAACTAGAGCAAGAAATCTTATGATTCGTATGGAAACGCAAAAGACCCCGAATAGCCAAAGCAATCTTGAGAAGGAAAAATGGAGTTGGTGGAATCAGGCTTCCTGACTTCAAACTACACTACAAGCCCATAGTGATCAAGACAGTATGGTACTGGCACAAAAATAGAAAGGACGATCAATGGAACAGAATAGAGAACTCAGAAGTAAGCCCAAACACATATGGGCACCTTATCTTTGACAAAGGAGGCACGAGTATACAATGGAAAAAAAGACAGCCTCTTCAATAAGTGGTGCTGGGAAAATTGGACAGCAACATGTAAAAGAATGAAATTAGAACACTTCCTAACACCATACACAAAAATCAACTCCAAATGGATTAAAGACCTACATGTAAGGCCAGACACTATCAAACTCCTAGAGGAAAACATAGGCAGGACACTCTATGACATCCATCAAAGCAAGATCCTTTTGGACCCACCTCCTAGAATCATGGAAATAAAATCAAGAATAAATGAATGGGACCTCATGAAACTTAAAAGCTTTTGCACAGCGAAAGAAACCATAAACAAGACTAGAAGGCACCCCTCAGAATGGGAAAAAATAATTGCCTATGAAACAATGGACAAAGGATTAACCTCCAAAATATACAAGCAGCTCATGAAGCTTAATATCAAAAAAGCAAATAACCCAATCCACAAATGGGCAGATGACCTAAATAGACATTTCTCCAAAGACATACAGATGGCCAACAAACACATGAAAAGATGCTCACCATCACTCATCATCAGAGAAATGCAAGTCAAAGCCACAATGAGGTATCACCTCACACCAGTCAGAATGGCCATCATCACAAAATCTGGAAACAACACATGTTGGAGAGGGTGTGGAGAAAAGGGAACTCTCCTGCACTGTTGGTGGGAATGTAAGTTGGTACAGCCACTATGGAACACAGTTTGGAGGTTCCTTAAAAAACTACAAATAGAACTACCATATGATCCAGTCATCCCACTCCTGGGCATATACCCAAAGAAAACCTTAATCCCAAATGAAACGTGTACCATAATGTTTATTGCAGCACTATTTACAATAGCCAGGACATGGAAGCAACCTAAATGCCCATCAACAAATGAATGGATAAAGATGTGGCATATATATACAATGGAATATTACTCAGCTCTAAAAAGGGATGAGATGGAGCTATATGTAATGAGGTGGATAGACCTACAGTCTGTCATACAGAGTGAAGTAAGTCAGAATGAGAAAGACAAATATTGTATGCTAACTCACATATACGGAATCTAAAAATGGTACTGATGAACTCAGTGACAAGAACAAGGACGCAGGTACAGAGAATGGACTGGAGAACTCGAGGTTTGGGAGGGGGCAGGGGGTGAAGGGGAAGCTGAGACAAAGCGAGAGAGTAGCACAGACATACATATACTACCAACTGTAAAATAGATAGCCAGTGGGAAGTTGTTGTATAAAAAGGGAGTTCAACTCGAGGATGGAAGATGCCTTAGAGGACTGGGACGGGGAGGGTGGGGGGGACTTGAGGGAGGGTGGGGGGGAGTCAAGGGAGGGAGGGAATACGGGGATATGTGTATAAAAACAGATGATTGAACTTGGTGTACCCCCCAAAAAAGAGTAAATAAATAAATAAAATTAAAAAATTAAAAAAAAAAAAGTACACGCTATGGGCCAGATCTTTTCTGTCGGGCCCACTGACATTTTCTGGTGCCTCTTAAATAATAAAAAGCTCTATGTCAAGTCTCCCAATACAGTTTCAGTAAAGTAATTATTTATTCTTATATAATGGCCAAAATTCGATCTTGCTTTAAAGTTAGAACAAATACCTCCTTTGAAATTTTTGCATCATGGTTTTGTACCTCACTGTGAAATATGGTATTAATTTTCTCAGTGCTTCAGCCAAAACTTCTATGACAACATCTTTCATAAGTATCGCTTTCTCTGCTTTTGCTTATAACTTTTAGCAGTTATACTAGAATACCCCCAATATTACCTGTTAGTATATTTTACAGCACCTGTTCGCTATGTCAAATGAAAAATAAACCAAATCTCGTGTGTCAACAGATTTATTTTTTTTCACTTTTCAGAAAAAATAAAACTGCCTTATTATTTGTTTTATCTTCTACTTACCATGAAGGCTCATAAGCTTTCTCCAAATGGAGACAACAAAAGACCTAAATTCCATTTGCATGGCCCCCACTGAAACCCAGAGAAGACAAAGGTATTTTAGTAAAGCCCCACCATTCTAATATTTAGAATAATAGAGCTATCCCTGCCTACTTGCTTTTGCTTCTCTATCCCTTCAGTATTCTTGTTATATTTCTGTGTACATTACCTCATCCTGGTAAGACATCCTGATTTCTCATCACTCCCTTCCTCAGCTCCTACCCTCTGCCGTGAATGTATCCCCATGCTCAATTTCCTACCAGTTTTATTCATCCTGGTTCTCCTCATCAATACCCCTGGCACCAAAACCCATGGCCCTTATGTAAATGAAAGTTCATCCAAATCTACATCCTAATGTGTGGAAACTCCTTTTTTCCCCATTTTCTTTTCTTTTTTTCTTTTTTTTTTTTCTTTTTTTTTTTGGTTTTTTGGGTTTTGGTTTTTTTGCTCACATCCTAACAGAAATTAAACAATGCACAGAAATCATAGACCTTACTGGCCACTCTGGTAAAAGTTTCCCTGCCTCTGACTCTTTCAATTCAGGGCAGTCTAGAGAATAAAAGGGTATGAGCCATCTCCATCCTTCTCTACTGCTCAGTTAGATCACTAGTGACACATTCCACATCAACACTCGTAGAAAAATTACAGGTCATAACCATGCTTTGGGACATAGTTCCCCTACATGTTATTAGTGCACACCCATGGAATCTATTCTCTGTCTCTATGAAACCCAACCTTAAATCACTCATCTCCTAAACTTAGGATACACTTTTTTCCCTGCATGCCCCAAAGTAGAGATACAGGAATTCTCTAGGTAATCAGGAAGATCTGATTCATCATCTATCCCAGCACACCAATATCACTTTTATTCTGCTAAAACACAATTCTTCTTATATAATGCCTTGCCCAAGTACCTTTAATGGCTGCCCTTTATGTACAAGAGTAATTGACAGTTTGGATTTGAGCTCCTGCACTATAGAGACCTAGCCTTACTATACTGGAGATAAGGTTACCAGATTTAGCAAATAAAGATAGAGGACTTTATCTGTCAACCTTAATTGAGGGATAACCAGCTGCAACAGTGAGACCATGCTACACCCACACCATAAATCTACTATGGCTGTTACTATTTAAAATTCTAAACAATGAGTACAGAATGGACACTGATCAATCAGAATGGCTGCAGATGATTAACAAGCAATAAGGCTGATTCAATGCATCCTCGTAACATGTCAGCCTCATACTCATACTGTGTTCTTCAAAAGAAGTACCACTGCCCCTTTCTTTATCCTTCCGAATATTACCCACCTTTCAAAGATTTCTAAATGCTAACTTTCTCTCTAAAACTTTTCTGAACTAACTAAAGTAGTGTGAGTTTAGTATCAAAGATCAAATTCATTGCCCCCTTCTCTGAATTTCTCTAGCAAGTACTGCTTAGGTGACTCATCTTGAGAGATGCTGCCTGTTGGGGGGCAACCCTTCATAGATCTTTTGCATTTTTTACATATCTTATAAGCAGAGACACTGACTGTTCTTTGTTCTGGACTATCCTTTCAAAGATGATTGTACAGCGAACAGCTCTGGAAAATAGAGTGTCTCTCTCTGAAGCAATCAGCAGGCATGCTTACAGCCTATTATTAAAAAAAAAATTCAGATTCCCTAAACATAGGGTTACTTTCCTGTATCAAAACCCAGTGAGTGTGCAAGCATTCATCTGGCCCATTTGTATCTTTGGACATAAAGGTAAGGGGAACTGACTCAAATACACTAACGGTCATGTAACTTTCCTTTCTGTGAGTAATGAAGTCCTTGTTCTCTGACCTAAGAGTCTCAGGTCTTCTGGCAGTATTCATGACACTAACTGTGACAGGGCAACTTGTAAGCTTATAAGTATGGTAAAGTCTCAGACCCTTCACAGTTGTTGATACTGCCTTTTTATTTAAACATTTCACACATGTAAATCTAGTATCTCCAACTAGATCACACAGTGGATTCTTTCATTCAATACCTAGCTCTGTATATAGCTCCAGCTCCATGAAAAATCTCATCGAATGATGCTTCGATGTATTTTGAGAGACAAAACAAAAATGGACAGGCGAAGAGGCTATAGAAGAAGTTTAGGAAAGACAATAAACAAGGAAGGAAAAATTATTGAGAAATTGGGCATTGGCTTAAAGTTAAGAACAAGGTTAAACCCAGAATGCTAGGGAAAGATCCAGAAAAGGTGACAGAATCATTAAGAACCTATCTCCAGACCTGATTTCTAAATCTCTGCTGCATATTAGGTACTGCCTAATTTGCGAAGAGCCTACATCACAATCATCTTTGCCATCTCCTGTGAATTATTTACTTCTCTTATATGCTTGCTTGATAGCATTAAGGATGCCACAGCCTTGGTGACAGTACAGTTGGACTGCAGGAACTAGGAAGGCGAAGGCGGCAACACAGAGCTCCTATAAGCCTTGAAACTGAGGCAAGGTTGGGTTAGCAATCTCCTGGCTATGGACCTGCAAATAGCTACAGGCCATTTTGGCTTTAGCAATAAGCCTGTGTAATGGCCCTGTGCAGGAGCTACATGGAACACTGCTGCCAAGTAGAAGGTCAGGCACCAGAGCACTGTGCCACAGGAAAACTGAAACGTGCATTTGGGGAAAAAAATGCACATTTTAAAAGTCTGACATTAGAATGGCCTCAAGCTATCTGTATGTATTTAGAAGGAGAAATTTGTAGTGTTGTTCACCCTCAGGTAAAAGTGCTTATATTATTACTGAATTGACCTCTCGAGCATTCCACAGGTGATCTGTGATAAAATACATAACCTCTGTCATTTAAAAAAAAAAGCCAATGGAATATTTGATTTTTAAGTAGTAAAATCCAAATTTAGAAAATCAAAACTTTTTTGACCTGAAAATTTAAATTCCAAATAACCAGTAATTATGAACTAAATGTCAAAATTTTTCTAGCCTCTTTTGCTGACTTTTTAAAATTTCACAAGACAATTTTGGATGCCCTCATGCTGTGTCTCATCACCCATCAGAACACTTAAATTGAAGACATCTGACAGACTGAGCTGGCTTATTAATTCATTTTAAACATGTTCAAATATCCATATCAAGGCTCTATGCCTGATAAGTGGGCTTTTTTTTTAAATAAGCATATTATAAGCCAGCAGGAGTCATCTTGCTAGTTACATTTTCATGCAAGAATTAGATGTTAGGAGATTTCTAGGTCAGCGTAATCAACAGCAGTTTAAACTTTTTTTTTTCTTTCAAGAATTATCAGCTTCTAGAAATGGGCTATTATGACTTCTAAAAGGGATGAAAAATGGCAGGAACAAAAAGCTTGTATTATGATGTTTTTCTGACATCCTTGATCCTCTTATCCTAAAACCTTTAATCAAAGTATAAAAGGTGATTAAAGTAACAGGTTTATAAAACACATTCTACAAGTTTCTTTCCTCTCCCTTCAATAAGACCTAAACTTGGATATCAATGAAGTTTTTCTTGCCCACTTCCTGCCAAACCTAAGTCAGATGCTCAACCCCAAGCTCCTCGTTGGCTGCCAAGGCCCCACAACTACCCTGCTCTCCAGTCCTCAAGCCCAGGCTTCAAGAGTACAGCCACGAGTAGGAGAAAAAGATGGCGGCGAAGTAGAGAGACGTGGAGTGCATCCCTCCCCACAGATGCATTGGGAATGCATGGAAGGACGCAGTCATTCTCACAGAGATCCAGCTGAACACCAGCAGACGGCCTCGGACACCGGATGGGACTGCGGGGAGCCCGACATAGCCGGTAGGGAGGCATCTACGAGGGCTCAAAGAGGGTGAAGCGGCGGAGCTGTGGCAGACGGGAGGGAGTGAGAAACATTCAGAGGGTCCGCAGCACAGCTCAGCGTTCCCGGACCAAGACATCGATCCGCGGCTGAACGGAGGGTCCAGGAGCGGGAGTGTGGGAGCAGGAGAGCTGGTTCAGTGTGGGAAACATTGTTGCCGGACCGAGAGGACAGGAGGGAGGAGGCCCGCGGAGAGGAGTGCCCGTTCCTGAGAGCTGCCCGGCCATGATGGCGGCTGGAGGCTGCAGGCTCACTGGCGGCTGGTAGGAGCCACGCGCATAGCCTCTCTCTCTCTTTCCGCGCCTCTGCAACAGGCAGTGGAGAGACGCCCTGCGGGCCACCTAAGGCACTCAGGGATAACAAGTACCCTCAGGCACTCGGGTGGGGCTAGATTAAAACCCCTTGCAACGCCAGCAGCAGGGAGGCTGCCAAGAGAAAAAAAAAAAAAAAAAGAAAAGAAAAAAAACCCCGAGAGATGCCCAACTCTAAGACTTTCTGTTTACACCTGAGCCACCGGCGCCCTCTGCAACAGGCACCTCCAAGCCTGACTGAGACATCAGTGCGCCACTGCTCACTCCCTCCCAGGAGAAGGAGCCACTGTTGTACCCTCTCCCTCCACACACACCGACGCTTACAGACGAACAATAAAGGAACCTCTGCTGGTCACAGAATAACGCAAAAAAACCCAAGGACAAGCAACCCCAAAAGTTTGGACAACCATGAGGAAACAAAGAAACCCCATGCAGGCAAAGGAGCAGGAAAAAAACCCACAAGACCAAATAAATGAGGAGGAAATAGGAAAAATGCCTGAAAAGGAATTTAGAGTAATGATAGTAAAAATGATACAAAATCTCGATAACAAAATAGAGAAAGTACAAGAAACAGTTCATAAGAACTCAGAAAAACAAACAGCAATGGACAACAAAATAACTGAAATTAAAAATACTCTAGATGCTATACCCAGCAGAATGACTGAGGCAGAAGAACGAATAAGTGAGTTGGAAGATAGAATGGGGGAAATAACTGCCACAGAGCAGGAAAAAGAAAAAATAATAAAAAGATTAGAAGACAGTCTCAGAGACCTCACTGATAACATTAAGCGTACCAACATTCGAATTATAGGCATCCCAGAAGAAGAAGAAAACAAGAAAGGGTCTGAGAAAATATTTGAAGAGGTTCTAGTGGAAAACTTCCCCAACATGGGAAAGGAAATAATTCACCAAGTCCAAGAAGCACAGAGAGTCCCATACAGAATAAACCCAAGGAGAAATACACCAAGACACATATTAATCAAACTAACGACAACTAAACACAAAGAAAAAATATTAAAAGCAGCAAGAGAAAAGCAACAAACAACATATAAGGGAAAACCCATCAGGATAACAGCTGACCTTTCTACAGAAACTCTGCAGGCCAGAAGGGAATGGCAGGATATCCTGAAAGTCCTGAAAGAGAGAAACCTACAGCCAAGAATACTCTACCCAGCAAGAATCTCATTCAGATTTGAGGGAGAAATCAAAAGCTTTGCAGACAAGCAAAAGTTAAGAGAATTCAGCACCACCAAACCAGCCTTACAACAAGTGCTAAAGGAACTTCTCTAAGTAGGAAACACAAGAAAAGGAAAACACCTACAAATACAAACTCAAAACAATTAAGAAAATGGTAATTGGAACACACATGTCAATAATCACCTTAAATGTAAATGGATTAAATGCTCCAACCAAAAGACACAGACTGGCTGAATGGATACAAAAACAAGACCCTTCTATATGCTGCCTACAAGAAACCCACTTCAGACCAAGGGATACATAGAGACTGAAAGTTAAGGGATGGAAAAAGATACTCCATGCAATTGGAAGTCAAAAGAAAGCTGGAGTAGCAATACTCATATCAGACAAATTAGACTTGAAAGTAAAGACTATTAAAAGAGACAAGGAAGGACACTACATAATGATCAAGGGATCCATCCAAGAAGAACATATCACAATGGTAAATATCTATGCCCCCAATATAGGAGCACCTCAATACATAAGGCAAATGCTAACAGCTATAAAAGGGGACATCAACAGGAACACAATAATAGTGGGAGACTTGAACACCCCACTTACATCAATGGACAGATCATCCAAACAGAAAATAAATAAAGACACACAAGCTTTAAATGACACATTAGACCATCTCGACTTCATTGATATTTATAGGACATTCCATCCAAAAACGACAGACTACACTTTCTTCTCAAGTGCACACGGAACATTTTCCAGGATAGATCACATCTTGGGTCACAAATCAAACCTCAGCAAATTCAAGAAAATTGAAATCATATCAAGCATCTTCTCAGACCACAACGCCATGAGACTACATATCAATTACAGGAAAAAAACTGCAAAAAAGACAAACACATGGAGGCTAAACAATTCACTCTTAAACAACCAAGGAATCACTAAAGAAATCAAAGAGGAAATCAAAAAATATCTAGAAACAAATGACAATGAAAACACAACAACCCAAAACCTATGGGATGCAGCAAAAGCAGTTCTAACAGGGAAGTTTATAGCAATACAGTCCTACCTTAAGAAACAAGAAAATGATCGAATAAACAACCTAACCTTACACCTAAAACAACTAGAGAAAGAAGAACAAAGAAACCCTAAAGTGAGCAGAAGAAAAGAAATCATAAAGATCAGAGCAGAAATAAATGAAAAAGAAAGGAAAGAAACCATAAGAAAAATAAATAAAACTAAAAGCTGGTTCTTTGAGAAGATTAACAAAATTGATAAACCATTAGCCAGACTCATCAAGAAAAAAAGGGAGAAGATGCAAATCAACAGAATTAGAAATGAAAAAGGAGAAGTCACAACGGACACCTCAGAAATACAAAACATCATGAGAGACTACTACAAACAACTATATGCCAATCAATTGGATAACCTGGAAGAAATGGATACATTCTTAAAAAAATACAATCTTCCAAGACTGAACCAGGAAGAAATAGAAACCATGAACAGACCAATCACAAGTACGGAAATTGAGGCAGTGATTAAAAATCTCCCAACACACAAAAGCCCAGGACCAGATGGGTTCACGGGCGAATTCTATCAAACATTTCAAGAAGAGTTAACACCTATCCTTCTCAAACTCTTCCAAAATATTGCAGAAGGCGGAGCACTCCCAAACTCATTCTACGAGGCTACCATCACCCTGATACCAAAACCAGGCAAAGATGTCACAAAAAAAGAAAACTATAGACCAATATCACTGATGAATATAGATGCAAAAATCCTCAACAAAATACTAGCTAACAGACTGCAACAGCGCATTAAAAAAATCATACACCATGATCAAGTGGGGTTTATCCCTGGGATGCAAGGATTCTTCAATATACGCAAATCAATCAATGTGATACATCATATCAACAAATTGAAGGATAAAAACCATATGATCATTTCAATAGATGCAGAAAAAGCTTTTGACAAAGTTCAACATCCATTTATGATAAAAGCTCTCCAGAAAATGGGCATAGAAGGAAATTACCTCAACATAATAAAAGCCATATATGCAAAACCAAAAGCCAACATTGTTCTCAATGGAGAAAAACTGGAAGAATTCCCCCTAAAAACAGGAACAAGACAAGGGTGTCCACTCTCACCACTGTTATTCAACATAGTTTTGGAAGTTTTAGCCACAGCAATCAGAGAAGAAAAAGAAATCAAAGGAATCCAAATTGGAAAAGAAGAAGTAAAATTGTCACTCTTTGCAGATGACATGATATTATATATAGAAAACCCTAAAGACTCTACCAGAAAACTGCTAGCACTAATTGATGAGTTTAGTAAAGTAGCAGGATACAAAATTAATGCACAGAAATCTCTTGCATTCCTATACACGAACAACGGAAGAGCAGAAAGAGAAATTAAGGAAACTCTCCCATTCACCATTGCAACAAAAAGAATAAAATACCTAGGAATAAACCTGCCTAAGGAGGCAAAAGATCTGTATGCAGAAAACTTTAAGACATTGATGAAAGAAATCAAAGACGACACAAACAGATGGAGGGACATACCATGTTCCTGGATTGGAAGAATCAACATCGTGAAAATGTCTGTACTACCCAAAGCAATTTACAGATTCAATGCAATCCCGATCAAATTACCGATGGCATTTTTCACAGAACTAGAGCAAGAAATCTTACGATTTGTATGGAAACGCAAAAGACCCCGAATAGCCAAAGCAATCTTGAGAAGGAAAAATGGAGTTGGTGGAATCAGGCTTCCTGACTTCAAACTATACTACAAGGCCATAGTGATCAAGACAGTATGGTACTGGCACAAAAATAGAAAGGAAGATCAATGGAATAGAATAGAGAACTCAGAAGTAAGCCCAAACACATATGGGCACCTTATCTTTGACAAAGGAGGCAAGAATATACAATGGAAAAAAGACAGCCTCTTCCATAAGTGGTGCTGGGAGAACTGGGCAGCAACATGCAAAAGAATGAAATTAGAACACTTCCTAACACCATACACAAAAGTAAACTCCAAATGGATTAAAGACCTGCATGTAAGGCCAGACACTATCAAACTCCTAGAGGAAAACATAGGCAGAACACTATATGACATCCATCAAAGCGCCATCCTTTTTGACCCACCTCCTAGAATCATGGAAATAAAATCAAGAATAAATGAATGGGACCTCATGAAACTTAAAAGCTTTTGCACAGCAAAAGAAACCATAAACAAGACTAAAAGGCAACCCTCAGAATGGGAAAAAATAATTGCCTATGAAACAACGGACAAAGGATTAACCTCCAAAATATACAAGCAGCTCATGAAGCTTAATACCAAAAAAGCAAATAACCGAATCCACAAATGGGCAGAAGACCTAAATAGACATTTCTCCAAAGAAGACATACAGATGGCCAACAAACACATGAAAAGATGCTCCACATCACTCATCATCAGAGAAATGCAAGTCAAAGCCACAATGAGGTATCACCTCACACCAGTCAGAATGGCCATCATCACAAAGTCTGGAAACAACAAATGTTAGAGAGGGTGTGGAGAAAAAGGAACTCTCCTGCACTGTTGGTGGGACTGTAAATTGGTACAGCCACTATGGAAAACAATTTGGAAGTTCCTTAAAAAACTAAAAATAGAACTACCATATGATCCAGTAATCCCACTCCTGGGCATATACCCAAAGAAAACCATAATCCCAAAAGAAACGTGTACCATAATGTTTATTGCAGCACTCTTTACAATAGCCAGGACATGGAAGCAACCTAAATGCCCATCAACAAATGAATGGATACAGAAGATGTGGCATATATATACAATGGAATATTACTCAGCTATAAAAAGGGATGAGATGGAGCTATATGTAATGAGGTGGATAGAACTACAGTCTGTCATACAGAGTGAAGTAAGTCAGAAAGAGAAGGACAAATATTGTATGCTAACTCACATATACGGAATCTAAAAATGGTACTGTTGGACTCAGTGACCAGAACAAGGATGCAGATACAGAGAATGGACTGGAGAACTCGAGGTATGGGAGGGGGCGGGGGGTGAAGGGGAAACTGAGACGAAGCGAGAGAGTAACACAGACATATATATACTACCAACTGTAAAATAGTCAGTGGGAAGTTGTTGTATAACAAAGGGAGTCCAACTCGAGGATGCCTTTGAGGACTGGGGCGGGGAGGGTGGGGGGGGCTTGGGGGGGGCGTCAAGGAAGGGAGGGAAGATGGGGATATGTGTATAAAAACGGATGATTGAACCTGGTGTACCCCCCAAAAAAATAAATAAATAAATAAATAAATAAATAAATTAAAAAAAAAAAAAAAAGAGTACAGCCACACCCAGCGACTAACTGTGCTATGAAAAAGGGAAATGTTGACCATTTCACTCATTATTCTTTTGAGTCCAAAAAACATGTACCTCATCCCAGGCTTCCTAAGAATTACTTCCTTAACACCAGAAGTTTATTCTAATAGCCACCTAATATAGTCCCTGACACATAACATGTGTTCAGTCAATGGCTTTTTAACTGGACTGAGATAATAGTGACAATATTTGACAGAATGAGGAGAGAAGGTATTCTGGTTCTCACACATTTTTACACTATATCCAGACATAGGGCCTGAGTGCAACTGACTGACCAGTGTTGCATAGAGAGAGGGACACCATATGTGGTTGAATACAACCAAATATTAGGCTGAAAACATTACTCAGTAATTCATCGTGCAAGCAAACTTGAGCCACACAGCTATTAAGTAGTAGATCTAAGATTTGAACTTGGACACTCTGGCTATGTAGTCTGCACTCAATCCCTGCCATCTTAAACCACTGCACTACATGTGAGAACTTCATTTACCTGTTAATCTAAGTATGAAGTAATACACACAACTATCTATAATTAATATATAGTGTCTAATTTTAATTTCCAGTTCCTTCGGCAAAGTATAGCAAAAGGAAATGTCCCTGACCTATCTAGGTTGTTCCATTCTGTCTGTTGTACCCTGTAAATGCCTTGAGGGCAAAGATCAAGCCAACACCCAGCACCATGCCAGCAACACAGTTAATTCTTTTTTTTTAAGCTCTTTATTGGAATATAATTGCTTTACATTCTTCTACCAGCTTTTGAGGTACACCAAAGTGAATCAGCTGTATTTATACATATATCCCCATATCCCCTTCCTCCTACAACTCCCTCCCGCTCTCCCTGTCCTGGCCCTCTGAGGCATCACATATCATTGAGTTGATCTCCCTTTGTCATACCGCAACTTCCCACTAGCTATCTATTTCACAGTTGGTGGTGTATATACGTCCATGCTTCTCTTTCACTTCGTCCCAGCCTCCCCTTCGCCCCCCGCCCCCCCCAACACCATGTCCTCCAGTCCATTCTCTGCATTTGCATCTTTATTCTTGCCCTGTCACTGGGTTCATCAGTACCTTTTTTTTTTTTTTTTTAGATTCCACATATATGACTTAGCATACAGTATTTGTTTTTCTCTTTCTGGTTTACTTCACTCTGTATGACAGACTCTAGGTCTATCCACCTCATTACATATAGCTCCATTTCATTCCTTTTTATAGCTGAGTAATATTCCATTGAATATATATGCCACATCTTCTTTATCCATTCATCTGTTGATGGGCATTTAGGTTGCTTCCATGTCCTGGCTATTGTAAATAGTGCTGCAATAAACATTATGGTACATGTTTCATTTTGGATTATGGTTTTCTCTGGGTATATGCCCAGGAGTGGGATTACTGGATCATATGGTAGTTCTATTTGTAGTTTTTTAAGGAACCTTCAAACTGTGTTCCATAGTGGCTGTACCAACTTACATTCCCACCAACAGTGCAGGAGAGATCCCTTTTCTCCACACCCTCTCCAACATTTATTGTTTCTAGATTTTTTGATGATGGCCATTCTGACTGGTGTGAGGTGATACCTCATTGTGGCTTTGACTTGCATTTCTCTAATGATTAGTGATGTTGAACATCTTTTCATGTGTTTGTTGGCCACCTGTATGTCTTCTTTGGAGAAATGTCTATTTAGGTCATCTGCCCATTTGTGGATTGGGTTATTTGCTTTTTTGGTATTAAGCTGCATGAGCTGCTTGTATATTTTGGAGATGAATCCTTTGTCCATTGCTTCATTGGCAAGTATTTTCTCCCATTCTGAGGGTTGTCTTCTTGTCTTGTTTATGGTTTCTTTTGCTATGCAAAAGCTTTTAAGTTTCATTAGGTCCCATTTGTTTATTCTTGATTAATTAATTAATCTATAAATAATATACAGTGTCTGTCTAATTTTAATTTCCAGTTCCTTCGGCAATGTATAGCAAAAGGAAATGTCCCTCACCTATCTAGGCTGTTCCATTCTGTCTGTTGTACCCTGAAAATGCCTTGAGGGCAAAGATCAAGTCAACACCCAGCACCATGCCAGAAACATAATTAATTCTTAATAAATACTTGTGGAACAAATGAATGAACTCAAGCTCTCCATTACTTCTGATTTATCATTGTCACTCATAACATCTGAACTAGATACTCTTTTTATTAAAAAGTTTAAAAAGGTTTTTAATACACATTTCAAAAACTGTTAGTTTCTTTGTCTGAAAAGTTCAAATATAGTCTTTGTCAACTGTTAATGTATACCAATGTGCTCTGAAAACATTTGGCTGTGTATTTTGCCCAAGAAATAGTTTGTCAGTATCTATTGCACTATATCCTCTTCAGACCTCCCCCATGCTGTTTAGCCATTTGGTATCATGTCCTGAAGCCTCATGTGTACCCTTGAGCATCCTGAGAGGAAGCTCTCCCTGAGTTCATGGGAAGAAATTCAGTTGCCTAATAACCCTATTACACATGAATTCCTCACTGCTCCCTAGTGTCTTCCACACTGTCCAGAATCCAGGCTCACAGATTATAGGAACAGGTCAGAGAAATCTGATACCAAACATAAAATTCACAAAATTCACCATTTCATGTAGACATGTACACTGAAAACTATTTTTTTCCTTTGATGTATTGGTCACCAACTGCGACACAATAGGCAGAAGTTAGGCACAAGGAGGGAATAATGGAGAGAAAAAAAGAAACTTCAAGATTGACTAGTATACCCTAAACTATGGTGTACATATCAGGAGAGAGATTCTGTCTGACTCCCTTCTGGTTATTATACTAAGTATCTAGTTTCCTATATGAACTTGGCTTTAAAACATAACTAACAGGAAATTCTTAAAGAATTTGAAAAAAGTAATTATCCTAGAGAGAAGGATAATCCCTCAAATTGTGCTCCCTTGACTTGGTTTTTCTCAAAATGCTTATGCATGCTCCATGTTAAATGGGTTCTTTCATCAAATAGCCTAGGTAAAAAGAGGGTTTAGGACAATTAAATGGGTTTCTTTGTACAGACAGCTTAGATACTTTTCAATGCATACAACTGTATAAATAGAAATTTCTAGGGAACCTTAAATTCATTATATTTTCCTATCCTTTTACACCAGCACAGTGAAATAAAGCTATGCTTTTGAATGTCCATTTTTCTATAGAAAATGTATCTTTGCAGAACTATACTTGACAAGTAATTTCTTTCTTTCGGCTCCAAAGCTGAGGACTTAGAGTTTCCAAAAGCCCCATTGTTGAGAATCTGTGTCCAATGAACATACTATTTTAACGTTCAGTCCTTCTGACTAACACACTGCATTCTCACACACACACACACATACACACACAAAATCAGTAAACTTCATTTATCTTCTTTGGAGAATTAACCATTCAGGATTTTGCAGTTCCTTACTTGGCAGGATCTTTTTAATGAGTTGGTCTCTCACCTTCCTCCTAGTTAATGTACCAAGAATGAATACCAGCGCCATTTATCAGCTCTATAAGATCCAGCAATGTGCTTAAACTCATAATCTCTTTCATCATCCTTCTTTACCTTTGATTATTCAAACCAGAAAAGTTAAGTTCAACTTCTATCATTATCGCTTACTGTGTAAGTTGGGCAAATTATTTCATCTTTGTTAGTCTCCACTTTCTCACTTATATTGAGAATAGTAATACTGCTCTTGCAGAGTGTCCATGAGATTAAATGAGAACATTTGTAATAGAGGGTTAGCAAAACTTATTTATAGGAATTACTCTACAGGTGCTCCTTCCCCAAATTCTGTCACTTCGTCTCATCCCCACCTTCCTTTCACCTCATCATGTAATCTCCCTAAGTTTTTTAGTAAGGCAATAAAATATTCCAAAGCATCTTTGTATTCTTCCTAAATCATTTAATCAGTTTCTAACTTATCTGTCTAATCAGTACAGTGATGCTCTACTAAGAGGCAGTGAAATTAGAAGGGAAAACCAAAGGTACTACCGTGCCGTAATGCAATACATTTATCTACTCATCCCTGTTCTAATCCTTCCAACCATAACTGAAAAGATGCAACATTTCCTTCACTGAAAATGTTGCAGGTAAGCCTTATGGAAAGACGTACGTGAAACCTGAAAAGAGAACAATTACTTTTTGTTGACTTCTAATCTCATACTTTACTTTTTTAAAGAAAAAATATGTGACCGATTTCAAGTTAGATATTCCTAGTCACAAAACTGGAATTTTCTTTTAATTGCAAAATTTGGGTTAATGCACATAATTGTGGGTATGACAAATAACGAAGATAAGGCTTGCCCTTATTTTATTTATGGAAAATTAAAGCACAGAGAAACTGTATACTTTGATTTTGAGATCTCATTGAACCTTGTGTCTCCATGCCTGAAAGAAATTGATTCAGGGTGAAAATATTGATCAGTCTGCTTCAACTCAACAAATCAGACACTTCTCTGATTAACTCCAACATGGAATAAATCATAAATCAATTTTTTCTAATTTCTCCCCTTGCTTTGTGATATGCTGTAAGTGACATTTCAGAAAACCCTAAGTTTCATTCTCCATTAGCAAGTGATTTTCTTTTTGCTCCCTAACTTACAATTTTAAAACAATTCACATTCTCCTTTATCTCTTAAGCAGTAGAAAATGCATTGTTTCTAACAGATTTAGGTCATCCATAACGCTTTAGAATTGGGATTTTTAACCAAAATATACCTAAGGGAAAATTTATTTTCACTTTGTGATTTACCCAGTAGGATAATCCAAATGTTTATTTCAGACAAATCCTACATGGAGTTGTTCTAGTTGTCCTGTACATTTTACCACTGATAGTAGGCATTCCCCAGAGGACTGATTCCCCTCTGAATAGCAGCAACTTTCTTTACACCTCTTGGTCAGAAATTAATCACCCTAGCTAAGTATTTTAACCCCCTTTTTTCTTTTCTCCTCATTACCAGAGAAGCATGAAATGGGCAGCTGACAGTCTCTACTTTCAGTTAAATAAACAACTGGTATCTCTGGAAGCATTCTCTCACTTCAAGCTAGATTCAGAAACCAGAGTCCTCAAGAAGGAAAGTAAAGATTTTGTGAGACAGTTAAAACAGTGAAAGCAACCATGCTTTTGACTCTGGGTGCATGAATTTCAGTTATGAAAGAAACAGCACCATATGTCCTTGTTGATTCAGACACACGCTACATAGTTAAAGGAAGGATTTTCTCCTGCTTGGCATGAGTTTTCAGTAGGGCATCCTACTGTTGACAAAACAGTATGGCAATCACCTGTATGATAACACTAGTGAATTTCCATCTCCTTACTTCTTTCCCTCCTTAGAAAGAAACAATGTTGTGTAGGATACTATGTAAAACACATTTAGTAATTCCTTGGGTGGTTCTAGCAAGAGCATGATGCAGGAAGAAAAGTACTCTGAACCTGGAATGATCTATCCCAATGAGGGCAAATTGCTGCCTTCTTCAAGATGGAAGCAGTCCAATAAAATCAAACTGTAACAAGTATATAACAGGTCTCTGTAGAGTTAGTACCAAATAGGGGGCTCAGTGTCAGCCCCTCTAATTGCAGATGGCACTAAACAATTAGGGTAGCCATGCTTCTGTTTCTAGTCAGGAACATACATGTTGTTGGGCTCATGCTTAGTCCCCATCCCTGACATCATAATCACTTTCTTCATTAGTCTATTTATTCTCTTCAAAGGAGCTTTCATTGTTTGTTATTTCTACTTTCTCATCTCAACTTCACTCTTGAACTTCATCAAGTCTGGCATCCATACCCACCACTGGACTGAAATATTAAATAGCTCTTTTTTAAGATAACTAAAAGGCTTCATTTGGCCAAACCCAGTGGTCAGTAATCAATTCGTATTCTGCTCAACCATCAACCCTCCTCCTTGAAACTTTGCTGATTTTGACCTCTGAAACCCCGCTTTATCCATTTTCTTCCTATTAACTTCTTCTCTTTGTGAGATCCTTCTCATCTCCCAACATCTAATCACTGGGTTGCCCCAGCACTCTATCCTCTATTCTTAGACATTATTTCCCTACCTACACTCCCTTTAGAGATGTCATCCAATCCCTAGCTTTAAATTTCCTCTATGTGCTAGGAATTCCCATACTTAAATCACCAAGTCAGACCAGAATTCTACACACATACAACTACCTACCTACTCAATATCTCCAGTTATTTAATAGGAATCTTAAAAATAATATATCTAAAAATGATTTCTTCCTGTCCCACAGAATGTGCCTCATAAAGTCCTCCTCATCTCAGTAAATGTCAATTTTATCTTTCTGTTGCTCAGACCAGAAATGTTGGAGTCATCCTTGACACCTCTGTTTCTTTCATACCCACATCAAAGTCATTAGCAAATTCTATCAGTTCTATCTTCAAAACATATTCAGAATCCAAACACTTCTTACCACCTTACCCATAATCATCCTATTCTAATCCATCATCCCTTTTGCTGAACCATTGGATAACTTCTAGCCTGTTTTCTTCTTCCCCCCTTTACCCTCTACAGTCTATTCCGCATGGCATTCCAATGATCCTTTTAGAACATGTTATATCACATTACTTTTCTAATTGAAATCCTCTAGTGTCTTCCCATCTCAGAATTAAATCCAAAGCTTCCATCGTGGTTTACAAGACCCTACATGATCAGGCCTCTGCCTCCTCTACTTTTCCCCCTGCATGCTGTCAAATTGGCCACCTTCTGCTTCTCGAACAAAACAAGCATGTTTTTGCTAACTATTCCAAGCTGTCTATAATGCATGTACCCCTTATTTGTACAACATTCCCTAAACAATATCTAAAATTTCACCTCGTTAATCTCTACGTACCAAAACTTCTTCATTTTTTTCCTCTTAGCACTTACTGCCTCCTGAAGATATTATGTACATTTTTGATATTTCTCTTCCCACCAGAGGAGTTTATAAGTTCCATAAAAATGAGGACTCTTTTTCTTTTGTTATTGTTATACCTCTTTCCTGAAACAATGCTCAGAATGTATACAAATTTGGTAAGTATTTGTTGACTTGTTGAATGAACTAATTCAATAAACAAGCACTGGAGTGGCTGGAGAAGAGATTTGTTGTCATTCATAGAACAGTTATCTTGTCCTGTGGAGCAGGGCATTTTTGATGAGCATTCACATGAGACTCAAATATTCTCTTACTCTGGACCATTCTAGTAAAATCCCCCCCACCCCCTGAATATTTACCTCCCCATAGACCTTTTTGTCACCAATCAATGAATTTTTCTGTTCATCCAGCCAATCTTAGTCATTACCCATGAGTCTTATAGTTCCTTATCCTCAGCCTTTCTGCCAAAAAGAACAGTGTATCTATGAAATTAAGCCCACCTAGAGAATTTTCCTTCCCACTGTCCTTCAAGAGCACTATATCTCATGCAGCACCATTCACAATTCAGACTTGAATCTTCTCCTCCATAAATAGGTCAAAACAACTCCCCAAGTGGCCACAAATGTAGGTTCACAAAGAGGTGGCAATGAGAAGTAGGCATGCTAAGAGCTTGAACTACCTATTCAGGCAACTTTCTTGTGCCTTCAAGATCTGCTGATTTGACATCCCATGTGATGATGGGAAGCTGCTGGGCACCCCCCAGCTTCATGGCTAGGCAGGTATGAGAGTAGCAGTTTATGAGGGACAACTCAGGTCACTTCATCCCCTGGTTCTAAGGTCTCTACCAAACTAGTTACAAATAGAATCTGCTTCTTAATATGAGTATAGTTCCTTGCCTAAAGAGAATTATTTTGGTTCCTCTCTGTTATGGATTCTCCTCTTGGAGTTTGACTTGTTTTCATTCAAATTCCCAATCTGCCACAGATAATTTTATCATCACAACATCTGCTAGTTCATTAAAGTAAAGTGGCATACTGCTTGCCCGGACCAGTTAGAGAGCTCTTTGCTTGCTCTAGAAACCTTCAGAGTCATAGAACACATGCAGGTGTAAAATGTGTTACCTCTAAAGCATAGCCCCACACACAAATTCCAAAGAACTGTACCTCTTTCTTAGTGGTAACAGGCTAAACAAAGAGCTATTTGTTTTTCACTTTGAAGAAGAAATCTTGATATTCCCCAGGTACTTCAAGGAATGACAGCATGCTATATTGTCAAGAGTTTTAATCTCTTCTCCTGGTACTTGGAAAGATATCTTACCGAGACTTCCAGGGTTTCTTCTACTTCTGTTTCTTCTCATATTATCAGGGTGTGATAAATGTGGTGCACCAACATGACATTCAGTGGGATAGCGACATAGCCACATTTCCTTTAGACAAAATTGTAGCACAAAACTGGAAAACTGATCAGACCTTGAAGTAAAACAGTAAGGGTGTAGTGTTTTCCCTTCCAGGTAAAAACAAACTGCTTCTGGTTTTTTTGTTTTGTTTTGTTTGTCTGTTTTAATTTACTGGACAAAGGGGGGAAATATTTACCAGTATAATAGCTACATAAGAGATTCAATGGGCTGTAATGATTTTCTTGACTAAAGAGACCTTATCAAGAAAAGCAACTATACTTGGATTCACTACCTGATTAAATTTATAATAACCCACTACCACCTTCCAGGATTCATCTGTCTTCTACATTAATCTAACTGGGGATGTGATAAGAATCACCAGTCTGGGACTTCCCTGGTAGCACAGTGGTTAAGAATCTGCCTGCCAATGCAGGGGACATGGGTTTGATCCCTGGTCCAGGAAGATCCCACATGCCACAGAACAACTAAGCCTGTGCGCCACAACTACTGAGCCTGTGCTCTAGAGCCCATGAGCCACACCTACTGAAGCCCACGTGCCTAGAGCCCCTGCTCCACAACAAGAAAAGCCATCGCAATGAGAAGCCCGTGCACCACAACGAAGAGTAGCCCTGGCTCACACAACTAGAGAAAGCCCATGTGCAGCAATGAAGGCTCAACACAGCCAATAAATAAATTAATTAATCAAAAAAAAGAATCATCAGTCTTCATCTTTCAAGATTTTAGTGGTGACATTAACACCTACAATTTCTCCAGAGATACAGAGCTGACTTTGATTTACTCTTTTGGGAGAGAATGGAAATTCCAGATGCTTCCACATTGCCATTGCTACCACAATGGGATTCATACCCATTGGTTCACAGCCCACAGGAAAATGGTTCTCAATCCACAACAAAACTGTGATGCAAGAAATTATATTTCTCTTTTCTTTCCCTTGTACTCCCAACTTCATACACTTAATTCTTTATACACTCTCCTGTAAGCAAAGCCTGAGAAGATGTTACTGTCATTTACCCTTTGAAAAACATTCATGTTCAAATGAAAAAGAAAGATCATAAGCTTCAAATGGAACCAAATGGATATCTAACGGTAAGCTCATCACCTGCTAAATCATGTGTGACTTTGTCTACATTAATTATCCTCAGTTTTCTAATCTATAAAAGGGTTTAAGTCTAAACACTTATGAAGCAAATCACTGAACACGGGCATTTACAATAACCACAGGGTTGTAAACCATATGCTGATACCTTTGCCTAAAATACTCCAGCTCACCCACCCTTCCGCTCTTCCTTTGGATTCCTCTGGGAAACACATTCTGTTCCCTTTCTCTGCTTAGGTCAGAATCCCTCTCAGATATATTCTCTTAACACCCTCTCTTCCCCTTCTAGTTTTGGCTTAGTTGTTATCCTATATTCACGTTGTATTTATTTGATTATTGTCTGTCTTTTCCAACGCATTGCATACCCCTTGAGGAGAAATCAAGTCTGCTTTCACTCATCTTTATAGTCTCAGTGCTTAACACAGGGCTTGACCATTGTAGACACTTAGAAATTAGTTGAATGAATGAGTGACTATCACAAGGCAAAAACTAATGAGTACTTACTACCGGTAATACTCTGTGCCATGTGCTTTATGTCCACTACACATATAATACACAAACATGCCTCATATTTCTTCATTACAGATTTCAGAAAGACTTATGGAAAGCTAAATCCTGAGATTTTTCTCACTATTTTCCTCACCAGTTTGGGTATCCTCTCTTCCCAATATGTCTTGATCACACATCCAAATATCTCAGGTGCATGGTATAATTCACCTGCACTTTCAAGATCTCCAAAACAACATAGCTGATTTGGGAACTCCTGTCTACATAAGAAATATGTGAAAGCTGGTTTAAGTACTTCCCTCATGCATAGAGATTCTAGGTCTGTAGTTCAGGAGAGAGACCTGAGTATATGTGTTTTTATAAAATACCTCAGGTGATATTGATGCTAATATATACACATTTCAGAAATTTTGGGATTTAGAAGCCTGGAGTTAGAGAAGGAAACAGACATAGAGTTGGAACGTTCAGTGGGAGACTACAGAGAACTTTACTTTTTGGAAAAAGAAATTCTCACTCTTGGAAACCAAACTCTGGAGTTCTGAAATGCACAGGAGTTCTAGGTGGTCAGAGATTACTAACAAGTACTGTGATATGCAAAGAAACCACCAACACTGACAACTTTAAATACATATACTGGAAAATTGACTTCATAGGCTCAGAAATCTTGGTATGGTTGAAAAAGAGGCACTAGAATTACATTTATGCCTAATTGCCATGCAGCCTAACAATACTCATGTATACCTCTAAATGTGTGTCAGAGTGCTCTTGTACATTTGGAACAGTGATCTCAGTGAACCTTGGGGGTTTTAGATTACTTTTCTGAACCACAGGCATTTGATCACAACTTTAAAACAAATAGTGAAAGTGTGATTAAGATGTACAGCTTTATTTTGGGTGATTTTTTTTTTTTTTTGGAATTGTCCTATATCCTACTGGAAAGAGAAGACCAATATATACTTTCTAGAGGGAAATTTTGCATTTCTGAGAATGACAATGGAGATTTTAGAGATGGACACAAAATTATCTGTGCTTTTCTAACCACTCCATGGGTTATGTCTAAGCAGTAGACAAAGGAGCCTTCTACTCCCCACTGAAGTACATATTTCAAATGCTAACATAGGACTCCATGTATAGGAATGGACACTTTCACTCTATGAGTTAAATGATATGCCTTGCCTTTGTTTGTCACAGAGGTTATCAGGTTATTTTTCCTTAAAATGTTTGCCAAGATCTCTGCAAAAAACAAATAGGATTTTCTACTTGCACATTCAACTCACGCATCTCCTTTATATAATTTTCTTGATTCTTCAAATATTAACATTTTAGATACGTACAATGAAACTCAACAAACAGAGCTAAAATAAATATATTACCAAATCAAAAAAAAAAAAAAAATCAAACCTAATCCTATAGATTTCAAGTTTCAGGCAACTCTTCTTCTTTAAAATAATATATTTATCTATGTAATTGTTCGGCTAAGACTGAAATCAGATTGACCATAGCTCAAATATCAGCTCTGCCATTTACCAGCTCAGTGATCAGAGGGAAAATTTAACTTCTCCAAGACCCAACCCATTCATCAGTAAAATGGGGATATCTATCAAATAGGTTTGATGTAAGAATTAAATGAAGGCACGTATTTAAGAGTACATTAAAATGTACCTAGCATTAGGTAAATATCAAGAATTATTACTTTTTTGGTTCAAAAGGATACATGCACCCCAATATTCATTGCAACACTGTTTACAATAGCCAAGACATAGAAGCAACCTAAATATCCATCAACAGATGAATGGATAAAGAAGATATGGTACATATACACAATGGAATATAACTCAGCCATTAAAAAGAATGAAATAATGCCATTTGCAGCAACATGGATGGACCTGGAGATTAGCATCATAAGTGAAGTAAGTCAGACAGAGAAAGACAAATATCATGTGATATCACTTATATGTGGGATCTAAAAAATGATACAAAACTTACTTACTTACAAAACAGAAACAGACTCACAGACATAGAAAACAAACTTATGTTTACCAAAGGGGAAAGGTGAAGGAGAGGGGTATATTAGGAGTTTGGGATTAACATGTACACAGTATAATATATAAAACAGATAATCAGCAAGGACCTAATGTATAGCACAGGGAAGTCAACTCAATATTCTGTAATAACCTATATGGGAAAAGAATCTGAAAAAGAATGGAAAAATGTGTATGTATAACTGAATCACTTTTCTATACATCTGAAACTAACACAACATTGTACATCTGCTATACTCCAATATAAAATTAAAATTAAAATAAAAAATAAAAATAAAAAAGCAAACTAAAAAAAACCCCACTCTGCTGTACACCTGAAACTAATATATTTTTTGTTATAAAACAAAAACAAAATTAAAAAAAAAGAATTGTTACTTTTTATACTTTTTATTATTACTAGTCCTCATTGATAACAAAACACACTGAGAACAATCATGATAGTAAGTATTATGGCGATATGAGAAAAAGGACCTTCAGGTCTTTCACAAACCTCAAATCTCAAGGTATGTGAGATTGTGGCTATGGTTATTTATAAACTCTGACTCCATTTTCAATTATGCCTTTTGGACTCTGATAGATGGTTTCTTTCTCAGTCCAGTTGTTACAAATACTTAAGAATTTAGGGTTAACTTAACTGTTAAACAAAATGACAAAGATTTCTTTCGTTTTCCAGATTTCAAATTTCATGCTTATTTCAATGTTTTTTGGAGGGGGGAAACTATTGTGATGCTCAAATGATAGCAGCACTTTCATCAGATGATACATTAGTCAATTTTCTGAAAAGCTGAACTTGGTCCACACAGCTGTCATTTAACATTCTTACTCATGAAAAGAAAATTTAAAGAAAGATGGGAACTTGCTATTTTTCTGTTTCAAAAATAAAACAAGATCAGTAAAACTGTCATCAGGTCACTTTTCTCAGAAAAGTACTGGCTGTCGTCCCAAAGGCAAATTGAACTGTGGAAAATATTTCCACTGGTTTTCACAGGAAAAGGAGAATAACTTGTGACAAAGCAGGCGAGGAGTTGAAAATTAGGAAGGGAACTAAAATATAAATAAGAAATAATTTGTGATTTGATTTTACTTTTTAATATCCAGCTAAAGTTTGGTTAACATAAAAGTATTTCATTTGGGGCACTTGAGATGAGGTGTATCTAACCTCTATGGATGTTAACTTTGGACTTAGACGTACAGGTAAATGACCAAGGAAGCATTCTGTCCAGCCCCAGTTGCAACATTAGAACTTGCTCACTAGGGTGGCTTTGTTTCAAATAACTCAATTTGCATTACTTTGCATCTAAGTGGGAATAATGATTTGACTTACATTCTAAAGGAGGACAGAGAGAAAGGGTAAGTAACAGCACTCAGTACAGATAAAATCCCACCATATCCCACTAAAACTTTTTAATTTGGTAAGACAACACTACAGATAATAGTGCTGTTATAAAACCTTTATCCTCAAGCATAATACTTCAAAGACTGAGCAAGACATTATGTGATTAAATAAGTAACGTAATAATTCATGGGAATAAGAAAAGATTAAGAGTTATTTGCTGTTGCTTCCTCATAATATCTCTTCACTAGCTTTTATTAGAGGAAAAATACTTTTGAGTGAAATTCCTAATGAAAAGTGCTTATATTCATATTGTTCTGAGTAATTGCTTATGCCCAATTATACAGATTCAAGTTGCTATTAATATGGGTATCCTTTAAAAAAAAAAAAAAAAGGTGGCCAGAAATTCCAAGGGTAGCTGGAAGTTAAAAACTGCAATAAGTTGCAATTAGAAAATAAAGGGTAGGACTTCCTAGGTGGCACAGTGGGTAAGAATCTGCCTGCTAATTCAGGGGACACGGGTTCGATCCCTGCCCCAGGAAGATACCACATGCCACAGAGCAACGAAGCCCATGCACCACAACTTTTGAGCCTGTGCTCTAGAGCCCGTGAGCCACAACTATTGAGCCCGTGTGCTGCAACTACTGAAGTCCACACACCTAGAGCCCCTGCTTTCCAACAAGAGAGGCCACCATAATAAGGAGCCTGTGCACCACAACGAAGAGTAGCCCACGCTCACCGCAACTAGAGAAAGCCCTTGTGCAGCAATGAAGACCCAACACAGCCAATAAAATAAATAATGTATAAAAAAAAAACCAAAAAACGGAAAAGAAAGGGTAAATTTATATGAATAACAAAGAAGGTAATTCTTCCTGAAAGCCAAGATAGCTGTCCACTAAGGTATTATTTTTGGATTATCACTAAAGGATAATAAAAAACTAAATCATACTTTCTAAAGATTTTTGTAGGAAATTTCATAGATCTAATCATAAAGCATAAAGAGTCATATGAATGAGAAAATTAATGTTAAAACTGAGGAAGTGGTCATCTCAGGACAAAGGGCTATGTAGTTTCATAAAAAATGAATTGAGATAATGTATAGGTGGAGTGTAGCAAAAAGATAATTTAGCATAAAGATAATTTTAGCATGAATGTAATTGAGAAGAAATAGATACAAGAAAAGCTCTCTGCGATGTGGAGAAAAGGATCCCTCCTACACTGTTGGTGGAAATGTAATTTGGTACAACCACTATGGAAAACACTATGGAGGTTCCTCTGAAAACTAAAAATAGAATTACCATATGATCCAGCAATCCCATTCCTGGGCACTCATCCAGACAAAACTCTAATCCAAAAAGATATGTGCTCCCCTGTGTTCATAGCAGCACTATTCACAATAGCCAAGACATGGAAGCAACCTAAATGTCCATCAATAGATGAATGGATAAAGAAGATATGGTACATATGTATAATGGAACACTACTCAGCCATAAAAAAAGAACAAAATAATGCCGTTTGTAGCACATGGATGCAACTAGAGATTATCATACTAAATGAAGTAAGTCAGAAGAGAAAGACAAATACCATATGATATCACTTATATGTGGAATTTAAAATATGGCACAAGTGAACCTATCTATGAAACAGAAACAGACTTATGGACATAGAGAACAGACTGGTGGTTGCCAAGGAGGAGGGAGTTGGGGGAGGGATGGAGTGAGAGGTTGGGGTCAGCAGATATTAGCTATTATATACAGAATGGATAAACAACAAGGTCCTACTATGAGTATACAGCACAGAGAACTATATTCAGTATCCTATGATAAGCCATAAAGGAAAAGAATATTAAATATATATATTATATATATAATATATAATAAAAGAATATTAATAAAATATTACTTTTATTATTATTATTACATAACATTATTATAATTGATATGTAATAATAATACAATTGAATGTAATTGACATGTAATAATACAACTGAATAATCCTTATTCAATTATGATTATTATTGAATCACTTGCTGTACAGCAGAAATTAGCACAATTGTAAATAAACTATACTTCAATGAAAAAAAAAAGGAAAAAGAAAAGCTCTCTGCCCTCCTCCATTTCTCTAAAAGTAGGACATGAATTTGTAAAGGTGTCACCCACCCCCATTTTACCAGGAAGGACAGAAGTTAATCATCAGTGATAACTCTAGACCCTTAACAGCCCAGAAATGCACAAGAGGAACCTTTACATCAAACATTACTAACTGGACTTTATTGTCCATTAGTTCCCCCATACATTTACCTTCCCACAATTTGTCAAAGTCCTTTTCCCTTTAATTGTTACTTCTCTAAAAATGTATTGTTGCTTTGTTAAGAAACTCAAAGTCCTTTTCCCTTTAATTGTTACTTCTCTAAAAATGTATTGTTGCTTTTTTAAGATGCTACATAAGCCCAAGTTCTGACCACACCAGTGAGTTACTCATCACTGAGTTCAACCATGCATATGTGCGACACACATGTTAATAAACTTTGATTTGTTTTTCTCTTGTTAATTTGTCTTTTGTCAGATTTACAGGGACCCAGCTGGAGAACCTAAAATAGGTAGAGTAAAAAGAAAATTTTCCCTCCCCTACAAAAATTATTTCAATAAATATCTTAAGTCATGAGAAGATTCAAATTCTAGAAATAAAAGCAAGTATGATCACTCCTCTCATTAATGACAATGAGGTTGGTGAAGAACATAAGATGAAGGTGCCACATCCTTAGAAGAAATGATGTGACTTATGAAACTCAATAAATATTTTAGTGCCTAGAAAATTAACATAGAACTATAGGCATAAACCTATATACACTCTTATCTGGACTAATAAGAATGTTTACCTAAATGCAAATTATAATCCATATTTAAAATACATTATTCACAAGGCCTTTGTCATTTGATAACACAGTAAAACAACTCTCTAACCATTGTTTTTGTTTTGTTGGGTTTGGTTTTTTTTTTTTTGACGTATATTTTGACATATTACATTATATTAGTTTTAGGTACACAATGCAATGATTGGATATTTGTGTATATTGCAAAATGATAACCACAATAAGTCTAGTTAACATCCATAATGAAATAAAAATTCACATTTTAAGGCAAGATAAGAAACCTTTAAGCATAAGAATTTTCTCTGCCCACTTGGGCCACCTCCCTTCCATCTAGTGTGCATTGTGCATCTGCACTACACGTTAACCAGAGCTTCTCAACGGCAGAAATACCTGCTCAACTATAAAGATCAATTTTTCTCCTTCTGGCACCAGCCATGTAACTCCTTAGAAGATAACATTCCTTCCACAATCCTATAAGGAGTCATGATGACCCACGGCTTGCCTTATACAGACATCTTATGTAGAGATCTTTGGTGAATTTTATGTACAAGGCCAATATATCATTTCCCTTAAACATAGTGATTGGTGCAGAACAGACTGGTCAGCTGACCTGGGGAGATTCTGGAAGTTCTTAACTTAATATTTACTTATGACCTTATTAATGTTACTAGCTATACTACTTGTATTCTGCCGATTTTACAAGATTGTTTCTTGCATTACCAAATGTGTGACTGATGAAATTCAGATACAATTAATGATGATTAGGCAACTTGGAACAATTGATCAAATATATAGTTCTAGAAGATCAGTGATTGTAATAGTGTAACTCTAGATATGGCAAAAAGCAACAAGAGGGAACCATTTACCAGACCGTAATAGACTAATAAAACAAGCAGTCCAGAGGATCTGGCTACTGTTAACAAGGGGCTAGTCCAATTATAGCACATTGAGTGGCCTATCAATACAATCATTGCCTGACCTGGGAATGAGCATTCCTAGTGCCATGGGACAAACTGATCATGAAATGCCTCCCAAACCTTGGTCAACATTAAGACTGACAGGGAAGGGATTGTAAAATAAAGAATGTTGCCCACCATATAGTTCTACAAAAATCAAGCCATTAGCCACTGCAGTCTCTGACCTACAATACACCTTGAAAATAATTCAAGGTGAAGATCAGAATGAGGCACTCTGTGCTCTGGGAAAACCGGCAGAAGAAACCTTCAGATGGATATTTTCAGGAGAAAACTTGGATCCTTGCATCTTCCCCTACTTAGAAAAGCACTAAAATCATTAACAAAGCTTGTGGGCAGTGGAAACCTAATTTGATTGCACCTACTCTCTTCACCAAAATCACATATATACTGACGTCCCCCCTCACGTCTTCACACCAGTTCTCAGAGCTAATTGAGAGACTACTCCAGGCTTACGATCCTCAGTTTTGCTCACAGTTTTCCATTTTTGTTTTGATTGGCTATTGATTAATTTTTTTTCATTTACATCCATTATCCTACATAATTACAAAAGCTTTTTTTCTTGTGATGAGAATTTTAAGATTTTTTCTCTTAGCAAATTTCAAATATACAATACAATATTATTAATTACAGTCACCATGCTGTAATTTCATGCCCAGGACTCATTTATCGTATAACAGGAAGTTTGTACCTTTTGACCCCTTCACCCATTTTGCCCACCTCCCACCTCCGACAACCACTAATCTATTCTCTGTAACTATGAGTTCAGTTTTTTGTTTTGTTTTTAGATTCCACATATAAGTGTCATCATATGGTATTTGTCTCTCTCTCACTTATTTCACTTAACATGATGCCCTCAAGGTCCACCCATGTTGTCACAAATGGTAACTTCTTTAGCCATTCATCCACTAGAGACACTTAGGTTTGTTTCCACGTCTTGGCCATTGTGAATAATGCTGCAATGAACATGAGGGTGCAGATACCTTTTCCAACCTTGTTTTAATTTCTTTTGGATGTAGGGATTACTGGATTACATGGCAGTTCTATTTTTAATTTCTCCATACTGTTTTCCATAGTGGCTGCACCAATTTACATGACCGCCAATAGTGCACAAGGGTTCCCTTTTTTCCACACCCTCACTTTCCACTATCAAAAAGTGGCTATTCTAATGGGTATAAACTGATATATCATTATTTTGATCTTCATTTCCCTGATGATTAGTGATGTTGAGCATCTTTTATGTACCTGTTGACCATCTGTATGTCTTCTTTGGAAAAATCTCTATTGAGAACTCTACACATTTTTTCTTATTTTTTTGCTATTGGGCTGTATGAGCTCTTTATGTATTTTGGATATTAACCCCTTATCAGCTATATGATTATAACTTCTCTCTTTCAGTAGGTGGACTTTTCATTTTGTTGATGGTTTCCTTTACTGTGCAGAAGGTCTTTAATTTGATGTACTCCCCCATGTTTATTTTTACTTTTGTTGCCTTTGCCTTTGGTGGCGAATGCAAAAAAAAAAAAAAAAAAAAAATATATATATATATATATATATATATATATATATATAGCCAAGACTGGTGTCAAAGAGTTTACAGCCCGTTTTATTCTAGGAGCTTTATGATCCTAGGTTTTACATACAAGTCTTTAATCCATTTTGAGTTGATTTTTGTATGTGGTATAAGGTATGGGTCTGGTTTTCCCAAAATCACTTATTGAAGAGATTGCCCTTTCTTCATTGTATGTTTTTGGTTTCTTTGTTGTAAATTAATTAACCATAAATGTGTGGGCTTATTTCTGGGTTCTCTATCATATTCCCTTAACCTGTCTGTTTTTATGCCAATACCATATTGTTTTAATTCCTATAGCTTCATAATAATGTTTGAAATGAGTGAGTTTGATACCTACAAGTTTTTTCTTCTTTTCCAAGATTGCGTTATTAGGGGTCTTTTGTGGTCCTATACAAATTTTAGGATTGTTTGTTCTTTCTCTGTGAAAAACACCGTTGAATTTTGATAAGGCTTCTTAGATCCAGATGTCTGTTTCCTTCCCCAAGGTAGGGAAGTTTTTAGCCATTATTTCTTCAAATAAGTTTTCTGTCCCTTTTTCACTCTCTTCTACTTGAGAATCCCTATAATTCAAATCTTAGTCACCTTCATGCTGTCCCATAAATCTCCTAAGCTATCTTCACTTTTTAAAGTTCCTTTTTCTTTTTTGCTGCTCTGATTGGGTGAATTCCACTGCTCTGTCTTTGAGTTGACTGATCCTTTCTCTGCTTCATCTAGCCTTCTGTTGAACCCCTCTAGTGAATTTTTCAGTATAGTTACATTCTTCAGCTCTTGACTTCTATTTGGTACTTTCCTATATTTTCTGTCTCTTTGCTGAAATTCTCATTATGTTCATCTATTCTTCTCCTGAGCTTGGTGAACATTGTTATGATCATTATTTTGAACTCTTTATCGAGTAAATTATCTCTGTTTCATTAAGGCTTTTTTTGCTTTTTGTTTGTTTGTTTTTTCCTGAGGTTTTATCTTGTTCTTTCATTTGGAACATATTCCTCTGTTTCTTCATTTTGCTTGACTCTCTGTGTTGTTTTCTATGCATTAGATAAAACAGCTACCTCTCCCAGTCTTGAAGGAGTAGCTTCATATAGGGGCTGAACACTTATCATCAACACTCCCCTGGCCCTTAGTTGTTTCCCAAACCTTTGTTATCCATGCAACCTATTTTATTTTGAATGGGCTCCCAGTAGTTGCGGGTGTGCCAAGACCTGTCAGTGTCCCAAAGGGGAGGATCTCGGTCACTTAGATTCAGACCGGTTGGAATTCAGACCCTCAAGCAGTAGTTTTTAGAGTATGCAAATATATACAGTCCTGTAAGACTGCAAATATAAGCCCCACTGACCACCAGTGTCAGGTGATCTGGAGGTGTCCCCTGGGTGGCAATCACAAAGTGTATACTCTCCTGTCTAGGAGATACCAGTGAGATGTCATGAGGCAGAGGGGAGCACAAAGATGGTGTGCACTGGCCTACATTCCCTTCAACTGAACCCTGCCCTTCAGGCTGAAGCTCCAGGACCTCTCTGACAGAAAGACTGGGGTGTGTCTCAATCTGCTCTCTGTGCAGTGTCCTGGGAGTGGCAGACTGCCAAGAACTATCTCTCTGATTATTACAGTCCTGTAGGACCCAGAAATGCAAGCCCCCTGGCTTCCAGAGCCAGAGTATCAAAGGGCATCCCTTGGGCAGTGGGCACAAAGACATGACATCCAAAGTAAAAACCAAGGCACCAGACGCATGTAGAAGCTCCCCTCCAGGAAAAACTGGCACTCTAGAGTGTGGCCAAGGAAGAGCGTAAAGATAGCACCCATCCTCTGAGGTGTCCGGAATGGATTACAGTTGGCCTTTAAATGTGTGTTTAATTAGAAGCCTACCCCTCAAGCTGCAGCTATGATGATAAGCTAATAGGCTTCTTTCACAGAAAAATTGAGCTCCTGGGTCTATTGCTTCTTGCTGTGTCCTGAGGATGGTAGCCATTTAAGAACTCTTTCTCCTTTGGTTATAGTCCTATGGGGCCCACAAGCATAATCCCCACAGTTTTGTTGTATGTGTAATTAGAACCATACATAGTGTATTTTAGAAATTCTCACTTAAAATACAAATATGTTAAGCCACTGACATATACCAATATTCATTTTCTTATTACGAATGTTTATTAAGTATGTACTGTATGCCAGGGACTGTTCTAGATGCTGTAGATACAGTAGGGAACAAAGTTCATGAACCAATGGACTTTACATTCTAAAGGGGAAAGAGTCAATAAATATACTTCAAAGAAAATACATATGTCAAAGAAAAAGAAGGCAAGGAAATGGAAAGAGTGATGGAATGTTGTTTCCCACTGGGGGACCAGAGAATTCCCCTCTGAGGAAGTGGCATTTGAACAGAAATTTGAATAAAGGAGAATAAAACTGAGGGAGAAAAAACAGTTAGGAAGCTGCAGCCATAGCCCTGGTAGAAATATCCAGGACCACTGCTGGTGCATTGGCAGATGCAGTGTTGTAAGATGCAGAGAGTAGCTGAGTTCAAGAGAGATTTGAAGTGTAGGGGGAAAAAATTTTTTTAAGTATCATTCTACTAGTAGAATTCATTTCAATTTTCTCATTAAACTCCACTGCAGATTTCAGAAGGGATGAGAAGACTTTTACATGCAAATAATACAATTTAAAACTAAAGAACCAACTTCAACATAGTAGAAAAAACAAATCCCTAGGGCTCTAAGGACTGCTAAAAGAGAAAACTGTCAATTTTCCGCTATTATCAACAAAAGGATAAACTCAGTAACATCGTGATTAAAACACTTAATAAGGAAGAACATGGGCTTCCTAGGTCATGCAGTGGTTAAGAATCCGCCTGCCAATGCAGAGGACACAGGTTCAGTCCCTGCTCCAGGAAGATCCCACATGCCTCAGAGCAACTAAGCCCGTGTGCCAAAAAAAAAAAAGGAAGAACCATATAAAAGATGGAGATAATTACAGCCAGGTAAACCACTACCATTGATGGTTATATTAATTGTTCCAGGCAAAGAATATAGCATGTAGTTACCTTACATTACAATCTGTGATACAAACTATGTAAAACAAAAGGTAGGGTAATTTGCTTTGTGGTGCTAACCACAGCAGATGATAGCAGGGTTCTCAGAGTTTACTTGCAATAATTACACACTTTACTCAGAATGTTGCTTTACATTTATCAGGCTTGCAGATAATCTCCCTGAAATGTTAAAACCCTGTACATCAAAAGTAAACATACCATTTTCTTTGCTTTTTGCCTAATGTAGTTAATAACAGATAGCCTGTGCATGCCCACAAACAAACAGCTTGGAAATCTTCAAGGAATAATAAAAATGTAATGAAAATACTTAATAAATTTAGTTCATCATCTTACCAGGATAAATGGATATATGAAACCCAATTAGTGCCCAAAGAGTAATCAGGGATTTGTTATTTTTTGCTTAATTCTCTAATTCTAGACTCTCCATAATAAATTTGAGATATAGAAGAGGCAGCTAACAACATGACTAAGCCTTGAAAAATCATAATGCAAATACTTCAAGGGAAGTATGACTTCTCTGGAACACTGCACAGCGCTTATATACACATGATTGGTTCAGTTGCTGACCTCTTAATTTCAAAGGCATTTTAAAAACCCTCCATTTGGACAGTCTGTCTATGGAGTGTGTATCTCTCTGAATAAACCTTCTTTCACTTTAAAAAAACAAACAAACAAAAAACCTCCATTTGTACTCGCCTCCTGTCATGATTACTGTTTTTGATATCTTATTTTACATCTAATCATTTTGTGTCCCTTAACTGCTTATTGTGGATATAGATAATTTTACTACTCTTTTAACCTCCATACTAGATTTGTGTGTAGATGATTTCTTACCTTTACCATATGTTTGCCTTTTCTGGTGAGCTTTTTCGTTTCATAATTATCTTGTTTTTAGTTGTGGCCTTTTCTTTTTCCACCTAAAGAATTTCCTTTAGCATTTGTTGTAAAGCTGGTTTGGTGGTACTCAACTCTTTTAGCTTTTACTTGTCTATAAAGCTTCTGATTTCTTCATCAAACCTGCAGAGACTTGCTGGGTAGCATATTCTTAGTTGTAGGTTTTTCCCTTTCATCACTTCGAATACACTGTGCCACTCCCTTCTGGCCTGCAGAGTTTCGTTTGAAAAATCACCTGATGGCCTTATGGGTGTTCCCTTGTATGTTATTTGTTGCTTTTCTTTTGCTGCTTTTAATATTCTCTATCTTAATTTTTGTCGTTTTAATTACAATTCATGCTGGCAATCTTTACTCTGAACTCTCTTGGGTAGATTGCCTATCTCCACTTAGTTCTTCTGGGGTTTTATCTTGTTCCTTCGTCTGGAACATGTTCCTCTGCAACCTCATTTCTGTCTAAGTCCCTATGGGTATTTTTATGTATGTAGCAGGTTAGCTACCTTTCTCCACCTCGGAGAAGTGGCCTCTGTGGGAGAAGTCCTGTGCGTGCCTGCAGTGCACTCCCCTCTTGTCACCCAAGCTATACGCTCTGGGGATTCCCCTAAGAGGTCTGTGTGGGTCCTTCTGCTGTGGCAGGCGGACAGTGTGGGTGGTCTGGTAGGCTTGGTGGGCCCCAGCCCAGTTGGTTGCCAGGCCCCTGCCTTGTGCGGATGCTGCTGGCTGCTGGTTCGTGGGGTCTGCTCACGGGGCAGCTGGCTGCAGAACCCTAGGGGGCTCTGGGGCTAGTGCTGGCTCACTGGTGGGTGAGGTCAGGGTCCAGAAGACTCCAGGGCTGTTGCTCCCCCACTGGTGGGTGAAGCTAGGTCCTAGGGTTAGTGCGGGACTACTGGCAGGAAGAGCCGGGTCCTGGAGTCTGGCTGCAGGGCCCAGGAATCCCAGAGCTAGTGTCAGATCACTGGTGGTAGCGGCGGCTGCTCCTGACCCAGCTGGGAATGGGTTCCGGGGTGTCCCAAAGCTTGTGTTGGCCTGCGAGTGGGACGGGCGGGGCCCAGCCGGTCCCAGGGTGGGGTCTGGCCTGTTGTCGTCTGAAGGATGGTGGTTTTCTCGCGTCCGGTGTCTGCCCCCCCGTGGCTGAGGCTGGTCTAGAGTCCTGTGCAGGCTTCCTGGAGGGAGGGTGGGTGTCTGCCCACTGGTGAACAGAGCTGGGTCTTGGCCCGCCGGTGGGCAGAGCTGTGTGTAGCGGCGTGTCTACAGACAGCCGTGGGCTCAGGAAGGCTTGAGGCAGCCTGTCTGAGGATGAATGAGGCTCTGTCCCCACCCAGTTAGTTGTTTAGCCTCAGGCGTCCCAGCACCTGTGCCTACAGGCTGTTGGGCGGGGCCCGGTCTCGGTGCTCATAAGCAAGAAGGAGGGTCCCACCTGGCGCGGCGACCACGGCGTCCAGGCTTCCAGCTTCCGCCTGCGCAGAAAGAGCTCCCAGACACGGCCCCAGGGAGCTCCGCCTCTTCAGGGGACTCTCCAAGACCAGCAGGTAGCTCTGGCCCCGGCTCCTAGCAAATTGCTGCTTTTGCCATGGATGTCTGCATGCGAGGTGTTGTGTGCCCCTTTAAGAGTGAAGTCTATTTCTTGTAGTTGTTTGGAACTCCTGAAATTAAGCCCCACTGACCTTCAAAGCCAAAGGCATTAGGGGCTCCTATTCCGGTGCAGGACCCCTGGGCTGGGGAGCCCGATGTGGGGCTCAGAATTCTCACTCCTTAGAGGGAACACTATAATTATTCTGCAGCTGGTGGGTCACCCACCTGAGGGTATAGGACTTGATTATATCACTAGTTTGCCCCTCCTGCCCCTCTCTTTGTGGTTCCTTCGTGTCTTTCTTTAGTGGTAGAAGGTCTTTCCTGGTAGGTTTTGGGTTTTTTCATAGATAGTTGTTCTGCAGATAGTTGTGCTTTTGGCGTGCACGGTACTTAGCTGGCATGTTGTGGGCAAACAAAAAGAAATTCAACGTTACCATTTAAGACAGAGCAGGCAACAGGATAAAGAGGAATTTGAACAGAAAAAAGAGATGATCCTAAAATGCTTAAGACAATTTGCAACAGCACTTTAAGGCTGAAGCATCCTTGCAGCATTTTTCTTTTCTAAGGACTGTTTGTTGACAGCCCACTGAAATAAAAACAAGCAATACTGGTATTATTAAAAGCTGAATGAATGAATGAATGAATGAAAGAAAAATAGAAAATCTCATTAAACCCTGCAAACTGCTTCAACCCACTAAGAATCCCCATACTGCAACCAATAATCCAATAATAATATTACGTTTTAAATAATGTGCTTAAATATCTCATCACAAATAATTGCAGCTTGACACTCCATAAATGTCACACAATGAAATTGTTTTAGCTCAAACCTCTTCATTTGAGTAATATTTTGTAAAATTTGACTATTAAGTAGAATAACCAATACTTAAAGAAACTGTACATGACAACATAAAATATCTGAAATGTTCATCTTTTTTTAAATCTATAGACTGCCCTCCTATAGCTACTGTCAATGTTGATGAACTAAGCTTTGCTTAGTTGTTCTGACTCGTCTGGGTCTTTGTTGCCATCCGTCACAGATTTTTCTTATATGTTTGTTTTCTTGGTCTCTTTCTTCTCCTAAGCATTTACATCTTCTCCCTAACACATTTACATGCCAGTTTTTCAAGTTGGTGTTTTGCTTATTAGGCCTGTTATATCAAATGAGCTTAGACTCTTTGGCCCCTTCTAATATTCTCCAACCATTCATTGACCAAAATTTTTTTTCATTTTTTTCTTCTTAATTTCTCAAAAGACACCTCACAGGAAAATTTTAACTAAGTAAAAAAGTGAGATGAATATGGAAAGTTCAGATGTTAGCTCCATGTATAAGGAAAAAAAATTTTAGAAAGATACATTTTTTTTAGCTCTCCATTGGAATATAATTGCTTTACACTCCTGTACCAGTTTTTGAGGTACACCAAAGTGAATCAGCTGCATTTATACATATATCCCCATATCTCCTCCCTCCCATGACTCCCTCCCACCCTCCCTGTCCTGGTCCTCTAAGGCATCACCCATCATCGAGTTGATTTCCCTTTGTTATGCAGCAACTTCCCACTAGCTATTTATTTTACAGTTGGTAGTGAATATATGCCTATGCTACTCTCTCATTTCATCCCAGCTTCCCCTTCGCATCCCCCCCCTGCAACCCCGTGTCCTCCAGTCCATTTTCTGCATCTACATCTTTATTCTTAACCTGTCACTGGGTTCATCAGTACCATTTTTTTAGATTCCATATATATGAGTTAGCATACAGTATTTGTTTTTCTCTTTCTGGCATACTTCGCTCTGTGTGACAGTCTCTAGTTCTATCCACCTCATTACATATAGCTCCATTTCATTCCTTTTTATGGCTGAGTAATATTCCATTGTATATATGTGCCACATCTTCTTTATCCATTCATCTGTTGATGGACATTTAGGTTGCTTCCATGTGCTGGCTATTGTAAATAGTGCTGCAATGAACATTATGGTACATGAGAAAGATACATTTAGAAAGAAAATTTAGAATGAGGTGGGCAGTACTGTCAGGATGAAAACTTACCATATAAAAGAGGGAGAAATTTGGGATGAAAAATATATTGTGATTCTGGTCTGTGGTAAAAGCAAAATGAATTAAATCAATAGAATTAGACAAACGTGATTCTGAAAGCATAAGATGTTCATAGATAAATGAATAAAGAAAAGGTAGTATATATTTATATATATACATGTAATGGAATATTCTGCCTTTTAAAAAAGAGAAGGTGGAAATATATATATATACATATATATATATGCACACACAATGAAATATTATGTGCCATTTATTTATTTGTTTATTTATGGCTGCATTGGGTCTTTGTTGCTGCTTGTGGGCTTTCTCTAGTTGTGGCAAGCAGGGGGCTACTCTTTGTTGCGGTGCGCGGGCTTCTCATTGCCGTGGCTTCTCTTGTTGTGGAGCACAGACTCTAGGCACGCGCGGGCTCAGTAGCTGTGGCACACAGGCTTAGTTGCTCCGTGGCATGTGGGATCTTCTGAGACCAGGGATCGAACCTGTGTCCCCTGCATTGGCAGGCAGATTCTTAACCACTGTACCACCAGGAAAGTCCTATTGTGCCTTTAAAAAGAAAAAAAAGTCCGCAATGTGCAACAACAGAGGTGAACCTTGAGGATATTATGCCAAGTGAAATAAGCCAGTCACAGAAAGACAAATGCTGCATGATTCCACTTATATGAGGTGTCTATTCCTTTTCTTATCTGTGGGAGGGTGGATGACGATGATTCTCTCAATGCCCTGTCAAAAGATTATGTTTGCTTGCTGTTATGTTTTTTGTGTTTTTATGTATGCCTGCAGGCTGAACCATTTTATGGCTTCCTTTTCATTCCAATAGAACATGTGAATTTTTATTTATTTATTTTATGTTCCCAAGAAAGCAAGAAACTGAACGCCTTTTCTTTGTTTTGCTTAGAAAAGCACAAAAAGTCAGGGTAGGATACAGAGTTCAGTGAGAAGGAAATCTCCAAGCAATTTCCACACAAGCCAGGACATTTTGGCAGATAAGGTCTAAGCCTGAAAGTTCTCTTCTTCTTTCTATCAGTTATATTATCAGAAAGTCAGAGATGCAGCAAAAAAGTCACTAAAATCTAAGATTGAAGGGGCAAGGCATGAATGGAAGGCTACCCAGAAGCATCCACTTCCTCACTGAAGAGCATATTATTCGTAGATTTTATTGGTGGAATTGTCTCTTTAAAGTTAATGGGATAGAGAAAGAGAAATGTTAATTGTGAGGAAAGGATGCAGTGCAACGTCAGTGAATTCTTGGGCCCTTGTTCAAGAGATGTGAGCTTCCTCAATTAAGAACATGGTTTCTTTTATGTATATATATATATATATATATATATAAATTTATTTATTTTTCTTTGGCTGCGTTGGGTCTCTGTTGCTGCACATGGGCTTTCTCTAGTTGCGGCAAGCGGGGGCTACTCTTCATTTTGGTGCGGGGGCTTCTCAGTGCAGTGGCTTCTCTTGTTGCCAAGCATAGGCTCTAGGCACGTGGCCTTCAGTAGTTGTGGCATGTGGGCTCAATAGTTGTGACTCACAGGCTCTGGAGCACAGACTCAGTAGTTGTGGCGCATGGGTTTAATTGCTCCGTGGCATGTGGGATCTTCCCTGACCAGGGATCGAACCTGTGTCCCCTGCATTGGCAGACCGATTCTTAACCACTGCGCCACCAGGGAAGTCCAAGAACATGCTTTCTTGCTCTCCTTTTCTTTCTTTCTTAGAAAAAGATAACTTATTTATTGATTATGTTAACAGAAGGAAAATGAAATGAACTAGGGATGAGATAAGTAAACTTAAATATCATCAAAGAGTCTGTAGGGAGATGGGAGACCACATGAAACACTTGGGAAGTAGGAGTTCTTAGGAGAGGCAGAGAGAATGCAGATAGAAAATAATCAGATCAGTTTAACCTCATGTAATCATTCTAAAGATCAATTATATGTTTGAAAATATAGCTTTCATTTCAGTAAGTATATTTTTAGTGCCTACTCAGGGCGTGTATAATACTGAAGAAATGCAGCACCTTTTAATTGCAATCAAAGAGCTTACAGCAACATTTTCCCTGTCTGTGATCAGCGTTGTTCAAAACTTACATGATAAATGGCACCTATGGGTGTTGGAGAGGGCAAATGAGGCACTAGTGTTAAGAGCTTTAATTGGTAAAAGATTTCTGGAGAACAGATTGTTAATATAAATCAAAAGCTTAAGTTGTTGTGTATGATGCTCAACATCACTAGTCATTAGGGAAATGCAAAATGCACATTACCACCACGATGAGATACCATCTCACATCCATTAGGAGGGCTACGGTCTTAATTTGCTAGGGCTCCCGTAAGAAAATTCCACAGATCTGGTGCTGAAACAAGAGAAATTTATTTTCTCACAGTACTGGAGGCTAGCAATCCAAGTGAAGCTGCTGGCAGGCTGGGTTTCTTCTTAGGCTTCTCTCCTTCACTTGTAGACGGCCACTTTCTCACTGTGTCCTCACATGGCCTTCCCTCTGTGCAGGCATGGAGGGAGAGAGAGATCCCTGATATTTCTTCCTCTTCTTAAGGACACAAGTCCTACTGGACGAGGGACCCATTGTTATAATCTCCTTCAACCTTAATTATATCCTTAAAGCCCTTGTCTTCAACTATAGTCACATTGGAGATTAGGGCGTCGATAGGTGAATTTGTTGGGGGGGATATATAATTTAATCCATAACAACCTCATTGTTTACAATAGGCAAAAAGTAGAAATAATCCAAATACCCATGAATAGGAAATTAACTAAACGCATGGCTGTACATTCATATAATGGAATGCTATGCAGCCATTAAATAAGATGATTTACATGTACATTTATTCACATGGAAAGATGCTGTGATACATGATACACGATAGATGAAAAAAGACCTGTTAAGCAACATGTACAGTATGGTCTCATTTTGTAAGTATAGAAAAATGCATAAACAAATACATTTTTGTATTTATCTTTCTCTCCCCCCTTCCCCTTTCTCTCTCACTCTCTCTCATATATGTATAATCATCTGGAAAGACATACACCATGTAGTGTAGGAATAATTATATTTGATGGTAGATTACGGTTGATATTTTTCCTTCTATTTCAAAATAATTTTATTGCCTGAATATTTGAATATGTGCATATTTTATTAATATATTCCCAAATATAAAGTTATTTTCATTTAAAACATTATTACGATTGAAATTGTAATTCACAAAGAAATGAGAATCTTCAAGGCTTAAAAGGTAACCTGACCACCTCCTAGAATAATGGAAATAAAATCAAGAAGAAACAAATCGGACCTCATGAAATTTAAAAGCTTTTGCGCAGTGAAAGAAACCATAAACAAGACAAGAAGACAACCCTCAGAATGGGAGAAAATATTTGCCAATGAAGCAGTGGACAAAGGATTAATCTCCAGAATATACACGCAGTTCATGCAGCTTAATACCAAAAAAGTAAATAACCCAATCCACAAATGGGCAGAAGACCTAAATAGACATTTCTCCAAAGAAGACATGCAGATGGCTAACACACACATAAAAAGATACTCAACATCACTAATCATTAGAGAAATGCAAGTCAAAGCCACAGTGAGGTATCACATCACACTGATCAGAATGGCCATCATCAAAAAATCTTGAAACGATAAATTCTGGAGAGGGTGCGGAGAAAAGGGAACCCTCTTGCACTGTTGGTGGGAATGTAAATTGGTACAGCCACTATGGAAAACAATTTGGAGGGTCCTTCAAAAATTAAAAATGGAACTACCCTATGAGCCAGCAATCCCACTACTGGGTATATACCCAGAGAAAATCATAATTCGAAAAGATACATGTACCATAATGTTCATTGCAGCACTATTTACAATAGCCAGGACATGGAAGCAACCTAAATGCCCATCAACAGATGAATGGATAAAGAAGATGTGGCACATATATACAATGCAATATTACTCAGCCATAAAAAGGAATGAAATTGAGTTACTTGTAGTGAGGTGGATGGACTTAGAGACTGTCATACAGAGCGAAGTAAGCCAGAAAGAGAAAAACAAATACTGTATGCTAATGCATATATATGGAATCTAAAAAAAAATGGTTCTGATGAATCCAGTGACAGGGCAAGAATAAATGTGGAGATGTAGAAAATGGACTTGAGGACATGTGGTGGGCAGTGGGAGGTGAAGGGGAAGCTGGGATGAAGTGAGAAAGTAGCATTGACATATATACACCACCAAATGTAAAACAGATAGCTAGTGGGAAGCTGCTGCATAACACAGGGAGATCAACTCGATGATGGGTGATGACTTAGAGGGGTGGGATAGGAAGGGTGGGAAGGAATCACGGGAGGGAGGGGATATGGGGATATATGTATAAATACAGCTGATTCACTTTGGTGTACAGGAAAGAACTGGCACAACAGTGTAAAGCAATTATAGTCCAATAAAGAGCTTTAAAAAAAAAAAAGGTAACCTGAAATAAATAGGCTAAGGAATCTATGGTTATTTTCCAACATCCCCCTAGGTTAATACTAAAACCCAGAGGCTATGAATTTTGCTCAAGTTCTGCCACTGAGTTTTCAAGACATACATATCTGTTTCTTGCATTTGTTTCATCTGGGCAGTATTCTTCAGAAAGTCTTATCTTTAATGCTGAGAAAATGATTACTCTTTTCCTGCTAATAGGTAATGGCACAACCCTGACCCTGTTATAATCTGGCATTCAGCAGGTTTTCCTCGGCTCTTTGAAAGAGGGGCAGGCTGTGGAACAGCTCTTTACTAGTTCATTCCGTTTTTCCAGTCCAAGTACAGCTAGAATAGATTCTCTCCTACAGTATAAACCCAATTGACATTCGATTCACCTACTGGCAGCCACCCAATCCTATCTGGACAAACAGGTCTCACTCAAGAAAGGACTTCAATACTTTTATTCTATGGTGTTTATCAGCTGTTTTCAAGCTGTTGAAACGATCTTGGCAATAAAATTTTCAAAGTAATCCCTCACTCCTCTTACTCACCACTATTGAAACAGAGTACCTGCCCTGCTTTTAGCTTTATTTCAGCTCTGGTACCTATGCGGCCTATGGAAGTTATCAATCAAATTAAATTTATGAAGTTCTTTTGTGAAAGCACTGCGAGGCATTGGACAAAAATGAACACAGAAATAAATAATGGAGAAACAACCATTTAAGCTCAATTAAATTAAGGATTTTATAGTTTCACCTCAAAGCATAAGTATAGTTAGAGAAGTGGTTTTGGAGGAATATGCCCAGTCTACTGAATTGTTTTCAAGCCACCTGTTCTGAGAATCTAGCTTCAGTGTGGCAGAAACAACAACAGTGGTAGCTGGTTTAACATAAGAGGAAATTTTCTCTTAAAATAGAGGGGAATTTCTGCCTTAACTTTCACATTCTAGAAGAAATGAAGAATTGATTTAAGGATTATTTTGTTGAACAGAAGCCACTAGTTTCTTTTTTAGATATGCAAAAGTAGACCAGAAGCTTAATCTAGATGAAGACCAAATTGTTCTGTATAATAAAGAAATCAGATGTACTCCCAGGCATCTGGAGTCTTAGACAGGAAAAGGGTCTTAGTCAAAAAGACTGGTAACGTGGCAGCAAAAGAACCTACAGACAAAGATGACAGCAAGAAATCCCTAATCCCCATGAGACCTGGGAATTTGTTTTAAGAGCAATATCACATATTCAGATTCTGCTGTGTTGTTCCCCTTATGTTACTCACATCATCAGTAAACATCTGTTGGACACAGCAGCCTTATATTAGGATTAGTAAGGGAAGAAGTGCCCAGTGTGTGAAGCTTTCTGAGATGACAGCAAAGAAAGCAATTGTTAGGAGACAGCAAAGAAGCAAGCTGTGGTATGGGCTAACTCAGTACACATAGCTTGAGTCCTATTTTCTCGAAACCTACCAGAGAAAGATTTGAGGAGGAAGGAGGTGGGCTCACCCCAGCCCTTACATGAACAGGGGTATCCAGGTGGCAGTAATGTGGGTACTAACACTCTTTATGGAAAACTACATTGTGCCACATAGTTTACATCATCCCTTCAAGGTAAGTATTTATTATGGTTCCCTACCTAAAGATAAGAAAACTGAACCATGAAGACTGAATTAAGTAATTAGTTCAAGGTCACATAGGAATCACTGACATAACCAGGATGAGAGCCCAGGTGGAACTGCCTCTCCCCTTTGCATCTGTCCACCATGCTCTGTACCGCTGTGTAAACACCCATCTGAAAGTTCAAGGATCTCTTTACACTTGATTGGCAAGTATACCATTTGGAGCCTTCTAATGGCAGAACCACCACATCCAGAGCAGAAAGACAGCATTTTACTTTGCCAGAGCAACCAAAAGAGACCCACGTACTTCATTAGCACCCCGTGACAACTCAGTAAACTCCATGAGGGTAGGTCCATGTCTCTTTACTATCCTTGACTCCCTGTCACAAAACCTGTGTGCCAAATGATTTGTTGAATAAAAGACTAGTGCATAAAGGCAAAGTTTGATCTGAGGATTTTTAAATGAATATCCATGCCTAATCTTCTTTTCTCAGTCAGCTCTAGAAGAGGAATGTCACGTTGACTACAACTGATAAAATTCACTTTAAAAGAGGCTTTTCTTGGCTTGAAAAATTAATACACGTAATTCATGTCCTTAAAGAAAAATTAGAAATTACAGATAAGCAAAGTGAAAAAACTGAAACTACCCCTAATCCGAGTGCCTAGAGATGAATTGTATTAATGCTCTGACGTGGAGCGCTCTGCTCTGTGAAAAATACTCAAACTGGGGCTCCCTTTCTCAAAGAGCCACTGGGCACACACAAGAATTTGAACCAGCATGGGGGTCCCGCTCATGGCAGCTGCCTGACACACACTCTGTGCTGAAGGGGCTGGCTTCAGAATCGCCACAGGAGAGCAGCCGTGACAACAGCAGCTGAAAAGTCTCTGTAAACAGAGTGTGCTGCTCATTCTTTCACCACAAAGTTTTTGGAAGCTGTAAAAGCTTTTTTGGACTGACTGAATCTGTGTGTTTCTTGCACAGTTCAGAAGAAAGAGGGACTTCCACCCTCTCACCATAGATTTACTGCAATTGCTGCCAATTTGGTACAGAAGTGACCAAATTGGGCTGTATTTAAAAAATAAAAGTTCTGTTTTTATTTGTACTTCAGGCCATACCCATTACATAAATTATGCTACAGTGGCCATTCTAATATATAAATATCTAACCTAGCAGGTTTAATTTATATACTGATATGCCCCAAGTGTATAGAAGAGTGCCTGGTTCATAGGAAATGATTGAGTTAACTCATTTGGAAAAGTTTTTGCAAGGGGAAATGCTGCCCTCGAAGCCCTATCGTTAATGCTTTAGCTTCATATTGTCAAAATACCTCTGATGAGACCTGCAAGCAACACTAAGGTCCTTACAGGTGAATGTCTCCAGCTTACCTCACTAATCCTCTATTTTATTTTGTTTTTTCTCTTGAGACGGTGAATGCTCCATGTTCACCATCAACAGATCAACAACAATAAAGATATTTAGCAGGTCTCCCAGCTAACATTTTCCCCCCAAGGACACTTATTGTATTGATAATATCTACCATCTATTGCAACACTGTGTCTAATGTACTACATTCACTGTCTCATTTTCTGATTCTGCAAATTCAATGTTGCTATTATGCATACCTTATAAATCAAGAAGTGAGGCTCAGAGAAGGGAAATGACTTGCTTAAATTCACATAGCTACTGAGTAGCAGAGCCTGGATTTACGTGCTAGTGTATGTTATTTTAAAATCCACCCTCTTAATCACTACTTGTCACAGTTGACAAGGGACTTGGAAAAATGGATGTCCTCAGATGAAGGAAATGAGAATACAAACTTTTACTATGCTCTGATTTTTAGTAGATACTAAATTATGTCCCTTGATTACAACGACTCCCTAAGGGGCAGAACTTTAAGCAATAAATCTGAAGGGAAAATGTCCCAGGGAAGATCTGCAGACCAAGCCAATCCCTTCTATCAAAGACGTGCAGGTGAAGATGCTCTAAGAACTGCAAGCGCCAAAACACTTTTCGAATTTTCTGAGTATAACGTGGCTTTGGGAAAAATATGATTTTTCCTACCAAAATACCAAACTACTTAAATGACTGTAAATTCCAGCTTGACCCTTTGAATGTCTATATCCCATCCAGAGTGGGTAACTACACTTGTGAAACAAGAGGTTTCAAATACAAAGAAAATCAAGACTGGCTACACTACAGCCTTCTTTGTGGAAAGAACATTTTATTCAATCATGCAATCGGTAAGAATTAATATTCTGAGGGATTAAAAATACTATTCAATTTCAGTGATAGTTTTATCAACTGAGTAAAACGAAGCTACGTTCTAGACTATGAACCAAATACATTTTCTATAAAGTAAAATAAATAAATGAGTTAAGGCATAAATATTGAAAGTATAGATAAATGCCATACGTTTTATATAAACCTCTAGTTCCTGCTCAGGAACTAGGAAGTCTTTTTCTTCCTATGCTGTTCAAGTTGTATTGATCTCTTCTGGGAGACTTGGTTTTCTTGGGCCAGGTCAGCTGCAGTTTGAATTTTTTTGTTTGAGAACCTACATAGTTTGTCTCTACTAATGAACTTTGTTCTGTTTACTTTAAGGATTTTTCTTCCTCCCTTCATGCTCTGCATGTATGCCACTGATTCTGTATTCCTCTAAATAGAAAAAAATATTGTATTTCTGCAATATTATACATCAGTTCCATTTTTTTAACTTGAGCCCTCGATGCTATAATTTTCTATAAATTCTTCCTAATCTAAGTAACAAGTTAGGTAGGTAATCATTTAACAATATGGGGGTAGAAGTTTAGATCTTTTGGGTAGATTATTCCTTTTATCAATATTAATTATCTTTTTTTTCTCCATTTAGTACTTTTCATCTTGAATTTATTTTGTCTATTATTTCAATTGTTATACTTTCTTTTTGTGACAAGTTGCTTGTACGTCTTTAAATATCCCTTTATTCTGAAACTTTCTTGCATGGTTTTTAAAATCTAGGAATCTGTTTTTCAAAAGATAGGCCAACACACCAGCATTTATTTTGATTACCTACATGTTTAGATTTATTCCTCCCTTCTCATTTTGTACATTCAATTCCCAAGATTTCTAGTCTTTTGAGAAATGTTATCTATCTTTTGCTGGATTGATCTAGTTTTTTTAATCTACCTAAATTTTGGGGGGTTAATTTAGTTTTCTTTGTGTTATTTTTCTTGTACTTGTTTAAAAGTTACACACGTTCTGTTTTTAATTTTCCTTGTGAGTATCCATACATTTTTAGCACACATACTGAAACATAATTTTAACAATGTCTGAAATTAATCAGTATTAACATTTCTACCTAACAAGATAAGAGCAAGAACTCTTTTCCGTCTTGCCACCTATTTTATATTTTGATATAGATTGAAATTTTTGACCCAAATTATTTTTAAATTAATACACATTTAAACACACTTTAAACACTAATTTCTTTTACCACCATACTTCTTGCAATCCTTTTTTCATCTTGGATTCAAATTTTTCTTGCTCCGTACTGTGGTATGTATAATTATTTCAGAGTGAGTTTATTAATTATAAACTCTTTTGAGCCTTTGAGTGTCAAACACTGTAATCTGGTTCACTCAACTCTGATTCAACCCCTCTTCTAGCTTGCCTTCCTGTTCTTGAGAGTCTGTCTTCTGGAAACTATGGCTCCAACCCCCCAGAAGCTAGGTATCTCCATGGGACCTCAGTTCTGCCAAGCGGATGCGCCCATATGAGACTCAGAGATAGCAACGTGCACCTGCACGTGAAGGCCATGTGCAGAGAGAGCTGGTCTCTGGGGAAGCACAATCTTAAGGGCATCAGATTTCTCTGGGGGCTGTAGCTGGGTTGCTCATGTCAGATCTTAGAATCACAGGCACTGAGCGTAAAATGGCCAGTGTTGTGGGTTTTTGCTGACTCCGTCTGGTGGTGTGGGTGAGTACTCCTGCCTCTGGCTGCATTGTTTAATAAGTCCTTTTCTGCTTCAACTTGATAGAGACAATTCTGTGACCTGGCACTAAGAATCCTAAGTGAATCAACATTTATGTTTGAAAATATGTTTATTTTGCTATGGTCTTTGAATAATAGGTTCACGGGGTATGAAATTCTAGGTTCAAATATATTTCCTTCAGAATTTTTATGTTATTTTAGTTTCTTCTTGCAACTTATGTCTCTGTTTCTTCTGTCTGGAAGTTTTAATAGTTTTTTCCTAAGTTTATCCTAAATGCATCTTCCATTTACCTAAATATTGAGTTGATATTGTTGTTTTTCCCTTTATCCTACTTAGTTCCCAATTGACTCATTCAGTCTGAACTTTAAAGCAGAGAAATTCTTCTCTTTTACTCTTTGCACATTGCCTTCCATCCGTTCTCTTGGTCTCTTTTAGAACTCCCAAGTGACTGACTTCAGAACTTTTTGACCTCTCCTACATATTTTAAAAATTACTTTTATACTCAGTATGCCTTTATTTAGTAGCTGCATATTATGTCCTATCTCTGTGCTTCTCAAACTTTCATATGTGTACATATCACCTGGGGAATCTCAGTAAAAATGAAGATTCTGATTCAGTATTGTGGGGTGGCACCTGAGAGTCTGTATTGCTAACAAGTTCCCAGGAGATGCGAGTAGTGCTGGTCTGCAGCCCGTATTTGTATAGCAAGGTCTCAGGCAGCATGTCTGGCATTGCAGGTACTGGAATGTGTACTGAAAGCACATGGACTCCATGGTCAGCCAGCATGGGAATCCCCCTCCTCCACTCACTCGCCGTATGACCTTGGGAAAACTGACCTCGTCTCTTCGAGAATCTGCTCTCCCCTCTGCAAAATAAAGATATTTGTTCCCATGTTTCAGATTTCCTGCAGTGATTAAGTGTGATTTTTAGCCTGCACACACCATAGGGGGCATGAAACGGGAAAAGGACAACCTTGGGCTTCTGCTGTCAGGGGTAGGCTTTAATGATGCCAGACAGAAAGGTCCTGGTAGCCACATCTCTGCCCAGCGGGGAGGCCTCTACGCTCAGCTTGACCTCAGCCATGAAGTTGTTCTTTGAGTTGAAGAGATTAGAACAAAATACCCACACCTGTTTCATCCCCACACCTGTTTCAACCTCCACCCATAGAATAGGAACAAGCATGTTCAATTTCAATAAAAAACAACCTGCAGGGTCAGCCACACAGAGAGAAAGTAAATCATTCCGTGATTAATGGAGTGTATTGAAAGAACAGACTTCTGTTAAAAGCATAAAGGCAGTACTAAGAGTGGAAATTGTGAAAATTTATGAGCAGACAATGAGGATGAGAGACTAATGTTTGGAGAGGAAATCTTCTTGCCCTAAAGCCAGTTGCGTGTAATGGTTGCCCTGAACAGAGGGAATGAAAAAGGAAGGAAGGAAAAGCAGAATAAATAAGGAAAGAAATCAACATTGATTGAGTAGCTATTTCATGCCAGGCACTTTGCAAATATTATTATGTAACATGGGGTCCACCAAGGCTGAATTCAGCCCCCATTCCCACCAAGATACTGGCCCATGAAAAGAACAGGGTGAACCACAAAGAGGATAAGTAGCCTCAAGCAGCACGAGAGGCAGAATTGGCCCAGACAAATGCTAAACCATTTTTTTGATATTAGAAATTTAGTCATAGATATGTGTTTGGTTATAATCTTGCTGTTTACACATACAGGCAATTGTTTGGTTATAGTTTTGTTGTTAGGAGGCCAATTTAATCAGCAGGCTAAGATTTAGTCTTCGTACTGACATTTTTAGAAACAGAAAAATGTTTAATGGACTTTGTTAGATAAAATACAAAAAGAAAAGAGCAAAAGATCACTAGACTCTTGAAAGAATGGGTGACAGGCTTTCCAAGAACAAATTTTAGCTCCATTAATTCGCATAAAGTTTATCAGAAAATTGCTTAGTATTTTATTAGCCATGCTAATATCTTCCCAGAAGGAAGTCATGAATTACATTGCATAAAAAGATTCTGTCCCAAGTGAGGTTTGGGGAAATTTTTTCCTTGACTAGTATCAGTTTCCTTAGTGGAGAAAAACCTAGAAATTTAAAAGTAAAATCCACTCAATATAAGACATCGTTTGCTACAAAACAATTAAAAGGACTTTTTTCTAAGAATTGTAAGTGATTTCTCCTGGTGAGAAGGGTTGCAAGAGAAAGACCCTTATCTGACTATTTTAGCCAAGGTTCCACTTTTCAGACTAGGTTGTAATATTGTGATTTATAATAAATATATATTTGGTCTTTACCCACAGATAGGCTCAGATTTGAGTTGAGTTCTCAGACCCCCTGCTGGTGTTCTAGAATTACTTGATATTATGTGGGCAGCCCTCCACATATATGTTGGAAATGGGTCCATGAGCCCAAAAGAAGATGAAAGGGGTACAGAACACCTTATAACATGTCTTCAGTAGGGCAGTTTCTGCCCAGGGGGGCTATATACTACATCAGAACACATGTAAAGTGTCCAGCACTTAAAGTGATCTCAAATCTACATTTCGTTCTTTCTTTCCTTTAACCTACTGTCTACCATTCTTCTCTTTCCTTCCTGCCCTTCAGGGCTAGACTGAATTATGACAGTATTTCGGGGCTGAAGAGGTTCTCTCCAGCCCTCACAATCTTCATTTAGAGATAAGATTAAAATGCAAGTAACTAGGATCAAGAGTACACAGTATTGATGAGTTCCTTTCAAAGTAAATATCTCAAATCTTTTTTTTTTTTTTTTTTTTTTTGAGAAGGACCCAAATAAAAAATGTACTTGAAAGGTAGGGGTAATACACTTCACTGGAAAAAGAAATAGCAACATAAAGTGGGGGTGATTACAAGGCCGCAAACCAAATTTGCCAGCTGCACCATTGGGAACTCAGCCAGCCCTGATTAGTGTCATCTCTACTCAGGTCAGAAACAGCAGTGGGCAGAGAGAAAGCCTTCTTGTCTTACCCACTGAGTATGTTCATCCAAAAGCAGCGATTCTTTACAAGCTGGGTCAGGGGAGGTGGGAGAAAAGGATCAAAACTGAATTTTCCAAAACATTGAAAGGTATTGATAGGGTTAAAGAGAAAAGATTTATAATCAGACAGGACTGGCTATCAGCTACACTCTATTACTAAACTTCTCTAAACTCCAATTTCCTGCAAAATGAAGCTAATAATATAGCTCACAAGACTGATAAATGATGAAGTGCTTAGCTTAGTGCCTGGGATATAGCATTACATCAGTTATCTATTGATGTATAACAAATAACCCCCAGATTCAGTGACATGACAGGTGGTAAGTTTTCATTCTCATACTCATAAGTCTGGAGTTAACTAAGGTGACAACTTGAAGCTGGGAAGCTGAGCAAGCTCTGTTCTACACATCTCCTTCCGCCTGGGACCAGCAGGCTCCCCCAGGACATGTTCTTCTTGTGGCAGTGATAGAAGCACCACCACACAAGCACATTTCAAGCATTTGCTTATGTAATCTCTAAATATCCCACTAGCTAATGCAAGACACATGGCCAAGCGTAGCATCAATCAGGCAGTGGGAGGGAGACAGGAGTTTTTGCTGAGCAACCACACAAACTATTACTATCAACTATGTTTTTTTATACTAATTCAGATCCTTCCCACATACAAAACACACTAAGCGACATCCCGAGGACCCTCAAAATCTCATCTAGTCACAGCATCAGCTTCAAAGTCCAGGACCTTGTGATCTACATCACGTCTAAATGTAGCTGTTCTTCATCCAGAGGCCCCACAATAAAAAGACAGGTTATCTACCCAGCACACATCCAACATACAGAGGCAGAACAGGAATGGGATAAACGTAATACGAACTTACCTTTTCTAAACAGTGAGTACTTCTCCCAGACTGATTCTTGCCTAAGGAAAGATGGGAGTTGCAAGAACTTTTTATGTCTCAGATGATTTCAGCCTTTTAGTTTGGGCTGGCAATGCTTTTCCCAAGATGGCTCTTTCAAAAAATGTTGTAAGTTCCAAACATTGTTGCACCAAAATATCAATATGTGACACCCATGATTCTTTTTGAAATATGCCTCTCTCTAGGGACTCAATTACAGATACTTCAGAGTTTTCCGGCTTCTACAAAACCAAGACCTTAATCTTTGTAGGAACTCTTCTGTCCATGTAAAAGGATCTAGTGGGTACCCTAATCATTTCAAAAGTCTTCACAAAGGGACTTACAACCACAGTCCTTACCCTGAGGCAGTGTCTTACTGGCAGTCCCCTGAATGTTCTTTTCCTTGACGTGATGTCATAATGGCCATATGGCCTTGTTGAGGGATAGTTTTATTTTCCACTTCCACTTCCACTGATGTGTATTTTTTTAATGTATTTATTAAACAGAACATGGTTTCTCTGTATGAGTTAGGGGTGACCACCTATACCATCATTCTTTCTTTCTTCCTTTCTTTCTTTCTTTCTTTCTTTCTTTCTTTCTTTCTTTCTTTCTTTATTATTTTGTGGCTGCATTGGGTCTTCGTTGCTGTGCGAGGGCTTTTCTCTCTAGTTTTCGTTGCGGTGTGTGGGCTTCTCAGTGCAATGACTTCTCTTGTTGTGGAGCACAGGCTCAAGGTCTGTGGGTTTCAGTAGTTGCAGCATGCGAGCTCAGTAGTTGTGGTGCACGGGCCTACTTCCTCTGTGGCAATGTGGGATCTTCCCAGCCCAGGGATCAAACCTATGTCTCCTGCATTGGCAGGCATATTCTTAACCACTGCACCACCAGGGAAGTCCCCATACCATCACTCTTACAAAGAGTATATTGGAAGTACATGTGGCCCTCCAAATGTGGACCTTGCTCCTGTATGTGTCATCTCAGACTATGGTGACATCCAGGATAATGCAGGGAATTTACAAAACAAGAATCAGAGATATTCAGCAAGAAGGGCAAAATTAATGATTGCACTTCAGGCAAAACGTCTGTTCTTGGGGCTGGTCTTTCCAATGTAATAAGAGAAACTTAATAGAGTTTTTCAAAAAATATTCATGGATGAATTCACTGCAACACAGTGAGCATTATTGATGAGTGAGAGCAACCACCGGTGATTATACCTGGGACCACGGTGTGAGGAGAGCAATTAACAGCCACTCAATTAAAAAATTTGAAGGAAATGAATGTTCATAATGGATGCCATGCAATTATGTGAAACTGTACCTTCCCACAGTATCACTGGGGACCAGAAAATTATTCAGTATCATCAGCAGATCGACCTGGATTGACATATAGAATTGTAAAATGCCAAGTCAAGTAGAATTACCTAAAATCAGGTCCTATGTTTGCCATTCTTGGCACATAGAAGTGGCTTCTGATTTTCTCTCAAGTAGGATGGAAACTCTAGTCACAGATACCCCACACACAAGCCCCATTCAACGACAGGCCATTCCCTGAATATACCTCTGATTCCTTCTCAATTCCCTGTGGCCTCCTTTAGCCCTGCATTATCTCTGACCTGGATATGACAGTTGAGCTGTTCCATCAGCCTCAGTTCTTATTCCCATGTCTTTAAAGCCTTGTTCCAATGCCGTCTTCTTCATAAAGTGTTTCCTAATTACATTGTTAAGAATGATTACCTTTTCATAGCACCCTGTTTATCCCTCATTTGGGGATAATCACCACGTAATGCATTTTGCTAGAGTATAATGTATTGAAGTCTGTTGCCCATATTGGACAATAAGCTTCCTGAAGTAGTATATGGACTTTATCCTGCTTTATCCTTTGCACACAATGTTTATTGTTCTAAATTCTATTTAATGCAAGACTTCTAGCAATTGAATCATTTACAAAATGATTCTGACTTACCAGTATGCTCAGACTCCAGTTAGATCCCATTACCCTACTGACCTAACTCAGTCCTTTATTTTTCTAAGCCATATTTCTACAGTTAATCCCATGATCTCCAAGCCTTCAGAATAATCTTCCTATATAATTTCAAGACAAATATTCCAATTGGAATACTGCTAGCAATAATAGTCACAAGGACACTCTAAAGTATGCAGTGGATCTTTATGAAAATAAGGAACCATTGATATGCTCATATATGTATATGTAAGTAGGGGATTTTTTTCAGTTTCTGAGGCTAGCTACAGATGACTGACTAATGTACTAGACTAGAAAAGACATAAAAACTTATTTATAAAACCAAGAAATGAATTAAAGAAGAGCATTTCCTGAATATTTATTTGATTGCTATATGGCATCTTGAGCATGTATTTTATGAAGTCAAAGATCAATGAGACTGGCTTGGAAATCACTGAACCTAAGAGCTAATAGAGCACACATGTACTTTGTGAAGGTCAGGTGAGATGAACAAAAAAGGTTTCCTGGGAAAATTTGTATGTGAATACTAAAGTTGAAGATTCCAGTTAGTCACTCCATATATTGTGTTTGGCCATCTAAAATGCAAGCAATAATTGATAGTTGAACACTGGGTTTCTCAAGATTTTATTTGTGCCAATCTATCTGGGGGAGGTGAGAAAATTTGCAATCGGCCTAATTATGGAGAGTTATTTCACCATAAAAGGCAAGGAAAACTGTATTGGATATATTATTACTGGATATTGAGTTTTGTTTTTGTTAAAATTTATGGTGAATTTGAGATACTTTTGAAATGATGAGTACAACCTAACCATGAAAAATGATGAGGACAAAGTGCCTAAGTCTTACTGAACTTTATCCTCATACGTAAAAGAAATAAGTTGAGCTCCCAGTTTTCTGAGTAGTTCTTAACCATGCATAATCACTGAGGAATAAACTCTTGTCTCTGATATTCAGAAGCTAGGAAGGGGGGCATTTTAGATCACCGATTTGTTGCAGTTGACATGCTATGCACCTGTGCCTAGAAGCCCAGCTCTGCTGCTCTGTGCCCCTCCCTTTGCCTCATGAGTGGGATGCTTGATAAGAGGACCTGCCATTACCAAGTCTCAGTCAAGGAGCTGCCATTAAACCTGCATCTTTGAGGAACCTCCATACTGTTCTCCATAGTGGCTGTACCAATTTACATTCCCACCAACAGTGCAGGAGGGTTCCTTTTTCTCCACACTCTCTCCAGCCTTTATTGTTTGTGGATTTTTTGATAATGGCCATTCTGACTGGTGTGAGGTGATATCTCATTGTAGTTTTGATTTGCGTTTCTCTAATAATTAGTGATGTTGAACATTTTTTTCATGTGCCTCTTTGTCTTCTGTATGTCTTCTCTGGAGAAAAGTCTGTTTAGGTCTTCTGCCCATTTTTTGATTGGATTTTTTATTTCAATGATATTAAGCTTCATGAGCTGTTTGCAAATTTTGGAGACTTATCTCTTGTTTGTCACATCATTTGCAAGTATTTTCTCCCATTCTGTGGGTTGTCTTTTTGTTTTGTTTATGGCTTCCTTTGCTGTGCAAAAGCGTTTGAGTTTAATTAGTTCCCATTTGTTTATGTTTGTTTTTATTTCCATTACTCTGGGAGATGGATCGAAAAAGGTATTGCTGCGATTTGTATCAGAGAGTGTTCTGGTTATGTTTTCCTCTTGGAGTTTTATAGTGTCCAGACTCACATTTATGTCTTTAATCCTTTGGGAACTCTGCTCAATATTATGTAACAACCTAAATGAGAAAGGAATTTGAAAAAGAATACATATATATGTATATGTATGACTGAATCACTTTGTTATACACCTGAAACTAACACAATGTTGTTAATCAACTATACTCCAATATAAAATAAAAAGTTTTTTTAAAAAAGATAAGTAGATACAATACACATGACAGCCGCTAAAACCCTTTCAACGAAGTATAAAACTTTGCGATGTTATTTTTAGCAGGTACCCTAGTAACACATATTAAACTTAATGTAATCTGTTTCCATTTTGTGCCTGAGTATGTTTCTAAATTGCTCCAATATAAGTCAACATTTTTTCAGTGTAGTTGAGAAAAAAATAAAACATTTTGGATCAGAAAAAAAAAAACCCACACCAAACCCCCCTGTGCTCTTCACCAGTCTCATGCATTCCAGCGGAAGGTGCCCCGGATGAGAGCTTGTCTGGTCATGGCACAGGCAATAGACGAGGGTGGGCGATTGCTGCCACTATTTCCACTTGACCCCCTTGCCACTTTTTAAGTAAGTCTCTGTTCCTTTTTCATTTTTTTAAGTGCCTGGGAATGAGTGCTCAATTCTATTGTTACATCTGAGTGCGTTATGGGAAAACCATAATGCACTTTCTGGCTGACTCAAAGGAGGTATTTCTAACAATTATCTTAATGAAGGTTGAATAGGTATATTGTTAGTTAATATAAATGCATATTTTAAATCAGTATTTCCTGTTGGTTATTTGTTTCAAGTCTCACTGTTTTCAAGTTAATTATCTTCTGACATCTTCCTTTAAATCTCTGCTTTGTATTCATTTTGCTATGCATCTCTCTCAGAGAAACCTACCAGGTATCTGAGTAATTCTAAATCTTGTGGCAATAAATCCTAAGTTGCCTGATGCATTAACAATTGGTTTTCTGTATTCTCACTGTTTATTCCTCAAGACTAGGGAGAACGGTTTTCCCTTTCTTTGATCATTCTGAAGCATTTTTTTTGTTTAGTAGGGTTCTACACTGCCCAACACCCGAAGGAAAGGACAGAGCTATTAAGTGGGTTGCTCATAGCCATTGTTTTTACACCCAAAATGATTCCAAATCCTACTGATTCTACTTCAGGAAAATTTCTTCTTTTCCCTCCCTCCTTGCCACCACCTCACACTCTTCCATATTTCCCTGACTCCACCTAACTCTCCTCATTAATGACAACAGAATTGTTCTACTCCACATGCCATTCACCTCTGGTATTATCTTGTTAAAACACAGACACTATTATGTTATATCTTCATTTAAAAGCCTTTAATTTTCCCCATTGCTTCCAAATAAAATTGAGAGTGGAGTATTTTGCATAATAGACAAAGCTATGTATAACTTAGCTTTATCTTTCTACCCTCATTTCTTTCTACTTCCTGCCTTATCTCTAGTCACCTGAAGTTATTCCCAGTTTCCAAAAATATGACTTGTGTTTGTGCTGTTCCTGCATCCTGAAATACCCTATGACCACTCAAAACACCTCCAACCCCCAGATGTACATGTCCAGTTAATTTGCCCTCTTCTAGGCCCTTCTGTAACAGGAAAACTATTTTCCCAGGAAGCATTCACATAAGTGCTTTGCACTGTCTTTGTTCTGTGTTAATATCTTGATATTAATTTTAACATATTATAAATATGAGCATTTATTAATGCAACATAAAGTAACTTGTTCAAATTTTGGATTCTCATTATTAGGTGAATGGCAATGACAGTGGGGCCAAAGGATTTCTAAAGACCCCTTTATGAACAAATATTGTCATTTTATTGAGAACTCACATGTGCCAAGCATTTTCATGGGAGGCAGAAAATATAGAGATGAACAAGACAAAGTCTCTCTCCTCATGAGGTTTATAGTCTGAGGAGGAGTATTGGGGTGAAGACAGTTTAAAAAAGAACCATATAATATAATGTCAAGTATCAATGAGAAGGATTTTTTTAAAAGGATAAAACAGGACGATAAGAGAGTGATTGAGCATCCAGAGAAGGTCTCTTGAGTGGTAACATATGAGCAAAGAGCTAAATCAAATGAGATCTCTCACCAAGCGTGCGAAGATCCAGGGAAGTGCAAGTGCAAAGACCCTGTGACAGGAATAGCTTCCCCTGTTCAAGGGCAAATTAGCAGACCCATGCATATGGAGCAAAGTAAGTGAGGGGAGAGTGATAGAATAGGAGGCTAGAGGGAACATCTTGGAGGGCCACGTAAGGGGAGATGGGTGAACTGACTATATTGGGATCGTTCCCCATTTGTCTTCAAGAAGCAGAGCCTTGGAGACATAAAGACCGTGATCCAAGGTGAGACAGAGCAGACCGGAGTAGCTGGGGACTAAATGCAGCTTCATACCCACTCTTGTAGGCCTTCCCAAAGTTGAGCTCCAGAGTATCTATAATGACTTCCAAGAAGAGCACCTCCCAGTGTTTTCTTTGTTTTCTGCCTTGGAGGTTCACAGACTGAGCAAACCCCAGACATTAAAAGTGTTTACCTCTGAAACAAGGGATAGGGAAAGTAAAAGGAGGCTATGCCCGTACTCTCATTTGACCACAGCTTGCCAATGGGTAAGCTTCTGCTTTTGGAGCCTAAGTCTGTGTTCTAAAATGTTATAGTATAGAGATCACCTGGGAATTTTGTTAAAAATATAGATTTCCGTGTTCCCCAACATTCACAAATACAAAATATATAAATAATGAGGGCCTACGGTACTCATTCAGTTCCATCTGGTGAAGGAAGGGACAAATTTCCATTCCCATCATTTCTTGGTACAAATGAAGAGCCTTCTGAGGTACTGTGACTGATATTAAAAGTTGCCAATGGCAGCGGTTTTCATCGTGATGATGGAATTTATTTCTTACATTCTATTGTTATTACTCTCTCCTAAATAAGTTAGGGGCTCTTGTAATAACAAACCTCTTTTAGAAGTGGCCTCATTCCAGAGTCTTCACCCATAGTTATTTATGCACATTCTATTTTCCCCCAGTCTCATGGAACTCAGCCTTTTCTGGATCAACTCAGCTCAGAGATGAAGAGGTGTTTGGACGATTTCTCTAATGGAACACAGCGCTGAGCTTAAATGCAAAGGGCAGTGACAGAGGTTTCCCAGAGATGCAAGGCTCTATTTTGTTACAGTTGCCTTCCTCTTGTCATCTGCATCTGTTAGAGTGCCCAACCTCAGTGACAGACAGGAAGTAAATGTAAGATTTATCAGATCTGTTTTTGAGTAACTGATCTTGCATAACAAGACTACAGCAAGCTGTCAGTTCTGTATGTCCCTCATCTCTAGAACTGTGAACTCCCCTATGCGGCAATCCCACTGACCTTTTATTCTATACATAAAAGAGTAAAATGCTGGCTTTCTATTTGGCTCAGTGTTTTCCACGAAACCCCACAATTTGTACAACAGGGACTCAGTGTTTCAAATGCATTTCTTTTCCTAACTTGTTGAAGTAGGGCTGGTTGGCTAAATGGGAAGTATTAAAGCTTTCTAGGTTTAAAGTATGGTTAGGAATACAGGTAACACGGCCACAAGCACCATAATGCATGCGTAATGGCAAATGGGTTAAAGAAAGAAATGATGGAAAAATCTTTACCCTGAAAATTGTTATATTATTGGGCTATATTGTTTCCCATGGGGATGCTCCAGCAATTTCAAAATCTGAAATACACCAAATAGTTAATCCATGACAAATAAGACCTCACAATGTTCATCCAATGAGAAAATGTCCTTTGGGCATTTTTCTGCAGCTTTGCTGATTTGTTTTTGTTTATTTGTAATGATGAAATAGTCTTTGAATTCATCCCACTCTGTGATAGAATTTCATAAGGTGTTTAGACAATGATTTGATTTCAAAGTCAGTCTAGTTATCCTAGAATAATACATTATCAATCACAATTTCAAGTGATGATCTTTCCATAGACCTAATATTTTAAATATTCATTATTTTATTAATTCCTTTTTTCTTTGCCCTATTGTTATATCACATAGAGTTCATTTGTCAGAATAAACAATGTAGACATCTTTATTTATAAGATACTTGATAGGATACAGAAAAATAAAATAAGACTTTAGTAGATTAGTTTCTCCGTCTATTTCTCTGCCCCTTGCTTAAGGACATCACCCTCCAAACAAGCATGTGATGGAGAGGATCAAGTCTCTGCTTTCACTCACCATCCCTAAATCTCATCTGTTGGCAACGGCCATATTTTATACACATCAGATTTGAAAATATAAATGGAAATCACCTAATCTGTCCATCCTTCTGGCAGTGAAGATGGAAGATAAAACATATTCAGAGGAAAATGCTATAGGCCAGAAAAGGGTACTCTGCCTTGGTCAGTAGTACAGGAGACATTGCATGAAAATCTGGATGGCTTATGCAAACCTTAATACCATCCAGCAGATGGCGCAAGGCATACTCCAAAGCCTTCTGGAAAGCAAGGAAGAGTTCACATTCTAGAGGGCCCCTATAACAAATTAGAGAGCAAAAAAATGTTTTACAACTTTTGGGCTTTTTTTTTTAATTCCGTTATTTTAGTTGAACATAACCCTAGATTTACCTATTGAATTCCTTTGGCTCTCCTTTTACGTTGCTGCTAAAGTAAATCTGGGTCGTGTTTGTTAAAACAGACAGCCAAACAAAAATAAATGAAGAATGCACACATGTTTCCTGTTCAGTTTAATCTGCTGGATCTATTTGTCTTTCAACACATAATTAGCATACACAGATCTATTGTTTTTCCATGTGACTTATTCATGTGGCATAATTAAAAGTAAATGGAATTGACAAGTGTGGAAGGTCTTAGGATGGAAAGGAAAAATCTTCTGGTTGTTGAGAATGTCAAGAGCTCTCTTGTTTACTCACTGATAGCTTCTACGTTTTGCTTCAAATTTTCCTAATAAATTTCTGTGAACAATCCAAATCTAATTGTTTGTTTCTTGTACCATATTCAGAAGAAAAAATTTTTTTCTCAGTGAATAGATTTGGAAAACACCAGAGGACCCTGACTTTTATTGCAATTTTAATTGGAGTAATAGGGAAGCTCTTAAGAATGAATACAGGATGCATTTCAAAAATGGGCAGTCACAAAATTCTATCATGGTTTATTTTTCCCCAAAACCATTGTCCCCACAATTAGTTTGTGATTTTACAACACTGTTTAGTTTGCCCTGAGAAAAGCTTGTGTGGTAGATTCCTTCAGCCAAATTAAAAAGCTAAGGTGAGCATGTATTTCTCAGTTATAAATATCAGTGTGTGTGTGTTTTCTGGTGACTGTACCTTAGACCCACTCACTTCATTGGAGTTAACATGCTATATTGTAACTTCTGTGTCATATATTTACTTTTCCAACTAGATTGTAAATTCCATAAGAATATGCACTTTCATCTTTATATCCCCAGCATCTAGCAGGGTCTGAGACACAGAAAATGCTCACCTATGCCTATGGAGTAGAATTGTGGTCAATTTAAGTGGTCATTTTATCAAAGTTCAGTTTAGCTAGTGAGGTATAGGCTTTGTGCACAGACTTTCTTTACAAATGATACCAAACAGCACGTGACACCTCAGGATGTGGTGGTCTCTCAGCTCAAATTCCTATGGAGAACTGGAGATGCTCTCCCTCTGAAACATGCTGGTTCCCCTCACCTGCGAGATTTACACAGGAGAAAAATTAAGAAGGACTCCACCCCCAACTTCTTGAGAGCTTAATATTGAAATAACCATGAGTTTGTCCAAAACAGCATTGTCAGTAGCCTCAAACAGAAACAGCCAGTCATGAAGGGTAGTGGAAAGTAGACAGTGCCTTCGTCTTGGTTGATGGCTGTCTGCAGGTATTTTTCCCTAACACAACCACTTTTACTCAACTTATTTTTCTCTTTTCCTGGACATATTTTACAGTTTCTAAAAATTATACTGAAATTTAAAAGAGGGAGGAGAAATCCCACTGAGGAGGGATATGTAGAATAAGAACACATGACAGGGATGTACCTGGATTTGTCCGTTGGGGCTCCCGCCTATCTTGAGGCAGGTTGTGTTAAAAAAAAAATCCTGAAATTATATTCCCTTTTGTTTTTTACTTTCGTGTTTAAAATTTATGTAAGTTAACGATGCTGGTAATGTTGTATTTTTTGTACATCAGTATCTAACTTCCACCTCTACAAACACCCATCAGTCACATTTTCCTGAATGATTGTTCAGAGTTTTCATTCCTTTCCGAATATATTCTAGGCATATACAAGCATATACACACACTTTTCAAATGGAATCATACTCCACAAACCTGGCTTTTCCAACACACAGTACTCATTTTAATGCTGAGTAATTTCATCATGAGGTTGCGTTGTAATTCATTTACTCAAATCCCCTACTGACCAATATTTAGGTTGTTTCTAATTTTTTTTTTTTTTACTTCTAAAGGGTGCTTTTCTGATCATCTTTGCATCTTTCTTTGCACATTTGTATGAGTATATCTTTAGGGAAAATTTTCTAGTAGTGAAATTGCAGGATCAAAGGAAATGCATGTTGTAAATTTAAACTGCCCTGCAAAACAGAGCACCAAGTGACTCTGCCACTGACAGTGTACATGAACACACTCCCTCCATCTCGTCAAGCTCATTCCCTCTTTTTTTTTTAATTGAGGTATAACTGACATATAACATACTCACTTCAGGTGTATAACATAATGATTTGATATTTGTATATATTGCAAAATGATCACCACAATAAGTCTAGTTAACATCCATCACCACACAGAATTACACATTTTTTCTTCCTTTGATGAGAACTTTTAAGATCTCCTCTCTTAGCAACTCTCAAATATACAGTACAGTATTATTAACTATACTCACCATGCTGTACATTACATGCCCAGGACGTATTTATTTTGTAACTGGAAATTTGTATCTTTTGACCATCTTCACCCATTTCACCCAAGCTCCACACCGCCTCTGGTAACCACCTAGGAGTCTGGGAGTTTTTTTGTATGTTTATGCATTTTTAGATTCTACATATCAATGAGATCATACAGTATCGTCTTCCTCTGCCTGACTTATGTCATTTAGCATGATGCCTCAGGCCCATCCATGTCGTCACAATTGGGTCTCTCCCTCTTTTAATCTCAAAAAGGAAACCCCAGGTGTATTTTATTATTTGCTCACAATAATTTAAAATGTTATAAATATTAGTAGAGTCTGTGTAAAAATATAGGAACAGCAGAAAAGACAGACGATAAAGGTTAGTCATTATGTGTGATGCAGTTTGTGTTATTTTTATTCCATTATTTTTGTAACAACAGAAGTCAAACATACGGTAACAAAATGTGGAAGGATAGCAACATAATCAGTGTATGTATAAATTCCAATTTGCTCTGTCTCTGAGCCTCCTGCTTGCTGAGATAAAGGAGGCAGTTTTTGGCTTCCATCAGAGAAAAAGCAAAAACCTATTACCCACAATTCCTTACATCGTCTCTGCTCAATGATGCACCAATGACAATACAATAAATCTGCTTGTTCATGAGAGCCCTACGTAGCCCAGTTAGGAAGGTAGCACTCTGTGGCCTGCAGCATCATACTTCACCTGGGGTGCTGCTGGCTGTGCGCTGGAGAGTGATGTGCCTCTGATTTTTCTCCTTTTTGTCACTGACTCCTCCAGACATCACTGTCTCGTCAAGTGTAGCTGATTCCTGGCCATATTTCCCCTCTCCCTGCCTCCTTTCATTACTTGTTCTCAGATAAATCTCTTCACTTTGACAGAAGGGGTTGAATATACAGCCTCTTTCCCTGGCAGTGATCAATACTTGCATGAGATAAGCCAGCCAACAAAGGGTGGATGCAGCAATAGAACTGGCTCTTACCATGATTATGTCTCAAGTTTGAGGTACTTCTAACCATCACAGTATAATCCATAATAATAGTACACATTTTAGGAGGATATGACCACAAGATGGACACCAACACAGCAGTGCAATAAACAGGCCAGAGAGACTTTCAGGTACAGCCAAGGGTCCTGAACTGCAACACCCCACCAGTCGTACTCCTGGTCTACCATTATTTATTTGTAACCCGCATCTTCCAGGCCTTACCCACTGGGGAAACACGTGGGACTCAAAATACCTAAGTTAACGTTAGTTTCAATGACACTGACTCCATCCACTTATGCAGCCCCTGTAAAGTCTGATCTAATTATTACGTGGAATCTCCAAAGGGTCACTATAAAGTACTCCTATACCAAGTGGTCAGTTCCAGCCAGAGTTATGTGGCAACATCCACTCCAGCCTCCTCCTTTGTAACTACTGCCTGCAAAGGCCCTTGGAGATGCTGTCCTACCAGCCATGTTTACTGCAGGAACTTGAATGTCTCTGTCAAGCGGATAACCTCCTGATCTTCCCAAACTTCAAGAAGCTAGTGTGGTCCTGTGCTCCTGAGGAAGTAGAAGAATGTGCTTCTCTCCAACACCATGCTGCCCTCCAGCCCCTGGCCACCAAAGGAACTCTGGCCATGCCCCTTGCCTCACAGTATCTCATGGAAACAACTCTGTCAGTCTTGGCCTCGAGTTCCTCTTTATGGGACTTGACATAAGGCTCTAGAACAGACCTGGCTTGGAAACCTCCATTCCTGTTTCCTACTTTCCTGAAATGCCTATCAACTCTTGCAAACAGAGGCCTAGAGGACCCCAATCTTACTTCTCATCAGTATTTCTCCTAAGTTGCTTCTATTTCACACATTTAACGTCTAATGCAAATCCATGACCCAAAAAGAAGTTACTGCATAGCTGCATTTTGCAAATCAAGTAAAAGGTATGCATTAGAGTTTTCACTAACTAAACTGTAATGACCCCCTGGAGCTGCCTTCTAGAAAAGGTTATTGGTTTTTATACATCACAGTTTTGTGTCCTCCAAAATTAACAATTTTGAACACATTTGAGCATCTGTGTTCCTACCAGGAACGTTCCATGTAAAATCAGTAGTGAAGACTATCTAGTCTAACATGCAGGGTCTCCATGATCTGTCCCTTCTTCTTTTTCCAACTCTGGTTTTATCGCTTTACACCCACTCACCAGTCAACTGAACTGAACTTGTTCAGTTTCCCAAAAAAGTTTTCCTTTTTCATGCCTATAACCCTTGCTGCCAATATAACACTTGTGCCTAATATAACTCAACCTCAAACATGTTCCTCCCATCTAGTCATCTTTCAAAACCCAAGTCAAGCATCACTGCTTTAATGAAAATTTGTCTCTCTCCTTCTACCTCCTTCCTCACTACCCTGAAAGAATTGATCACTTCCCCACTCTGACCCAACACCACACTCCATATAAAATTCTACCATAACACTACAATAGTTTATTTTTCAAAACTTGCTAAACTTAAGGGCAGGGTTATTTTACCAGCACCTCACTCAATATCTGGTGCTCAGTAGAAGACTGATGAATTAATTTCTGGGAAATAAAATAAAAGATATTAGTACATCTTTGCATATGTAAATAAGAGTAAGCAAACCATTCTTTTTCTCAAAATGCTTAACTTAACTATATCTAGACTTAGATAACTTTTTGTCTATAGGAAATTCTCCTAAAGAATAACACGCTGAATAATACTACATAGGAGAAAAATAAGGGGAAAAGTACAGACAAATTCATATCATGGGCTCTAGCTCCTGGTGCCCAATTCACATCCCCTTGGCCCACCTGGAGTTCACTGCAGCTGGAGTGGACAGATGCTAGGTGAACTTCTCTATTTCTTGCCCAGGGCCTTCTTTCATGCTTTAGAAGCTTTAGGCCTGCACAGCACAGCTGGAAGCAGAGGGAAGTTAATGTCCTAAACTTAGCTGTGGAATCTTGTCCTGGACAACTAGTCTGCTCTACCACATTCATGCATGGAAAGATGTATCAGGCTAGGTTGAAAGAGACTTAGGAGATATAACAAAGATAATGTGTGGTTCTGGATTGGATCCTAGTTTGGGCAAATTGGATTTAAAAGACCTTTTTGAGACAATTATAAAAATGTGAATATGGTCTTGTACTCGATGAGATGAAGATATACTGAAGTGGAAAAACAGACATTGTTAACTAAAGTGTGTGTGTGTGTGTGTGTGTGTGTGTGTGTGTTCCAAAAGACAAAAAATGATCTGGAAAGATAAACACTAAGGTGTTGACTGTTCAGTCTCTAGATATTTGCAGTATGACCCTTTTATTCCCTTAGTTTTGCTTATCTGTATTTTTTATTATTCCACTACACACACACAAACTGCTGTATTTTAAGGAAACATTTTGAAAAATCTAATCCTATGTCCAACTTTCAACCTATTATTTCATTATTCCGGGACAGTTTCTGTAGTTCAGTGATAAATGAGGCTGAGAAACAAGGAAAAATGTAAATGAACCAAGGAGGGTCCCATAATGCATTGTGGCGAGATAGGAATATGCAGGCCATGACCCGGCTCCTGGGCAGACAGGATCCCATAAATATCAGAGTCCAAGTCTATGTGAGTTATATTCACTCCTTCCTGTAAACGCATTCACATGCACGCATTAAAATACTCAGAGAATACAGACACATTCCTTAGCCCAGCTGGAGGAAGATGCTTGTTTAACCAGCACTTCATAATTTATGATTGCAGGGATTAGGAGCCAGCCTTCCTGCTTCCTAGCTGCACCTGATGCGACTTAGCAGGAAACCACCTCAACACACACATTCTCTGTAAGCTGGTGATCCTCCTCTATACACTCAATCTTTTCCCAGCCAATATCCCCAAAAGAAAATAAATATTTGTAGATTAAAGGAGAACTGCCTTTTCATCCTTTACAGCTGCTGGCATGCAAGCTGTTAAGCACAGAGTGCTTAATTAATGGAGAGATACCATTAGAAAGACAGCTGGGCCTGCATTCAGATGAGTTTGGATTCAAGGTGCCAGGAGATAGAGATCTGAAAGTGGAAAAGCTGGACTGCAATTGGGTTCATTTATAAAAGTGGCTGTTAAAGGTCAACTGTGTTTTCTTGCGCTAGAGATAAAGAGATGCTATTAAAAACAATTGGAAAGTAATTCATAAGGGAGCACTAAGTCACTTACATTAAGTTAATTTGTCTTTCTGATAGCATGGCACTCATGATGGGAAAGTAAATTTACCTACAATCAAGATCTTTCAAATATAGCCATTGATCATGTCTTCCACGCATGGCCATTGGAATACTCTCCGGGTGCCAAGATTACTGATTCTCTCTCATCACAGCACCCCCACAGTTCATTTCGGCCCCTTCCCAGTCTGAGAATTCACCACTTTTCCCTAAGGATAGCAAGTGCAGTGGTATTTCTTTGGACACGTGAGCCTGCCTACATCTTTCCGTTGCCTTTGTTGAACTAATAGCCAAGCACCAGGACAACCCATCGTGCACAGGATCCCGCTTTCCTGACATTCAGCAACATGTTAGAACAAACTAGCCCACTGCACTTCACTTACAATCTCCCCGTCTCCCTGGGCTCACTCCAATATACCACGCATTCAAACATATGCAGACTGGGATGAAAATTATTAATTTATCTGGAGAATATATCTACAATTATGACTGGCAGTTTATTTAACTCCACAGAGAGGCATGATATGTTTTCTTTGTGCATCTCCCTCTCAGGGTGAATCCTTTCATTCAACTACTACAAACTTCCCTTTTCCCCAGTACATCTCCTGACACCAGCTGCTGGTGTGACAAAGGACAATTGCTTCCAGTGCCCAGGAAGGCCAGCCCCCTGAGGCTCACCTTCATCTTCCTCTGGGCAAGAGGGAGGTCATGTCTATTTGTTGCTGGGCTTGGGGGCTGGAGAAGGGACAAATGCATTCCATCAGATTGTGACCTTGTGCAGGCAACCTGGATCCATTTCGCTTCTCCCCTTCTTCTTGCCAGAAGAAAACTGCTTGTTGCTCTTCTTTTTTTCTGGGCTTGGGAGTTAATTGGGGTGTTTCTTTATTTCCTGAAATCACAAGAATAATAAGCAATTTTCTGCAAAAGTCTATTTGTGAACATGCATTTCTAGGCATATGCTAATTCCAGCCCAGCACAGCCAGCTGCTCACCAGTTCCCAGCATCAGGCAGGAGTGTCGGCCAAAGAGACGCAAAGAGGGTGAGGGGCAGTTGACATCACACATTCACCACTGATGATTATTTGCAGGTTTTAATAACAGCTTTGCAATTCAGATTCTTCACAAAAAAAGGATTTCCAGATCAGATATCACAAGGTTTCTTCTGAGTCCATCACCTTTGAAAAACTAGTGACGTGCACATGTTCATCATTAACTGCGTTAGAATGAAGGCACCTTGCTCACATTCAGACCTCATCATACACATGATCTTAATAGGGTGTGCTTTAGGCTACAGTCAGCAGAGAGAGCCCCAGAAATGAAGGGTCACCTCCAATCATGGAGGCTAATGAGAAACAGCATGCCACAGAAGGAGTCAAGAATCACAGCAGTCACAATAGCTACCACTCATAGAGTACCTGCTATATGTCATGTACTCTACCACTTGTTTGACATATATCATCTCCTTTAATTCCTAAAACCAGGCTGGGAGATGGGAATTACTGTTTGCTTCTCCAATATTCAAAGAACTTAAGCAGAGCTAAGTTAGTAATCCCTGAGATTAGATACCTAGTAAATAGAAGAGACAGCATACACCCATGCCGCTTGCTCTGTGTCAGGTATCTGAAGCCATCTCTTGTGATTCAGAGTTTGCCAGAGAAACTATGATTCTATAAATAACTACAGTGTACTGGGTGCATTTTCCCTGTTTTGTCTGTCCCCCTCACCTCCTATCTTCATGTGAAATCAGCATCTTCGTCCTCTGGGAGTTCCTTCCATAACACCCACCGTCTCATTGAATGAGAGCTTCTTGCTCTCTTCTTACAGACCCTCAACCCCTCTGTCCACAGTGACTGGCCAAGAGATGGGCCCCTGCCCAAGAGATGGGTACCTGCCCACACCAGGTCAATCCCTCGGACTCCTCCCCACCCCCTGGCTACAATTGTTTGTGGATGAGCCTGTGAAACAGTAACAATAATACAAAATATATTAATGGTTTTTATGTGCCAGACATTTTATATTTTGTTTATTGTCACAACAGTTCTACAATATAGGTACTGTTATTATCTCCATTTTTCAGAAGTGGAGAGTGAAATCCAGATGGTTGGAGGCCACGTATTTGTAAAGTTGCAAAGCTGAGACTTGATTTGTATCAATTAGCTATTGCCACAAAAATGCTGAGTAAACAACCTAGTGGCTTAAAACAACAATCTTGTATTCTCCCTGAGCTGGGGGGGGGGAGGGGGGTCACACAAGTGTTGGCCGGTGGAGGCTGGGCTCAGCTGGGTGTGTCTGATGACCTTGGCTGAGCTGGTTCACGCAGCTGGGTCCGCTGGGGTCAGCCGATAAAGGCTGTACCGGGCTGGGGGATCTGTGCTCCATGTGTCTCCAGGGACCTGAGGGCTGGCTTGGGCATGTCCTTCTTAGGGAAGAGCCAAAGAGCAAGAGCACACACAGAAACAAAAGAGACTCTGAGGCCCGGACTAGGAATCGGCGCACTGCTGTTTGTACCTCATCCAGACACAGTCAAGGAGTGGGATATGTGATGTGTCACTTGTGAGGAGAATAATTCCCAGTCAAAAGGAAAGGATAAAGATTCAGGAGAAGAACTGGGACCGACGAAACAATCTACCACATAGTCCCATACACTCCTTCAGGAATGTTGCCTCTCAAGCTGGGGGATTTCCGTTCCTTGTGGGTCCGTGGCATTATGAGATGGAGAACTTTAAGGAGGTCAGCACCCGCAGCCCCAGTGAGAGGAAGAAGCTGGTCACAGTGGTATGTGGGGAGAGATGCAGAGACCAAAGACAGAGGGAAGTCTCAGGGATGCCTGTGCCCCTGGGACCAGTTGTCTTCAAGCCTCAGCTGTGTTCCTGCTCTTCCTGTCATTTGGTTGTTCAAGACTGCTTCTCGGGTCCTTACCCCAAACTCTTTTAATTTAGGTTTACTTTCTGTCAGATGTTACAAAAAAAGTTCTGAGCAATACACTACCCTATAAGTAAAACAAAACCAAAACTGCAGTAATTCATGCTAACGTACCTAACATTCAACATATATTTTACTCATCTACTATTTGCAGTGGAGTATGCTAAAAAATGAGCATCAGAAAGCATGGGTCCGGTTGAATCCCTGTCCTCAAAGAATTCAGTCCAGAAGGAGACACAACACAAACACAGATTGTGACACTGCAAAATGAGTGCAATTTGCCCTAAAGGGAAATGCAGGAGAGGGTGGGATTAAAGTCTAATTTGGGCAAAAGTCGGAATGCCTCACAGAGGAACTGATGTGTGCGTCAATTTCTGGAAGATTAAGGAGGATTTCTACAGCCAGAGGAGAGAAAGGAGGTGGGTGGCAGTGAGGCGATGGATGTGGGGTGGGGGTGGGGGGGTAGTTAGGGCAATGAGCAAAGACATAGAACTGTTTAAAACCACATGATACCCGATGGCGGGATTAGATCATTTAGTAGTTAAGACATTTTAAAGCGAAAAGTTAGAAGAGTTTGCCAGTGTGCCTCTAAGAAATTAGGCAAGGCAATGGGGCCTTGTTTAACTGGCAGAGTTGCTCTGCCCTACTTAACAGGCATTATGTCCCTAAAGTGCCGCGGGATATAGAAAGTGTCCCTTGAGATGGTTCTACTCCTTTTATCCTGACATTGCACTTGCAAAGCAACCTTTGCATCATAATTTGGTTTCCCACATAGGCTGCCCTCTGGGGGAGAGAAGCAGCTAACCAGCCTACGGTAATATCCCAGTCTGCTTGGCAGTTATATTTCTTAGCATAAATTTTAAAAGTGAAAGTCTAGTTTATAAAACAAACGCTTAGGAGTCTGGTGTGTAGTCAGGACTCAGTTTTACAGAAGCCCATCATAAGCTAAATGAAAGGGGTTTCCTGGAAAATTATCCATTTGGTTCACAAAGTAGGAACTTCAGGCACCAGGGGCTGCTTTAGGGCCTTCAGGATATGGAATTTGGAATTCCATGTTCTGTTCTCATTATTGTTTGGGGATTTTCTACATCTGGGAAGATACCAGCAGCTCTGAGGTCCTATCCTTACAGATCACAAGCAAGAAAGAAGAAAGAAATTATTTTGCTAGTTTCAGCAGAGAAAATCCTACAGCACGCCTCCTATTGTTCAGATTTGGATTAGCTGCTCATTTGTGAGGGATGCCCCAGGGATGGAATGAAATGATTGATCCAGTTTGGGATCATGTGCTTCAAGATGGGTGTTTCCTTGGACAGGCACAATCAGTATCATCAGCTTTGTTTATCATGAGTCAATCATGCTTTACATCTGATTGTCCTCAGACTAATACATCAAACTAAGTCTGAATCTACAAACTGAAGGACTAGACCTGTACCCACGCCCACTTTCAAGGATAGAGCAACCAAACAACTTTTACTCTGCCCTGCATCTTTTTAAGTCATGATTTGAGGTGATGCAGATTGAATAAGCTTTTGAAAAGGTCATGGATTAAGTCTGCATAGGTCAACCCCTGTGGGTAGCATACTAAATTTATACTGAGATGGAAAAATGTTACTGAGCGCCAAATGATAATAGAAAATGGGTGTCTTTATCTCCTTTGCCCCCTTGGGGATGCACCCATGTGCCCTGAGATACAGACTCAGAAGGTTTGGAACCAGCAAGGTTCCAGATGCTCAGGGAAAAGGTATGAAAGAGACAAGATGTGAGACAGTTTAAATAGTATGCTACCTTTGGGCTAGCGAGGGAAGCAAAGAATTTATTCACATGTATTATGTGTATGCACTTTAAAAAAATTTTATTGGAGTACAGTTGATTTACAATGTGTAGTTTCAGGTGTATAGCAAAGTGAATCAGTTATACACATACATATATTCATTCTTTTTCAGGTTCTTTTCTCATATAGGTTATCACAATATTGAGTAGAGCTCCCTATACAGTAGGTCCTGGTTGGTTATCTATCTTATATGTAGTAATGTGTGCATGTTAATTCCAAGCTCCTGACCTATCCCTCCCCATCACACTTCCCCTTTGGTAACCATAAGTTGTTTTCAAAGTCTGTGAGTCTGTTACTGTTTTGTAAATAAGTTCATTTGTATGATTTTTTGAAATTAGATTCCACATGTGAGTGATGTCATATGATATCTGTCTTTCTCTTTGTGGCTTACTTAGTATGATAATCTCCATCCATGTTGCTGCAAATGGCATTATTTCATTCTTTTTATGGCTGAGTAACATTCCATGTAGATATATACTATATCATCTTTATCCATTCCTCTGTCAATGGACATTTAGGTTGCTTCCACATCTTTGGTATTGTGCATAGTGCTGCAATGAACATTGGGGTACATGTATTTTTTTGAATGATGTTTTCCTCTGGATATATGCCCAAGAGAGGGATTGCTGGATCATGTGATAGGTCTAGTTTTAGTTTTTTAAGGAATCTCCATACTGTCGTCCCTAGTGGTTGTACCAATTTGCATTCCCACCAACAGTGTAAGAAGGTTTCCTTTTCTCCACACCCTCTCCAGCATTTATTGTTTGTAGATTTCTTGATGATGGCCATTCTGACTGGTGTGAGGTGATACCTCATTGTGGTTTTGACTTGCGTTCCTCTGATAATTGGTGTTGTGGAGCATTTTTTCATGTGCTTTTTGGCCATCTGTATGTCTTCTTTGGAGAAATGTCTGTACTTTTTGTATATATGTATAAAGGAGCACTGAAAATATATACAAGAAACTATTAAAGTAGGTTACTAAAAGGCAGAGGTGAGGAGGTCATGGAACAGCATGTACAGAAGTGAGGTGGGAGTGAGATTGACCATGTGCACCTTTTATATTGTTTTGGTTGTTAAACAATGTGAATATATTGCTTATTTTTAAAAATTTAGATTCAAAAGAAATTTGGGATGTGTATTAGCTAAGGTAATACTGGCTTACTAACTGCTATTGCAAATAAATCATAAAATTCTAAGGCTTACTACAGTATGTGTTTATTTCTCATTCATACAAAGTCCAAAAGCTCAAGGTCATTCAGGAACCAAGGCTTCTTTCAAAATAAGTCTCCTTCCCTCCTATGTATCTCAGTCCTCTGTGTCCAGCTGGTGGAGCTGGGTATTGGGGAGGAGCCGTGGGCCTGGAAGTGAGGCAATCATTGCTGCCCTCATTGCTTTGGCAGAATTCAGCCAAGACGGCCACCCTCAACTGCAAAGGAAGCTGAGAACACAGCCCAGCTGTGTGCCCTGGAGGAGGAGGAGATGAGTTTGGTGAATGAAAAATGTATTTTACTAGTGGAAAAACCTGGCAAAAGGAAATTTCTGATGAATTCTATTTTTTTGTTGAATACTTAAAATTAAAGTTGTTACTAGAGCATTATTTTGAAATTGCAGCATTACAAAACTATTCCTGCAAGACATTTGTTGATGTTGATGAGCTCTACACGTTGACTAATCTCATCCAATTATCGAATTTTAGGTTAAAAGGAGCCATTTAAGGATCTGTTATTAGGGCAAATATTGAGGGTCCACAGAACGATAGTACTATATTCAGGACCCTCTATTTTGTTTTCAAGTAAGATTGAAGGCCACTGCTCTGTTTATGAATTCCAGGAAGTAAGACAAATAGCATCATATGCCCCAAAATGCCCCGAAGTTCAGTACTGCGAGTGGGGTGAACAGGATGGAGGTCATATCCACTTACCAGTGTAAGAAATTCAGAATAAACAGATAAGATTACTAGGTGTCTCCAGTGGAAAACTGCATTATTTAGAGACAACTTTCTAGGGTTTATCTGATTCTAGCCTTTCATTGCCTTTGAGTTATTTCACAATTGATGGAAAAGCAAATCATACGTGTCTATGGACATGCAAATGAGTTCTGTCTGGTGGAGGGGCAGAGTTCCTCTTCATGGAAAAGCCACGTATGGGTTCATTTGAAAATTCATTTCAATATTCCTGATCTGTATATGTGTCTGTTCTTTGGATTCTCCTTTGAATTGAATGTAACAGTATAATTTTATTCTCTTTTGAAATGTATCCTTTAACCCCAGAAATTATTAAGAACTAATGATTTGTGCCCTGGCTCTTTTCAAGCTTTCTTTTCTTTTTTCTTTTTGGTTTCTTTGTTTTGCTTTCTCGTTATGTTATACCTATCGTCATTGCCAGAAAAGCTGTTATGTAGTATAGCATAAAAATCGGGCAATGAAACAATTTTACTATCTTTCTCTCCCACCTCCACCCCAACTGTTAGGATGTTATGCCAGCATAATATCATCAGAAAGCCTGTTCTGCTGACATTTCAAGCTCCCACAGAAAATGCTGTGACTCTTCTGAGAAGGCCTTATTTGCAAGATTTGTTCAACAAAGAGGCTGGATAAGCATCTTGGATTAAACCTTCAAAGCAGCAGGCCCTTGGTTACTTTTCCTGATTAACCTGGGAACTCTTTGAAACTGTCTTTCTTATCATAATATGTTTTTTGAAACCATCAGTTTTCATCATGAGAAACACTTTGGTAAACACACTTCTTTATGCCTTTCCTCTTAATTAGCAAAACCTTTATTTCCACAAAATTTCCATATTTAAACTACACCTACAAAGAATATTTAGTGTGAAGTATTAAAGAATTAGACAGCTAATGGAAAATACATTTTTCCTACTGATAACATATCAAAATCTGTTAGTCTATTCATTAATTTCTAGCTGCTTAGCCTCCAGGAAGCTCAGAGAGAAATTTGTGACTCGACTTTAATAACTCAGTGGACCCTACCTGCCTGCATTCTACATTCCTCCAGTCTTGACCTTGGTTCCTAACTTATATTTTTCCTGTTCTTGATTTTACTTATTTGTGTTTATTTTCTTCTACTTTACTGCATGCATTTTATAAGCCATCTCTACTTTTTTTGAGAATAGGCCATAGGGCAAGAAATTTATGCACATAGATTATACGTGCCTCTGTGTTAAATCTTATAAGAGAAATTCTTGGGAAAATTACCATTTGCCTCCTCATTGTTTTTTCCTGGTGTGTTTCATTCAGAGACAATGAAGCGCTTAGGTATCTTACTTAATCTGTTCATATGTGCTCTATTAACACACTTTTCGGAGTGGATAAGCAAAGTCAAACAAGGTCAAATTGGTATGACAGGTCCCACAATGATTTACATCATTTAAGTGATGCTGCCTTTTCAGTTTCTATAAATATTTCTCAGCCACATCATTATTTATTAGATAAGTACTGTCCAATCACCAGCATCTCATCATTCTCTCTACAGGCATTTCATGAGATAAAAGGTGACCTGCCATCACGCTTGCAAGTTCAGAACGCAGCTTGAATAGCTTATATCTCCAGGATCTGAGTTGTCCCTAAATCATTCTGAGACCCCAGTATTCCCCAAACCCCATCACAGCGGTGAAATCTCCATAAAGGAACTACACTTTAGTATTGCCTTAAATGTGGAAACAAAAGGGTTAGCTGCCTTCCCTCTGGAGTGAGGAAGCCCCACTTAATGGTGTGGTGTCAAAAGCACACTGGACTTTGGGCCCCAAATCTGGGTTCAAGTCCTAGGTTTACAACTCACTAGAGTATGGTTTCCTGTACCTGTAAAATATCGGTAATGATTCTCCTTACCTTCAAGTGGTTGTGAGGACTTAATGTGAACATGTTTGGCATTGAACAGGGTTCCCTCATTACCCACTCCCTCCCTGACTTGCACTAAGAATTGACTGCATGCGTGAACCCCAGGGCTTTTTAAGCCTCTTGCTTTCCTCGTGACTTGCTGCCATGCGCAGAGAGGCTCAGCAGCAGCTGCTCAGGCCTGTGGCTTTTATTTGTCACAGGGATGTCCTAGTCCTATCCTTGGACATTTTTCATTTTGCTTTAATTACCTATGAGGAGACTTTTACTTATAAATTCATTTGCCCCTTCGTGGCACACTGAGTTTTTCAAAGATGGCCACATCAGTTTCTCCCATTCCATTAGCTTTCCTGCAGTGTGATACCCAATCTCCTGGTCATTCACTCTCTCAACGTGGACACCAGTGTTTCCAATTGTCCTTTTGTTTGTCATCCAGGGGTTTATTAGGAATGGATGGGAGGATGCCTTTCTTTCGTAATGTGGAAAAGGAAAACTTGAAGACTCCTCCCCAGGAGTATTCCCAGGTAGGTGAGTTTGAGAAAAAGAGTATAAGGAAGCAAGAATCTGGAAATGGATGCTTTCAAAAGTACCACATGCAAGTACCTATTGCAGGTCTTGATGTTCCTCCGAGGGGATGTGTTCTCCAGTTTGTAGGCTATTGCTATTTGCAACGGCCACTTTGTGGTGTGACAATTTGAAAACTAGTATTGTAAGATATTACTAGAAGTTAAAAAGTCAAAAGGGAGCTGGGCTCCATAATGGGAAAAAAAAAATAAGCTATCTCTGATTTAACAAAGTTTCTTCATTGTGTTTCCAGAATGCACTGTGACCCTCTAAGGGGACAGAGGATATAGAATGCAACATCCCCCAAACTGATTAGCATGTGAAATCTTTTTTTTTTTCCTTTTATGGAGCCTGATAAGAGAGTAGTGTCCAACTAAACATACTTTTTTTTTTTTTTTTTAAATTATTTTATTTTATTTTTTGGGGGGTACACCAGGTTCAATCAACTGTTTTTATACACATATCCCCATATTCCCTCCCTTCCTTGACGCCCCCCCCCTCGATTCCCCCCCACCCTCCCTGCCCCAGTCCTCTAAGGCATCTTCCATCCTCGAGTTGGACTCCCTTTGTTATACAACAACTTCCCACTGACTATTTTACAGTTGGTAGTATATATATGTCTGTGCTACTCTCCCGCTTCTTCTCAGTTTCCCCTTCACCCCCCGCCCCCTCCCATACCTCGAGTTCTCCAGTCCATTCCCTGTATTTGCTTCCCTGTTCTTGTCACTGAGTTCATCAGTACCATTTTTAGATTCCGTATATGTGAGTTAGCATACAATATTTGTCTTTCTCTTTCTGACTTACTTCACTCTGTATGACAGATTGTAGTTCTATCCACCTCATTACATATAGCTCCATCTCATCCCTTTTTAGAGCTGAGTAATATTCCATTGTATATATATGCCACATCTTCTGTATCCATTCATTTGTTGATGGGCATTTAGGTTGCTTCCATGTCCTGGCTATTGTAAATAGTGCTGCAATAAACATTATGGTACAAGTTTCTTTTGGGATTATGGTTTTCTTTGGGTATATGCCCAGGAGTGGGATGACTGGATCATATGGTAGTTCTATTTGTAGTTTTTTAAGGAACCTCCAAATTGTTTTCCATAGTGGCTGTACCAACTTACAGTCCCACCAACAGTGCAGGAGAGTTCCCTTTTCTCCACACCCTCTCCAACATTTGTTGTTTCCAGACTTTGTGATGATGGCCATTCTGATTGGTGTGAGGTGATACCTCATTGTGGCTTTCACTTGCATTTCTCTGATGATGAGTGATGTTGAGCATCTTTTCATGTGTTTGTTGGCCATCTGTATGTCTTCTTTGGAGAAATGTCTATTTAGGTCTTCTGCCCATTTGTGGATTGGGTTATTTGCTTTTTTGGTATGAAGCTGCATGAGCTGCTTGTATATTTTGGAGGTTAATCCTTTGTCCGTTGTTTCATAGGCAATTATTTTTTCCCATTCTGAGGGTTGCCTTTTAGTCTTGTTTATGGTTTCTTTTGCTGTGCAAAAGCTTTTAAGTTTCATGAGGTCCCATTCGTTTATTCTTGATTTTATTTCCATGATTCTAGGAGGTGGGTTAAAAAGGATGTTGCTTTGATGTATGTCAAAGAGTGTTCTGCCTATGTTTTCCTCTAGGAGTTTGATAGTGTCTGGCCTTATATGTAGGTCTTTAATCCATTTGGAGTTGATTTTTGTGTATGGTGTTAGGAAGTGTTCTAATTTCATTCTTTTACATGTTGCTGTCCAATTTTCCCAGCACCACTTATTGAAGAGGCTGTCTTTTTTCCATTGTATACTCGTGCCTCCTTTGTCAAAGATAAGGTTCCCATATGTGTTTGGGCTTACTTCTGAGTTCTCTATTCTGTTCCATTGGATTCACAGGCGAATTCTATCAAACATTTCGAGAAGAGTTAACACCTATCCTTCTCAAACTCTTCCAAAATATTGCAGAAGGCGGAGCACTCCCAAACTCATTCTATGAGGCTACCATCACCCTGATACCAAAACCAGGCAAAGATGTCACAAAAAAAGAAAACTACAGACCAATATCACTGATGAATATAGATGCAAAAATCCTCAACAAAATACTAGCTAACAGACTGCAACAGCACATTAAAAAAATCATACACCACGATCAAGTGGGGTTTATCCCTGGGATGCAAGGATTCTTCAATATACGCAAATCAATCAACGTGATACATCATATCAACAAATTGAAGGATAAAAACCATATGATCATTTCAATAGATGCAGAAAAAGCTTTTGACAAAGTTCAACATCCATTTATGATAAAAGCTCTCCAGAAAATGGGCATAGAAGGAAATTACCTCAACATCATAAAAGCCATATATGACAAACCAAAAGCCAACATTGTTCTCAATGGAGAAAAACTGGAAGAATTCCCTCTAAGAACAGGAACAAGACAAGGGTGTCCACTCTCACCACTGTTATTCAACATAGTTTTGGAAGTGTTAGCCACAGCAATCAGAGAAGAAAAAGAAATTAAAGGAATCCAAATTGGAAAAGAAGAAGTAAAATTATCACTCTTTGCAGATGACATGATGCTATATATAGAAAACCCTAAAGACTCTACCAGAAAACTGCTAGCACTCATTGATGAGTTTAGTAAAGTAGCAGGATACAAAATTAATGCACAGAAATCTCTTGCATTCCTATACACTAACAACGGAAGAGCAGAAAGAGAAATTAAGGAAACTCTCCCATTCACCATTGCAACCAAAAGAATAAAATACCTAGGAATAAACCTGCCTAAGGAGGCAAAAGATCTGTATGCAGAAAACTTTAAGACATTGATGAAAGAAATCAAAGATGACATAAACAGATGGAGGGATATACCATGTTCCTGGATTGGAAGAATCAACATCGTGAAAATGACTGTACTACCCAAAGCAATTTACAGATTTAATGCAATCCCGATCAGATTACCAATGGCATTTTTCACAGAACTAGAGCAAGAAATCTTACGATTTGTATGGAAACGCAAAAGACCCCGAATAGCCAAAGCAATCTTGAGAAGGAAAAATGGAGTTGGTGGAATCAGGCTTCCTGACTTCAAACTATACTACAAGGCCATAGTGATCAAGACAGTATGGTACTGGCACAAAAATAGAAAGGAAGATCAATGGAACAGAATAAACATACTTTTGAAAGCACTGATTGTATTAACTATCTTTGCTGTTTAGCTTAGAACAAAAGACATTGACTGTTTGACAATTTCTGTAGGTCAGGAGTCTGGGTAGTCTTTGCTTTGTTTCCTACAAGGCTGAAATTAAGGTGTTATCCAGGAATGGGTTTCATCTGAATGTTTGACTGGGAAAGGGTTCATTTCAATCAGGTTGTTGGCTGAATTCATTTCTTCGTCCCTCCCAAGCCCGTAACTCTAGCCCAGCTCATGAAAGGGTAAATGTAATTCGTGGCTCATGATGCACTAAACCAGAAGGAAAAAGACACTGAGCAGGTGCTGAATGAGCACAGAGCAAGCGGGTTTTGTAGGTAGCAGTGTTCTGTTTTGTTCTTTAAGGGAAGCTCACAGCTTCTCTGATGTTTTATAATATAAACTGTGGACACCAAGAGCCAAGATGTCCCTCTGACATTTTGTCTGTTCAGTGAACTGCAGAAAATGCAAACCTTTACAAGCCAGAGAACTGTATCTTCCCTGTGTGCTCAGAATACTTAAAGACCAATCTGTGTCTAACTTTGGTTCTCAAAGTTTTCGAAATGATGTTCCACTTGATTTTATCCTTTTAAAAATCTTCCAATTCTTTGAGTGTTTTAAATCAAGTTATTTCCCTAATTTTGTATTATCTTTAGTATTCCAAACTCTGTCATTTCTGTTATCACAATACCATTATATAGTGTCCTTGAAAATGTGATTCTTGGGAAAAGTAATATTATTCCAAAACCACAATAGCTCTAAAATGAAACTAAATTCTATATAGATTTTTGCCTCCTCTTTTATATTTCATTTCCACCCCTCCTGAGATTTAGACCTGCTTTCCAATAAAACTTTCTTCTCCTGTGGACAGCCTCATTTATATTTTTAATCCATTAATAGTCTGGTTCAGTAGTCTTCACTTTAACTTTGCTCTGCGCACGTTAGGAAGTTTCAGGTCTTGATCTGAGTGTTTGTCTCATTCTGGGCCTCTGTAGACAGCATATCTTCCTGCTTTGCATTTTCATCACCATGTGTAGTTTCTCTGAGCCACTTGGATACTATTACTAGCATTCGTTTTCTTTTCTTACTAGATTATAATACCTTTTATGCTTATTTGGAAGTAAAGTGTTTTAATGAAATTATAAATGATGTGATAGAGAAGATATTCCATACATTTGGAACTATTTGAGAAAAAGAAGTTATTTAATATTTATCATGACTGGAACACTGTCATGTATATTACTTAATCTTCACAGTAGTAGAAAACTCTTAGTACCCCTGGTCTGAGAAATATTTCCTTCCAAAGGTCCTAGCTTTTGCAATGTTTGTAGCCTACCACTCCCTGCTCTCAGCTGATTGGATATAGGAAATCATGTGACTTGACAAGCCAATCAGATTACCTCACTGGACAATTTAGAATTCCTTAGTAGAAATTCCTGGCAGTGAGACGATTAGGGGCCTGTTATAGTTAATTTAGAACCTATGTCGATGAGTATTCAGAAAGTTTTTATATATAAGAGAGAAAAGGGAACCAATTTTAGGTAAGAAAAATAGGTGGAAAACTACAGAGAGGAAAGCTGCCAGTTGGTTACGCTGATTCTTGAAGACTTTCCAGTTCCCCATTCCAGCCTGTCTGAAGCTTTCCAGCACTTGAATTCTGTGAGACATCCCTGTACTCACACATAATATCTCCCTTTACATAAATAGGCTTGTGTGGATTTTTTTCTTTACAAACTGTATCTAAGAAATTTCACAACAACCCTGTGAAAATTATATTTAAAAATTAGAACTTTTTTTTGTTTTAAAAATAGTTGACTGAACTCATGTTTCTCTCTGTTGCCTCTCCAAGATCCAGTAAAAATGCAGTAAAGAAATAAAAGTATTTGAAATCACAAGGACAAGGAGAAAAATAAAGTCAAATTTAGAACAATGGAAAAAGCATAATGAATGGCAACTCTCTTAGCTAGGCAGAGAAGGTGAGGCTCTGGTGCCTGTAAAGAGGGATGGGAATCAACCAGTATGGGTCTCAAACCCTATTAAAAACTCAAGAAATGGAACGACCAAGCATAATGGGATGTGGGAAAAAAAAACCATAAATAAGAAACAGATGTCTGTGAGCACTTCCCCAACCCACATAGTCAGATGATTGCTCCTCCAGTTAAAGCAATACCAGAGAGCCCACAGTAAACCAAAGCGTCTCCAGATGGAGGGATGGCAGGTTCTCATAAGGACAGAATGAGACTCCCTACTGACCTCCAGAGGCTGAGTGAGTATACATGAGGGGCCATGAGACTCTCTAGCCCCATGAAAGCCCTGGCTCCCTGACCCTGCAGTACTATCCCAAGACATACAGTTCCAAGATGGAGATGACAGCATTCTTCCTGGAGGAACTGGCCAGCCTCACACAAAAGAATCAGAGGTGCTGACATTTGGAGGATTCTCCTATCAAAGCCTCTTGAGGTAGAGCTCACCAGCTTTCAAGCTGCCCTATGTACATAGTGCCTGTTCTTTAAGTATGACCTTCAGTAAAGGATTTCCAGACATTTGACAAAAGCTTTCAACATGGAAAGGGAAAAGGAGGGGGCAAAGGCTATTTGGGGTAACAGAGGGGAAAGAAAAGACAATGCACAATAGCCTTGGCTAAATGCAGGTTTGGAGCCATGGGTATCGATGAGGAAGTCTGCATTATCCAGAGCAGGACAGAACAGAGATAAAAACTTCATTAGATGAAGAAGGGAGTTCAGAGGATGCTTTGTGAGAGAAGGGCCTCAAGTGAGGAAAGATGGGTGACTGAATATAACAAGAGGATGCTACTAGTTCCAGAAAGCAGGACCTAAAAGGATATTTAATGATAGAAAAGAAAATTTGATTATTGTAATGGAGGAACAACGGACTGCCTTAGTCATAGCTAGAGAAAGGCAAGCAGGCACATTAAAAAATGACTTTGCAGACAAACAACCCAATAGAAAAATGGGCAAAAGATTTAAACAGACAATTCAGCAGAGCTTATATACAGATGGCAAATGGGTACCTGAAAAAATGTTCAACATCATCAGTCGCTAGGGAATTGCCAATTAAAACCACAAGAGATCCTCACTTGAATGGCTAATGCCAAAGCAAAACAAAGCAAAAAACCAAGTACTGATGAGAATGTGATGTGGAGCCACCGTAGCCATCACATATTGCTGGTGGGAATATAAAATATTACACTTACTATGACCAACACTCTAGTAGCATCTTATAAAGTTAAATATACACTTACCACATGACCCAGCAATCCCACGCTTAGGCATTTACCCAAGAAAAATGAAAATCATGTCCTTACAAAGATCTGTACACAAATGTTTATAGCAACTTTATTCACAATCAAGACCAAAAAACCACTCAGATATCTCCCAACTAGTGAGGAAGGTGTGGTCCATCCATCCAAAGATCTCTACTCAGAAATAAAAAGGAATAAACTCCTGATACAGGAAGCCACATGGATGAACAATTTTAAGTGAAAGAAGCTCCACTCAAAAAGCTACATACTGTATCATTCCATGTATATGATATTCTGAAAAGGTAAAACTATAGGAAGAGAAAACAGAAGAGTGGCTGCCAGAGATTGGGTGTGGGGAGGAGACATTGAAAGTTGGCTATAAAGGGGCACAAGGGAATTTTGGGGTGTGATGGAACTGTTCTCTGTCTTAACTATAATGGTGGTTACATGACTGTATGGTTTATTAAAACACTCAGGACTGTACATTAAAAGTGTGAGTTTTACTATAGGTACATCATAACTTTTAAAAACGAAGGAAAAATGAAAGAGGTCTCTGGCTTGAGTGACAATCAGAGAGTAACATTGCTTCGCTGGGCAAGCAGACAAGCCCAAAAGGAAATAAGGGTAGATTCTGCCTTGGCAAATAGAGTTTGAGGCAGCAGAAATACAGAGTTAACATGGTCAAGATGGTGGGCTTTTTTTTTTTTTTTTTTTTAATTGCTAACTGGTATTTTGTTATGTGAATACACCAGAGTTTATTTATCCCTTTGCCAGTTGAGGGACATTTGAGTTGTTTCCAGGTTTGGGCTTTTATGAATAAAGTCTCTAAACACATTTATGTGGCTAATGAAAGATCTGAGCAGAAAAGCTAGGGATCCGTGTTCCTCAAATGCAAATCTGATCATGTTATTCCCTTGATTAAAATTCTTCTGTGGTTTCTTATTGCCTACAGCAGTGATTCTGTGCCGTGGCTGCACATTAGAATCACCTGGAGCAGTTCTCAAGCTGCTGGATGCTTGCCCCACCCTGAGAGATTCTGATTTAACTGATCTTTAGATGGGGCTCCTCAGTTTTCTTGAAAGTTCCTCATATGATTTTATTATTTTGGGGGCTAAGTCAAGCCCCCAAAGTTAAAAAAAAAGTATTATTGAGATATAATGCACATACCATACAATTCATCTTTTTAAACTGCACACAATTTAGTGGGTTTTGGTATATTCTTAGTTTTTTAAGTTGAGACAAAAAATATGTATATAACAAAATTTGCCATTTTGAAGTGTGTAACTCAGTGGCATTAGTTACAATATCGTACAGCCATTACCACTAGTTGCTCATCACCATTTGATAATAATGTATGTCGAATTCTGTAGAGCTAAATCCAAATGCCTTAGCAAAGACCCAAAGGCTTTCACAAGAAAACCTCATCCTATCTTCCCAGACGCAGCTTCTCTCACTTCCTGCCCTGCATTCTCTTGGATCCAGGCACACTGATTTGTCTTTAACCTTTGAAAACTCTGCACCTTTGCATATTGCTATTCCATGTCTCTGAAACACACTTCCCACTACTATTTCTGATAAAATCCCAGGTCTTCAAGGTGAGACTCAAAGTATTATTTTTATGGAGTGCTTTTTCCACCTCTGGGCTTATTTAGCTTGACCTATAGCACCCTTGATCAACCTCCACTGCAGCACTTAATCATGACAATTTTCTGTGTCCCTTTTTGTCTTCTCCACCAGAACCAGAATCTCTCTCTCTCTCTCTTTCTGTGTCTGTCTCTTCCCTCCTTGCTCATGGTGAACACTGAAATGGGAACTTTGCAATATGAACATATAAATTATTAGAGAAGAACTGCCAAGAAGATGCACCTAACCCACATCATACGGTGATGTGAGTGGGAAGTAAACCTTTGTTGGTTTAAGACACTGAGGTTTCAGGGATTGTTTGGTTCCACAGCCTAGCCTAGCCTAGCCTGACTAATAGACTCACAAAGAACTCATTCACCATATTCGTCAGCTGTTCTCTTGTGATATAACTGAATAGAGAATGTGGAACTCCATGGGAAAGAGATCGTGGGTTGGGGGCGGGGGCAGAAGGAGAGCTTGAGTTTAGAGGAGTCTAGGAAAGATGTAGGTGTGAAGGAAAGGTCTTGAGCGCAAGTTGTTCCTCAGGGAAGAGAGACCTGGGCTGGGATGAAGGAAGAAGGAACTCACAGATTGGGTGTGTCTAAGGGCAATGACGACAAACAGCTTACTAAAACCTTTTTTTCATAAGACTATTCCCAACTTAGAGAATTAGATATAATCAAGTGTAAAATTTCAAATCTCAGATCAATACTTTCCAAAAATATTGTCTTAAAAAGAGGGGGAGAGAGAGCCTTGAACCAACGTTCAGTTGTAAATTTGATTTTTACTGACAAAATACATTTTTGAAGGCATTGCTGAATGCACCAGTTTTGTCTCTTATTAGTATAATTAGAAAGCTGTCTTGGTCCAGCAGTGCTCTGGACGTTGAAACGTGTTCTCCTTTATGATTTGCAGTTCTGATTAGTTTTTTTTCTCTGCCTAAGGTGCAGAAACATAAATGTGAACTGCGATGCTGTATAATTTCTGTTTCTTACATCATCACCATTATAAAAAATACAAATGTTTTTTTAAATTTCACTAAAATTGTGGACTGAAGTGCATGAGGCAAAATATGCTGTTATCGTCTTCCATTACCATATTAACCTATTGCCTCATTATTAAAAAACAAAACAAAATGTGCATCTGTCATAGAAAAACATGTATAAATTAAATATATCTCAATCAGAAATGAGTTGTTTAAGGGAGAGAAACATATGCTAAAAAGTATTGCAGTCTGGGATCTGCTTTAGGACAATTTGGTGAGAGAGAGGAAGAAGTATACAGAAAAAGCAGACATGACAAAATCTTAATAATGGTTGGATCTCAGTTATGAGTACATGGGGATTCATTGTACTCTGCTCTCCACTCTTGCATATATCTGAAATTGCTGCTGATAATAAATGATACAGGGATCATAAACTTACAGATAAAATACTTTCAAGCATTTGTACAAATTTAAGAATACAACTTGAATGATTAGGTTCCTTAATCATAGGATTTCATTGTGTAATGTTAGAAAATAATGAGATTTTGCAAATAACAGGTTTGATTCTTTCTTCAGAACTCCTTCATATGTGTTTTTTCATCATGGAATATAAAATTATAGATTTCTACAATGGTTATTACCACTTTCTGATATTATTTAATAAGCTGCTGTTCTCATTGCCCTGAAATCTGAATATCCTGAAAGGGTTCATCTATCTTTAAAAGGAACAATTGTCTTGTATCACTTTTAGAATTAGACTCAATATTAAAAATGATACTGGTTGGAACTGCATCAGGGCAACCACATTTTCTGTATGAACAAGGAAGGGTATCATATTCAGGCTTACACATACAACATCTGATTCGATTATCTATTGTTTTCTGGAAACCATATCTATTGATTGATTGTGGTTTGAAACATGGATATGAAAATGGGAATTTTTTTCCTCCACTGACAATATCAATACAGGTAAAGTATATCTTATATTCTAGGGTGAGATATTTAGCATGCCGTAGATGTAAATTAAAGACATAAACTAAGAGACAAAAGGGAACCTTTCAAACGTTAATGTGATGTTGGCTGTGTATTATGAGCCTAATGATATCAAGTGCACACAAGAACACACAGGTGTCATGCTGAGAAACCAATGATCTAGCTCTCATCTTGACTGCAGGCAAAGAATATCTCATTAAAGGCATAAATTTCATGAGTCTGTTCCTAAATTGAAAACCCTTAAGGAAAATGGCTTTCATGGTTCAACAGTTTTAAAGGGTCCTACTTAGCTGGCTTTGTAACAAGGAAATTAATCGTTTTTTTAAAACAAGTAAGAATTATACCATAGTTGCATGTGTTTTCATGTTTCTGTTAGCACTTAACTTTCTCTCTAGATAACAAAACCCAGGACTCCACATTGAATTCACCATGGGGAGACATTTATTACCTACTATGATTCTTCGGGATAGTCTGGGACGGGGATGAAATTTGCTCCTTCACGCCTATTTAAAAATTCTTTTCTTGGGGTAATATGAAATGGAGAGGGTTTCTAATCAACCTTCACTATTCAGAGCAAATATTATTTAGCCTACTCTCAAGAGGAGTAAGTTGCTCCAGTTCCATGTAGTGCACCCAACCAGCAGAAATGTGTGCAGGCCTCAGGGATCCGAGGCATTGGAAAATGTCAAAGCAAGTAATTGAACTTATTTCTTCTTTCTCAGCGGATTTTGGAATAAATCTTACATAGCCATGGGAGAGACGCACTTATAGGAAACATTTTCCCTTTTTTTGTTTTGTACACGTTCAACTTAAAGAGCAACAATTTGTTACAGCTCGGAAAAACAAGACAAATCATAACAGATGTAGGAGCGTACAGCTATTTCAAGTGCCTCCAAATGTGTAAGCTTAGAGAAGAGTCTTAGTGACTGTTTTACAGAGAGAATACACACGTACACACAATAAGAATAAAATTATTGCTTTCCAAAAAGTATTAGAAAAGCAAAACTACCTAGATCCACCTCATTTCATCTGGGTGATCAGAAAGTTACGAGTGGGGAATGTTATACCTTGGAAAGAGCAAGGTATAATATTTGATGTGTGTGGAAATAAAACTCAAAGAAATTCATAGACAATTGAAACTCAAAGCAGTTCGTAGACATTTAAAGTTGGAGCAACTGGAGCATACATCTTGCTTTCCCCCTCACTCAAGCTTTCCAATCCCAAGGGAAATGAATAGAATTTATCCAGAAGATGAAGTTATGATTTAAAATTTTTAAATTGTGTTTCAATGTATTTTCAAGTGCAAAGGTCATCAGAAAAATCATTAAAATAGAACATGAAATCATTAAAAAGCTTTAACTACATTAAATGTTTTCAAATAAGGCATCGCACTATTTTTTGAATGCTGAATTTAAAAAAAAATTTGTATGTTGTTTAATTTCCTTTTAAACTTTCATTAGCATCTTTTGTACAGTCACTACTTTTAAAGTGTTGTTACAAACACTATTGCAGAATACATCTAATATCTCTGAAAAAAAATCAAGGATTACACTCTAATTTTGTGAACCATACTATTCAGCTTGGTGTGACAAATGGTTTCTGAAAAGAATAATCATTACATGAAGTACAATTTCTACTTAAAAGAAAAAAAATTGCCTCCAGTTTTTGGCTATTATGAATATTATGAGTAAAGTTGTTTAAAATGTTCATATGTAAATCTTTTTGTGGGCATATCTTTCCATTTCGCTTGGGTAAAAATCTATAGTGGAGTAACTGGGTCATATATTAAGGGTATATTTAACTTCATGTGAAACTTCCAAACTCTTCCAAAGTGGTGTACCATTTCATACTTGCACCAGTAATCAGGTGGACACGATGCCAATTCCCTTAGCTGTTAGTCTGCCTCTTTCCATCATTGCTTTTTTAATAGGCTCATGAATAAAATGGATACTCTGCAGGGATGAAGGCTGTGTATAGAAAATAATACTAGTGTTTACTCCTGAAGGCTGATTTGGTTACCACTGCTGAATGCCAAACTTGCCAATAGTAGCGATCCATGCTTAACCTTTTATATAATATCTCTATTAGAGTTCTATTGGTGCATAAAAATTACCACAAATTAGCAGCTTATAACAACACAATTATTATTTCAGAGTTTCTGTGGGCCTGAATCCAGGTATGAGTTCCAGTTGCTTTATAACCTCACCAATACTTCATTATCAGAGTTTAAATTATCACCTATGACTGTCCAGTAGAAATACAATGGAATTTACAGACGTGTAATTTCAAGTTTCCTAGGAACCACATTAAAAAAGTAAAAATAGTTGAAGTTTTAGTGATGTATTTTAGTAATATATTTTATTTAACTAAATTATCCAAATATTACCCTTTCAGCATGTAATCTAAAATTATTTTACATTCTTTTTTCATACTGTCACCAAAATTGGTTATATATTTTATTCTCACAGCACATCTCAATTCAGACTAGTTGTATTTCAGGTGCTTAATAGCTCCATGTGGCTAGTAGCTGCTGTATTGGACAACACAGTCAGACATTTCCGTGGGTATACAGTAGTCACTCGTGGTTTTAACTTGAATTTTTTCCAGATAACTAAATGATGTTGAGCATGTTTTCATATACTTATTGGTCATTTGTAGATCTTCTTTTGAATAATATCTGTTCAAATGTCCAGCAACATATGGTATATTCACATAATGGTGATTCACAAATTATAGCATATTCATACAATGAAAAACTACTCAGTAATAAAAAGGAATAAACCACTGATTCATGAAATAACCTGGATGAATCTCAAAACTAACCTGGTTGAGTGAAGAAAGCCAGACACAAAAGAATACATATGAAATGATTCCATTTGCATGAAACTTTAGAACAGGCAAGCTAATCAAGAAAAAAAGCAAATCCATGGCTATAGTAGGGGTGTGTGAATGATTGCAAAACTGCACAAGAGAACTTTCTGGAGTGATGGAAGTACTTTATATCTTGATTGAAGTGGTGATTATGTAGATATTACATTTATCAAACTTTATTGAACTGCAAATTTAAAAGATACATTTATTGTATATAAATTATACTCCAATAAAATTGATTTAGAGAGTAAAAGCAATATGTTAGTACCCACTATGTAATATGCAGGCCCAGTGCAAAGTAAAACTGTGGGATCCCTTTCTCAAAAAGTATTAAGAATTTCAAGACAGTGACAGCAGAGGGAGTTTGTTATGAATCCCCAGTAACAGTGCATGGCATATAGTAGGTTCCAGTAAAGTTCTGTTGGATGGTTTAAGAACTTGGGCATCTTAGTGCCCAGCAACTTTCTTTTGAGGACAGCATAACACCTCTTCCTACTTTTTCTGTGTGTTTCACAGATGTGAGAGAGTAGAACTCTGAACACAGTTTTTTTTTTTTTTTCTCATGATGTATGATAGAGACAAATACTGATTAAAAGTTTTATTATTTTTAAATTCTTTGAAAATGTGAAGAAATGTAGAGCTCAATAACTAACATGAAGAAAATACAATTCAGTTGAGTGGGTGGATATTATACAGGCATCATGGAGTATAAATAACTTTTGTCCTTCAGGTATTCTATATTGTTAGTTACAGGCTGACTTAGTGGCAGTGTTACACCAGGTATGGGTCAGGAAACAAGCTAAGCAATGGGGATGTAGAGATAAAACAGGTACATATATACTTGTGCAGTGGCTTGTCTTCTTTAGAAATCAGTTCTTAGATCATATTCCAGTTGTTAATGTTTCTAAGGATCCTAAATATATATAATTCACATTGCCATAAACATTTCATTGGGACTTCACTCTAGTGTTCCTTAACTAGAATTGTTGTAACAGAGGCATTTGGACTTATTTAAATAATGTGTTATGGACTAAATGTCCCCTCCCCCGCCCCCCCACCCCCATCCCCACATCTGCCAATACTTACATGTTGAAGCTTTGGCCCCAGTATGGCTGTATTTAGAATAAGGAAGTACTTGAGTTTAAATGAGGTCATAAAGTTGGGAGTCCTGATCTGATAGGATTAGTGTCTTATAAGAAGTGACCAGAGAGCTCCCTTGCCCTCTGTGTGCACTCACCTAGGAAAGACCTTGTGAGGATGAAGCAAGACTGCCATCTGCAAGCCAGGAAGAAAGTTGTCACCAGAACCCAAAACCCTCCAAACCCTGATCTGGGACTTCCAGCCTCCAGAACTGTGAAAAAATACATTTTTCTGTTTTTGAAGCCAACCAGCCTGAGGTATTTTGTTATAGTAACCTGAGCTAATACAATATGTTATACTCTATACAAAAAAATACATAATATGCAAAATTTGATTCAAATAAAGTGACCAGCTTAATCAGTCATATAATGTGGGCAATCTTTTAGCATTATAACAAGACTTATGTATATACACTTATGGCATAAGTGTATAAACCCTAAAAATTTGATAAGTTCATATGGCAAATTTTCCCTAAAGGAAATTTACAGGGATTTACTTTCTTACTCATTGTCCATAAGCCAACGGGTATATAAATATTTTTAAATATTTCTAAAAAGGAAAACTGGGATTTTAGATTGTTAAAGGTATTACTTAAATATAAATATTTAAAAAGCCTGTTGGGTGGCTGAGTGTCCCTGTGCTTCTCAACTTATTTTAGAAATGAAAGTATTAAGAGATGAGATGACAGCACACTAATAACAAAATAGTCTACTGAAAACTATGGCCAAAAAGGTACTGAAAAGTTGTAGAGAAGCAGTAAGATACTTCCATACTTATTGTTCCATTATAACTCAATATAAAAAAATAAAGCAGGATTTTCATGTTTTAGGGGAGATGGAATGGTAGTTAATTATTTCACTTAAGCCAAAGTTTTTAAATTGAATTAAGCATGGAGAAGAAGTTAGGGAAGAAAAATAATTAAAGGGGAGGCAGCAGATGGTAAATAAGGTACTAACAAGAAAGACTGTACATTTTGGGGGAAGATAGTGAATTGAAAGAGGTATGATATTAATAGGTATTTCACAATGATTAAATGTGATATTCTGGGGTGAGACTGCTTGGGTTTGAAGTCTTGGCTCTGCCAATTACAAGCTACATTAATTCATTTCCTCTAAGCCTTAGATTCATCATTGGTAAAGTGAAAAAAAATAAAAACTATCATATGTTAATATGGATAAGTGGTATAACCTACTGTTTAGCACAGTACCTACAACATAATGTAATAAATGTTAATGATATGAATCATGTATTGTTACTCTGCAAAAATGACACCACTAATGTAACTCCAATCTAAATGAATATGGGTAATAGACCAATATCTATTCCAAAAATAGAAAAAAAAATGGGAAAAAAATCAAATTAACCTTTGCATTTGCAAAGGCCTCTTTCAGACGCTGACATGCCTTCTCAGGCTTTTCTTTGGCTCAGAGTCAGCTTCAAAATTCATCCATAGGGAGTCCTATCCGTGGGACATAGCTGTTTTCCTGATATTCATAGTTACATTATTTGAGGCTATACATCAATGAATTTTCTATCTTGCCTACTTGCAGTTTTTCCCATTTCAGCCTACACTATCATAGCTGCCAGCCTGTCCCATTGTCACACCTTTACTGAGCTCCTCAGATGCTTGTGATAAAACTATGGCTCCAGGGTAAGTACACAGATTCCATTCTCACAGGGAAGAAGTGTATGCTGGCATTCTCTTATAAGCCTTCCAAAGTTCTGCTTCTCATTTTAAGAGACTCTGCTTTAAATAATCAAAGACATCTGCCAAAAACATTTGGCCCTGCAAATAGCAAGTAGATTTTTTGCTCCTGATGAAGTTGGCAAATGATAGCTTAAGGATTAGAAGCACGGAAAGTAAAATGGCTGGTTACTGAGAACTCTGATAAACATAGGAATCAAACGAATTTTAGAAAATTCCTAAGCCAAAGCAATACAGACAAGGAACTGTTATTGAAATGTCCAGGAAAATTATGTAGGGCCCAGCGCATACTAGGTCCTTAGTGAATATTATATGAATTCAAAATCATGGTACTACTTCTGCCACAGAGAATGTTAAATTATTTCTTTTTAGCCTTTACCTGAAATTCTAGAGTATTATGTGATACATAAGTTGATGAAATCAGAAAACTATATTTCATCTTGTGGCACTGCTTGGTTTTCAGTGTTTTCACATGCAAGCATTTCTTGTTCATATTTGAACTATGTTGGACTTTATATTAATAACTGGAATTCTGTTAAGGTCCTTGAAGAAGACAACAGAGACCTGTAAGGGGAAAAAAGACTTTCAGAGGTTTTTTTAGGTTGTCCACATGTGTTAACACTTGGGTTACAGATAAAATTCTCTTATTCTCAAATTTCAGTAAAGAATTAAAAAAAAAAAATTAAGGGTCTTTTATATAAGTTTAAATTGCTCTTAAAAATCATACAAATTCCAAATGTAAGCTCCTATTTCATTTTCAACGACTTTATTGAGAACATTTTGCAAATTAGATTTTACAATTTAACATTTTACAATTAGAAATTTTATCTGCTACTACGTAAGTTGCAAACTTTTCAAAACACTACAGAAAATCCTTTATTTCTTTGGATTTTTCTGTTCCATGTTGAGCTCCTGAGATATATTTTTTCTTTCAGCTTCATTTTCATCTTCCTGTGAAATAAATTTTAGAAAACATTAAAATGTAAACTTTTGGGCATTTTATCACCTATACTTAATACACTTTAACTTCATTTCTCTGGAGAATTAACTATCAAGATTCCAGTAATCCTAGGGGAAAGGCTATAAACAAAATGGCACAATTATGTAACATTTAAACATTTATATTTAAATATTAACATTTACAGTGGGACTGTTTTATACTACATGTTGACTAAAATTTTCTGTGTTTTTGAAAGCACTTATTTTATCAATGACCTAAACATTACTTTTAGAAACACCTGCTACTAAAAAGTGTCCTTTTTAGGGGGTCAATCAGATATTTTTAGTTCACTATTTGATAAAAAATAGTAAATTTAACTTTTGGGACACTGTATGTGCTCCAGCATGGCATTTTTGTCTCATCCAGCATACCTTCTTGACAGGTCTGCCAATTTTCCAATTACTTGTGCCACCATATGTTATCTGAAGCTCAGTCAGCTCTAAAATAGGAAACTGTAAAATGGGCACATCAGGGCTTACATTCTTCTACACTTTCAATTCTAAGTGGTAACCTCCTAATTTATAGCAGGTTCCTGTGGGTGGTGAGTAAATAGACATCATAATGTCTGCTTCCATAGGAATGAAAGGCATCTTGTGTTCAATATTAAATGCTGACCTCCAAAGTATAAATAATGAGAATCTGGAAAAATATTCCATCTTATATTTTATAAGCCATCTTATCATGCATGTTCCTTCAACAACATCCAAGTACAAAGCAGTCTTGCTTTCCTAGTATTTCTGATAGGCCTTTCATTTTTATTAACTGAAGTAAAAAACACTGTCTTGACTGAGTTAAAGTATGAATATCTTAATTTCTAAAGTATCTCTGGACAACAGTAAGAATATCAGTATCACCACACACATCACCTTGTATCTCTGTATCTTCTTATAAAATCAAATTCAATTCAATTCAATGATTATTGAGTTTGCTTAGTAAACTGACTTTATCAATACAAATCAATGTATATATATTTGTTTTCCATGAAAAACTACACACTCGCCCATAAACATTAAGGTGGAGAAAGCTTCCTTTATATACACTGTCTCTAAATTTCAGCAGCACCTGTGATTTAGCCTTGTCAACACCATGAAAGTAAATAAATTATCAATATAATCAATCAACCTGAATCATTACAGGTATGTTGGATGCAAGAGATGGGGTTCTGAATATCAATTTTGGCAATGTAATTTTAATATATTTTTCTAAGCATAATAGCCACTGTGTGTTAATTTTTTTTTCCAATTTGTCTCTACTGAATAGAGGTATTATATTCAACTGATTCTTGAAAATCTATTAACGAACAGGCAGTTTCTACTTTAAGAGTCTCTAGAGATTACATTTTAATTTTAACCTAATAAAAAGGAAATCCCATTCCATACTTTCAACTGTCTTCTTCAGGTGAAGTACTGACAGAAAGTGTTAAATCAGCAGATAAAGGTGGCAAGAAATTTTTGTTAGGTAGCACTGAATTTGTCTATATGTTGCTCAAGGCAGGGCTTTAACTTCTTTATCTTATATTCCTACCATCTACAGGGCACATTTACTATATAGCTGGAGTTCAGTAAGTGTTTCCTAAACTATATGAAACAGCAGAATAAAAAATAAAAGAGGTCTGTAATTTGGAAAAGCATAGTATCCTTCCTTATCCAGTAGTTACACTTCTGAATTTATTAAAACAGCAATGAAAACAGAAATAAGTGAAGCAACATCAGCAAAAATCACCCATATCAAATTCATCTTCTTTAATTTTTGAAAAAAAATTGGAGCCTTTATCATGTGGACAGTCTACTAAGTTCCCACAGCAATATGACTTACTGGTTTAACAAGCTTGGTTACCTAGTTTTCCCTGATGACTAGGAATTATTTATAGTATTTACTTTCATAACTAAGCCACATTCTTCATATAATGTCAGTCTTTTTGTTGCTGAGTTTTTCTTAGTGATAAAGTATAGTTAATAAATGCATGTCTATTCTAATACTGCCTCCTGTTCAGGACAGGTACAAAGTTTCTTTATGCTGAGATGTCTTAAAATATCTTGCCTTTCTATGCCTTTAAACTATTTGTGTAAGTCAACAAGATACAATCTCTTTCTTCCTTTGTATAAAAATAGCTGTGAGCTGGATATAGAAAAGGACTAAGGAGGGGCAGAGAAGGCATTTAATTCCACTGCTAGAGTCCAACACATCATAATTGCTATAGTATAATATCAAAATAATAAAAATAATAGAAATAGACTTTAATCATTATAAACAAAACATCAGAATTAGATCTAATAAAGTTCCAGAAAGGATTTTAGAAGTTGTTTTGGTTTTTCTTTTTGTTTTTTTGGAAGTGCTAATTTGTGTTTCTAATTGTACATGTCAATTTTTATAAGAACTTTATAAACAGTTCAAGATTAATAAAATCATTAAAATAACTCAGGCAGCAAATCAAGTATCATTCACAAATGACTGCATAATGAATGAAACTGCAAAGAAAGGAAGTTTTTTTTACCAAAGTATTTCTTCACTACTGGATATTAAAGGCAGGCAAAAATTTCTTCTGATAGATGGCAGGTTTTTGTCACTCTTTCCTAAGATAAGACATCTGTTTGTTTCCCAGTGAAAGAAGACCCTTGGTACACGGATCATTTTCTTAGTGACAGCCCTGACAAGTCTGACATTTGTTTCATGAAGTGTTCTGAAGCAGCCAACAAGAAAATGTACCCTTTGGGGCTACTGGAAAGTAGACAGGTTTAGCTCTTAATGTTTAAGCTTGTTAATTTATACTCCAGAAAACACGCTGATCATAGCAATCTTGCAGATCTGCTAGTTACATGTGGAATTTCAGGAATATACACATAACAGTAACACTCATAATGCCAAAGAGTTAAACGTGGTTCCTTGGCTTTCCTATTCTTTGTACACTGACAGCATTGTTGTAGTGAGGAGAATGATAATTTCTAGGCACACATGGAGCATGTAATTATGGGCTAATGCTCCAGGTGGCAACATAAGACTAAAAGTTATTCTAACAGAGAAATAAGTAAAAACAGGGCCATTTAATCTAAACTGGATCCCTTTTACCACTAAATGAAACCCCAAGATTCTGTTTAAATACTATTCAGCTTGCAGCATCAATCTGGAAAAGGAGGACCTCAATTTTTCCTTATTTATAAATTTGACTTAGTTCTTACAATAGTTCAAAGAATTGATGTCAATTAATAACACCTATCCATCCTGCTTTTCTTGTCTCTTGAGGTAACCAACTCCCAACAAAGAGCAATTATTTTAGCAGCTGGAATTTCTACTGCTCAGGTAATATTTGGACCCAAATTACAGTCTATGAATACAGATGACTCTGTATTTACCCTACAGACTGTCAAGTTTTAAATGATTTCTTTTAAATGTTGGATTATACAAAGGGACAAACTTTCCCCATTATTTTATTATATCTTTAAAGATGACCTTATGAGTACCTTTTTGGTGGAGAAATCTGTCAAACACTAGCTTAACCAAATGATCAAGGTTAACATTACCAGTAATACATATTAACATTAAACCTTTGGTAAGACGCAGTAAAAAGGGCACGTTAATTCTGGTTTGTTGTAGCCTTCCCAATAATGCATGAACCTCAATCTAATGATGAGAAAACATCAGATAAACATACTATAAAATAATTAACAATAGAAGGTAATACCACTACAGAAAGCTGAATGAGAGGCAAATGGGAATTATCTGTGCTATTTTTGCAAATTTTTGTAACTCTAAAATTATCTCAACATAGATTTAAAAAACAAAATAGAAATGACTACTTAATGAAAGTTTTTAAAATTCAAAATAAGCATGACATATGCACAAAGATTTTATGTGGAAGAAAATTAAAGGTTCCTGTAGCCTCTATATTGAGAATACATAGCTAAAATAGTTTGCTTTCCATTTTTCTACTTAAAATTCCTTTCTTAAGTACCTCAAATGTTTATAATGGTGATACTGTTATTTTTATTTTCTTGTCTGTGCGTCCATGTATTTTTCTTACATTTCTACTCTGAGCACGGATTACTTTCACAATCAGAAAACATAAGCTTTTTTTCCAGAAATAAGTAAGCATAATGGGAGTCTGTTTTCAAAGAGAATGATGTCAGTTGTTTTTACTTTGTTGAATTTGCTACTTACAGCATACAAACACACATGGTGGTACAATAGTAGAAGTGAGAAGGTACAACTAAACACTAACTAAAAATATTTCTATTTTCTTATGATATTTTCTTTAGATTTTAAATATTGCTTTAATCAGAGAAAAGTCACTGTAATTGGATTCAAGTTAATAGCTGAAATTATCTGTATGCTTTAATAATGGCCCTTTTAAAACTGTAGTATATATACAGCTTCTGGTGAAAAATATGAAGACACACTAAACCTGTTATGTTAGCTGTACACTAAGTGTAGAAAAGCAATATATACTGTGCTGATCTGTGGTCAAAAACTACTCTCCTTTATTTATTTAAAATATATACTGATGTAAATTTCAACAGCATTTAAGATTGTGCTTTTAATACGGAAAATACGCTAATGCTGCACAATGAGGAAAAAATTTATCTTAACAGCTGGAAAAATACTGACAATAATGAAAATGTTTTAGGCAAAAATGAGCATGCTGCATGCTGCAGACTAAAATTAATTAGAGTTTTTAACGTTTTACAATTCCACTATAATTCTTTAAATGGTGCATTTACTTCATAGTAATAAACACTTGGATCATTAAGTAAAGTGCAAAATGTGTGTGATGTGCTACATTTAACAACCTTTGGCCCTTTTTTCTGTACTTCTGCATTCAGTTTTCCAATGCATTGAATAAGCACTTGAAGGCTACAATTAAATTTCCTGATGTTGCATATTTGAGATTATTTCATTTAATACAAAAGGCAATTAATCTACCATTTTACAACTGAATCTCAACTTTAGTGGGCCATGTTAGATACTGAAATGAACTTACAAGAAATGCTTAATTAAATTTACAGTAAAAAGCATACGAGGTTCTTTTCTTATGAAAGAAGCTGCATATTTAATTAGAAAGTCTAGGGCTACACTGTAAAATTAAAGTAACCTGGGAGGTTCTTAGCTCACATATGCTGTTAAACACAACGGAGTTATTTTGTGAATTTCTACCTTTTTTCTCTACTTAGTGACTCAAACAAAAGAGAGTTAATCAAAGAAATATCCCATTATCTAATATTGCCAAAATCTTGCCCTTTATTTTAATAGCAAGTAGATAGATAAAAAGTAATAAATTTCAGTAATAAATTTCTAATTTCATGTATGAGTATATATGAATAATTCAATTTCATTTGTTGAGCAATCACTTGTATCTCTCAATTTGTGATTCTGGAGCAGATCTAGTAGAGTAGGTTTGCTTTTCTAAGTCTTTATTTCCTCCTGTTACTTTTTACTTCTTTGTGGTAGCTTTTTGTGGCATGGAAATGGGACAGTTAAAAATAAGACTCTGGATTTCCCATGTATGATTTGAGATCAAGAGAGAATCTCTATGACCTGGGGAGGCCCTCAGGATAGGTACAGCCATCTAGGGAGGGCATATTTATAGTAAAGGAAAGGAAGAACAGTGAGTGGAAGGTAAAAGTCTGGCAAAATAGGATTTAAAAAAAAGAAAATGAATGATGGATGGTAAGTATGAGTTAGGGTAGACACTTAACAAGTATAAAGCTAATTCTATAAGCTTATATCTTCCTATACATATGAAAAAAGTATAACTTTCATAATGTGAATTTTTAGGTGTTTAAGATATGGTGCTAACCTGCTGGGGCTAAGAATACCGTCATTCTCTTTTCTTCTCTGACAGATGAGCTCCTGTATAAGGCATATGTTTGATAACCCCTGCAGAACCTATGATCTTAAAGATAAAAAAAATTTTCCTTCCCTGATAGAAATCAAATATCTAGGAAATGAGCCTAGAAGTGTACACTAGAAATTAACTTAGAGGCCTCTAACTTTCCTTCATCTACAACATTTTGGTTTAAAAGATATTACCTGCTTTTGATGAAATGTATACTGTGGGGAATACAGTCAACAACTATGTAATATCTTTGTATGGTGACACATGTAGCTAGACTTATGATGATTAGCTAGAAACATACAGAAACATCGAATCACGACATTATTTAACAGAAACTAACAGTACTGGAGGCCAATTAAATTTCAAAAAAAAACTCACAGAAAAAGAGATCAGATTTGGGTTATGGGGCAGGGTGAGGAGAAGTGGGGAGGGAATTGGATGAACGCAATCAAAAGGTACAAACTTCCAGTTATAAGATAAATAAATACTAGGGATATAATGTGCAACATGATACATATAATTAACACTGCTGTGTGTTATATATGAAAGTGGTTGAGTAAATCGTAAGCATTGTCATCACAAGAAAAATTCTTTTTTCTATTTCTTCAATTTTGCACCTATAAGAGATGACATATGCTCACTAAACATTGTGATAATCACTTCATGATGTATATAAACCAAATCACTTTGCTATATACCTTAAATGTATAGAGTGCTGTATGTCAATTATATCTCAATTAAACTGGAAGAAAAAGAAAAAATGCTATCTGCTTTTGAAGTTGGTATGCAGTCAGCACTGACTATAGAAAAAAATAAAACTGAAACAAAACCCCTCAAGGTCTATAATGGGGCAAAATAAGTATATTTTCAAATGAAAATAGCACAAGTCCAATGTATATGAATTAAAAGCTTATGGTATATTAAGATATAACATTTAAAGAGGCTCTTTAGAGAATATTTTTTGTGTAAATCATCTATTATTCACTAAATGTAATATTTCAAAAATCCCAAATGTGCTAATATTTAAAGACAATACATACGAACTTCTACTCTTCCCATAGGTACTCAAGGAGAAGAGACATTTCTAAAGTCATGTTGTTTTATTTTTTTGTTCTAAACATACACATACAGGTTTAAATTCCCAGGAGTTAAAAAATTCCATCAAGTAAAAATGAGGCAAACATAAAATGTTTGAGATATACAGACTCACCAAATGATAGTTCTATAGCTAAGAAACTTCTAGGTTGTATAAAAATCAGTGATTGGCTCATTAAAATTTCCAGCCGTACATGCACTGTTTTATGACTAGAAATTATTCAGCCATAACTTAATTCATTATACAAGCTAGAAAATGCTTATTATGTAGCATATTTTATTTATTTATTAATATAAGCAATAACCATTGATACTGGAACTGACCATTGTGGAAGAAGTGCCCTCTTCAATAAGATGTGACAGCATTTTGCTTATCCTTTGCAATACAATGATGAGTTTAATGCAACATAGATCTAAAAGGCATTTTATATATATTAAAAGAACTTCGGTGGAGAAGATCAAGATGGTGGAGCAGAGGGATGTGGAGCTCACCTCCTGTAACAAATACATGAAAAATACACCTATGGGAAAATTCTCACAGAATACCTACTGAAAGCTTGCAGAAGATCTCATGTAACCAAAGCTGCAAAAAAGATCCCTATGTAACTGGGCAGGATGAAGGGAAAAGGGAAAAGACATCGGGACAGGACCTGCACCCCTAGGAACCTCCTTCACCAGCTGGGAAATGCGCTGAAACACAGGGGGAGCTTCAAAGGAGAGTGTGGGAGCTGGGCTGCGGCCTCCCAGGGTAGAGAGAGACCAGCACAGATAGTCCTTGCCACCTCACTGCACTTCCCAGCTGGAGACATGCACCTGCTGGTGTGTGCAGTGGCTGGGTGCTGAAACTTTGGCTTCAGTGGACAGACCTAGGGAGAGGAATCAGTTTGGCTGTGGGGAGACAGCTGAAGGTCCTGGAGTGTGGCCTGGGCAGCAACTGGGGGTGAGCGCAGGATGGAGGGCAGATCCCCACTGTCAATTTAGTAAGGGAGAGGTGAGGGTCTACCACAGCAGCCTCATTATCAGTGTGCTCAAAGCCGGGCATGGATCCTGCAGCCACAGGTTTTGTGAACTTTGTGGGCACTCACGTGGAGGCGGGGCTGAAATCTGAACCAGTGCTCCTGCAGTAGAGGTGGCCCCTCAGTGCAGCAGCAGCAACAGTGACTTTTGTGGCCACACACACTAGGTGACAGGCAGCATCACAGAATCACACATGTCCTGGCAGACAGCTCCTGGGGAAGAACATGCAGTGGCTCCTCTCCCAGAAAGAGCACTCCAGTCCCACCCCAGCTTAGAAATGGATCTGAGGCTTCTACTCCAACAACTGGGGAGCAAACCCTATCCCTGACAGGACTGTGAGAACCAGAGCAATGAGGACGCCCCGCCCAACATCCAGCACAGGCTCTGGTCACCAAAACACCAAACGCACCCTCTATCAATGAGACAAGGGCCAACACACACCAAGGAAAGACTTGGCAAGCATCCATACCAAAAACAACCCTGGCACCAACAATACTGGACTCACATGGTCTACACAGGGTCACTCACACATAAAAACAGACCTTTCAACTACAGTAGATAACTGTTTCTCCTAAATTCATAGAGCCAGAGAAATATAAGTAAAATGAAAAAGCAGAGGAACTACTGCCAATTAAAAAAACAAAAGAATCCCCCTGAATGAACAAGCAATAATACAGATCTCACCCGTCTACCAGACCCTGATTTCAAAAAGGAGGTAATAAAAATGCTGAAGGAATTAAGAAAGACTATCGATAGAAATGTGGATCACTGTAACAAGGAACTGGAAGCCATTAAGAGGAGCCAATCAAAATTAGACAATTCAATTTCTGAGGTGAAAACTGAGCTAAAGGCAATAAATAGCAAACTAAATAATGTAGAAGAATGAATAAGTGATCTGCAAGGCAGAATAACAGAAATCACCCAATCAGAACAGCAGACAGAAAGACACATTTAAAAGATGAAAGCAATATATGACACCTATGGCATAATACAAAGCATGCCAATCTACACATAACAGGAATCCCAGAAGGAGAAAAAGAGAAAACAGGATCAAAAATATATTTGAAGAGATTATGGCTGAGAACTTCCCAAACCTAAAGACGGTTACAGATATCCAGGTGCAGGAAGTACAGATGGTCCCAAACAAGATGAACCCAAACAGACCTACTCCAAGACACATCATAATTAAAGTGGCAAAAGTTAAAGAGAGGATTATAAAGCAAGAGAAAAACAGTGAGTTACAAGGGAGCTCCCATAAGGCTATCAGCTGACTTCTCTACAGAAACTTTGCAGGACTGAAGGGACTGACAAGATATATCCAAATTCCTGAAAGGGAGAAACATGGAACCTAGGATACTCTATCCAGCAAGATTATCATTTAGAAAAGAAGGAGAGATAAAGAATTTTTCAGACAAGCAAAAACTAAAAGAACATAGCAATACTAAACCAACTGTAAAAGAAGTATTGAAAGGTCTCCTCTAAATAGAAAAACAAGAATGTACAGGAAAGGGAAAATCACAACAGGAAAGGCAAATATATACAAAGATTGAAGATCCCTTAAATAAACCAGTACATAGAATAAAAACAAATGAAAAAAATTCTGTGAAAGCAATTATAACTACAATGAACAGCAAAAGAATAAACATGAAGATGTAAAATAGGACATCGAAATCACAAAATGTGGGGAAGGGAAGTAAGAAAATGTAGATCTTTTAGAATATGTTTCAGTTTATATGACTACCAATCCCATGCAAGCAGGTAAACTTATGGGTTAACACACTTGAAAACCAGAATAACCACAACCAAAAACATACAACAGCTTCATAAAAACCAAAAAAGAAAGGAACTTGAGCACAATACGAAAGAAAGCTATCAAACCACAAAAGGAAAAATAAAAAGACAGGGACAAAGAAGAAATACAAAATCAAATGGAAAACAAGGTTTAAAATGACAATAAATACATAATTACCAATAAGTACTTTCAATGCAATGGACTAAATGCCCCAATCAAAACAGAGTGGCAAAATGGATAATAAAACAAGAAATCACAATATGCTGTCTACAGGAGATCCACTTTAGGGAGCAAGACACATACAGACTGAAAGTAAAGGGATGGAAAAAGGTATTTCATGCAAATAGAAATAAGAAAGCGAAGGTAGCAATACTCATATCAGATAAAATAGACTTTAAAACAAAACGCAAGAAGAAAGACAAAGAAGGACACTATATAATGACAAAAAAATCAATACAAGAGGATATCACACTTGTTAATATATATGCACCCAATATAGGAGCACCTAAATACATAAAATAAATACTAACAAACATAAAGGGAGAAATTGATGGGGCTACAATAAAAGTTAGAGACTTTAACACCTCACTGACATCAGTGGACAGATATTCCAGACAGAAAATCAGTACGGCAAGAGAGATTCTAAATGACACAACAGAACGGTTAGATTTAACTGATATCTATAGGACATTACAACATAAAAGACCAGAATACACATTCTTTTCAAGTGCATATGGAACATTCTCTAAAACAGACCACACACTAGGACACAAAACAAACCTCCACAAATTTAAGAGGACAGAAATTATTTCAAACATCTTTTCTGACCACATGGCATGTAAACAAGTCAACTGCAGAAAGAGAAATAAGGAGAAAAAAAAAAAGATTACATAAGACTAAACAACATGCTACTACCAATGGGTCAACGATAAAATGAAAGAAGAAATTTAAAAAATACCTCAAGATAAATGACAATAAAAACACAACCATACAAAATCTATGGGACACAGCAAAAAATGTTCTGAGAGGAAAGTTCATAGCAATGCAGGCCTTCCTTAGAAAATAAGAAAAACTCCAAATAAACAAGCTAAACTACCACCTAAAAGAATTAGAAAAAGAACAAACAAAATCTATAGATAGCAGAGGGAAGGAAATAATAAAAGTCAGAGAGGGAATAAATAAAATAGATTAAAAAACAATAGAAAAAAATAAATAAAACCAAGAGCTGGTTCTTTGAAAGGATAAAATCAACAAACCTCTAGCTAGGTTCACCAAGAAGAAAACAGAGAGGGCCCAAATAAAATAAGAAATGAAGGGGAAGAAATAACAACCAATATTGTATAAATACAAAAAAATCCTAAGAAAATATTATCAAGTTACATGCCAACAAAATGCACAACCCAGAAGGAATGGACAAGTTTCTAGAAACATACAGCCTGACAAAACTGAATCAAGAAGAAACAGATAATTTGAACAGACTAATCACTAGAAGTAAAATAGAATCTGTAATTTTTTAAAAAGTCCTTGCAAATAAAAGTCCAGGACTGGATGGCTTCACTGGGGAATTCTACCAAACATACAAAGAAGAGCTTATACTGATCCTTCTCAAACTCCTCCAAAAGACTGACTATGAGAGAACACTCCCAAAATTTCCTATGAAGCCACCATTACCCTGATAACAAAACCAGAAAAGACAATGTAAGAAAATAAAATTACAGGCCAATATCTTTGATGAATATACATGCAAAAATCTTCAACAAAATATTAGCAAACTGAATCCAACCATGCAGAAAAAGGATCATACACCATGATCAAGTTGGATTCATTCTAGTGTCACAAAGATGGTTCCATACACACAAATCAACCAATGTGATACACCACATCAACAGAAGAAAAGGCAAATCACATGACCACTTCAACAGAAGCAGAAAAAAGGATTTGATAAAATTCAACATCCATTTGTGATAAAAAACTCTTGCCAAAGTGGGTATAGAGGGAACATATCTCAATATAATATTGGGTTGGCCCAAAAGTTTGGGTTTTTCTGTAACATCTTACAGAAAAATCCAAATGAACATTTTGGCCAACCTGAAAAAAGCCATTTGTGACAAACCCACAGCCAATACAATACTAAATGGTGAAAAGCTGAATGCCTTCCCACTGAATTATGGGACAAGACAAAAACACCCACTCTCACCATTTCTATTCAACATAGTATTGGCAGTCCTAGCCACAGCAATTAGACAAGAAAAAGAAAAGGTATCCAAATTGAAAAGGAAGAGATAAAATTGTCATTATATGCAGATGACATGATACTCTATGTAGAAAACCCTAAAGACTCCACACAAAAACTATTAGAACTGATAAATGAATTCAGCAAGGTAATGGGATACAATATTAGTATACAGAAATCTATTGCATTTCTTTTCATTAACAATGAAATATCAGAAAGTTAAAAAATATCCTGTTCACAACTGCATTTAAAAACAAACAAACAACAAAAAAGCCTAGGGATAAACCTGACTAAGCAGGTGAAAGATTTATACACTGAGAACTATAAAACACTGATAAAAGAAATCAAAGATAATCCAAGGAAATGGAAAGATATCCCATGCTCTTGGATTAGAGGAATTCATATAGTTAAAATGGCTGTATTACCAAAGCAATCTATAGATTTAATGTAATCCCTATCAAATTTCCTATGACATTTTCCACAAAACTAGAACGAATAATCCTAATATTTAGTTTATGGCTATACCACCCTGAATGCTCCTGATCTCGTCTAATCCTAATATTTATATGGAATCACAAAAGACCCAGAATTGTCAAAGCAATCCTGAGAAAAAAGAACAAAGCTGGAGGTATAACCCTTCCAGACTTCAGATAATACTACAGAGCTACAGTCATCAAAACAGCATGGTATTGCCACAAAACCAGACATATAGATTAATGGAACTAAACAGAGAGCCCAGAAATAAACCCACACACCTAAGGTCAATTAATCTTCAACAAAGAAGGCAAGACTATATAATAGAGAAAAGACAGTTTTTTCAGCAAGTAGTGTTGGGAAAGCTAGACAGCCACATGTAAATCAATGAAGACAGAACACTCCCTCACACCATGCACAAAATTAAACTCAAAATGGCTTAAAGACTTAATTATAAGACATGACACCATAAAACTCCTAGAAGAGAACATAGACAAAATATTCTCTGACATAAATCATACCAATGTTTTCTTAACTCAGTCTCCCAGGGCAAAAGAAATAAAAGCAAAGATAAGCAAATGGGCCCTAATCAAACTTACAAGCTTTTGCACAGCAAAGGAAACCATAAACAAAATGAAAAGACAAACTATTGAATAGGAGAAAAATATCTGCAAAAAATGTGACCAACAAGGGCTTAATTTCTAAAATATACAAACAGCTCATACAATTGAAGATCAAAAGAACAAACAACCCAATCAAAAAATGGGCAGAAGACCAAAACAGACATTTCTCCAAAGAAGACATACAGATGGCCAACAGGCACATGAAAAGATGCTCAACATCACGAATTATTAGAGAAATGCAAATCAAAACTACAATAAGGTATCACACTGCTGAGAAGGGCCATCACGAGAAAGTCTACAATAATAAATGCTGGAGAGGGTTTAGAGAAAAAGGAACCCTTCTACACAGTTTGTGGGAATGTAAATTGGTGCAGCCACCATGGAAAATAGTATATGTTCCTTACAAAACTAGAATTACTGTTATGATCCAGCAATCCTACTCCTGTGCACATATCCAGAAAAGATAAAAACTCTAATTTGAAAAGATACATGCACCCAACTGTTCACAGCAGCACTATTTACAGTAGCCAAGACATGGAAGCAACCTTAGTGTCCATCAACAGATGAATGGATAAAGAAGTGGTACATACAGACAATGGAATATTACTCATCAACAAAAAAGAATTATGCCATTTGTAGCAAAATGGGTGGACCTAAAGATTATCATACTAAGTGAACTAAGGCAGACAGAGAAAGACAAATACCATATGATATCACTTATATGTAGAAGCTAAAAAATAATACAAATGAACTTATTTACAAAACAGAAACAGACTCACAGACACAGAAAAAACAAAAACAACTTTCAGTTACCAAAGAGAAAGGGGCAGGGGGAGGATAAACTAGGAGTATGGGATTAACAGATACACACTACCATATGTAAAATAAACAAGGACTTATTGTACAGCACAGGGAACTATATTCAATATCTTTTAATAATCTATAATGAAAAAGTACTGAAAAAAAGTATATATAGTGTATGTGTGTGTATATATATATGAGAAACCAAATCACTTTGCTGTACACCTGAAACTAACACAACATTGTAAATCAACTATACTTTAATTAAAAAAATTTTTTTGACTTAGTTAAGCCCTACAGTTAATTTTTACCCAAACTAACTTCTCTATTGCCATTAGAAAAAGCATAATCTTTGGCCATTTTAACTGATGCCATAATAAAAAATACGAGAAAATACCAAAACTTTATATTTCCTTTGCTGAGTTCTGATGTTCTAAACAATGGACAGTTATAATTCATATTTATCAAATCACTGTCAAAGGAATAAAAAGAATTTACACAAATGGTAGTATCACAATCTTAGTGCTACTTTAGAGAAGAGGTAGTAGACATTCAAAAAGTGAAAGGTAACAGAAACTCCCTTGATGAAAATGATGTTATTTATGTAATTTGATGTTTAGAGGTTTGATAACTGTCCTATTACATAAGACATTATCATAAGGAGAAGCTGGGTACTTCATAATATCTATACAATTTTTGCAGTGCTTTTAAAATCAAAGTTATCTCAACCCCCAAAGTAAAAACAGACAAATGATCTTTGTTAGATGATTTAGAAATAAGTATACTTATGTTTAAATAAAGTTTCTTACCAAAATAGCATGCAGAGGTAATGAGTTATGAATAACAGAGCTTTGGCATTTCTGTGATATGGAGAGCTCATTACAGACTCCACACTACAAATAAGTATTTACTGCTTGCTAATAAAATCATAAAGTCATTCAGTAATACTGAGTGAGTTTCACACATGAAATTCATTTTCGTGTTTTGCTGATTCATGAAGTTTAAGAAGCATTAGAACCAGATTCAACTGTTATGGTAAAATAATCTCATTTTAGAAGAGTCCGGAATATATTTCATCTGTTGAGACTCATATTAAGCATTTTATCCTTTAAGATAATCTTAACTCTTGAAGTAAATTCTACTCCTTGAATCTTTCCTTTCTTCCTCCTGCAAAAATTTATGGAACAATGATTGTGTGTCAGACACTGGGAAAGATATTGGAAATAACAAAGATGAATGAAATGTCTTGCTGCCTAGAGGAGCTTGTGTTCCAATGTGGTAGACAGGCAGGCATATAATTACAGTGCAAAGGAGGAATTATATTATAAAGTCTATCAGGCATAAAATGTGAAGAGAGAAAACTAAACCATGACAATACATAAGGAGAGTTTTCTTTTTTTTTAATGATTGATATTCTAGAGTTGGCGTATGACATTGACATAACATACCCTCCTGCATGCTCAAAGAGTGGTATGGTGAATATTTAAATCAAATACTTCTCAATGTAACTTATACTAACTACTCTTTTATTAAATCAATATCAACTGACTACACCTTTGAGAAATAAACTTATGTTTAGAAAGTGAATTTTAAAAACTTTACTCCTAAGTGAACAGATTAAGTTGCCTCGAATCTCTATTTCAAGTTGAATGCTATTTTCCCTAGAGTGAACCCATTAATCTTCAGAGTTTTATTGGAAATTAATAGCTCATTAGACATCCAAGTAACATATTTCTTATGGCACATTAATTTTTCATGGGTGAAAAGAAAGTTGATTTTGCTTCAAGAAAAATTAAAAATAGTATTTTAGAAAATACCACACAAAAAATTTCTCTAATAGTGGTATTTCATGATCAGTGTCAAATATAACAGCCACATTTCCATATCTTGAATTCACAGATAATCGTACAAATGCTATTTTGCTTTTTAAAGAAAAATATTAAATGCTTTAAACTCTTTGCTTTGAAGTGTTACCATAATGAAAACCATGTACTGATATGTTCTTAAATGATTCCAAAAAGTAGGCCATGTGGCAAGTACCAAATCACTTATAAAGCTTGCCTGAAAATGTATTTAGTTAACTGATGTTTTCTATGACCAATCAGTTATTCTATCTATAAGTATAAAACATTTCTCAATACTCCACAACCTAGGCTATAAGACATTAGAAAAAAAATATTTCATACAATGACATTTAAAAATCCTATTTGAAAAGAGCTTTCAGAGAGCTACAAAAGCCATTTATACATTCTTCCCTGATTGCATATACTATGTGCCAGGTATTGTGATAGGTGCTAAAAAGAAAACAAAACAAAACATATATAAGACAGACAGGGACTTCCTTGGTGGTCCAGTGGTAAAGAATCTGCCTTCCAATGCAGGGAATGGGGATTTGATCTCTGGTCGGGGAACTAAGATCCCTCATGCTGTGGGGCAACTAAGCCCACGCACCACAACTATTGAGCCCGTGTGCCTCAACGAGAGAGCCCATGTGCTGCAAACTACAGAGCCCATGCACTCTGGAGCCCACGCACCACAACTAGAGAAGAGAAAACCTGCATGCTACAACTAGAGAGAAACCCACATGCTGCAACAAAAGATCCCACATGCCTCAACGAAGATCCCACATGCCACAACTGAGACCCAATGCAGCCAAATAGATAAATAAATAATAAATAAATAAATACCGACTGATTCCCAGCCTTATGGAACTTGTAACCTGTGTCCAAAAGTATGGATTACTTGAACAACTATGTAACTGCAATTATGATATGTTCAATGAAGGTATAGTGTTATCAAGGTTTTACTAGAAGGACCTAAAAGTTTCAGAGAAGCTCCTCCCCCTCCTGAAAATGACAAATACATTGAGACCTGAAGGATAAGGAGAGGCAAATCTAAAGTCAATACAGATAACATCAGATAACATCAGAAGACAAAGAAAATATCTTTAACTAATTAACCCTATATCCATCTAATATTATCAATTCTGAATATACAAGGTATGAAATATTAAAAGTAGCTGGGTTTTCTATTACTTCCAGTTAAAGCATTCTTACCAATACAACGTTGGCATCTTTTTGATTTTCTTCTCCTAGTTCTCTGAATTTTCCCCATATCTTGTATTTCTTTTAACTTCCTTTTATGGCTGTCTTTATCTGTTACTCTTATCTAGAGATGGCTCTAAAGGGTCTCAAATATCATCTATTTTATGATGACTCTCCAATTTATACCTTCAGCCTGGCATATATTCCATGCTTTAAACTCATATATCCACTGCTACTTGATGTCTTCATTGAACTATTAAAGAGGCACCTCAAATATACCATGTACAAAGCCAAACTTGATTCCCCTTCCCCAACCACTGCCAAACTCCCCTAAAAGACTTATACTTCTCTTGGTCTGTAATTCACCCAAGTGCTCAAATGTAAACTCTAGGAGTCATTCTTTGATTCTCTTCTTTTTCTCATACCCCACAGCCAACTCATGTTGTCTTTATCACCAGAGTATCTAAAACGTGGCTACTGCTTTCCATCTCCATTGTTACCATCTTAGTCCATGCTATCCCATTTCTTGCCTGGATTATTCTAATAGCTTCTTAATCAGCCTTCTTGCTTCCATTTTATAGTAGTACAACCTATTCTCCATATAGTAGGCAGCAATTTTTGTAACACACAGAGGATATATCACATCTTACCTTTGCTTGAAACCCTCCAATAGCGCTGTATTTACAGCAGAATCCAAGCTCCTGCCATGGCCTATAAAGTTCTATTATTAACTGGCCCCTCCCACCTTTCTGGCTTCATCTTGAATGGTTTTCCAACTTGCTTAACCAGCTCCAAACATGCTTGTCTTCCTTCTGATTCCTGAACATACAGCACTAGCTGTTTCCTCTGCCTTTAGTTTTATACGCTTAGGCTTTTTTTTTGTTTTTGTTTTTGTTTTGTTATACGGTCTTAGTGAATTCTCTGACTTCATGCATGGAACCAGCTCTCCTTCCACCAACCAGATTGCTCTTCAAAATACTTATCACAATGAAATGATCATTTCCTTGCTTATTTTATATATCATCTGACTCCCTTCACTAGAGCGTAAGCTCCATGACAGCAGATTTTCTGTCTTGCTAACCACAATATCCTCAGAAGTTGTGTCATTTCTATTGTATCACTGTCTCATTTACTATTTCTTGACTATATGAATAAATTCCCTACTATGTATCTAAATACAAACACACAGTTTTGACTTTTTGAGTACTTATTAAATACAGAGTATTTACATGCATTGTATGTAATCCTAGCAAATGTCAGGCAAGATAAGTATTATCATTCCCATTTCGAAAATTGAGAACTGAAGACATTAAAGAACTGCCCTTGATCACATACTTAAAAATATAAGAGGAACTGGGATTTAAACCCAGCTCTGACTCCAAAGAACTCCCTTTCCAATATTCAATATACCACACAGACAAGCAGAATTGCTCACGATCAATAAACTTTAAACTTCACATATTTTTCCAAAGTAATTCAATTTTTGCCCAGCAGATACTGACCACATTAATTACTCAGTTATACAAAAGATCCTAAGTCTGTCTTGCAGAAATGATTGAAAAGCAATCTTTAAATCCAACTGTTTAGCAATTCTGCTCCCTGAAGATTATTTATAGAAATCCTTATAAACATACCAATTGCCTTTTCATTTTTTCGAGCATTCTGACAATATTAGGATTTGTTGCGTTATATTTCCTAAATCTCATGAGGATACAGAAATAGTTGGGAACAAAAAGGGGTATTGGGAAAATGTCACAAGGATCAATTTCTGAAAAACATAAAATTCAGCCATTACCTTGGGATGGCTCCTCTTTTGTCTTTAAATAAGCTTGTGTAAAGAGGGTTTATCATCAAGGTCTGTGGCTTTCTCAACTCTTTGACAGCTATTAACACAAAAGCTTACTTTCTGAGAAAGAAAAAATAGACTCTATTTTTAAGAAGGATCGCAAGCCTCTAGAGAAGTAGGTCTATGAAGGACTCTTGGAAGCTCTTGGAAATGTTGAGAGTTCAAACTGAAGGTTCTCAAAAGAAAATCCTGGTATAATATTAAATTTAATACAAAACTTTGACAAATGCAACTGTTAATGAAAATCAAATTATAAATATATAAAAATTAGAAAATAAAAGTTAATGATCTCATAGCCACCTTATGTGGCAACCACACTGTTCAATTAAAATTCGTTAAACTTTTGGAAAGTTGCTAATTTTCTTAATACAGGTGTTCAACGATTACCCAGGAAACATAAATTTCTAATTCTCCATTGAATTATGAAAGCATTTTTTAAAAATGGTTACTTTTCTTAACTTTTAAAATTATTGTCATATATTTTATCATAGAAAATGCATAAACAGAATGTGACCTTTTCATTCCAATTTCCTTCTAAAATAAAAAATAAGCTGTATACTCTGTATTTCATCACAGTTTGAAATGTCTTGTTGATATATGATATATTTAATTTCAAAAGAAAGATAAAGCAGGAATATGACTGAGCAACAGCAGGCATCTGAGACTGTGATAGCATCCTGCCTCCTCTGAATGCAGGTAGCATGACTCATTGTTAGGACTCAGCACGTAACCAGTATACCCCATAACTAATTTGTGTTACGTGTTTCACACATCACAATAAATATGTAATGATATGTTGGTTTCTGGAAAGCTATATGGAAAACCTGGTAACATTTTCTACATTTAGAAAAAAATGTAGGCTTCTAATATACAAAATGAATCTATATGCCTTATTTAAACTAAGCTTTACTTAAAAAATTAATGATGTGTATGAAAGTTCAAAGAGAAAGAAGGAATAGGGAAAACTAATGAAAAATATCCTTATTTCTTTCCCCTATTTTTTTCATTCAAAAATTATTAAGTGAATATCTACTACATGCTATGCACATGTTCAGGGTAGAGAGGAGAACAGAGCTGATCCCTGCTCTCAGGAAATTTTGCACTTGAATTGTAAAAGTGAGTTCAATTTATGCCTCCTACCTTCTCTATCGCTCCTCAACAGCCACCGCCATGTTTCTTCAGCAAGTCAAATTATTTTGTTATAAAATGTTGCAAACATAGCAATAATCATAACCATAACCTAAAACACTATTGAAGCCTTCTGGATATTCCTTCCGCATCCCATTCCTCTTTCTTCCTTTTTACCAGATGTGACCAATACACTGAACTGGACATTAAACACTCCCTGGTATGTTTTTATATTTTAACATTTTACATGAATGGCGTCATATTATACTCGTGCAACTCCCATTTTCAATATTATATTTCACGTATTTATTTGTTATACTTTCTTAAAACTACATATTTGCAGCTCAAAAGCTAGCATTACACACTAGAAACAATCCACCTAAGTCAAGGTGATGACAAATATACCATTATTATTTAATCTTGTTTTGGAGATACTGGCCAACACAATTAGACAAGAGAAAGACATGAAGTATAAAATTACGAAAGAGGAGGTAGAACCACCCCTATTTGTTTATACCTGGAAATGTCAAGAAAATCAACTGAAACACTTATAAACAGTAAGAGAATTCAGTGAGTACCTCTATTTACAATATGAGGAAAATCAAAGGTAGGTAACAAAAAAATAAAACAATATAGATTACTCAAGACAACTATTAAATTTTATATCCATATTCTTCTAATTACCTCTCTAAATTTCAAAACCGATTAAGGCAAGAATACTGCCCACTATGTGTATTTCTAAGAAGAGCAAATCAATATATTAAACAAGCAATTCACATTCAAAAGATGTCAGATGCCAAGATAAGTTACAACAGATTTCAATGGTTTTCCAGACCACTCTTCTCTATTAAAAGCCATAAAATTTTAGAGACAGAAGGTATTTTACTCAGAGGATGGATCATTTGATCCATTCTTTTTACTCTGCTGATAGAGAAGCCATTCTTAGAGTACATAATTGACCTCCCCAGGGTCCCACAGCTACTTAATAGTAGAGATGGAATCAGAATTCAAGTCTCCTAAGTTGCTGTCTGGAACTGTTTATCATGATGAGTCAGTAATGACCATAATGAATCAATATGATTTTAAATCAAACGCTGGCAAAAACAGAGCATGCATAAAAACAAAGCAAAAACTGTTGGTGAGGTTTTGTGTCTGTGTGTACATAGGTATTCTAAAAATTGAACTGATCTTATACTGTAACCAAGATAAGAAAATGTTTGAAAAAAGAAGTGGTCAACATTGTCAAATGATGTTGAGAGGTCAGATAAGATTCAGGAGATGCAAGATTATTTAGTTTAAGAAAGAGATAGTAAGTGATCTTAACAAGAACTATTGCAGTGGATTAATAGTGATCAAAGCCTAATCAAATAGCTTAAAGAGGGAGATGTCATTTTGCACTTTGTTCTTCCTCTTTAATTTCAAGAACAAAGATGTAACGACTGGAGCTAAAGCTGCCATCTCTGAACTATGATGGAAAGACCAAAAGAATCATGTTAAAATTACTCCTGGTAGCCTGGGCTGCTGACTATACTATTTCTTTGGGCTTTCTGTTAAGTGTTATATTTTATATCTCCTATTTTAATCAAGCCTTTCCTGCAGCATAAAAATATCCCTTCCCTAAAAATAATATATGATATATTCTCTCTCCTGGTCTCAGACTTTCAATCTGAATAAAAAACAAAAAAACAACTGCAGCACTGATTTGCACAGAGCGAGTCTATTGCATTTATTGTAAATAGAACACCTTTTCAGTATCTCCTTTTAGGTTTACATGTCCTAGTCATGCTGGAAATGAGCATATGGAGCTGAAGGTAGGTATGAAAGGAAAACTTTCACAAGTAGCAGAGTTCTATAAATGCTTTTAAAAACAAGTACATATGTGTTCCTTTACACACTCAATCATAAATAGTCAAATCAAAATGATCTTCCCAATTTCAATTTAGTATTCTGAAAATTAACTCTGCATGACTGTAATCAGGAGGTAGATAATACTTCTGTACTCCTTCACTTATTTTTTATAAACATTTCCAATTTTGGAGGAAAAAGAGAAAATGGAGGTTCTGAGTATAGACAACTATTTAGAAGTTTTGCTGTAGTACAGAAAGGGACAATAACTGGAGAAGGGATGAGGTAAAGTTCTCCAAAAGGCTGGGAAATGTTAAAACATGTCAAAGGAAATGAAGAGATTCTTCTTGAAGGAACTAAGATATTTTCTATCTGATATTCCACTGGTATTAGTTTCAAATATAAAGTCTCAGGTCATACCAAAATTATTTACTTTCAAAATATAATTCTGTAACATGTAAATAAATATTCTATTATAGGAATTCTTACATTTTGACCGTAAAGTACTAGAAACATCATAAACATGCTGTCATAAGCCTAGATTTTCCAACGAAACATTCTAAAATAATACCAGAATTAATTTTATACAGTTAATAATAATTCATGATAAAGAACTTAGCTTCAACACATGCAAGAGCCTCTTTGCCATTAGGTTTAAAGAAATTTTTTTCCTATGAAATATGCTTTTATATTTTCCCTAGTTTACTTTCTAATACTAACACAAGTTTAAAGTATGGTCATGTATAACACATAAAATAGAATAAAAAATAGAAGTAAATCGGAAAAAATTAAAAGGCTTAGTGTTTTATGGCATCGTTAATTTACTGTTTTAATGAAGGGATCACAGCACTATCACATATATCTACAATACATGTTAGTTTTCACTTGCGTTAGAATATTTCATGATGATAAAAACAAAGCACAGTATTATTTGATTAGGAAAACAGTTCTTTGATTAAATTATATTAATATAAAACTTTCTTTACAAAATGCTATAAAACTGTGCTGCTTCAGGAGAATGGCAGTGTTAAAACTGGATAAAATAAAACACTTCCATAAACTGTAACAAGTGAATCAGCAACTTTTTATAGTATTGTATATTTTTTTATATATAATACAAATTATAACATAGCTTATATATTTATAAAATATATTATACTGTTATTTTATTATATATTACATACTATGCATATTTTATATATTTATATTATCATAAAAATAATATATATTATTGGAAAAATAACTTGGAAATGCTTTTCTGCTCATAGTGAAGTAATTGCCTTGTAGACATTTTGGAAATTAGCTCATTTTCAGTTTAAGTTTGTAGAAATGACAATGATACAACAAGGGTTTTAAAATAATATTCATTTTTCAGATATGAAGGTATATGCAGACAAGAATTGTTTTTTCTTCTAGATCCTCACTGAAATGGCCAATGGAATTTTAAAAACATGAGAGAGAGCCAGACGGAGGAAGCGCACGAGCACGCACAGGTAAGTAAGAACATATGCCTCTAATAGTAGAGGAATTGGGGGAAGATTCCTAAGACATTCTAAAAATATCAAGAATATTTGCTGGGACCTATCAAACCAGGTTATTTCCACTGCTCCTGGTTTTTAACAGTATCTTGAGTTCTTCCATAGTTTTCATCTCATTTGTCTATATTCTCTTTTAGATTAAAAACATCAAGAGGACATAGGTTACATCCTTTCATGGATACCACAGTACTACCAGCAACTATTACTGGGCCCTACACTTACAAGAGGTTCAGTAAATATTTGTAAAATGAAGGCAAGAAGAAACGCTACAAAGAAATACACCAATATGCCAACAGTGGTAATCCCTGGGAAGTAGGTTATGACTTTTATTTTCTTTATCCATTTCTCTGTATTTTTCAAATTATCTGTAACGAACATGTATTTCTTGCATAATTAGAACAAAATAATACATTTAAAAACGCAGCTCTTAATTTGTCTAATTCCTTACACAATAGATAAGCAGCAATATGAAAAGTAGTAATTAATGCTACATGGTTATTGATAAACATTTACACCAAATGAAGTTTACATATTTTATTTATAAATTACTGTAGCACACCATCTTCAAAAATTATCTAAGGATGTATTTTAGTATACAGACCATAGTTCAATAAAATGTTTTTTATTAGAAAAAGGCAACATCAAGTGCAAGTCAAGAAATATAATCTGAACTCACAAAGCATGTCAAATAGAACTAATACCTTTTAATTCCTAATTTTTAAGTAATGCAGATCAAGTGTTATATAGCTTGTTCCTATCCCAAATACTTAACTACAAAAAAATGCTAATAGTATTAAACTACAGGGCTACACTGTGTGTATGAGTAGTACAGAAAATTCTAGATTTTTCAAACATAACTTTTTTTGACATCAGCCAACTAGCCATTAAGTCATTAATGTTGTCTTATCACTGTATATCTATGTAGGATAATAATTTGGTTTTGAGAACTTAAAGTAGAAAACTATAAACTATCAACATAAGAATTATTCCACTTTTTTTTGTTGTTTTTGTTTCCGTTTTTTTTTGATGATCTTGTATAGTGAACATGTGATTAAAACAAAATCTTACCATTATTTTTTCCCTATCAAACATAACAGGATCTTCTTTAAGCTAGGTTTGTGATGACGGGCTGAGCTTCTCATACTACTTTTAATAAAATACTGCTTCCTTACTTTAATATATGGAAGATACATTTTCAAGAAGGAAAATGCTGATGTTATCTTGGTTATAAGCTTGCTGCTGAAATGATTTAGTTTTCTCTTACACACAATATCAGTATAAGGCCTTTCTTTTCAAGCAATGAATTATAGCTGGTACTTCAAACCTATTTTATCTGTATCTCTTAGTTGAGAAAAATGAGAAAACATAAATATTTATTCTATATAAACAGAACAGACATGAGATATAGATAAAAATGATCCATTATAGAGCAGTGAATAATTGCTATTTCTATCACAATTTGAACAGAAAAGGGCATCAAGTATTTCTATCAGCTTTAAATTTAAGGATACCTAAAGTTACTGAGAAAATAAAAAATCTGTAATTTTATGTGTTTAGGATAATGTGTTTGTGGTTCATGATTTTGCATTGATAACAGATTTAACGTCATTCTCTATAGCACATTTTGGAGGAAACTCAATAAAACTTTGCTTTAATGATAAGCGTCTGTAGCAGCAAACCAACCCCAACCCATGCCAAAAACAAAGTTCAAGAAATCCTAATGTAAAAATAATAAACAGTGAAGCTATTTGTTTAAATATATTATTCCTTTACTTTGCCATTTCTGATATCTAAACATTCAAACGGTAACTACCAAAAACTGTATAGGCAAACAATTCTCATGGTATGATAATTTGAGGAAAATATGCTAGCATTTTTTTTCCTTTCATGAATCAGTAGTTTTAAATCTGGGGAGACTACATGGAAAGGAGAAGGCAGTATCAAGTAGAAACAGCAGTATCATTAATAAAGTGATATAGGCATAAAAACTTACAGGCGCCGGAAATAACTTCAAACTAGGTTTTAAAAAAATGAAACGCAAAAATACCTATAATCAGAGATTCACATACTACGCTGATGCAAAATGAAGCTGATAATTTCAAAGAATGAAATCTGTACCTAAATTAAACCTCCTGGAAGAACCATGTATCATATTATGCTCTTGACGAAATTCAGACTGTTATATAACACAATGCATAGAAAATTTTAAAGTAACATTTTATATTAAAATGATATGAAAATATTTTTATTTTGTCTACATATGCCAAACATTATAAGCCCAATTAGATAATCATGGAAATTATATAATATTTGGGAATTATATAGGCACTGTAGGATATTTAACCACAACTGAACATAAACAAGCACTGGACATTAGTACTACGCAGGAGAAAGACCAAAGGACTTGGAGATAGGAAGTCAAAGTCCTTATCGATGGCCCTGCTAATTATCATGGGTCTTCGACAATTCACAACCTCCAGATTTCTTAACTAGCGATAACCTTGGGAAAAAGAGGTCTAAGAGAATTTGACCAGTTGATCTATAACATTATAAAGTCACTTCTAGATTTAAATTCTAAGATTACACTATTTTAAATGAATGAGAACTATTACGAATAATACTCAAGGTGAAACTGATATTTTTCCTCAAATAACCTTGGGGAACCAATTCTCTCCCTGGGTAAATGCTTTATAATTCTAACAAACTGAATTTTTAAGGCAGACATTACTTGTTTAGGTAAGTCTGAGCACATCTGCAGTATCTACTGACCTCTTGTATTAGCAATAATTTAATATCATATGAAATTCAACACTATGAGCCTGAGTTAAAAATTGAGATGCTAGAAAATACAGTATCCATATAATCCTCTGCTGAAAAAACATGTGAATACTACTATTTCCTTATATGATTCCATGTTAATCTAGCAATCATAGGTTGTAAATCTATAACCAATATACATGATCCTATTTTTCTCAATCTTTTTTGACAACTATTATATAAGGAGCTACTCTTAAGTTCTTAGGCATCTCCTATCCTTTGGGTTATGGAAAATCAAATACACTTGCAACAAAATAGTTTAGTTTTGCTCACAAACCTGGATAAAAATAACATGAGATTAGTAACAATAACAACAACAATAATAATCACGATGATATGTGTTACCATTTATAGAGAATTTAATGGGCCAGAAATTATTCTCTTGCCTACACAATGTTACTTTACTTTACTGATGAGGAAAACACAAACTCAGAAGGCTTAAGGAATTTGCCCCAGAGTGGCAAATCTACTACTAAGTGGAGGAACAGGTATTCAAATCCAGGTCTATATCATTATAAACCTGATGCTCCACAGGCATATTTTACTTAAGTTCAGTTTTACGAAAACTGACATATAAAAAAAAAGAGGTTAACTCACAGATAATAAACTTAACAGAAAACAGTATTGACTTCTTGACATTTATGACAAGACTGACTGTACCAGAGATGTTTCCCAGGAATTAAACATTTCTCAGTGTCAGCAAGTAGTTGGAAACAATTTCAGATAATGCCAAAATTTGCAATGTACTGCCATTTTACCAGCACAAAGCCTTTCATTTTATCATAAAGTACAGAAATATCAATCCTATTATATAAACCTCTTTCAAATCCTATCACTTAAACCTCTTTGCTTGAACTTCTAGTTTCTTTAAATACTTCTATTGATACATAGAATATTCTCATAGTTTGTCCACTGTATGGTTAAAAAAAAAGGAAGTTTATAAATCTATAGCTCATCATTGTGGAACAAGGAAAGATCACAACACAAAAGCTTGAAAAACATCTACACAAAATTAAGAATGTAAGCAAAATATTACTTCCTCCTAGATTATATATATTTTCGTCTCTATCTCTATTCACATACATAGACACCTAGCAAAAACATAGGCCTGTGTATCAGTCAGGATCTACTATAACAGCAAGCTCTAGTCTAGATGAAATGCGGGTTTAGTGAGTTGTTTTAAAGGTGAAATTTAATTTAAAAAACAGGGTACATCACACATAGTAAGGATAAAGTGAGTTTTGTTTTAGTGTAGAGTGTGTATGTATATGTACAAAGTGTGTGTATGATACAGTCTTATAAAGAGTAGGGTGTGTGTGTAGAGCAATGTGTAGAGTTGTGTGTAGGAACATCTGTAGGAATGTATGTGGGGATGTGTACAGGGGTATGAGAAGGTCGTATGTGTATGATCATATATATGCATGTGTGTGGGGTCTTCATAGGCCAGGTCATCTCCACACACAGACAGGAATGTATAAGTCAATGTATGGACTTACTGATTACACTGATGCATCAGTACATTATTAGGAAAAGTACATTAAGTCATATCCTATGGAAAATGTTACTCAACTCTCATCAACTCCAGAAACATTTACTATACCTTTTGTACCTTAAAAGACTCAAATACTACTTGTCATATATTTCATTTTTTGTAATTTATTTTTCACTTCTTTTCAAAACAAAACTAAATGCTTGGTATACTCCAGACATTTGCCTTCTAACATTGTAAATTACCTATCCTTTAGGGTTAGTTTAAAATACATACATTCTTCATTTAAATATACAACTTTGTAAAATTCTTTAAATTTCACTTCAAACCAAAGGCTGATGATTTCTCTGTCTTTAATTTCTTCTCAGTATGAAGTTCATAAGAGTGTGACAATTAGTTTACTTAATTAGGATAACTTGATCATGTTCTCCCCTAGGTCAACAGAGTTACTCAAATAGAGAGCAGAGTTTATAAAATTAATCTTGCTATACAATGAAAATGATACTGTCATTATTAACTACTTCAATACCAGAAGAAATAAGTGAGTATACATTGAAATAAACACAGTGACTCTAAGGTTAAATATGCATAAATGATTACTTTTTAATAACAGTAACAACAAAAATTACTTAAAACATTTTCTCTTAATATGTCTCTAGTTAATAAACCCATAATTTTAAAATAAGTCAATTCTTTGCTAAGGACAAATTTTGCTTTAAATTACTCAAAACTGGGACTTCCCTGGTGGCACAGTGGTTAAGAATACGCCTGCCAATACAGGGGACACGGGTTTGAGCCCTGGTCCAGGAAGATCCCACATGCCCTGGAGCAGCTGAGCCCGGGCAGCACAACTGCTGAGCCTGCGCTCCAGAGCCCATGTGCCACAAATACTGAAGCCCTCACACCTAGAGCCTGTGCTCCGCAATAAGAGAAGCCACCCCAATGATAAGCCCACGTGTCGCAACAAAAAGTAGCCCCTGCTAACTGCAACTAGAAAAGGCCTGTGCGCAACAATAAAGACCCAACACAGCCAAAACAAAAAAAAAGTGACAAAGGGATCCTGCTGAGACTTAGACTTAATGAGACTAACGTTTCGGTCTCTAAGTTGGTATTTATAATTCCTTGTCTCAAGAATCAGCATGTGGTCTAGCCCTGCATGGATATTTGTGGGTTATCAGCATTTATGGGTTATCACTTCAAATGAAATCTCTAACATAATTGATTATAATGACATGGTGCTAACACAGGTGAATACTATGTACTTCTCAATTTAGCATCAAGTCCACTTTGTGCAGGGCACAAACCTTGCCCTAAAATTAACTTTTAATGCATATTATGTAATATTAAGGGAAAAAGCAGGATAAAAGCTACTGATGCCAGTGTTTCTCAGCTGGTTTTCTTTATTAGCAACCCTCCAGAAGAGTCTTTTTAGAAATTTTTTTCCTAACTACCTCCTCATGAAATTTTAATGCCACAGATATACTGTATATCTGTTTATGTGCTTTATGTATAGCTGTATACTATACAAAAATAGTAAGTATAAAGCTTAACTTTTTTATTTGATATATACTTAAAGGTTATGAATGAATAAATACAATTTTTAAGTTAAAAATTAAAAGTTACTAATATGCAACAACTATATAACTACATTTGCTAAGGAATCTTTACTTATTTATACAAATTATGTCATTACATATGCAAATTATAGTTTACACAAACATGAGAAAAACAACGTAAGATCCAGTCTTAACAAATCATTCAAACTATTATTTTTCTAGCAAAAGTAACTGAAATAAATTTTAAAAATCATTTTTAACTTTTGCTTGATAAGAGAAGGTAACCCAGCAAGCTGAATAATCATTCATATATTGTCAAAATTTTCTCATTCCAGCACCTAACTAATAATGGGTTAAATTTTTTTTGTGATATTAGATAACAAAATATATTCTATTTTTAATTCTCAAAACCTAAGTTATACACAACAGCACCAAAGATCAAGCAGAAACAACATCCACAGGATAGTCAATGGCAACCAATAGGCACACGCAGACCACTTTGTGTGACAACTGGAAGATCAAGCACTTGACTGAAAGTCAACTGATCACAACCAGCTATTTGTCATTGTTTTGTAGCATCGATCATGTATATATTTTGCATATTTTCCGTGAACTCAATGTCAGTACTATTTGTGTGATACACAAGAAAATCTGAGAGAAATTAAACACTAAAAATAAGATTTTTATCAGAAAAGGTTAAGCTGCGGATGGTCACAAACCAATCAATTTTGGTTTTTCATTCCTGCAAGAACCAATTTCTGCCCTCTTGGAATGATACTGCCCCCCACTGAGAATGCGTGGCATATGTCATATGATGTTAAGATCTTAATACACATGGAAAAAATAACAAAATGTTAGTAGTGGTATTCCCTGAATGATAGTTATTTTCATCTTTATGTATTATCTTATAAATAAGCACATATGCTTATAACTTTCAAAAAAGTAACTAAAATTATGACCGTTTTCCAAAGACATAGACTAACCGAAATCTTTTCATCTTAATACCTAACTAGATATCTAGACAAGTTTCCCTGAAGAAACAAAAAAATTTCTTAGCCGCATATATCTAAGCTTATATTTATATCTATTGGCTTTTTTTAGCCTCGATACACAAAACATTTGCAATATACTAAGCATGATACACATGGTTAAGAATGGTAAATGCACTTCTGAAAGTTTTCAACACTTTCTAGGATCCTATAATAATGGAATATGGCAAAAAATATGCCCATCCTCCACTGCTATCTTTTTTTTTTAAGCTCTTTATTGGAATATAATTGCTTTTGTCTTTTGTTTTTCAAGGAAAAACGAATGACCATGCAAAAGATTTAAACATTAAAAAGGAAAATGTAATCCACTTTTCACTTGTAAATGCTGACATGAAATTTATGAAAATCTGGCTTCATTCATAGTACAGAATACTTTACTATCGTAGCTGTATTATTTGTGCGTCAAAAGGGAATAAATATGCTAGAATAAAGTGACAAAAACAGCCCACAAAGGCAAAAGGCCTAATCCTGATTTTTCAGCCCAAATAAAAATGAAGAGCTCTAATTCCTTTCAGCGTGCACCTTGAAAAAGATTATTTGTAATTAAAATGCTGACAGACAGAACTATTTAGGAGCAGCACTGCCACCGTGGCATAGATTTGACACTGTGGAAGGCACAACAGCTGCTAACTGTACTCAGCTTCACACGGACCTTAATATGTGATGAAAAATGAAGGACTTTATAAGAAATGCAAATAGAACTGATTTGACAAAGAAAGGACAAGAAGCTAGGTTTGAAATAAGACAATGGGAAATTTAAACTGTTGTCAACAATGTTACTAATGTGAATTAAAAGATTACCAATTATTTTTTGCCACCATCCCCCGCTCCGTTTTATAATACCAGTTGACTTTAATAAGACAGGTCTGAATGTATCATAAGTTAATTCTTTATCAGTTTTCATATATCATCCTTTACCCTGGTCGGCCAGCTGAAAATTATGCAAGCTATAAATTAGCTTTAAACAAGCTCTGAATCAGGCTAGAACTGGTTTTCGAATTAAAGAGCCTTCACTATATTACAAGGTGCTGTCATTTTATTACCTCAATCAATTCTGTGTGGCCTGAGGTGGAAGGAAATGAATGCTGTCTTCATCTGCAATGAGTTTATCTCTTACAGCAGGCTCTGGAAACTTAACCGCAGGGATGAACTGAAAGCTAAAGTTACACTTAACATTACCAATGCAGGAAATTGTTGCTCTTTAACAAAGCTGGAGTTTCAAAGGAAAAAAAGATGTTTCTATACTGTGAAAAACATATAAAACATTAACACTAGATTAAAACTCTAAAATTGTATAGAATACTTAAAAGAAATACAGTTAAAGCCAACATTCTATTAAAATAATTTTAAATGATCCTCAGATAAAGAAAATATAAAGAAAACCATAAAAACACAATGGATATGCTATTCTCAGTGTTTCAGAAGTACTAGACACAAATGTATGTTTCATCTTTATCTTAGTGAAAACTATTTCATTTCTTTTTCCTGTGCAACTAAATAGAAAAGTGAATTAGGTGTTAGTCAGGCTCACTGTCATTGTTACCAGACTCTAAACCGCTGATAAAAGAGTCAAAAAAAAAAAAAAAGCCATAACAAGCAGGTATTATTATGGCTGTCTCCATTTTAAAGTGAGCAAATGAGGTATAGAGACATTAAGTCACTTGCCCAAGTTTACACAGTTACCTACACAATTTGATTCCACGTGTATTCTTAAAGGAGACTATTTGACTAAGAGTAAAAAGACACCAAGTACATCTAAGAGAATAATTTTCTAGGAGATAGTTTGTAGCAGAAGTAGTAATGGGGGACATTGATGAGGGAAGGGATAAAATCAAGTTCAGAGGCTTAGAATGGTGTGTCAAGTAAAGCCAGAGGTTGGGTTCCAGTGACAGCAGACAAACCAGCACATTTATGTGCACGTAGCACTCATGTAACACATATACAACACAAGAATGCACTCAGTCTTTGACAATGTTTACTCAGAGGGCGGTACATTGCTCTACCTAATCAATCACTGTGAACCCTTCCACAGTTTGAGTTTACTCATGATTCTGCAAAATGATTTCAGACATCTATATTTTAGCACTAAACTTGTTTTTAATCACTGCACAGATTTAATGACAATATAAAATAACTCATGGTGGTGCAGTGTATAAGACTCCGTGCTCCCAATGCAGGGTGCCCAGGTTCGATCCCTGGTCAGCGAACTAGATCTCACATTCATGCCACAACCAAGAGTTTGCATGCCACAACTAAGGAGCCAGCGAGCAGCAACTAACACCCTGTGCAACCAAACAAATAATTATATATTTAAAAAAAATTACTGAAGTGTCCAGTGATAGATTAATAAATGACTGTAGAAAGAGCACTAACTGGCACTAACCTAGTCATTGCTCTGCCATTAAACTAGCTGTGTAAACCTGAGATTAACAGGTTACTTCTCTGAGTCTCACTTCCCTTAACTGTAAAATAAAGCACTTTGACCAGATGAATGTTTTTCAAATTATTTAATGCTATAAGTGGTAGTAAAGTCAATTTACTGGAGACTGATCGGCATGTTTTAGTGTAAAAAGAAAAAAACAAAAAATATTAGCATGCTCTTTATTCTGTAAAACCTTTAGGTTATATGTAGCGAACTATGTAAATCTCTGACTGAAACGGCTTGTGAATCACTGGTCTAAATGATATATCTCCTTTCCTGATCCCTAACATCCTTTAAAGGGCACCAAACAGAACTTCAGTGGTTACAAATTCATAATATAATATTTATAACCTTTATGATATGGTCCCCATCTACCCTTCCAACCACTTGCTTTGCATTAAAAACATATTAGCTGAAAAGACTACATTGTCTCCATTGAATTGCCTTTACTTCTTTGCCAAACACTGGTTGATTATATATATACACGTGGGTCTGTTTCTGGGCTGTCCACTCTGTTCCATTGATATATGCCTATTCTTTTGACTATATCACACTGTCTTGGTTACTGTAGCTTTATAGTAAGTCTTGAAGTCAGATAGTTTCAGTCCTCCAACTTTGTTCTTCTCCTTCGGTACTGTGTTAGCTATTCAAGGACTTAGGTCTTTCCATATAAACTTTAGATCAGTTTGCCAATATCAACAAAATAACTTGCTAGATTCTGAATGGGACTGCTCTGAATCCATAGTTGGGAAGAACTGTCATCTTGATAGTACTGAGTCTTTATATCTATGTACATGGAATGTTTCTCCATCTGATTTTGGTTTCATTCTCCACTTGACCTTGATTTCTTTCTCCATTTGATTTTTTAAATATTTATTTACTTTTGGCTGTGTTGGGTCTTCGCTCCTGCACACAGGCTCTCTCTAGTTGTGGTGAGTGGGGGCTACTCTTTGTTGTGGTGCACAGGCTTCTTGTTGTGGTGGCTTCTTTTGTTGCAGAGCACAGGTTCAGCAGCTATGGCTCACAGCCTCTAGAGCACAGGTTCAGGAGCTGTGGCACATGAGCTTAGTTGCTCTGTGGCATATGGGATCTTCCTTGACCAGGGCTCAAACCTGTGTCCCCTGCATTGGCAGGCAGATTCTTAACCACTGCGCCCCAGGGAAGTCCTCTCCATTTGATTTTGATTTTTTCCTTTGTAGTTTTCCTCATATGGATCTTGTACACATTTTGTTAGATTTACAAATAAGCATTTTTTGTTTTTGTTTTTTGTTGCTGAGGAAACTGGTATTGTTTTTCATTTCAAATTCCAATTGTTCATTGCTGGATATAAGAAAGTAATTGGCTTTTTTTAAAAATTTATTTTATTGGCTGTGTTGGGTCTTTTTTGCTGTGCGCGGGCTTTCTTTAGTTGTGGTGAGTGGGGGCTACTCTTCATTGTGGTGCGCGGGCTCCTCGTTGCCATGCCTTCTCTTTTGTGGAGCTCGGGATCTAGGCATGTGGGCTTCAGTAGTTGCAGCACACGGGCTCAACAGTTGTAGCTCACAGGCTCTAAAGCGCAGGCTCAATAGTTGTCACGCACAGGCTTAGTTACTATGTGGCATGTGGGATCTTCCTGGAGCAGGGATTGAACCCGTGTCCCCTGCATTGGCAGGCAGATTCTTAACCACTGTGCCACCTAGGAAGCCCAGTAATTGACTTTTAAACATTAAAAATTGGCATTGGTACACTTGGACATCCATGTGAAAAAAAGAATCTACATACAGATCTTATACTTTTCACAAAAATTAATTCAAAATGGTTTAGAGACTTAAATGTAAAATGCAAAACTTATATAAAGCTCCTAGAAGAAACAAGAGAAGATCTAGGTGACCATGGATTTGACCATGATTTTTTAGACACAACACCAAAGCACCATTCATGAGAGAAAATAATTAAGTTGAACTTCATTAACATTAAAACTTCTGAAACAGAAGCAACCTAAGTGTCTATCAATGGATGAATGGATAAAGAAGATGTGGTGTATATACATATATATATATCACATCATCTTCATCTACACACACACATATATACACATACATACTCAGCCATAAAAAAATGTAATCCTGGGATTTCCCTGGAGGTCCAGTGGTTAGGATTCTGAGCTTCCAATTCAGGAGGCACAGGTTCAATCCCTGGTCAGGGAACTAGGATCCCAAACGCCATACATGGCATGGCCAAAAAAAAAAAAAAAAAAGAATGAAACCCTGCAATTTGTGACACTATGGACGGACCTTGAAGGTATTACGCTAAGTGAAATAAATCAGATGGAGAAAGACAAATACTCTGTCATTTCACTCATGTGTAATCTAAAAAAATCCCAAATGAACAAACACAATAAAACAAACTCATAGACGCAGAGATCTGTATCTGTATCAGATCTGATAAAGGATGGGCATCCAAAATATACAAAGAACTCTTAAAACTCAACAATAAGAAAACAACCAAATATAAGAGATAGGCAAAAGATCTGAGGAGACAGCTCACCAAAAAAGATATACAGATAGAAAATAAGCTGCAAATTAAAACAGTAATGAGATACCACTACACATCTATTAGAATTGCTAAAAGCCAAAGCACTGACAACACTAAATGCTGACAAGGATGTGAAGCAACAAGAACTCTCACTTACTGCTGGTGGGAATGCAGAATCGTACAGTACTTTGGAATACAGTTTGGCAGCTTCCTACAAAACTAAATAAACTTTTACCATATGATCCAATAACCATGCTCCTTGGTTCTTCCCAAATGAGTTTATGTCCACATAGAAACCCGTACATGTATGTTTACAGCAGCTTTATTCACAATTGCCAAAACCTGGAAGCAACCAAGATTGTTGTATATACCACAAACTAATTGTACTTATACACTGTCTCTCTCTCCTTCAATAGGTGAACGGATAAATGAACTGTGGTACATCCAAACATACTGCGTGATTCCGACTACATGACATTCTGGAAAAGGCAAAACTATGGAAACAGTAAAAAGATCTGCGGTTGCCAGGGGTTTGGGAAAGGGAGGGAGGGGTAAATAGGTGAAACATAGTGGATTTTTAGGGCAATAAAAGTATTCTGCATGCTACTATAATGATGGATATAATTCATTATACATATGTCAAAACCTACAGAATGTACAACACCAAGAGTGATCTCTAATATAAACTATGGACTTGGGATGGCAATGATGTGTCAGTGCAGGTTCATCGATGGTAACAAATGTACCCCTGAGGTGCGGGATGTCACAAGTGGGGGAGGCTGGTTGTGCATCTGTGGGAACAGGGAGTATTTGGAAACTCTCTGTATTGTCCACTCAATTTTTCTGTGAACCTAAAATGTAAAGAAGAAAAAAAAGAAGAGAGAAAGAAAAGAGATATCAAGCCATGAAAAAACCTGGAGAAAACTTAAATGCATATGTATAAGTGGAAGAAGCCAATGTGAAAATGCTATGTACTATGTAATTCCAACTACATGACATTCTGGAAAAGGCAAAAGTATGCAGACAGTAAAAAGATCTGTGGTTGCCAGGAGTTTAGGGGGAGGGAAGGAGGGGCGAATAGATGGAACACAAGGGATTTTTATGGCAGGGAAACTATTCTCTATGATACTGTAATGGTAGACATATGCTGTCACACATTTTTCAAAACCCATAGAATACACAACACAAAGAGTGAATCCTAATGTAAACTATGGACTTTAGCTAGTAATAATGTATCAGTATTGTCTCATTAATTGTAACAAATGTACCACATGAATGCAGGATGTTAATAACAAGGGAAAGAATTACAACAGTTTTATATATTATAACGGTGGGGGTAAGAATGAGGGGGCATATAGGGAACTCTGTACTTTTCACTCAATTTTTCTGTAAACCTAAAACTGCTCCAAAAAAGTCTATTAAAAAGAGCAAAAAGGAAAAAAAAAATTAAATATATTAGTGTTTATTAGTAGTATAATTACTGCTTTTCAAATTATTATTCAGTTTCCCCCATACAAATTGTACACATACTCTGTCTCTCCAAGGATTCTCTCTATTTTGCTTCAAACACTGGAAAGGCCTCTGAAATATCGTAGCATTATACTTTTCTGGCCTCTTAACATTAGGTTTAACTATGTAATTTGTGTGGAGGTAAATGTGTCAATTTCCAGATATATTTTAAAAGCCATTCTATAATTTGCCATATTTCCTGCTACAGTGTTTTGGACCATGTGCAGAAATAAACCTGGCATCAGCTTGGGTCCTCAAGTAACTATGACGTACAGAGTTGTTCTGTACTGACATGTTACTTGCATGAGAAATCAACTTGTGTTAGTTCACTGAAAATTTGAGATTTTTTTGTGTGTGTGCTGCTTAACTTAGCCTATCCTGACTTACATTCCTATCAAATCCAACCTAATTTTCCTAATTCCATTCAGATGACACATCATCCACAATCTCTGTGATTCTTGGATCTGAAAGCAATGTTTCTAGTCTTCTAATTCCCAGTAGTTTACCTGTACCTTCTAATAGCATTTAACACTTTAAATCTTATATTAACACTTTAAATTCTATATTAACACTTTAAATCCTATATTAACACTTTAAATCCTATAATTATATCTATACATGCCTTATCTATCCTACTAGAACATAATTTTTAAAGGTCAGATTTATGTCTGATTATTTTAGTATATCTCAAGCGCCTAGTACAGTATGTGGCATACATTTTGAATACTATACAGATTTTTTTCAATAAATGAGGTTCCTATTGCAGATATACTGGTAGGTCCATCAAGACAAAGAAAATATCCATATAAATAAGAGTTACTGTTTTTTATCAAGTGTTATATTTTTATCAAACGTTGTGTACAAAAATACAAAATAGACATTTTCTTTCAGGTTAGTTTTAAACTCTTAGACAACCCCAGTGTTCTTCATTCTGGAGGAGACAGTTTCTTTTTAATTTAAAACTATATTTCTATTCCAAGGAAATTTACTATAATCAACAGGTACTTTTAAATGTTAACAGAAATGCTGACTGACCTAGACAGAAACAATTCTAAGAAAGGATATTATCTTAAACTTGCTGAATAGATATTCTCTTATGTCTCTTATTCAAGGTCTTTTCTGCATATTTGGGTCATGGCTGGCAGAAATTTGTTTTAGACATCCATTTGTTGTTCAACAAATAGCCTTGGGAATTTAAGGGGAAAAACTAGAATCTGCACCACTTCTACTGCCATTCAGCAAAATGAAAGTTTAAAAAAATAATTTCAGTAACAACAAATAGGAAATAGGCTAGCAGTGAAGAACCACCGGGAGCAATTTTAAATCTATCGTTGAAAAAATTACGTGTAACATTCAGGTTCCTTGTCTTCAAGGAATTACGAAAAAATATTCTCTGCCATAAGAGTTTGCAATCTAGCTGGTAAAAACAGCCTACACATAAAAAGATGAATAACAATACAAAGAAATATTTGCCAAATGTCAAATGAACATTCTAGCAAAATGCAAAAGAATTTTAGCGTAGTCCTATGGATTGTTGGGAAAACTAGGATTTAAGCTGAACATTTAATTAAACAAACAAACAAGCATGACACCCTGATGATATCTGTAAAAGGGAGAAGGTAGGAAGGAGGGAGCTGGGGAGACAGAGAGACAGAGACAGAGCTATCCAGAATATTAGCAAGGGGCCAGATTATAGATGGCCTTGAAAGTCAGGGATAAAACCCTATTGTCTGTCCTACAGTAGTGGACAATGAAGAGTTTCTTCTTTGAGTTTTCTAACCTGGAAGGACATGTGAAAAGTGCTGTTTCAAAAAGACTGATTCGGAAAACTTTGTAGGATGGCTTAATGAGAACAGAAACAGACTCTAAAGAGAAAGATTTTCGGAATGAAGAAAAAAGTGACATTTTTTGTTTTCTTCTGAGAAAAGACATAAGAGATTGAGGTATTCTGAAAGTAACAAAGGTTGAAGTAGGAAAAGTAACAAAGACTATCTCTAAGGTTGGGAGGAGATAAGGGCATGGCCCCTTTTTCCTCAGTGAAGTAAGAGACAGTCATCTAGAAAAAACGAGGGTGCTGTAAATAAAACTAAGACTTGAGATATGTGGCAAATATCTGAAGTAACTGCTATAAGAAATCTGATAAGAAGCTCACAAAAGAGAGCAATGAGGCTTGGTTAAACTTAGGAGGCGTAAAATTTGTAGTGAACCTAAGTCCGTAAATTCCCTCAGTTATTTCTAGTCAGAAGGAAAAAAAAAATTGAGATGAAACAACACAGTGGATCCAGAGAAAGCTGAGGAATTATAATAGAGAGCTTGAATGTTTTTTATAAGTATCCATTAAAATGCCAAGTCATAGCTTCAAAGCAGGAAGGGGGTAAAATCAGAAAGAAGATGATTTCCTGGGGGTCTTGAGAAGACTTCAGGAACTGGCAGAAAATATTAGAAGAAGTGGCAGAACCAAGAAAAAAGATGATCTGAGTCATGATGATAGGGTATCTGACATTCTCACAGTAAAGGACTATGTCGCAGGTGACATTTTATGTCTCAATCTCTCATAAACAGTCTAAAATTTCATTTTAAAAAGATATACACTGATAAAATACTTCAGAAAATATTTTCTTCAAAGTCTCACACACACAAAGATTGGTCTGTTAATTCATCAAAGGAGAAGCCTGAAGAATGAGGAAAGGTGAGATTGGAGAGCAAGGATTTCTTTAAAGGAGGTAGTCTATAGGAAGTCCCTATATAAGAGAGTCTTTCTGAAAAGTATTCAGAGTCTTTGTCCCCCAGGTGTTTCAGGGACACAGAGACTGGTTAGAGATGCTTCTGAAGAGTACTCAGAGAACTCGTCCCTTAGAGAGTTCTGAGGGACACAGAGCTGAGTTGGTATGTCTATCTAGTTGTAATGGCAGAGCAGCAAAAAAGCAGGGCTGCAGGGGGAATGACTGCTCTTCTGAGCTTACAGGGCAAGGGTTTGTGTGTGCTTACCTAAGACAAATGAGAAAGAGAGCAAGACTCTGTGTCTAGAAAGGGATCTAGACAAAGAGGACAGCCTAGTTGGAGTGGGGTGATGGCAATCAGAGAGGAGACAAAAGAGACTTAGGTTCAGAAAATGAGTTATAGCTAACCCACAAGAGAACACATCTCTCAATTCAAGGGAACAAGCAGGTGGGAAAGTCCTAGCACTGAGAAATCACTAAAAAACCACAAAAGGGAGCAGGGGCCAGAGTCAAACTTCAGTATGTGCCCCTTCCAAACTATAGATTTACCAGTCTGAAGCAGGCCTGAGCTGGCGAGAGGAGAAGCTTTGAACTGGTTGAGAGACTGAAACCTTGACATTAAATTGAACTAGATTTTTGATATTAAAAGAGAAGACTACTAATACCTCAGAAGACTGTAAAAACCATGAGTCACTCTAAAAAAAGAAAATCCATCAGAGCTTCTTTAAAGGCACTGGGATGAAAGAATTAAGTTACTTTCTATTTGCATCTTGTCTTGAATTCAGGAACAAAATTTACTTAGATCAGAATAAAAAAAGAAAATTAGTCTTTTAAAAATAGTAATCTGGATAGTCCTTAAAGCATTTAATATAGAGAACAGATAAGACCATTTCTATTGTCTCCTTTTATACTCTTTATTAAAATTAATTTTGTTTAAAGGTGTCAGTTTCAGACTGCAGGATTTTTTTTTTCCCCTCAAATTGCCATGGTGAGTTTTTTTTTTAAAAAAGCAACTAACGGTATTTGGCCCTATTAGGGAGGTTCCTATCTTAGGGAAGCTTTTTACTGATGAAGGAACACAAATACACTTGATAGATATACATAATGTCATGTTTCCAAATGCTGCTTTCATTAAGTCTGGGAAAAATGAGGAGAGAAAGAGTAGGAAAAAAGAGAAAATCTGGGGATTTGGCAACAGCTAAATCATGAAGAAAGAAAGTTTATCTCACAGGAAAAATTAGATTCATGAGTAGTAGAACTCAAAGAGAAGCAGTGAAAAAAGAAATGGAGGATAAGATGGTACTTAATATAGTATTTATGCTGTAAACAGGTTAAAGCTTCCACATCGTCATTACATGTCACAGGGAAAGGGTAGGAACATGTCTAAATTTTATGTCACTTTGTCTTCTTTAAAAGAAAAAATAGTTTTCTAAAGATATCTCCTTCATTCACAATCTTAAGATGACATGAAGTGAGGAAAAGTTGATTAATGAAAACTAAACTAAGGACAGGATGCTGGAACAAAGTTTGAATTGAGTCATTAAGTAATTCTTTTTTGTTGGTGTGTGTGTATGTTGAAACTGCTGCATTAAAATAAGAAAATAATTCTGAAATATCTCATGTTCATGACTTGCTTTAGACTATCTATATGTCTATGCTTCGGAAACTCATTCACGAATATCTTATAAGCCATATTTAAAACACTGATTTTAGAAGCAGTTTACAGAATACCACTTGTCTTTAGAAGTTGAGAAAACAGTCCAGTCCCTCAGGAACACAAAAGTGAACTGATAAAAAATGCTCTGATGCAGTCTGAACTTTTCAAAGTGATTCTTAAAAATTTTAACCTCTATAAGCATACTTTAGAGACTTTTCAAACCAGCGAAGCAGATAATCATTTGTAGCCATTATTGAAGGTACATTTAACAAAAAACCAACTTAACTTCAATGACGATATAATACTACAACATAAACCTTTAAGAGACCTTCAGAGAAAACATTAAAATAGATTGCATCTTAGGTGACCAGAGTTTAAATTTAGCATATGAATATGGTCCAGAGGAAAAGAGAAAACAATACATTGAAGCTGGCTAAAATAACTTGTAGAAGTCTAAAATCACAAAAGAATGTAGATGGCTGAGCTAGGTCACAGGTGGAAATACAGTGGAATAAAAACAGTTACATGAATCTTTATCTGTCAAGGAGAGAAACATGTTTAAACTTTTTTATACATGAGGTAATAATTTCATATTCTTTGGTTAACAAAGAGAAGAATTAACAAAAGGACCCAAATGAGTCTAAACTGCATTATAATTAGCATTTGATCCACTGACAGACAAGGTATTGTTTTTGAATAAGGTAATTTTTTACTGCAAAATAATGCTAATACTGAAAAAAACATACAAAATCTTTCAGTTCATACATAAAGTAGCTGACACTGCACAAATCAGAATATTCTTCAACTATCTTTGCAAAGAGACTGAATGTGGTTGGTTTTAGTTTCTTTTTACAGTATAGGTTTTCAAACTTTCACAACTCATGACGACCATTAGGCAGTAATATTTGACTCAGCTAAAATACCGTGCTTAGTGCCCAATAAAAAAAAATATTCACTTTTAGGTACCTTTCCCTCACCTCCCTCCAAGTACAATAGATTAGATTCTGCCGGGTCCACATAAATCATCTATGTTGTCAAGCGGCAGCTCCCTAAACACAGACACTTACTTCACTGAATTTCATAAAGAAGGGCCTTGAGGAATTATAGTCTATCTTTTAATACTTTATAGTAGTACCATCCTTAATCGATTTATTTGTTTTAAGAATTACCTCCAGGCTTTAGTCTCCTATTCATTAAAAAGACCAAAATAGATCCCACTTAATAATAAAAGTATTTTTCCTTTTCTCATTACTAGTAGTGTTTATTTATAATAGAAAAATTATCTGAGTTTCTACATGATGAAAATCTAAAATGGCTTCAGGACAAAATCTAATTTGAGAACTTCTTACAACAAGGAATAGAGAATACCTAAATCAATATATGAAAACAAGTTTCTAGAACACAAGCTCCTGAATCAGGCAGATCTGGGTTTGATTCACTGCTATACCACTTATTAGCTATGTAATCCTTAACTTCTTTGAACCTCAATTTTTTTAACCCACAGAAAAGGAGATGAAAAATAGTAACTACCATATATAGACTATGGTGAGGATTAAATGAGATTATACATTTTAAGTGCTTAGATAATGCTATGCATATAGAGGTACCCAATAAACGTTAATTACTAATGTTACTGCTAGTAGTGAGGCAGGAGATAGATGAGCCCCAGTCTGAACAGCTGCAGTGTCTCCCCTGTGGACACATACCCCAGAAGAGCAGGAGTGAGAGAACAGCTGAGCCCTGCCCAGATAAGAGATAAAAGACTCCATATTCCTCATTCTCAAAAACAAGGAGATCTTCCCAACTGTACATATGCTGAAAGGCTCCTGGGAGGTCAAAAGGGGGAGGCATCACCTCGTAGTAAGTGATATGTAAGAGGGCTACCCACAGGCCTCTTCGCTGGAATCCATCTTGGCTAAGAGATGCACACGCACACATGGGAGGTTCCTGAGATATACCAAATACAGACTCAGATCCAGGCAAATCAAGATGACTGGCCAAAGGAAACCCAGAAGAAATGCCCCATCAAGGGATTAAAACGACCATGAGGCCACGACTGTCTCTCTGAGCCCACCCATGTGTCTACCCACACATACTGTACTTTTTGCCTCCTGATAAACACTTGCCTTGCTTCACTACTTACTGACTCTATGTGGAAATTCATTTCTACACAGATGATGGGCTAGGCCTTGTCCCTGGCCACTGGTCTAGTGGCTAGGATTCAGCACTCCTACTGCTATGGCTTGACTTCAATCTCTGGCCAGGAATCAAATCCTGCTTCAAGCCGCTGCAGGCTGAGGCCATCCGAGGTCAGTAGGGTACTTGCTTACTTTTAAAGTGTTCATTTTCTTGACCCAGAAATTACACTGAGAATATATATGAGCAAAATAATACTGTACTTAAAAAATCTCATTAGAAAAGAATATTTAACACTATGGAAAATTGTCATATAGTGCAGTTATATGAAAAAAGTATATAACAGAATGTATAATATAATTGCAATTTTTAGAGAGTAGGTTGACAAAGAATAGACCACTGAAATATGAGCAGAAATGTAATATATTTAGGTGCTATAATTGCAGGTAATTTTAAATATTTTTTTTAATTTTCCAAATATTTTACAATAACCACATGTTACATTTCTAAGCAATCAAAAAACACACAATTTATGGTTTTTTTTGACTTCAAATTTCTCCAGAAAAGTAGAGTCAGAGAAAAGAGAAAAGGAGAGAAAGAGCAAGAAGAATTTTTTTTTAAACCAAGATTTTATGTAAAGGATATTAGTTTTATTACACTAAAAATCTGCAATTTTGAATTATTACTCTTTAGCTTTAAAGTTAAACAAAACTCAAATAGAGTCTGACACCTCAATTATATCAATTTAATCATATCTCCACACTAATATTTCACTTGGAGATCAAGTTGAGGTAGTCTCCTAGTTAAACGAATACTATTTAAGCTTTATAGTAAAAGGAGACTGACTATTAGTGGAAATGGGCAGCTAAAACTTATTGGTAAATTTATCACTATATTATGTCTTAATTATTAGACTAAAGGATAATATTTTAAAACACAGAAAGTCCCTCTCTTGATCAACATTAGCTCAGAGAAAGTAATGGATCATTAAATCCTAAATTCCAGGTTTTCCAGTAGCAAAATCGGTATGGTAGTGTGAGCTTTGGGTATGGAAGCCATTACCCTCACCTTCAGAGTGAGAAGAGACTGTGAAAACAGGCCAAAGAAGCTTATCAAAAAGATCAAAAGAAACAAACAAACAAAAAAGTCTGCTAAGAAGGGAGAAAACCAGGAAGAGAACAGTTTCAATGAAGACAAGGAAGCTTGTAAAAAAAAAAGTTACCAACAGTATCAATAACCACATAAAAGTAGAAAAAAGATGAAGCCCAGTAATTTACGAAGACTGAGGAGGACTAACTGTATCTACAGCTCAAAGATCCTTGAGATATTGCTGGACAATCCAGAACTTGGAAAGAAGAAAGGGAATACAGGATATTAGCAATCCTGAAAGGCTGTAGTATTGAACCTGAATCAGATGTCATCAATCTACCTTGAATCTGCCCGTGGGGCTGAAAGAAAATCCTGTTAGAGAGAAGTCTGAGACTGAATGATATCCTGTAGGTACAGTAAGTGAACACTTCGCTCAAAGACAAAACTATGTGTTAGGAATTTAAAAAGAGATTAGGGTCAAAAGAAGTGGTTCTTAAATGTTAATAAGCATAATTAACACCTGTGGTGCTTATAATAATGCTGATTCCTGGGCACCATTCCAGAGATACTGAATTAGCAGATCTTCATGGGCCTTCCAAACTGCCTACTTAACAGTACTACTTTAGACGATCCTAGTGCAGGTGGTCTGCGGACTATACTTTGAGGAGAAATCATTGATATTTGAGCTACATAGATTGACAAATGATGAAAATCTCAAGTTCAGATGTAAATCAGAAGATGAAAAAAAATTTTTTTGATAAATTAAGCACAAGAGGAATAATGTGTTCACCTAACCTATTAAAGTTGGTTAAAGGTAGTTCATACGGTCCTGTCAAAATGAGAATGAAGCTAATAATTTTTTTTCTCCACTGAAGGACTTTAATAAGTCTCATTACATATTAGCTAGAAGAAGAGGCAGAAATATGTGTACTCAAGAGTTGGACACTGTCTATTCTGCTGGTTTCCCTGGAAGGCTAGGGTTGTGGAATTGAAGGCCCTGGGATCTGGGAGAGAGAGTCATATAAAAAAAGATACGGTGGGTCCACAAGTTCAGCATGAACCTGCACTGTGATGTACCTGCTATATGTATTTGAAGCGAATAATTTAATATAGAGCAGGACTGGACTATGCTGGGGCTAGGGCGCAGCGGGAGGATAGTGTGAACCACAGTCTTACAATTTGCCTTCCTTAGCATTTTACCAGAGGAAAATATGTTAAGAACAGCATATTTGACATTCCCAGAAAGTGGTATTCCACTTTTAAAGTAACATAAAGATAAACAGAGAAATTGATATGCTATGATTACAAAAATATATTATTAATGGTTTCTTCCACTGGGAATCAAGGGAGCAGGCGGCAGAGAGAGGTATGGGCTGTAAAGATAGGGTTCTTAAGAACTTACATGTATAAATCAATGCCCTTTAACTCATACATATAAAAGCACATACTGAGATTCTACAGTTTTAAAAGAAAGGCATTAGCAGCATCTGAGAATGAGTAAAAATTTCCTTATTTACTTAAGAATGAGGTTTTCTCTTGGCACAAATGCTTATAAGACATACTGAAGGCACATAATCATTTTATGACATTCTAAATGTATTTATACAGTATGCCCTAAAAATTAATAACCTTAATTTCCAGATTCCACAAGGAATGTAAAAGTGCTAGCCCAAAACTTCTCACATTTCCATATACTTAAAAGTATTCAAACATTTATACAATAAAAGGATGTGTTACTAATATTTATGCCTGCTCTCTAAAAGCTGTTCATTAGGCTTGATGAATCTTTTGTTATCAAAAATTGCATACACCTTGACAAAATGAATTCATAAGTTATCGTACAGCTGTCTTCAGTGGTTCACATTACTTTTAAATTTTATCTTATTTACTTTTTACTTTCATTTCAGTTTCCAGTTTATAGTTTTCATGACCTTCACACAGAAATAATACCCCTCTGATCTATGGGAAATTTCTTTGATATTTCTTCACCTATAAACAAACATGTCTTCAGTTAAAAACAAGTTTCCCTAAAAGGGAACTTTTGCCTATATTGGTTATGTCTTGTCCTATTATTCAGTACTTGGTAGAGCCAGTGACTGGATTTAAATATAATAGTAAACCTTTACTTTCTAAATATCATGACTTCTACTTATAAAATAAATACGTTAGTATATGATCTGTGCGATTCACAGAACACCATAATTCTATATTTAATGTGAAATAGTCATTGCCATCAACACAAAAAATACCAACTATTTGCTAATGTTATACAATAAATTTATAAGTATGCCTTATAGCATAATTTTAAAAGTTTGGAAAGCTATAACAGCCTTAGTTTAAAAATAGATTAATTATAAAAATAGCTTTTATTGCCTCTTAAACTCCAGCAAGAAATTAAAACAAATGGACCTTTTCATGAATGAAAAAGTTAGACACAACCTTACTCTATTTACTGTGAAACTCTGAAAGAGACAAGAAAGATTTTTACTTGGTATGTTCGAAGATAAAAAATAAAACACAGAAAACTGGTCTTCAGATTACTTTTAAAAAAGATTTTTTACATTTCAAAAATAAGAACATTATCACTGATTTTGAACTCTCCTCTCTGTGGCTAAAATGATTGCTTATTTTTAAGAATAAGAACGTGTCATTTACTGAGTGCCTCTATTATTCTAAATATTGCCATCAAACCTTTCACAGATGAGCAACCTGAAACTCAATGAAGTGAAGCCACTTGCTGGAGGTCACAAACACTGTAAATAGTTAATATCTGGACTCAGTTTACTACTTTTCAAAGCTCATAAAGCTCTTTCCTCTACATCACACTGTATACTTCGACTTTCTGTATATTTTACTCTATTTTCTTACTCAACAATGCCTCAGATTATAATTGCGTAAATTTAATGGCAAATTTTTACAGAAAAATAAATATTATCACTTAAATAAACTTATAGATACACATCCTAACTTGAGAGATGCCAAAAAATGTGTGTTAAAATGTAACATAGCAAACATACTAACCCCTAATCTGTAGTTTCCTATGAACCTTGATAAGATCCTAGTAGAAAATCAAGATTAGAATGCTTAAATATATTTGATTTCAGAACTCAATTTCATCAACTATCAGAGTTCACACTTTTAATTTTCTTAGCTTAGATTTAAAGAAGTCTAAGTTTTAGCCAAAAGGGCACTTCTTACACAACAATACACAGGTTAGAAAGACAACTTTTTAAGAGATAAGTAATTCTACAAAATGATGAGACGGTAAAACTAAACATTTAAATAAGAAACTATCTGTCTCTACAGAATACATGGGCTCTCACTCTGTTTTTTGAAACTAGGAATTAAGTCATTCCTATTATTCAGGTGTTATTTTTACAACTCTGAAAATGGGCTCTCCTAATTCAGCTAAGATCATCTCTTTGCAATGAACAATGTCTCTTACATTCACATTACATATGAATACTAGAATAACTTTACTTAAATAATATATTCTACATTCCTTCTTGGTATATTATATAACTCCAAATTAATATTTTAAATGCTGGGTTAATAAGGTAAAAATATTATCAACTTCTTAAAAGCTGTAATGAAATATCCTTCAGCTTAGCCACCAGAGTTTTAGTAACTTTTCCTCCAAAATAAAAATAAAAAAATTTTTTAAAGAAAGGATAGCATAAAGTTAGTGAGCTCCAAAAGGTATTCCTATATATGGCACCGTACTGTATTTTGATTATTTATCTCAGTTATGAATCAGTTTCTCATCCTATGGTATTCCATAGCATGGTTTACAGCACTCTATGTAAAAACATCAAGCCCACATGCCACCTGAATTAGAAAATGGCTTGTTTCTCCCAGTTAGTAGAAAGTGTAACTTAAACTTTACAGTTTTTCAAAATATTAATACAGGAAACGTGTATAATTTTAGAGGTTCCGATCATTTTCTTTCTCTGTAAATATGATGCTGAGATATATAAAAATGTATGTCATAAACAGTGACAAATTTTACCTGAAGGAAAGAAATCCTGTTTTTGAGAGGATTCTTAAGGACTACCTCACCATGACTTACTGGAATATACCAATGTGCTTAATGTGTATTGCACAGTCCCCATGAAAATCACCCTAGGTTACAAAACTAACAGATCAGTATAGATTCCAATTCAGTTATAAAGAATAACCATAAACAATCTTTGTTTTGCTGACAATTGTTACTTGGTAAAAATATTACCTAGAGATCGGATTCAAAAACATATCTAGGTCAATCAAGTAAACAACGTTTTTGAGCAGGCAATAATGACAAAAGGTTCAGTTCAGCACATAAACATTCAATTTAAACAACACTTTTTTTTTTAAGCACAGTAACAACTATAGTTAGTTTAAACTGTTAATGGCTATTACTTTTTATTGAATTCACAACATATTGTTACTAGTCTCAAAGTACAGCACTCTATTAGAATTAAGACTTAAAAGACATTTACACAAACAATTGTGCCTGCCGGGGAAAATGCTAGAGCAACCGGCAACAGACTAAACTTAGCCTAGGACAAGGTACAAGATCAACTGGAAGGGTTTGGGTTTTATACCACACACTAGAAAAGAGAAAATCTAAAGTTTGAATATTTAACTATAGCCATCATCAAGGATAACCACACCACAGTTTTAATTCTCAGACTTTTAATCAGTCTACAAACTACCACAGATTTGTTCTATGGGATTCTAATTTAGGATACTGTACGAACAACTTTTCTCCAGACTTTACACAACTGTATCAGTAAAAAAGGCAAACCAAAACTCAGTAAAACTTGATAAAACATATTGCTATAACCTTTAAAGTCACACAAGTCCTAGAAGAATACTGAATTAAGACAGTTAAGTGGTATAAGTTTTACCTGAAAATGACTTATCTGTCAACAGTGCTAAATTTAGAAACTTAAAGTCTAACCTAATGCCAGATAAAATCCCAGAGGTCAAATGAATAGTTAAAATATTAAAAAGTCCTTTTTTATGGGTCAGTTATATGATTCAAATTTAGAAGAACTTTAAAGGATAATTCATTTTAATTTTATATTTTTCATAAATCTTCATAATACATAAAACTCAGACATTCAATTTCCAGTATCACCAGGTTCAATTAAATGTGCTTCTTTAACGTATTGTGGCAAGATGCTCCTCGGAGAGACTGTACTGTTCAGTTCTGAAAGAGGCAAAATTCTCAGTGACTGTTTTAATTGATAATAAATATCTATGTCATTTTGACACAAGCATTTCAGTTACAGAATTTTAGTTGCTCAATGCAAAAAAACTGGCAAATAAAACAAAAATTTAAAAAAAATCATACTTCCCTACTCACAGATTTCTAATACAAATGATGATCAAAAAGTACCACACTTGCCTGAGCTAGTATGTCATGCATTTGTAGTTCCAGAAAATCTTTCATAAGGATTTAATGAGATTTTTATGCATATGAATTCAACTTATTACCACTCAAAAAGAGTACCATAGGTACTTCCTAGGCAGCACAGTGGTTAAGAATCTGCCTGGCAATGCAGCAGACGCAGGTTCGAGCCCTGCTCCAGGAGGATCCCACGTGCCGTGGAGCAACTAAGCCAGTGAGCCACAACTACTGAGCCCATGTACCACAACTACTGAAGTCCACGCGCCTAGAGCCTGTGCTTTACAGTGAGAAGCCACCACAATGAGGAGTCCCCGCTAGTCACAACTAGAGAAAGCCTGTGTGCAGCAACGAAGACCCAACACAGACAATAAACAAATCAAATACATTAATTTGTATATTAAAAAAAAGAGTATTATACTAGAAAGATCAAATAAGAGTGAACCAAATGGAGGTCTTCAAGCTAAGACAGCTCATCTTGTAGTATTCAGACAATGACCTGTCATGTACACCCTTTGGCTTTTCACAAAACAGAGTGTGAACAGGGGTGAAAAGCTAGAATCATAACTGGCAGTCGCTGTAAAATATGTGAGGTATATTTAAATTCTCAGTGGCACCTGTGAATATATATCACTTGGATGGAGTCCTTTTAAAAGAAATATTTATATTAATATATGTTCATTTAACCATGTCAAAATACAAGTTATTTTCTTTTGGGATGTTTCAGTACACAGAAGTTGTTGAGATCTATATCAAGTATACCCTAGAAAAAAGAGAACAGTGAACTGTGCCCTATACTAATACAGAAAAAGAAGGAGAGGGCTCAAGTCAATAAAATTAGAAACAAAAAAGGAGATGTTACAACAGACACCACAGAAAGACAAAGGATCATGAGGGACTACTACAAGCAACTATATGCTAATAAAATGGACAACCTAGAAGAAATGGACATTCTTAGACAGGTACAACCTCCCAAGACTGAACCAAGAAGAAACAGAAAATATGAACAGACCAATCACAAGTACTGAAATTGAAACTGTGATTAAAAATCTCCCAACAAACAAAAGTCCAGGACCAGGTGGCTTCACAGGCGAATTCTAGCAAACATTTAGAGAACAGTTAACACCTATGCTTCTGAAACTATTTCAAAAAAATCTCAGAGGAAGGAATACTCCCAAACTCATCCTGATACCAAAACCATACAAAGATACCACAAAAAAAGAAAATTGCAGGCCAATATTACTGATGAACATAAACACAAAAATCCTCAACAAAATACTAGCAAACCAAATCCAGTAATACATTAAAAGAATCATACACCATGATCAAGTGGGATTTATCCCAGGGATGCAAGAATTTTTCAATATATACCCAAATCAATCAGTGTGATATTCCACATCAATAAATTTAAGAACAAAAATCATATGATCATCTCAATAAATGCAGAAGAAGTTTCTGACAAAATTCAACACCCATTTATGACAAAAACCCTCTAGAAAGTGGGCACAGAGGGAGCATACCTCAACGTATTAAGACCATATACGACAAACCTACAGCTAACATCATACTCAATGGTGAAAAGCTGAAAGCATTTCCTCTAAGATCAGGAACAAGACAAAGATGTCCACACTTGCCATTTTTATTCAACATAGTTTTGGAAGTCCTAGCCACAGCAATCAGAGAAGAAAAAGGAATAAAGGGAATGCAAACTGAAAAAGAAGTAAAACTGTCACTCTTTGCAGATGACATGACACTATACACAGAAAAATCCTAAAGATGCTACCAGAAAAGATGCTACTAGATGCTACTAGGGCTCATCAATAAATTTGGTAAAGCTGCAGGATACAAAATTAATACACAGAAATCTGTTTTATTCCTGTACACTAACAACAAAAGATCAGAAAGAGAAATTAAAGACACAATCCCATTTACCATCGTATCAAAAAGAATAAAATACCTAGGAGTAAACCTACCTAAGGAAGCAAAAGATCCGCACTCCAAAAACTGTAAGACACTGATGAAAGAAACTGAAGATGACACAAACAGATGGAAAGCTATACCATGTTCTTGGACTGGGAGAATCAACACTGTCAAAACTATACTACCCAAGACAATCTACAGATTCAATGCATTCCCTATCAAATTACCAATGGCATTTTTCACAGAACTAGAACAAAAAAAAATCTTAAAATTTGTATGGAGACATCAAAGACCCTGAATAACCAAAGCAATCTTGAGAAAGAAAGAGGTGGAGGAATCTGGCTCCCTGACTGAATCTCCCTCCCTATACTACAAAGCTATAGTCATCAAGATATATGGTAGTGGCACAAAGACAGAAATACAGATCAATGGAACAGGATATATAGAAAGACCAGAAATAAATCCATGCACCTATGGTCTATTAATCTAAGACAAAGGAGACAAGACTATACAGCAGAGAAAGAACAGTCTCTTCAATAAATGGTGCTGGGAAAACTCAACAGCTACATGTAAAAAAATGAAATTAGGGACTTTCCTGGCGGCACAGTGGTTAAGAATCTGCCTGCCAATGCAGGGGACAAGGGCTTGATCCCTGGTCCAGGAGGATCCCACATGCCATGGAGCAACTAAGCCTGTGTGCCACAACTACTGAGCCTGCACTCTTTAAAGCCTGCAAGCCACAACTACTACACCCACATGCCACAACTACTGAAGCCCATATGCCTAGAGCCCATACTCCAGAACAAGAGAAGCCACTGCACCACAGTAAAGAATAGCCCCTGCTCAACACAACTAGAGAAAGCCTGTGTGCAGCAACAAAGACCCAACACAGCCAAAAATAAAATAAATAATTTAAAAAAAAATCTTAGAAATTAAAAAAAGAAAATGGGACAAATAGGTAAATATTTTTAAAAAATGAAATTAGAACATTCTCTAAACCCATATACAAAAATAAACTCAAAATACATTAAAGACCTAAATTTAAGACCAGATACTATAAATTCTTAGAGGAAAATAGAGGCAGAACACTCTTTGACATAAATTACAGCAATATCTTTTTTGATCTATCTCCTAGAGTAAGGGAAACAAAAACAAAAATAAACAAACGGAACCTAATCAAACTCAAAGGCTTTTGCACAGCAAAGAAAACCATAAATGAAACAAAAAGACAGCCCACCGAATAAGAGAAAATATTTGCAAACAATGAGACCTATAAGGGATTAATCTCCAAAATTTACAGTTCATGCAGCTCAATATCAAAAAAACAACCCAATAGGAATATAGGCAGAAGACTTTAAATAGACATTTCTCCAAAGAAGACATACAGGTGGCCAAAAGGCACATGAAAAGATGCTCAACATCACTAATTATTAGAGAAATGCAAGTCAAAACTACAGTAAGGTACCACCTCACACCAGTCAGAATGGCCATCATTAAAAAGTCTACAAATAACAAATGCTGGAGAGAGTGTAGAGAAGAGGTTAGAACCCTCTTAACACTGTTGGTGGGAATGTAAATTGGTACAACCAGTATAGAAAACAATATGGAGGTTCCTCAGAAAACTAAAAATAGAATCACCGTATGATACAGCAATCCCACTCCTGGGCATATATCCAGACAAAATTATAATTCAAAAAGATAAATCTAGAAACAACAAATGCTGAAAAGGGTGTGGAGAAAAGGGAACCCTCCTACACTGTTCGTGGGAATGTAAATTGATACAGTCACTATGTAGAAAAGTATGGAAGTTCTTTAAAAAACTAAAATAGAACTACCATATGACCCAGCAATCCCACCAGTGGGCATATACCCTGAGAAAACCATAATTCAAAAAGATACATGTACCACAATGTTCACTGCAGCATTATTTACAATAGCGAGGACATGAAAGCAGCTTAAATGTCCATCGACAGATGAATGGATAAAGAAGATATGGCACATATATACAATGGACTATTAGCCATAAAAAGGAACAAAACTGAGTTATTTGTAGTGAGGTGGATGGACCTAGAGTCTGTCATACAGAGTAAAGTAAGTCAGAAAGAAAAAAACAAATAACCTATGCTAACATACATTTACAGAAGCTAGAAAAATGGTACTGATGAACCTAGTGGCAAGGCAGGAATAGAGTCCAGACATAGAGAACAGACCTGAGGACACGGGGAAGGGGAGGCTGGGACGAAGTGAGAGAGTGGCACTGGCATATGAGTATATATGTATACATATTGCTGATTCACTTTGTTGTAGAGCAGAAACTAACACAAAATTGTAAAGCAATTATACTCCAATCAAGGTGGAAAAAAAAAAGATATATGCACCTCAACATTCACTACTGCACTGCTTACAACAGCCAAGACATGGAAGCAACCTAAATGTCCATAGACAGAGGAATGGATAAAGAAGATGTGGTGCACGTATACAATGGAGTATTAGCCATTAAAAAGAATGACATAATATCATTTGCAGCAACATGGATGGACCTTGAGATTATCATACTAAGTGAAGTAAGTCAGGGAGAAAAAGACAAATATCATATGATATTGCTTACATGTGGAATCTAAAAAAAAAAAAAATGATACAAACGAACTTATTTATAAAACAGAAATAAACTCAGAGAACAAACTTATGGTTACCAGCAGGGAAGAATGGGTGGGAGGGATATATTGGGAATTTGGGATTGACATGTACACACTGCTGTATTTAAAATAGGTAACCAACAAGGACCTACTGTATACAGGGAACTGCTCAATACTCTCTAATAACCTACATGGGAAAAGAATTTAAAAAAGAATAGATACATGTATATGAATAGCTGAATCACTTTTCCCTACACCTGAAACTAACACAACATTCTTAATCAACTCTACTTCAATATAAAGTAAAAATTTAAAACAATACAATATTAAGTCTATATCTTATATGTACGTACACAACAATTTTAAACTATCCATTTGTTGAAGTTTGACTTGAGTTAAATGCCTCGTTTATATGTTTTAAAATTGCAAAAATGTTAATTTTTAGCTTAAAAACTTAATAACTGAAGAATTTGTTACATACATAAAACAATGGTTCTTTTTCCTGAATGCTCATTAAAATAATTTTAGAAGCTTATAAAAAAAAAAGTCTGTCCTTGATCCCTCTTTCTCCCCTTCCTGAATAATTCAATCTACCAGCCATCACGTTATGGCAAGCAAAGTAGGTGTCCATGTGGCGTGGGAGTGGGTGGTGATAGGAGATTAGTTTTACATCACGGGATTAATCATATAACATATATTAACGATAATGGGAGCCAGTTTTCACTGAGTTACAAACATGAAAAAGGAAAAAATTACAATGGTTTCCAATATCTATGAAGACACAGAAATAGAAATGTAAATGTGTATGTCTATGAATATACATACATACATACATACATCTAGTCCTTGGCTCTGTCTACCGTGAAGACCTAGGAGAAGCAACATCCCAGTAACAATAAGCACATCTAGTACAATGATCTTGGTTTCTAAATACCATTCTCCACTAAAAGGAAGCAGAGCTCCCTGGAGAAATGGCTGGTTCCAGGAGTAGGGGAAGGGAAAGAACAAATTGAGTCTAGAACACCTTTAGTAAGGAAGCACTCAAAGATTTCTGGGATCATGTGAAAAGGACACAGATGCCAGCCCGAAGTAGCAGAAGCCGGCCCGAAGTAGCTCTCATTAGCCAAATTTGGGACAATTCAAACATCAAAATAAATAATAATAACCAATATAACCCACTGAAAACAGAAAATGAAAGTCTGATAAGGAATAGGATATTTACACAGTCTCAAGGTTCTTCCCTACAAACTACTTTATTAATTAGGGGAAAAGAATGGAGAGGACTTGCAGGTAACGCAGGTAACTCCTCAGCCAACTGATTAAAGTTAACATCACCATTTATGGTTCATATTGAAATCATGTGTCACCTGATAGAATGCATACTGCATCACATCTGTGGTATTTTTATCAGAGATGCATAAAATAAATCTAACCACAAGAAAAGATCACAAAAATGCAAAGTAAAAGACATTCTACAAAATATAACTGCCCCATAATCTTCAAAAGTGGCAATGTGATGAAAGTCAAGGAAAGACTAAGGGACTTTCCAGATGAAAGACTGAAGAAACAAGAAAACTAAATTCAACAAGTCATTCTGTATTAGATCATTTTGCTATAAAGGACATTACTGGGACAAAGAGCAAAACCTGAATGAGGTCTGAGGATTAGATGGTAACAATGTATCAATGTTAATTTCCAGATTTTGTCAGTTATATTCTGGGTATGTAGGAGGATGAGAGAACACTGACAGATAGTAAAGCAGTGGTATGTTAAAAAGACTTTCAGGAAGATTACTCTAGTAGCAGTGTGGGACTATGATCTCCAAACATTGTTTTTGATGTACTCTACTAAAATATTTTATATACATACCTTAATAAGTACACATGTGTGAAGTTATATATGTATTCTACAGTAGTAATATGTTATTTATATTAGAAAACACACTCATAGAAATTAAAATGGGATGCTATACAGAGTTAAATTAATTTAGTCATCTGGTCGATCTCCTGAAGTACAAACATTTCCTTCTGAAGGACCCTAGTGAAGAGAACAAATAAAAGAGGAGATGAGTCTGGCAGACTTATTTAGATAGCCTGTAAAATAGGAACTGATAGAACGAGGAAAAAGTGAGGCAACAAATCAAGGCAGTAACAGTAGAGAAAAGGATCAAAGAGTAAACTGGAGAAATATTTAAGGAAGCACACTTTTTCAAGACTCAGCAAGTGATTTTCTATTTGGGACAGGATGAAGAAGATTTTAGGATGATTCCAGGTATTTGGTTTGGGAGAATGGATGATAGTAAAGACTTGGGAGAAAAAAATAAAGGATGGGTGAGGTGGAAGAGAAAGAATAAAATACATTGCTTTTCCAGGCATATAGCATTCATTAGCAACAGTATTTTCACAACACAGTAAAGAGCAAGGGGACAAAACCTAATGCATGGTGATCAGTAGCAATGAACTAGCACCACTGAATACAAACCTAGCACACTATCTTAGATAGCTGCTGTCTTAGTCAAGTATCTTTGAAGCACAGCCTATGGGAGAAAGTATGTTTCATGCACGTGTTTGTATGTGTGTAGATTTTTACTCCATGTGTGTTACATGTAATGTATACATCTGAGTCCATGTAGCTGGTCTTTTTTCATGAAACCTAAAGTGACTACCTTGGTTCACGAAGGATTGGTAAGGCAGTGAAAGTCTTATCATGCCATACTTTTGTGGAATAAAAGTCATTCTATATACAAATATTGAATCATTATGCTGTATATCTGAAACTAACATAATGTTATATAATTGTTAAAGTCAATTATATCTCAAATAATCATTCTACTGTTAGGTAAATCATTATTAAACCAATATCATTAATTTATTATCATTAATCCCATACTGTTAATTTAATATACTTAGATATATTTTATCTTTCATGAGTTAAAGCTTCAAATTATGGATTGAGATATGATGAATCTTACTAGACTTTTGTGGAATTTCTATAATTTCATTTCTATGATTTCTATAATTAAAAGCAATAGGCAGGATCAGTGACAGAAGATTTTTGCTCTCATAAGGGTTATTGCAAAAAGCCCATTACTTGAAGGACAAAGTCATACAAATACGTTATGCTGCTCACAGTATACATGGCAATATTTTAGAGTTTCCCCTGGTATGCAAAATTTGAAGACAATGTTAACAGTTAAATAATGTTTATAGTGCAATGCATTTTTAAGCACATTTTCAACTATATATCCACACCTTACATAATCTAAAATTCTAAGCAAAATAAATAATTTGTTAACTTGGGAGTCAGATTTTTATAATAAAAGTTAAGACTTCTTGTACTTAATACTGACTACCATAGAGAAAGGAAGTGTGATATATATTTTATGGCTGTAACAATTTTATATTCACTTTACCCCACCTAAATTTATTGGCAACTGATTCATTTCCTTTCCCTTGGCAGTAACTACTTCTACCTTAGCTTTTCATGTTATTAAAATATGTGAACATGGCAAATATACCTAGTATTACCTAAAAAATATCATTCCATCAAAGCAAATAGAGGGGAATGAAAGACAAGCAAAATACACTACCTTTTATTCTGGATTTCTTTTAGGTGCCCAAATGATACTAATATTCTAGACTCAGATGTTAATAATATACTGCTTTCTCAATTTAAAAGCTTCTGCCTTAGAAAGCATGACATTATCTATCCACGTTTTCTTCTTGGGACCCAATACTAATAAACACTTTACAAGAGAAAATGTAAACAGAAATTTAGTAACCTGCTGATCAGGAATGAAAGTTTTCAAAGTGAGCAAAACATATTCAAGGGAATTAATTAAGTTTCCTTAATTTTTAGCTTAACTATTAAGTTTAATTTTTCACTGGAAAAAAGTAGAAGTATGCAATAACTCATCTTGATATGATTAAAATACAAATCCATTTCACTGCTGTAATCCTTACAATAAACTGCTGTGACATTCAGCAGTTAGACAGCATATTTGGATGAAATTTTGAAAATGTTGGCTGTTTATATCTGGTACTCATTCAATCACAGGTCAAACAGAGTGCAGCTAAAACAGTGCAAGTTTTCTAACAAAGTGCCCTCCTGATGGATTTCCATGCAAAGTCCAAAGACCTTATTCTCTCATAGAGAGGGAAAAACAAAATACAAGAACATCTCAGTGTCCACTGGCACACACCTACTGCATTTACAAAATATTCATTTTGTATGTTCCCAACATATGTGAAATGTCCTCTTGCATTTTCAATGTTCATTACCGAAATTACTATATAACTTAACAAAGGCACTCTGTATTTAATATAATGCTACATATTTACGGTAGTATAAAACCTTTTCAAAATAATGTATGCAAAAAGGCTTATTTATAAACTGCATTAAATCATTTTTCAAAATTGCTTTCCTGATTGCTTTTTGAGGGTAGAAGAAAACCCCAAACAAAAAACACACCTAGAAAAATTATACCACAAAGAATCCCATAAGACAACTATTTAAAATCTACAGTACACCAATATTGTTTTCTCATTTAAATACAATTTCTGGAAAGCATTTTTTAATTATGTAATAAAACTTTTTGATATTAAATATGCTCCCTCTTAAATCTTAGTCTTAATAAAATAACTGGAAAATAATTCTTGATATTGTACAGTTTAAAACCTTGAGCAAAAATGCTTGATTACTATATAAAATGCATAAGATTCTATATTAATAATCATTAAACAAATACATAAAATTTGTAATAAACTTGGTTATTTAAAAAACCTTTTAAATAGTTTTTTTTTTTCTACAGCCAAATGTTTTTCTGCAGTTTTTAATAAATAAACTTTTACAGATGGCTTCTGTGGTAAGCTGGAGTAAATCATTTTAAATGATAAAAAGAATATTTTTGATTCTATGATCAGACAGGAATTCCGTATCAATTTTAATTCACTCTAGGAAAAACAAATGCTCTTAAGTGGCATTTGGGAAAGATGGCTTGAGGTCCATATTACAATAGACAGTTAACTTCTGTTGTCTATTTAAAGAAGGATAATTTGATTAACCCACAGGTGACCATATTATCTTAGTTCAAATATATTCAATATTTATGTCAAATGAGTCAAAGCATCAGGAGTCCAGCTATTCACTCACACACTTTAACACATAATAATCTTAAAATGCCGATCATCACAATTTAAGGTTATAATACTGATATTTAAAAGACACAATTTCAATAGTTTAGTTTTGGAGATAAACTATGAAACAACTTTATTAGATATTTCATCCTTTCTACTTACCTAAAATAATTTCAGAAAAAATTTTCAGGATATAAAAACTAGTTTTCTCAAAGAACAGACCCAATAAAACATTCACAATATACTTACTATATCTTGAGTCATCTATAAAATTAAATTGGATTTTATTGGTTATTCCCTAGGGGCTGGTAAATTAGCAGAGGGTGACTTTTTTTTTGGCTACTACAGAACTATTTAACATGCTACAGTAATATAGAGAATAAACAAAACAGCTAAAATATTTCATATAGAAAATTGATATAATTCAGTAGAGTTCTTTACTCCTTAAGGGAATAAAATCACCAAGGCAATATATTCTTAAAGTGCATTAGATTAAAATGTTGGTCTTTCATATTTCAATTCTCTTTAAACTTAGGAAGCTGATGGTGAGATATAGAAAAGCTATCAAAATAAAGAGAAACAATACTTTTTTTTATAGGTTTCGCTCCATACCTTGGAAGATGAAGAATCACACTCCTGACATATCCATCCATAGCCTGTTTGTTTAGGAGACTTTTTCAAAGGAGGATCCAAACAACCAAAATGGTAGCACAATCTGCATTCATCACACCTGCATAGTAAACAGATTTATGGTATATTTAAATAATATAAAAAAATAACGTTTTCAGAGAAAAACAGCAAACTAGTGTATATTTCAACTGTAACACTTAATTCTATTCTTAGCTGACAAGATTATTAAATTAATATTTATGAAAAAGACAATCTAAACATGAAATTAATGTTTTAGGAAAAACAAAATACCAAAACAATAAAATTAACAAACAAAACAAATATCATTCAGAACATTTTGATAGTAGAAAAGTTAAAAGCATAGGAATAAATCTGTGTATAGCCATATGTGTTCAAAACTAACAAACATTAACATTTTCAATTTTGAACTTCAATAATAATCACTTGCCCATTAGATAGTTTTAAAACATTTAATAATATAAGATACATATAATTCAAGGTTATAAATTTAATCTAATACATTGTGATTATTTAAAATTTTTTTTAAATCTAATGAATTCTACTAGGCTACACTGAGCTTAATTCTATACAACTTATATACCTCATCACTCTAAGTTAAGGTAGATTATAAATAAAATTTCTAATGTTTATAGCATGCTAACAATCTATAGCAAATAAAAACCATTCTAAGAATTTTACATTATTTTCTAAAATATAAATTTTCTCAAAAATTTACCTGTCACTTTCAGTGCATTTGGTTTTTCAAAGTACCTCCTAGTACATTTTAAAGCTTATTACCAAATGTTTTGATAGTGTCTTTGCCACCTATGATGTACAAAATCTAAGAAAACTATCATACCTATTCTTCGTTTCAGACAATCTCATCCTGCTGACAATGAAGAAAGATCTGTATTATTTCAGTGTTTTTTAAAAAGAATTTTGCATCAGTTGGAATAACAAGACCAAAATTTAACAACAAATAACAAAGATGTATACATTTTATAGAAAGGATTATATTCTTCTCTTTCTTTATACTCTTTTTTTTAAGTTAAAAAAATACTTTCTCCAAACCAATCTGTCACATTCTCTTTATATATAGTTACTCTTACTGATTTAAAACTTAAAAAGTTGAGGAAAGAAAGCAAGGAGGATATTTTATAGGACATATATTACTTAAAGTACAAAATTACTATTCAGTAATTTTTACTACAAAAAAAGGGGGAAGGAGTTGTGATAAACAACATGCAAAGAAAAACAATTTATTTTCATAATAAAGGGAACTATAAATCTACATTTATAGTAAAAATTTCATATCATGCTATAAAACCCAATCTCCCAAAGACCCATTTTGGAAATCAAAAGTTTCAGAAAATTTAGCAACTTAGCTAAGTTATTCAGGTAAAAAGAAGTTTAAAACACAATTATATGTCACAAGTTTACGTGCTCCTTCCTCTACAGTTTACTTCTTATAACCAAATAAACGTATGTATTTTTCCAAACCTTTGCTTGGACTAAAGAGATGGACTTGAATAAAAATGTTTACTATAATAATTCCAGCTATATGAAAAAATCAAATCAAATAGGAAGAACAAACAGTACTTCATTTACTGTGCCAATATTGTAAATAAACTATCCAAAAATATATTTAAAAGCAGTTAAAATGTTTAAATACCTGTTGTTCTAATATAAAGAAAAAGTAATAGACAATATATAGCTAACATCAAAATTACATAAAACTAAATGGCAAGCCCACACAATTTTATGTTCTTCTCACCTCAACTTATTTACCTTTCAATTGTTAAAATTCCAATTACATTAAACACATAGAGGACCCTTCAGAGCATAAGCATTTACGAGTATGAAAAGGTTGAGATTTTTAGATAGCTGAGGGCATATTCCTTCAAGCATGGAAACTAGTATTTCAGTCATCTTTAATGGGAAATTTAAAGACAACCACATTCTTTGCTTCATCAAGAAAATCCATTAAATACAATTTACTCTATCTTTGTCATCCCAGGGTCACAAGTATGAGTAACAGATGCTGCTACATGCCTAACAGTATGCCCGCCTTTTCTGTTTGGAAATAAGTACAATCAGTCTGCTCTTCTGTTTGAATTCTTATATTCAACTTTTATAGGTCTTCACTTGCATGAAAAATATCAGTCACTACTTTTTGATATTGTCAGTGTTATTTGTCTAAGCAGCATTTCCCCAACAATAATTCACTGCAAATTCAGAAACCAGATCACTGGACTTAGGACTGTGCAAACTGACAGTTTAAAAACACATGAAAATGAGAACTACTAAGTACATGGACTCAATTTTGGTTAACTATAGTCTTTCTTGCTTAACTTAGGGTTTTTAAGCAAGTTTAGATCGCCAATAATCTGGGCTTTTGATAGGTGAAGAGTTATAGTATTAATGTTTTCCTAGTTCATATCAAACTACAACCTAATACTGTACATTTACTTTATAAGTCTGTGCCACAATAACTTGTAAATTATGATTTCTAGTGTATAACTAGAGTCAACCACTATGATGAATATAAAGATGAATCATAATTCACTACCTTTCACCATCATGTACTAAGGTGGTTCTTGCTGGTGTGTGTGTGTATACATATATTTTTTTTTCAAGGTAAGAAATTAAGAACAAGTTTGCTACATTGATATAGTTTTAATTTGTAGCTGATTTCAATTAATTGTAAACAAGTTATCTTTCAGCTCAATAATAAATGCAAAAGGGAAAAGAAAAATTTTATATGCTAGATTTCTTAGAAGATAATGTTGACGTATATGCCATTTGGAGGTGACCTAATCCTTACTAATTCCTTCATTAGTGATACTTTTTAGAATGACTCAGTCTACACATGGAACTCATATGTTAGTGATGGGTTCCAGAGGAAAGGCAGAATTCGCCTGTTAGAATCAAGGGTGATATAGGAGTTCTCTCAAGTTATAGTTCACTCACTGGTAAATAAAAACTGTAATTCCAAGACTAAGTAGCAAAAAGGAGTAGTTAATACTCTTAGGAACTGCCAAAATCCAGGAGAGGAAAAAACAAAAAGAAATAACCCAATCATGAAGTCAATAACTCTGTTAGTAAAAAAATATGTAAACATAAGCCTTTTCTAAGAATGACTAAAATTATTTCCATGTGGAAAAAATATAGTTGTTTCTATACTAAAATATTTAACTGAAGAAATCTATAGCTTCATGTGCTGGTAACGAAAACATCCTGAGTGATACAAGTGAAGTCCAGCAGAATTTGCAAGAATTAATTCACCACAGACAAATGTAAATGATGCCATTAAGAATCCTAGAAATCAAAGAAAATTTAGATGGTAAAAAATAGTGAATTATTTATTTCATGTACACACACACCACTTTGTAAAGGTCAGCAAATTTTGTCAGCCAATAAATTATGGCTAAATTACAAATTTAGATCATTTTAAAAACTCAAAAATCAGAAACTCATAAGGCTCTGTCTGCAATCATTCTGTTATCTAAAAGCTGAAACAGAGTTTAAGCAGTTACTGATCAAATTATTATTTATGACCTCTACATCTTCTTCCTACATATAAATTCATAATTGCAATACATAACATAGTACATATTTAACTTATCAAAATAATAAATCTTGTGCAAAAGCAGTCATTGACCCAAAAAGCACAGAGATATAATACAATATACTTTATTCAATAACACAAATGTTTATGTAATAAAAACAATTATACCAATAGCACACATATTAAATAGGAAGATGTCTTAAAATATTAAAAGATAATATAAAACTAACCTATAAGAAACTGTTTTTTAATAAAATGCAAACTAGATGCTAAAAGAATATCCTCTAAACATCTAATAAAACTGTACACATTAACATTATCCTATAGGACATTCTAAAATTACAATTTTGAGTGAGATAAAATAAATCCCATTTATAAGAAAAGGAAACTTGATTGTTTAATTAGATTCTTACTAAATACACTTCCTAGGTGTCAGATTCATAATGGATACAGACATAAATAATAAAGCAGCTATACCTATATGTTCTTTTACATATTCATTTAACAAAATGCAGTGACCAAATAAACACAGTTCTATATGTATTTAAAATACTTACTTAGCATATGGTTAAGTATAGCACCCTAGACAAAGAAGAGGAAGAAAATGATTTATGTTCATATGTCCTATGATCCATAGAAGCAACCAGTCATGTGTTTACGTGATTACTGAGAATATGCATACAAGTAAAAGGAAACAACTTATTTATTTCCGTCCACACCTAAGAGACACGCCAGTCTTCGAAAGAGTTTCTTAAACTCTCTTAATTCCCAATTGATAATTTCACTAGGAGAGTACACTAAATAACTACTTTTCAAAACTAACTAAAAAAAATTAAGTGAACCTCCTAAATATATGTTATAGCCAGATGATCAGTTAAATTTCAGGAAGAATAGAAATCCATAACACAGGACTTGAAAAGTGATGTACCTGTTTTATGACCAGGTTGATCCATAATCATAGCCATTTTTATGTCGATGAATATTTGATTTAGATCCCTTCCAAGTCTACATAGAGTAAAATAAAGAACTGACTTTGAAAATATATACTGTTATATCCGTTCACTTAAAAAAAAAAACAAAAACCCACAACTAAATATCAAGAGAATTGATGAGTTGGGTTTTCTTACACTTTCATCATTTCTATGTAAAAATTCTACACAAGAATGATCAAAAGAATTGGTCTTGAATACTAACATTACTTACATAAAATCTTACTAGCAGCTGAAAAACCTACACAAATGTATTAAGCTGTAGCGATAGGCTCTTTCACAGTAGCCAATTATTTCAATTATTCATTTTAACAGATGGATAAAATGCAGGTTTGTGGCCCATGAGTTAAATCACTTCTAAAATAATATGAGCTTGCACAAAACTCTGCATTCTACCAATATTAGAATAACATTTAATATCAATAAAGGCAAACGCTACTCCTTTTTATAACACTTTTAGTGTAAATCACCTATATGCTCATTTTCTAAATAATTACAAAATGTCTTTTATATTATATTTCACAAAGACTAATGTGGAGGTCTTGAACATATTTTCATTAATGCTTCTACAGACTTTCATCACATCAATAATGAATGAGTGGTAGAAAAGACAAAAATATTCTCTACACATTAAAGTACGTAAACTGGAAAAATATTTGGATAATTATTGAAATTCAAAGTCACATTTAATGATCACTTAAATAAGATCAATTCAGTTTGCTACATCGGCAGCAGCCAGTTACAAGACTAAAACTGAAAGGAAAAAATAAAACGAAATAAAAGAATTCATGTAAAAACACACAATAAGGTCAAGAACCTCTTCACAGCACGAGAGAACGATTAGACATTTTCATAACTGAAACACGGCTGCTTTGTTCTTTAATAAACTGATCTCCATCTGCTCATGCCTTTGGAAATTTTTCAGCAGTACAACCTGCTGTGCTCAAACCCCACATAACTTTGTATTTCCCTGCTCATAATTAACTAATTATTCTCTAATCAATAGTGTAGATCTTGATTTTACAATGTAAATCAGATAAATGAGAAAATGGCTGGGGGTCAATCTCATTTTATTTACAAAGCCCAGCATGAGCATCCAATTTCATTACATCTTATGTACCTGAGCAGCAGTGAATCTTATCAGCAAGCCTGCAGAAAGTCTTAAGACTGAGTACTGGGAGAAAGAGGCTTACATTTTTACTTAAAAAAAAAAAAAGTATTTCAAAGCATGTCCATCTCAGAAATATCACAGTCCTTAGTATTATGGAAATTGACAAAATGCTGACTCAGATAGGAAGGAAAAAATTTCTGCCTTCATATGCCATGCAGCTTTAAGGCTGAGCCTCTTAAATAAGTTTTGATTGTCAACATGATTTCAGAAAACTTAAGGAAAAATTAATATTGTAAGATATTCCATTATGCTACAGGGCCCTTCTGAATTCCTTGAATAGATTTTGATGAAATATTAATAAAATATCCCCATACTGAGAATCAAGTAAGATAGTAGTAAATTTTGTCAAATAAAGAACATTAAAGCGTTTAAAAAGAGTGATCTCCTTAAGTAATAGGATGTAAAAACAGGGAAATAGGATAATGAGTATGAATATTCTTATTATTTAGTGGTCAGTGATCTATTTTTAACATTATAAATGTAAAATCAGATAGACACTCAAGAAACACATGAATAACAATGATATACAAATGATAAATAAAATTCATTTACAAAACTTAAAATGGATAAAGGTTAACGCTAAATTTTTGTTCTCATGTTAAACAATCCTAATTTCAAATCTTTTCTTAACAAAGGAATTAGTGAATTATAGAAAAAGGCTATGTTCCTTGATTCATTTCTGTACCTAAAATATTGCTGTCTCCATAACAGGTACAAAATAAACACATGTTTAACTGAACTTATGTATAATAAAGAAGTTAAACTATGTGCTGTAGATAAAACTACTATAATCTTTTATCTAGAAACAAGAATTTTTGAAAATTTAAGGGCCCCTTTAACAAAATTAAAGCCACATTTAATCAATTAATGTCAACCACAATATCATGATTCTTTTAAAATTATTATATACAAATGGTTCTCAAAGGATGTCCCTGGCCAGCAGCATTCGCATCACTAGGGAACTTGTTAGAAATGCAAATTTTCATGCCTCATCCCAGGCCCACTTAATCAGAAACTGTAGAGAGAAGTAAGAGGGAGGAAAACAGGGAGGAGGAAAATAAGGAGGTGAGTAGGTGAGCAATTTGTTTTTAAACAAATCCTTCCTGTGATTCTGATGTACTATAAAGTTTGAGAACCACTCTATATACTGCCACGTCATTCTTCTTGTATTTGAGTTATTTTACTTCTTGATACTTCAGTGTTTTTTTCTTTCCGTTATGTGACAAATAACCATCATTTACCTGTCAAGCTGTTTTCTCTTGTATATGTCTGTAAAATATGACCTATTTAATATATATTGCCTTAAAATACACATTAATATCTCCTTTGAATAACAACTGTACCAATCACAGAAAAGGGTTAACTTTGTACCATGGAAATAATGAGAGTGTCTAGGAGATTATTAGGAGAAAGTGTTTTATTCTATTCTCTTTACAAGTTCTACTTCAAATACACATTTGCAGGACCAACGATATTATGAATTACGTGGTTTGTATTTGTGATGTGCGACAAAGATTCTTAGGGCTAGCACCAAATATGGAACAGCTTATCCACCACTGAAGTGTAAGATGGAGAATGATGATAATATGGTATTCTAAACAGAACCAGGTGGAAAGGATTTTGATTAATAGTAACACCAAAACCACAAGGCTTAATGATGTTTCCAAAAAAATCTAAAATAAAATGACCACTAGTAATTTCTCACCATATATCAAAGGAGGGTCAGGTCCCAATGTATTAGCATATTCTCTTTTAGGAAATGGCAATCTGCCATTTTTCTTAAAATCAGCTGGAGTTCAGCAATAGTAATAATTATCAACTTTTGTTCATGCTTACACAGTAATAAATAATGAGTCTTTTTTCTAATTAAAAAAAGCTCACTGGTTTTGCTACAGGGTATTAGTATTTTTCCTCCAATGTTATAAGATCTTTCAATAAGTTAATGATCTCAGTTTATACGTATTTTATATACATACTACTTTTATTAAATATCCAATAATGTTCCTTAGTGTAACTAAAGATTACTAGCATACAGCAACTTTATATTTACACTTGCTTTTGATTATCTATAACATTTCCTACTCTATTCTTAATGTTTAAGCTATTTTCAATTGCCACTATACCTGAAAAGATGTCCCAAACCACATTCATAAATCAGGAAATTCCAAGAGACTTGTTGACAATTTACATGTATATATGCATTTCAATTTCAGCAAAGAGTCTCTTCTAAATCAGTTCAAGATGAAGTGATGAAATATTCAACATATTTCTGTCGTTGACTTAAAACTGGATCATTAAAGCTTGAAGATCAAATTTTAATTCTGTAAACCTTTGGAAAGATACAGATGTTGACGAAGATCTTTCAGTTGGCAGGTTGTACAGTCAAGCTTTGTATCTCTCTCCTTATTCTGTAACCTCATACTTAAGGTTGAGAAAAATAAAATTATATTGAACAGAGAAAGTTTGTATTAAATCAATAAAGACTGAATAAATTTGGTTATTACTAAAAAGTATCTAGAGATCAACACAGATATATCCTCATTTATGATCTTAAAATCTGAAGTGGTAAAAACTACATGCTAATAATATTAGTGCTTTCACACTAGAACTAATGAGTCAAACTAAAATGGCATATGCTTTCACAAGTCTTTCACTTTTGCTGAATATTATGAATAGAAGTAACATTTAATATAGTCTACAGTTGTTTCCCAATGCAGCATTTCATATATGAATATATGTATTAAGTTGGATGAAACAAAATAGCAGACTAATGGAATGCACTGTCTTTCTTGTTTGTTACTAGATTTGTTCAACAACGAGTAGCACATTGCATGTAAGTCCCACAGGCTTCCATAACTCTTTAGAAAGTCCAAACACTGTATATCATTTGCCAAAGAAGCAAGAGGGGAAGACATTACTTAATAGGACAATTCTGACAAGACATTATCTTGTATTTTTCAACAATGCACATATCAAATGTTTCTGATTAGTGCAAAAAGAAAAAAAAAGTTGAAGAAAAAAAGGAGGAAAAAATCCACATAGGCAAATTAACTGCCTTGTCAGTCCAAGTAACAAACCAATCAATTACATTCTATCCAAACCTGACAAGCAAAGGCAACTTTTTGCAGTGATAAGCTTATGGGAAGGACAAGATAGCTGTTCTCCTTTACTTTATGTACTCTATTGAGAGTGTTATCCACATTTTTAAAATCACACTTATAAAAGAGGTTTCCAGGATTGCCTCCGAGGATGAGCTGTGGCAGAGTTGGATCTCATGAAGGGTATCTACACAGTAAAGTGATAAGAAAAGAACATTAACAGTTAAAGATCACAGCGGCTCTGCACTATGTCTAATGAAACACACTAACAATACCATAGTAGATTCAAATAACATATGATTTGGTCCAAAGAGATAGGTGCCCTAAACCTAAATGCCATGATCTTGTAAAGGTTCTTACTAGTTAAAATGGAACTATTTTATCATTTGAAACACTGAGCTGCCTCTTGTATTATTATTATTACTTTTAATTGTCAAAATAAATCTATCTTATTAAAACAAAAAAGAAAATATAAAAATGATGAGGGGTTTGTATTTATATAAGCAAATGAGTAATTTGATTAATAAATGTTTTAAAAAATAGCAGTTTGCTATTTTTCATCAAATACAGCAATTTAACAACGCTTGAGAAAGCATGCAACTATGCTGAAAACAAGCACACCTAATCAGTACATTACAGGACTGGTTCAACTCAAGTAGAGAGTCTCAGGGAGGAAATTTTCAGATGATTCTTATTCCCTGGGCCTACACTGCCTTCCTTTTTAGAAGACTATATTGGAAATGTTTGGTTACAATTGTGAAAAGTATATCCCTAACTAGCTATTTTAGCGGATTTGTGCAACAAAAGTGAAAGAGAATATACCTCACTGTGAAGACCTGGTCATTGATTATAAATACACTAATTTTGGCCTAATTTTCAAAAGTCATTCACTTGCATTTTATTTTTCAAAACTTTCTTTAGTGTTTCCTGTATTTATTTCCCTATTGACATTTTCAGAGGAGAAATTTTAGATGCCTAGTGTTTAGAAGTAACTTTTTTTTGATTGCGGTAAACAAAATTTTATCTTTTCCTTCAGATATTTATATCTGTATAGATGAAGTGAAACTGCCAACTAGTCACACATCATAGAAAAAGTTCATTTCAATATTTAAGTATTAGAGAGATGTGTTTAATGCTTCTAAGTTCTACTGAGAAAAAGAAAGTGAAAAGTGGCACAATCACAGACAAATACAGCGCTACTGAGAAGAACTACCATGCTAAACTGAATAACCTCCAAAGAAAGGAAAAATAAAATAGTACAAGAAAAAAAGAATATAACATGAAACAGTTTTCAGAGAAATGTACTTATCAACACATGGGAAGTAAACAGAAAGAACAGAATTCCCTCTTTGAATAACAAGGAAATAGGAAAAGCTGAATTCCCTTGTTGAAGTCACACGTGCTAACTTTTCTCAATACTTCAGTCTCCAAGTGATGAGCTTTAAGCACATTCTGAATCTGATATTCTGAGAAGTGCTTTGTCTGCAGGTTAGGCACTACTAGATAAGCATAATGCAAGAGGAAGCAACCACATCATTTACCAAAAAAGTACATTTAACTTCTAATTACATGCACAAATGATGGAGAGGAGCAGACAATCCCAAGATCTATTTGTATTTAACGCTGATAGGAATTTGAATATATTGGGTTAGCCAAAAAGTTCGTTCAGTTTTAAGTAAAAATAAAAGACACTTTTCATTTTCACCAAAACTTTTAATGAACAATGTATTCACTAACTGAACGAACTTTTTGGCCAATCCAATAGATACATAGGCTATCACAGAAATCTGCTTTAAATTCTAATTAAATCTAAATTTAACTTTGAACAAAACTAAAAAGCTATCACGAATATCCTTCCATCCTAAAATTTCACTTAATATTCAGAATAAGCAACATGACTTGTCTTGGCTACTACCTTTCTAGGACAAAAAACTATGTGGTCTTTCATATCAGAGTTCAAGTCTTGGCTTTGTATTTATTCCATATGTTTCTAATAAGCTTACTTACAAAGTAATGTAGAGGAAAAGGAATTAACTATTTTCAAAGGGCTTCCCTGATGCAAACAACAATGGTCTGTTATCTTGTATAGCTGGAACTGCCTACAAGAAGAAGCATCTATTTTTGCCCCAATGTAGTCAAATATGCTAAAGCAGCATAGTCAAGACTGCCTAGACTCAAAACTCTAATTCTACCACTTCTTAGTTGTGTGATCTTGAACAAGTAATACTTCTCAATTTCCTCACCCATAAAATAGGGATAAAATCAATATATGTCTAATGGAGTTGCTTTAAGGATTACATGAGATAAACTATGGAAAGCATTAGCACATTGGCCCTTAATAAGCACTCTATAAATCTCAGCAACTAATATGAACAACAGTAGATTTATCAAACACTACAGCAGTATTTAATGGAAGGGAAGAAACTACATTCTAAAACGTAATAATTAACATAACACAATTTCAACATATAATTAGAATAATTTCTATTTTATGATGCTTAGTGCCTCTGTACCTTAGTTACCTCATATCCAACATGGAGATGTCCATACCTCACAGGATGTTGTTAAAAATGAACAACATGAGATAATACACTTAGAAAGCAAAGAATAGAGCCTGGGATATAGTAAGCATCTAACACTAGCATTATTTTAATTTCTAGTTCATAAAGACTAACATTTCTGTGGGGTTCAATTAAAATGTTAAAAATATGAGATCCTTATACATTATTACCTAGATATCAAAATCCAACATCAACTCCAAAATTTATATCCAATCTTATCTACAAATTCTAATTTCATTAATATGTCTATTTTATATGTCTGAAATTACACAAAACCAACACAAAACTTTGTTATAGGAAGAACAGATGAAACAGGATGTTTGATTTTAAAAAAAGAAAGAAAAACCAGAAAAGAATACAGTTGCTTTCTAATACTAGAAGTTGGATTATGCTTGTCTTATATGATTCCAAGGACTGAAATTGTTAAGAAGAGACATGTTAGCTCACTTGGAGAAAGAAACTGCCAGTGGTCAGAGCTGCCTCAAGAGGGAATGGGTTACTTATACACTTCTATCCCTGGCAGTAGCTCTTTTCTTGTCGCTTAGTGATACTGAGCAGATGATTCGAGTGTCAAAGGGACAGTGAGATCCTTTTCAGGACTGTATAGTATTAATATAATATTTGTTTTGAAATTACTTTGAGTTGCAAAAGTTACAAAATCTAAGAAAAAATGAGGCTGATGCCTTCATTTTATAGATGAGAAAATGACTATAATGGTAACTTAATTCAAGGTCATTCATCTAGCCAGTAGCAAAACTATGGGTGGAGTTCCTGTCTTTCTAAACAATTGAATATATAATAGATAATTGCTTTTGTATAAGTTGACAATATTTACACACTGCAATAGAAAATCAGTTTAAAATTACAAAAAATAAATTTTACTGAAAAATAAATGAGTGAAATGAGAAATATTTCATTGCTATATATGCTAGAAATTATGATGTTTACTACTCTAAAACTCCAGAAATACCACACTTCACTATGTAATTTTTGCTTACCATGTTCAGGCTTCTGTTTTCTTTACACACAATTTACTTGTCTATAATGCATTTATTTTAAAAAGAAAAAGAAAGTTTAAAAATGCAAACACTGGTAACAAAAATATTTATAAATCATACTAAGTTACTTAAAGGTTTAATGTTTTAATATAGATTTGAAAATCTAAGAATGTCATACACTGAATATTAAATATGTGAGGCAGGTTAGCCATTCCACATGTCTAACAAAATGATCAAATCAACTTAATTATAAAGGAAAAAAATATGTTGAATAAACATTTTCTTTTCAATCCAAATTTTATCAGAATACCATCTTAAAAAGAAAAATTCAGTGGCAGCTGGTCTACTTTCATTATCCAAATACAAATATTTTGAATATTAAACATCTCTTTCCCAATTTTTACTAACAAAAAAGCATTCTTAAAATATCACTTTTAAGTAAAGTTTCCTTCACAAGACCCAGTTTATCTTCTAATTTCCTCTTTAGAATCTAATCTCTTCATGATGTACAATATAGCATCAATTTAGTTCTGAAGACATTAACTTAAATCATTGATCACTGCTTTTTATAAAGCCAGGTCTAAGGTATAAAGGCAAGATTCTCAGTGTTAGGAAAGGCCAAGTAACTCCTAAGAACAGTGGTATAAAGTATTTAATTTTAAATTTTAGACTCATTTACCCTAAATGGTTCAGTAAATATTCAAGACAGCTTTGGAATAATGGTATCTGGAGAATAAAGAACAGCCAGGTTCAGTAGAAGATGAAGAAGCAGGAGAACGTATGGCCTACTCTGGAAGTCAGGGAAGATTCTGGTAGACCTTCTTCAATGACTGGGAGTTCAGGTTTAGATCATTTAATCAGGCAAGAGAAAAACCCAGAAGGTTGGAGGAATCAAGATACATTAGAGCCACAGAATGCAGTTATACCCTAGCAATAAAAAATGTGGACAGCCAAGGCAAACAGAGTGGGATCCGAGGAGGCCTAATCAGAAGCGAGAAACACAGAAAGGAGGCAAGAGGAAACACTGAAGCAGCTAAGGTGTACAGAATAACATAGAGAACAGCGTAGACACGGAGAAAGGTCTTAAGTAAGCTGAAAAAATGGGAAAGAAGAAATGGAGATCAAGAAATATTATGATAGAAAACGGTTCTCAAATTACTCTGATATTCTTAGTTTTCAAATAATGCACAGCAGGTATATTTTTTAAAATTTTTACACAAAATCATTAAAATTATATGAATAAAAGTAAATATACTAAGATGCTATAAGATCATAGGGATTTAAACTTTTTATATTTCTGATTTTTTGTAAGTATATTTTTATAATGCACAAAATTTTGAAAATATATATGAAAATTTCAGGACTTCCCTGGTGGCGCAGTGGTTAAGAATCTGCCTGTCAATGCAGGGGACATGGGTTCAAGCCCTGGTCTGGGATGATCCCACTTGCTGTGGAACAACTAAGCCCACGTGCCACAACTACTACTGAGCCTGTGCTCTACAGTCTGAGCCACAACTTCTGAGCCCAACGTGCCACAACTACTGAAGCCTGCGCACCTAGAGCCCCTGCTCCACAATAAGAGAACCCACGACACTCAGAAGCCCAGGCACTGCAACAAAGAGTAGCTCCCACTGGCCGCAACTAGAGAAAGCCCACGTGCAGCAACAAAGACCCAACAAAGCCAAAAATAAATAAATAATTAAAATTTTTAAGTATCAAAAATGGAAAATTTACTTACGTGCCTTTAAATTTTAATTACTAGACTTTTATTTTTTTAGAACAGTTTTAGGTTTACAGAAAAATTGAGTAGCTATACAAAGATTCACATATACTCCCCCACTCGCTCCCATACACCCATGTCCCTTTAAATTTAAATTTAAATGTTAAAGTCTTCATTTTCACATCATGGCACCTTTGATAGATCAGGGGTAGAGAAAAATGAAAAAAAAGACTGTCAGACAGAAATAGAGGAAGAGACAAACATGCCAAAATTTGGGAATGTTCACACTTTATTGATTCTTATTCAATGTGATAATATTGAACAAGTTGCAGAGTTAGAGGCAATGGGGATAAACAATGAACTTGAGAATGTGAAAGAAAGGGAGACTTTCAGATGAGGACTAAGCTAGCCTTAACTCTGCGTCTGCCAAACCCTACTCCCTAGATTTAGAATCTCCTGATTCAGAATCTCCAAGAGTAGGGTTTATTATTGTTGTTGTTTGTAATTCTTCCTACAGGTGACTTGCATCTCTAGCCAAACTGAGAACCACTATCTTAGAGCTTCCGCCAAGGGGCTTCTGAACAAAGCAGTGTTTCTCAGAGTACAGTCCCCAAATCATCAGAATCAGTAATAGCTGAGAATTTATTACAAACATAATTCTTGGGTACCAGCCCAGTGTGTCCAAAACAGAAATTCTGTGGTTTAATAAGCCTTTCAGGTGATTTCAACATACCCTAAAGATTATGAGCCTAAAGTAGACTAAATTCAGCTGCCATGAAGAAATCACAAAGAAAGAGGCATAGAAACAAAACCTTAAAAAAATAAGGGAGGTAGGAGACAAATTACAAATATTCCACAACTTTACTTAAGGTGGACCAGTTGACATTCAACTAAGCAGAGACAAGTATTATTTATACACAGAGATACTTTGGTCACCAAAACAAAGCTTTAAAAAAAAACCCCACAGAATATTAAAAAATCTCATCTTGAGGATCTCCTACAAGATAATTCAATTTCTCTGGGCTCAGTCTGTAGCCCAACTAAACCAGGGACAACTACCCAATTCTTTCAGTTCCTCTGTTCTTATGAGACATGATTTCTCACCAAACCTTCAGAGACACAATCGTTTACTTAAATAAAGGTAGGAAAGTTAGGAGCAGATACTTAAGTTGCACAAAACAGATCTGTAACAGTTACCAGATCTACTTCCAGAGTTTGGATTCCTCCCTATATATATAATCACTTAAGTGCATTCTGAAAATTTCTAATCCAACAACTCCTAAAAAGAAACCGCACAATTCCCTACGATGCCATTCACCTACTGTACTTCTCTCCAAAAAATAAATATAGATACTAATCTTTCTGTTACTGGTATCACTATTCTTTCAAATTAGTTATCTTAAAGTCAGACAGTTTGGATTAACACTCCCCTTTCTTTCTTGCCTCCTCATTTTGGCTAATTATCTGCTGTAACCTCTAGTGTGAATTTATGTCTCCTGAATCTACTGAATCCTTTCCATTTATTTTTCCATCAGTCCAAGTTCTAGGCCCCCAAACTGGTCTCTCTCCAGCTGCCCATTCATTCATCACACAGGCCACCACAATGTCAATCTCCTAAAGTACTCTTCTCTCTATTATCTCTTCCCTTCAATGAATCCCCATTATCACTCAAAATCTTTAGCCTGAATCCAGGCCCCAATCTACCTTTAACCTACACCACAAATGACTCCAAGGACCCCACCCTATGTCTTAAATTGTATTCATTCATTCTCTTGAAGGATTTGGTACCTCTCATCTCAACCTTCTGAAACCTGCTCATACTTCAAGATCCAACTCAAATGTCACCTTGGTTTATATGAAGATTTCTCCCTCATTCTTTTAGGAATATTCCCACTATCCTCTCAATTCTTATGTCTCTTATATACCTTCCATGTAACAATTTAATGTATGAACAAATAAATGGATTTTAATATCCTTAATAAATACTAAATAGATTAGAAAATAAATTTGATGAGCATAAACAGGAATCTTATTTTTTAAAAGAATGGGGGGAAACATTCCATACTTTCTTTACAAATGAAAGCTTCAAAAGCACAGTCAAATACATTTTTGGTCAGAGTGTTCAATGCACTCACTATATGAAACAACTTTCCTTTTAAAAAGATCTACATTTTAGGTCATGTCCCAACAGGTTCTTGATATAATCAGGCAATTTTTCAATTCTTTAATAATTGACACAAATGAGTAAACTGACAAAAGAAATGGGTCTGGAAGATTCCAGTCACTTAAAAAAGAAAGTTATTGACTGATATAATTTCACCTGGATGTGACCGAATTCCTTTGATTTAGTTTTTCCTACCTATCTTCCTTGCGCAGCTGTCTGTGTCCATCTGATTTACTGAGCAATTACAGGGAGTGCCTAACAACTTCATTCAAAGCAGAAGTCCTCCTCCGCTTGCTATCTTTTGAAGAGAACATACTTAAAGAGTTACTTTTATGTAGTTCAATCCATCAATTCTCACAGTGCTCAACTAGCTAAATCACACTTAGGGCCCTGGGCTTCATGTATGATCTTTGTACCAAAAAATGACATACACACAGACACACACACAGACGGAATACATGAACAATTTTATACTAAAGTCAAATCATATAATCACTTTTTAATAGGATAGTCATGAGTAATTTTTCTCAAACTTGCTTAAGTACTGTAGGAATACAGACATACATTAAGTACCTCATTAAAAAAGGTTTCCAGAATTCTGAATTTCAACCTTTAAAGAAACATGGAGCATTCGGATAAGGTTCAAAGCAAAACCATAAAGAATTATATAACTGATATAGTATCTATGAAAGAAAGGCTGAAGAAACTGGGTTATTCACTTTTTAATTTTTTTCTAAATTTCTTCCTGTTGCTTTCATCTACCAAAGAATTAAAGTAAGGGTATAATAAAACAAACTTTGGTTAAATAACAACATACCCTTGCCTAGGATAGAATTAAATATCATAATATCCAATTTGGGTAAATGAAAAAAGGTATTGTTTTGCAAAGAGAATAAACTCTGGAATTGACAGTTTGATTTTCAGATAATAATACATGCAAGGGAACAAAGATCATAAGAACCTTTTGTCTTTCTAATATGCAGGGTTTTAAAAAGAAAAAAATCCGATTTAACAGTAAATGAATCTCTTGAAAACTCTGGTAAGTTATTTCACTTATTGTGTTCTAGTTTCTAATTGTAGTTCTATTAACAATAAAGCTAGTGTAAATCAAAATTGTAGTTGGTAAAGATAAAAATCAAGATGAAAACAATCTAATTCCAAATCTAATTCTTTTTTTTGGCCACGCTGCATGGCTTATGCAATCTCAGTTTCCCAACCATGGACTGAACCCATGCCACGGCAGTGAAAGTGCCAAGTCCTAACCACTGGACTGCCAGGGAATTCCCCCAAATCTAATGTGTATCTTAGAATACTACAGGTTAAGCAATGAAGTATAAAGGGAGCAATGTTATGTATATTTTATGTATATATATGTGTGTATGTGTGCTGATATATATAATTATATATAAGATTCCTATTTACCAGTGCAAAAAAAAAAAAAAGGCTTAATGAGATTGAAAAATTTGCCCACAGATAACATCCTGTCTGATATCAATAAATCACACATGGTTATCAAAAATTGTTTTCAGCGATTTAAGACAACCAAGTAAACATCAGTACAAGAAGATCTAGGAAATTTATAAAGTGAGCAGTTTCATATATGGGATATAATACTACTACTATAATGGCTGCAGAATTTAAAAAGATGTGACTGTGAAGATTAAGGCTCAAGAAATGAATGAAGAATTAAATTTTTATGCAATTTACAGTCAAGTGACCAGACTAAATGAATAAAATGTCACAGAATAAAAGTAACTGCTGTCACAAAAGGGAAATATGGAAACCCAAAGACTTATAGTGACCTGACATTGCAAAAGGTTTAGTATTTCCAGTATTTAAACAATGAAAAGACTTGTGCAGTTAACCCAGAAGAAGCTACATTCTCTAAAATGACAACTAAAATGATGAACCAGCCAGATACTAGAATAAAAGTGTTAAAAAGTATAAACACGTCATTAAAACCAGTAATAGGGACTTCCCTGGTGGCGCAGTGGTTATGAATCTGCCTGCCAATGCAGGCGACACAGGTTCGAGCCCTGGTCCGAGAAAATCCCACATGCCGTGGAGCAACTCCTGAGCCTGCACTCTAGAGCCTGCGAGCCACAACTACTGAAGCCTGCATGCCTAGAGCCTGTTCTCTGCAAGGAGAAGCCAACACGATGAGAAGCCATTGCAATGAGAAGCCCACACACCACAACAAAGAGTAGCCCCTGCTCACAACAACTAGAGAAAGCCCATGCACAGCAATGAGGACCCAATGCAGCCATAAATAAATATATATATACATACTAATGAGATTGTCAATAAGGCATGCAAAGACACAACTGTGCACTATAATAGTCTCTTTAAAGAGAGTAGGATTATTACAAGAACTTAATAACACAACCTGTAGAAACAGTATGACAATGAACACTGAGTTAAGAAGTCTGGGTTCTAAGCCTGTCACACTAACCAAGCGATCTTTTACAAACTATCCATCCAAAGAATTACAGAAAGATTACAGTATGCCAAGTTTTATCCCAGCACTTGAGATATAAAGTATAACTCCTCTATTAAATTCTCAGTCTGATGGAGGGGTCAAGTGAACAAAAGTATAAGACTCTAAATAGGAGAGATTCAATACAGAGTGACAAGTATTACTAGCACAGAGGCCTGCATGAACTGCCAATGAAGCATACAGAGTAGACAATCTTTGCCTGATTAGTAGGAGACAGCAAGTTAAGGAAAGAATTAACAACAACAAAAAAAGACAGAGTATTAAAGCAAAAAGGTAAGTAGGAATTTATCAGGGAGAGAATATGTGCAGTAAAATTTGAGGCAGAAGGAAAGTACAGAGGAATTTTTAAAACAGTATGTCAGAAAATCTACATAGTTTGGTAGGCTGGAGTAAAGGGTACTTGTTGGATAAAAGCGACAAGTGTTTGACAGTTTCCTGGAGATCCTCTGAAAGGACTTAATCAAATAGATAACATATGTATGTGATATAGAAAGAGGGCTATGAATGCATTAACTGGAGAAAAAGGAAAGTTATTAAGAGGGAGAAATTTTAGAAAGTTTTTTGCAAAAGCTCAAATAAGACTGTAGAAAGGCCAAAACTGAGGTGGGAGGAATGAAGAAGTAGATTGAAGGTATAGATTGCTATGAAATGTAAGAAACTGAGTCAGTAATTTATGTATTAAATCTGAGATGCCTATGGAATCTCAACTGGAGATATCTTGCTAGGCATTTGCTATACCATTCAGAAACTAAGCGGAGAAAGTCTGGCTAGAATCTAAAATTTGGGAGTATTCCACATACAAAACAGAAGACATCAAAGATGAGATTACCAGGGACTGTGTAAAATGAAAAAAGAACCTTGGACAAAAGGTTAAGGAAGAGTAACATGTGCAGAGGTAGAGAAGTCTATAAAAGGACTATCCACTGAGACAGGAGAATGCCATGATCTGAAAGCCAAAGGAAAGGAATCAATCAAGAAGAAGTTGAAGATAGGAAATAATCAGAGGCAAGAAGGATGGGATCCAGGGCACTGGTAGAAATATTAGCTTCAGAAGGTAAAGGGAACACCTCTTCTACTGTACTGTTATGAAAAGAGGAGAGGGAAGGGTTGTGGAAGAGAGGTACCTATGGATATCAATAAGGTTATATGTAAGTTATAGGTTCCATGTCAAAAAGTTTAGGCATTTCTGTATGATGGCTTCTGTTTTCTATGTGAAGCAGGAGACAAGGTCACTTGCTAAATATGAAGAAGGAAGAGAAAAGGTGATGAGACAAGGAGCATGAGAAGAATGGAAACAGGTGCTGTCAGGAATGAAAGTTCAAGTTTACTAGGAAAACATGGAAAGATTACCAGACAATACCAAGGACCTAATTTATAATAATTAGGCATGTTAAAAAATACACATATATACCAATCAATGAATTATTTATACCTCAGTGGACATACCCTATTACCCTGTTTATAATTTTGTTCCTTAACTAAAGTTAAGATGTGCACAAAAACTTACAAAGGCTACTTTTAGTGTCTTTTTTGAGAAGGAATTTTCATGTTTATTTCATTTGAATATGTTTTCCCTAAGAAATGGTAGTTTCAGAGTAAATGTTTGTGTTAGGTTTTTATAGCCTATGGTCAACTGATCATAGCTATGTTTTCTATATTTAATTAGCATTTTTTGGTGTGTGGTCAATTAGGGCTCTATTTTAAAACGTCATTAACTTACTTAAAATTTTGTAAAAAATGTTTTAATGTTTCACGCATAATCCTACCATACTAAAAAAAATACCATGCTTATTTCTTGTTCCCTGCCAATCTATACGTATCTATAGGTAACAATTTAATAGCATATACTTATATTCTAAAACAGATTTCTTCATTCCTATGCAATTATCTTGCAATCTATTAAAGATACATTTTATTTTTTGTTCTACTGATTTGCTATAGTTTGTTATCCCCCTCCCATACAATGTTTAAGCTGTTTTTATTCTGGGATTTGTGTGTTTTTGGTGTGGATAATTTTACAACTATAAATATGGCTATAAATGTTCTTTAAATAGTTTTTCTTTGAATATTTGTGACAAATTCCAAAGAGGAAGGTTATTATTATAAAAATAAGAATACATATTAACACATCCAAAACAGTAAGAAAATTAAATTTTTCATTAAAATGAAAAAGTAGAATTATATATAAAATATATAATATTTACAAATTAGATAAATAAAAGTAGATACTTTTAAATAAATCAGATACTTTCCAATGCCTGAAAGTCAAAAATATTGTTATTTTTATTAATTGTCAGTGCTTGAATTATATGACAACTTGTAAAATGCTCAAGCTAGGAAATAGGTTGTTGTGTGTATATATCTGCATGTATGTATGTGACAAATACAAATTTCCTTCTGAAATTAATAATAATGATAATCTTTCAGAGTTAAATTTTATACTGAAGCAAATGAAGTAAGCAGTATTCTACCAGAATATGTAGAATATGTAGAAATATGTCCTACAAACAGCCCTGGGTAACTTTGTTAGTTTAAAGATGTATTGGTATTTTATTTTATTTTTATATATTTTATTTTTTCTTTTCTTTTTGCCTCCATTCAACTTCTGGAAATCATCACAATTTTCCTAAATTATTCACAGTTGATTTTCTTATTACATATTTAAAATGCTTTCCCTGTACAGAAAAGAGGGCTGGAGTTAGTGCCTTACACATGTATCTATGTATATCATACACACACTGGCACACACATACAAATGAAGCTATGAACATAGATGAAATAATCTGGAGATTAATTACCAAGTAAGAAGGGTAATAAGGGTCAGGTAAGTAGCTCACAGACATAATTCAAGTCAGCAAGAGCCACTGAAAGGATTAACTGCATGGGTAAAGACACTTTAGATGCCAATCAATGGAGTGAAACAAAAGAACATGGCACTATATGAAAAAAACAAAGCAAACAAACCAAAAAAAAAAAGGGATAAAGAAAGAACCATAGTGCATAGTGTCTTTTGTTGCCATGGAATTACCCCAGGAAGCCAAATTAGAAATTCTCAACCTGCTAATAATTTTCTTTCAGATTAAAATGGAAAGGAGATTCAGACTGTTAAAATTACACAACAAAGTACAGCCTTATTTCTGACTAAAATTAGATTATGACCTGATCAGATCTAACTTAACTGACTCTGTATTGCCCAAGTAGTCAAAATTAGCAAAAACTAATGCTAAACATACATATTTTCAGCATAAAGATAATTCAGATTTCAGTGAAGTAGCTACTATCCTTAGAAACACAAGAGGAATGTTAAGGGTAATGAAACTCATTTAAGACTTTAAATGTAATAATGTGAAAAAAGATGGTGGCTTAGTAGAAGGACGTGGAATGCATCCCTCTCCACAGATGCATCAGGAATACACAAAAGATGCAATAATTCCCACAGAGAACCAGCTGAACACCAGCAAACAATCTCCGACACCAGAAAGGACTGCAAAGATCCTGACATAACTGGGTAGGACAGAGGGGAAAAAAAAAACGGGGAAAGAGGAGGAGAAGAAAGGAAAGGGATGGGTCCCACACCCTGGGGTGGGGGGGATCTGAAACAGAGGGGAGATTGCCAAATTTGGGGAAACGTCTCTTATGTGATGGGGAAACCCCTTCCCCAACGGGGAATTTCCCTGGGTCAGGAGGGAGGCGTTCGGGACTGTTCAAAGAGGGTGAAGCGGCTGAGCTGTGGCACATGGGAAAGAGTGAGAAACACACAGAGGGTCTGTACCACAGCTCAGCGTGTCCCGACTGAGACATCGGTTCACAGCTGAACAGGGGGTCTGGGAGCTGCAACGTGGGAACCGCAGAACGGGTTTACGGTGAGAAACATTGTTGGCAGTGGGGAGACAGACTGAGAGAACAGGAGGGAAGAAATCCGCCTGCCACGGAAAGATGGGCGGCCATGGCGGTGGCTCCATACTGCTGACTCACAAGGAGGGGGGAGAAGCCGCGGGTGTAGCTTCTCTCATGGAGCCGGCAATGGACAAAGGAAAGACCCCTCTGGGTATGGCTAGCAGTCAGGGATAACAAAGGCTCCCAGGTGGGCCTGGCTTAGAGTGCCTGCAGGCAAGAGTCAAAAGTCCTAAGAGTGGCCCAGCTCTGGAGACATTCTGTTTACACTTGAGCCACCGGTGTAGCTCTGCAACAGGCACTGCCACAGCTGACTGAGCCGCCATGACCCAGGCAGGGCACAGCGGCAGAGTCATAGCAGGGGGGAGGAGCCGCAGTTGGAGTCACTCACTTGGCCTGAGCCGCTCAAGCTGCCGTGACCCAGGCAGGGCGCCACTGCTTACTCACTCCCAGGGGAAAGAGTCACTATTGTACCCTCTCTCTCCCCACACACTGGTGCTAACAGACAAACAATAAAGGAAGCTCTCCTGGTCACAGAGTAATACAAAAAACCCAAGACAGGCAGAAGGACACTTACAGCTGAGACCCCAAGGAAACAGAAATATTATTAATAATTCTATTGATCTGGTCCATTCTGGGGTCAGCTCTAGTCCTTTTCTTTTTTTTAATTTTATTTTATTAATTACGATCTTAGTCCTAAGGGATCTACACGTTTTATAACATACTTTTTATTCTATTTTTATTTTTAGCCTTTTTGTATATTTCTATTTATAGCTAAGTTGTCTGTAGTGCTGACTATATCTCTCCTACTTTCTTTTCATCTCTATCTTTTATACATTTCCATTTCTTTCTTTTTCTTTTCATATTTCCAGTCACACTACACTCTTCTATTGCCCTGTCTTCTATCCTTTCTTAGTTTATTTTATCTTAATATACTTATAACCAATATTATCATTTGGCTCTGTTTCGTTGCTTTATTCTCCAGATGACACACTGCTTTGGTTTTTATTATTAGCTTTTGTCTTTATCTTAGTTCTAAGCATAATTGTCTGATTTCACTTTGAGAATCTTCAGTCTGTCTGGTGGTACTCTCATTCTTTATTATACTTGATCCTAGCTTTCAAAATCTCCCTGGATTTATATTTGTGTGTGTGTGTGGTTTTTTGTTTGTTTTGAAATTCTGTTTGTTTTCTCTTTGATTGTCTGATGGCATACTGGGAATCTTCTGTGAGGTCTACCTAGTGTCTTATGCTCTACTGGATTCAGTATTTGTGTGTCTTATACATGTATGTGTTTCCTTGACTTAGTATTTATTTGACTCAACACTATGCCATTAGTCTGGGGCTTGGACAGTCTTCTTTAAACCCCTTTATTGCCAGAACAAGCAAACTCTGAAGTCTGGACTACTCCATCAGAAGTCAAACAGGAGGCTCTGGGGAGGGAGCACTGAATCCAGGATGCTAGATTACTAGGGAGTCCTCAGACACAGGGATAATTAACTGCAGAGAACTCTCACAGAACCCTGCATCGGAGTCTAAGACTCAGCTTCTGATGACTGTCTGAAACTGCCAGTGCTGGACACCTCACACCAAACTACAAACAAGACAGGAACACAAACCAACCCATAAGCACACAGACTACCTAAAGCCATATTAACCTCACAGATACCCTAAAACACACCACCTGACAGAACTGCTCATCAGAGACAAAAGACACAGAGCTACACACCAGAAAGCAGACACCAGACCACCCCACCAGGAAGCCTACTCAAGACACTGGACAAACCCCACCACAGGGGGCAGAAGGTAGAAACAAGAGGAATTACTACTAGGCAGCATAGGGAAAGGAGACAGTAAATCCTAAAAATTAGACAAAAATGAGAAAACAAAGAAACACCATGCAGGCAAAGGAACAGGAAAAAAGCCCATAAGACCAAATAAATGAAGAGAAAATAGGAAAATTGCCTGAAAAAGAATTCAGAGTAATGATAGTAAAGATGATCCAAAATCTTGACAAAAAAATACAGAAAATACAAGAAGCAGTTAATGAGGACTCAGAAGAACTAAAGAGCAAACAAACAGTAGTGGACAACAAAATAACCGAAATTAAAAATACTCTAGATGGTATAAACAGCAGAATAACTGAGGCAGAAGAACGAATAAGTGAGCTGGAAGATAGAATGGGGGAAATAACTGCCACAGAGCAGAAAAGAGAAAAAAGAATAAAAAGAATAGAAGACAGTCTCAGAAACCTTGGGGACAGCATTAAGAGCACCAACATTCGAATCATAGGCATCCCAGAAGAAGAATAAAAGAAAGGGTCTGAGAAAATATTTGAAGAGGTTATACTGGGAAACTTCCCCAACATGGGAAAGGAAATAGTTAATCAAGTCCAAGGAGCACAGAGAGTCCCATACAGAATAAACCCAAGGAGAAATACACCGAGGCACATATTAATCAAACTAACGAAAATGAAACACAAAGAAAAAATATTAAAACAGCAAGAGAAAAGCAACAAATAACATATAAGGGAAAACCCATCAGGATAACAGCTGATCTTTCTACAGAAACTCTGCAGGCCAGAAGGGAATGGCAGGATATACTGAGAGTCCTGAAAGAGAAAAACCTACAGCCAAGAATACTCTACCCAGCAAGAATCTCATTCAGATTTGAGGGAGAAATCAAAAGCTTTCCAGACAAGCAAAAGTTCAGAGAATTCAGCACCACCAAACCAGCCTTACAACAATTGCTTAAGGAACTTTTCTAAGTAGGAAACACAAGAGAAGAAAAAGAGCTACAAAAACAAACCTTAAACAATTAAGAAAATGGTAATAGGAACACACATGTCAATAATCACCTTAAATGTAAATGGATTAAATGCTCCAACCAAAAGACACAGACTGGCTGAATGGATACAAGAACAAGACCCTTCTATATGTCCTACAAGAGACCCACTTCAGACCAAGGGATACCTACAGACTGAAAGTAAAGGGATGGAAAAAGATATTCCATGCAAATGGAAGTCAAAAGAAAGCTGGAGTAGCAATACTCATATCAGACAAAGTAGACTTGAAAGTAAAGACTATTACAAGAGAAAAGGAAGGAAACTACATAATGATCAAGGGATCCATCCAATAAGAACATATAACAATTGCAAATATCTATGCATCCAACATAGGAGCACCTCAATACATAAGGTAAATGCTAAAAGCCATAAAAGGGGAAATGGAGAGTAACACAATAATGGTAGGAGACTTGAACACCCCACTTACATCAATGGACAGATCATCCAAACAGAAAATAATAAGGATACACAAGCTTTAAATGACACAATAGACCATCTCGACTTAATTGATATTTATAGGACATTCCATCCAAAAACGACAGAATACACTTTCTTCTCAAGTGCACATGGAATATTTTCCAGGGTAGATCACATCTTGAGTCACAAATCAAGCCTCGGTAAATTCAAGAAAATTAAAATCATATCAAGCATCTTCTCTGACCACAATGCCATGAGACTAGATATCAATTACAGGAAAAAAACTGTAAAATATACAAACACAGGGAGGTTAAACAATTCACTGTTAAACAACCAAGAAATCACTAAAGAAATCAAAGAGGAAATCAAAAAATATCTAGAAACAAATGACAATGAAAACACAATAACCCAAAACCTATGGGACACAGCAAAAGCAGTTCTAAGAGGGAATTTTATAGCAATACAGTCCTACCTCAAGAAACAAGAAAAATATCGAATAAACAGCCTAACCTTACACCTAAAACAATTAGAAAAAGAAGAACAAAGAAACCCCAAAGTGAGCAGAAAGAAAGAAATCATAAATATCAGATCAGAAATAAATGAAAAAGAAATGAAACAATAGCAAAGATCAATGAAACTAAAAGCTGGCTCTTTGAGAAGATAAAATTGATAAACCATTAGCCAGACTCATCAGGGAAAAAAGAGAGAGGGCGCAAATCAACAGAATTAGAAATGAAAAAGGAGAAGTAACAATTGACACTGCAGAAATTCATGAGAGACTACTATAAGCAACTATGTGCCAATAAACTGGATAACCTGGAAATGGATAAATTCTTAGAAAAATATAATCTTCCAAGACTGAACCAGGAAGAAACAGAAAATATGAACAGACCAACCACAAGCATGGAAATTGAGACTGTGATTAAAAACCTCCCAACAAAACAAAAGCCCAGGGCCAGATGGATTCCCAGGCAAATTCTATCAAACATTTAGAGAAGAGCTAATACCCATCCTTCTCAAACTCTTCCAAAATATAACAGAAGGAGGAACACTCCCAAATTCATTCTACGAGGCCACCATCATCCTGATACCAAAACCAGGCAAAGAGGTCACAAAAAAAGAACATTAGAGGCCACTATCACTGATGAATATAGACGCAAAAATCCTCAACAAAATACTAGCTAACAGACTCCAACAGCACATTAAAAAGATCATACACCATGATCAAGTGGGGTTTATCCTTGGGATGCAAGGATTCTTCAATATACACAAATCAATCAGTGTTACATCATCTCAACAAATTGAAGGATAAAAACCATATGATCATCTCAATAGATGCAGAAAAAGCTTTTGACAAAATTCAACATCCATTTATGATAAAAGCTCTCCAGAAAATGGGCATAGAAGGAAATTACCTCAACATAATAAAAGCCATATATGAGAAACTAAAATCCAACCTCGTTCTAAATGGTGAAAAACTGAAAGAATTCCCTCTAAGAACAGGAACAAGACAAGGATACCGACTCTCACCATTATTATTCAACATAGTTTTGGAAATTTTAGCCACAGCAATCAGAGAAGAAAAAGAAATAAAAGGAATCCAAATTGGAAAAGAAGAAGTAAAATTGTCACTCTTTGCAGATGACATGATATCATACATAGAAAACCCTAAAGACTCTACCAGAAAACTGCTAGCACTAATCAGTGAATTTAGTAAAGTAGAAGGATACAAAATTAATGTGCAGAAATCTCTTGCATTCCTATACACTAACAACGAAAGAGCAGAAAGAGAAATTAAGGAAACTCTCCCATTTACCATTGCAACAAAAAGAATAAAATACCTAGGAATAAACCTGCCTAAGGAGGCAAAAGACCTGTTTGCAGAAAACTATAAGACACTGATGAAAGAAATCAAAGACGATACAAACAGATGGAGAGACACACCATGTTCTTGGATTGGAAGAATAAACACTGTGAAAATGACTATCCTACCCAAAGCAATTTACAGATTCAACACAATCCCTATCAAATTACCAACGGCATTTTTCACATAACTAGAACAAGAAATCTTACGATTCGTATGGAAACACAAAAGACCCCGAATAGCCAGAGAAATCTTGAGAAGGAAAGACGGAGTTGGTGGAATTAGGCTTCCTGACTTCAGACTATACTACAAGGCCACAGTGATCAAGACAGTATGGTACTGGCTCAAAAACAGAAAGGAAGATCAATGGAACAGAATAGGGAACTCAGAGGTAAACCCAAGCACATATGGGGACTTCATCTTTGACAAAGGAGGCACGAATATACAATGGAAACAAGACAGCCTCTTCAATAAGTGGTGCTGGGAAAATTGGTCAGCAACATGTAAAAGAATGAAATTAGAACACTTCCTAACACCATACACAAAAATAAACTCCAAATGGATTAAAGACTTAAATGTAAGGCCAGACACTATAAAACTCCTAGAGGAAAACATAGGCAGAACACTCTATGACATTCTTCAAAACAAGATTCTTTTTGACCCACCTTCTAGGATAATGGAAATAAAATCAAGAATAAACAAATGGGACCTCATGAAACTTAAAAGCTTTTGCACAGTGAAAGAAACCACAAACAAGACAAGAAGTCATCCCTCAGAATGGGAGAAAATACTTGCCAATGAAGCAACGGACAGAGGATTAATCTCCAAAATATACAAGCAGCTCATGAAGCTTAATACCAAAAAAGCAAATAACCCAATCCACAAATGGGCAGATGACCTAAATAGACATTTCTCCAAAGAAGACATACAGAGGGCCAACAAACACATGAAAAGATGCTCAGCATCACTAATCATTAGAGAAATGCAAGTCAAAGCCACAATGAGGTATCACCTCACACCAGTCAGAATGGCCATCATCAAAAAATCTAGAAAACAATAAATGTTGGAGAGGGTGTGGAGAAAAGGGAACTCTCCTGCACTGTTGGTGGGAATGTAAATTGGTACAGATACTATGGAAAACAGTTTGGAGGTTCCTTAAAAAACTAAAAATGGAACTACCATATGACCCAGTAATCTGACTACTGGGCATATACCCAGAGAAAACCATAATCCCAAAAGAAACATGTACCATAATGTTCATTGCAGCACTATTTGTAATAGCCAGGACACGGAAGCAACCAAAATGCCCATCAACAAATGAATGGATAAAGAAGACGTCGCATAAATATACAACAGAATATTACTCAGCCGTAAAAAGGAATTAAATGGAGCTATATGTAATGAGGTGGATAGACCCACACTCTGTCATACAGAGTGATGTAACCCAGAAAGAGAAAATAAATACTGTATGCTAACTCACATATACGGAATCTAAAAAAAAAAATGGTACTGATGAACCCAGTGACAGGGCAAGAATAAGGATGCAGATGCAGAGAATGGACTGGAGGACATGGGGTTGGGGGGACGGGGGGTGAAGGGGAAGCTGGGACGAAGTGAGAGAGTAGCATAGACATATGTATACTACCAACTGTAAATTAGATAGCTAGTGGTAAGTTGGTGTATAACAAAGGGAGATCAACTCGATGATGGGTGATGCCTTAGAGGGCCAGGACAGGGAGAGCAGGAGGGAATTGTGGGAGGGAGGGGATATGGGGATATATGTATAAATACAGCTGATTCACTTTAGTATACCTCAAAAGCTGGTACAAGTGTGTAAAACAATTATACTCCAATAAAGCGCTTAAGAAAAAAAAAGAATTTAAATGTATCTTAACTCACAGAATACAGCCATGAAGAAAAAAATCAACTGAATTACCACACGAATTAAAGTATGACAAAAACTACCATCCCAATCTAAATAAGGCTTCGACATTCTGTACATAAAAATAATGTAACTAAGCCAAGTTCCCACTAATATCTGATGACTGTTACTTTTAAGATATTAAATACAAATATTTTAATTAAAATCTGTAGATTCTTTTTCTCTTCAGCTATGTAAAGGATATACTATGTGATAAGTATGGAGCCTGGAACTGAGAATATTAAAATCAACTTAATTATTATGAAATGGTACTTATAAACTAAGGAGCATGGAGAGACCAAGAAATATAGACTAAACATAAATGATTGAGAAGGCCTCATTCCAGAGAAAATGGGAGATCATTTTAGATAAGAGCAAGTTAAAGAAAGATGGTATGAAACTAAGAGGAAAGTTTTGGGACGGAAAACTAGGTTATATGGAGCTGTGAGTAACTGAAATGAAGATAAAAAAAACTGAGGTCAGGTTTGGAGGATTGTAGAAGCCATGCTTTAAACTGTGGATTTACCTTGTAAGAAATGAGAAGCTTCTGGACAAATATAAGTACAACATGAACAAGTTCTTTAGACAACTTGATGGAGACTGGAGACATTCAAACCAGTGAAGGTGCCAGTTACTGTAATACACTAACAGGAATTGATGAAGGCATATAATCTCTATTTCTATTCATCTGATCCTCACAGCAATTCTATGAGGTAGGAATGATTACTATTCCCAGTTTGTAAATTAGGAAACTAAGGCACAGAGATTATATAACTAACTCAAAGTCAAAACTAATAACTATTGGTTGAGGATTTGAACCCAAATAACTTGGTTCCCAAATACAAGTGTTTTTTAACCACTGTTTTGCCACTGTTAGGAACTAGAGTAAAACAGTGAAACTATGAAAACCAAAAGTTTTAAGAAAGAACGTTGGTGACCACTGTTAAATGCTGAAATGAGACCAAATACGAAGAGTACATAGAAAATTAAAAAGCCACTGAATTTAGCAATTCAGTTTACCAGTGACTTCTTCAATGAAAAGAATAATTTTTGCCTCTGTAATCAACCACCAAACATATATTCAGCTTCCTGAAGGTCCAATCACCAAACATGCATTCAACTTCCTCAAGGTCCAAAACACTATACAAACGGTTACAACACTGACAAGTATCTTCAACATGCTTGAAAATTTGCACTCTCAATGCTTAAAAATTCACAAAATAGTCTCTGAAAAACAAATTATGTTTTTAAATCAACAGAATTTGACATATACTAGTAAAGCAAAATAACATTTTATATTATGCTAATGCCAAAATGTAAAATAAAAAAGTATTTTTAAGTGATATAGTATCTTAGCATATCTCTAAAACCATTTCAAGCAAAATGCACATAGATCATCTAAAGGGCAAAGACAAATAATATGCACTGCCTCTCTAAATAATATATGAGCTATTAGTTGGTTATGTCATAATAACACATATTAGTTTTTTTCAGACATAAATATCACAGCATATAAAAATTAAAATTTCAATTTTGCAAAAAGTACCATTAGCAAGCAAAGCACGCATATAAACACACACACAAAATACCTGAAAGAAAACATATGCAACTTATACAAAGACACGCGATAAACTCATTTTTAAAAGAGAAAACATCTCAGTAGATAAAGAGGTGCAAGATATGGTAAGACAAGACACTGATGAGAAAATCCAGATGGCTAATCAATATATGAATACTCAACCTCACAGGCAGTCACAAAATAAAATCAAAATGTCAATTTCTACCCACCAGATTGTTAAAAACTTAAGCAATAACATCCTCACACAATCTTGTCTATTGAGAAATAAAATAACAGTATCTATTAAAATGTAAAATATGCATATACTTTGGTCTAGCAAACTCAATTTGGGATAGAAATCAAACAGAAAAAAAACTATGAATTTCCATTTATAGCAAAATACTACAATAAATTATGGTACATCCACATTATTTTGTAGCTATGTAAAAGACTGGTTTAGTTCTATACTTACTGAGAAAGTCCGTTACGTGTTCTCCAGTTTAAAACAAAACAAAACAAGTTTCAGAGTAAAGCCTATAAAAGTTATAAAAGGGAGAGAGGGAGGAGGCCACCCAAAAGGCCTTGAATATTTTGTTTGCACTTGGAAGAAAGAAATATGGAGGATTATACACTAAACTAGGTCTGTTACCTCAAACGGGCAGGGTTTTGAGTAAATAGGGTGAAAATAACATTCCTCTATACACTTATTATTTAAGTGATTACAAACAACTTATATTGCTTTGGTACTTAAAAAAAAATCTGATAAATTAATGTGTTCTAATCCAGTATGCCAGTACCTCCAAAAGGTTATATGCATGTGCCAAAACATTAGTTTTACTGATGGTTTTTATTTATGTATTTTCCAGAATATATGTGTATGTGTATATGTATTTTCTCCATGAACATGTTTATGTTTTGTAATTATTTTTAACTACATTTTTAACAAATAGTATTAGCTATGGAAATAGCATCTTATAAAGTATCTTTTTATATCTTATGCAATGTTATAATCCCCCCAAATAACCAAAAATTGTGCTATTTTATGTCAAATAATTCTGCACAGATCTCTGCTTGAATCTACCTACTGCCATAAGAGGACTTCCCATCTTCCTGAGTATGCTCACAAAGTCCCTCTTCTCTTCTGGAATCTCTTGCTCTATTTTTCCTTACTTGCTTAAATCTACCCATTATTTTACAACTTCATTGGTTTTGTTGGTTACTACTGTTTTTGTTTTTTTACAATTATCCTACTGGGTAATCCTATACTAAGAGTTCCCATCACGTGTGAATTTTCAGAAAACAGAATATTTCTATGTAACAAATTTCTGTGGCTTTTGGGTTTCCGATGATGGAGAGAGAGGGGGTGTGGGGAAGGGAGAGGAAGGGAAGGAGGAGAAAGGAAGAAGAGAAAGAGAAGCAGAGACAGAGGGGAAGAAAAGAAGAGGGAAAGAAAAGGAAAGAAAAAGAAAGGTACTTGTTCAGTAAGGCATACTTTAATTATATCACTAACAAAGCCCTTGAGTCATTTTTAGTTGAAAACATGGGGATATATACTCACATTACATATGTTGTGATTAGTTCTTTTGATCTAGGTCACAGTTTGAGGATAAAGAATTGTTGAACTCAATGTAAACCCTTCCATTTTGAGACATTTGGAAGAAAGAGGAGCAGAATTAAAGTCCATCTGGAAACTAAATATATATAATGGACACAACAGAGTTCGTAAAGAGCGATAGTCTCCTCTTAAAAAAGTTAGCTGGGAGAAAGGGCATACTGAATGAGAAATTCCAAGTTAAATTTCCATTTCTTTAGTTGAAATTGCACCTTTTATGAATATTCCTATAATCCAAGGCGTTGGGAGAGCGGGCTCAAACACTACCTGATATATCTTTTTTTCAAAAGTGAGATTTTGAGAAATATGCATTTGCAAAATAAGTTCCCAAGTTTTTTGTTTTTTTTTTAAATAACTGTGTGATGGGGCCCATATCCAGGCACTCCATAACAACACCGAAACTGAAAGTCCAATGCTGCAAAAGTCTTACTAAATATATTTTGACAAGTTACTTTCTCTTCCTCTCTTTCTCAGCATGTTTTCATAGGTGCAAAAAAGCTTTATACTAGTTTTTTTGTGGGACAACTTTATTACTTCATTCCCAATAGAAATGTGTCCTCTCAAAGTTAACAGGCATTGATCTTTTAGACCAGTGAGTCTATTCATACTTTGTTTCCCTGTAAAATCAACTCTAGTAATATACACCTAAAGTGACAAAAAGGTGTAGGACACTTTCTGGGTTACATGTAATAGGTGAGGTCTATGTAGTTACTAAACAAAGCTTTCCTGATTTACTGACATGTCATTTCCAATCAACTGTAACTAGGAAGGAAAAAGAAGAGGGGAGGACAATGGAGAAAAAAAAATTAAAGAACAAACAACATTGTTTTAAAGATATAATAGAACTAAACAATTTGTATATCACAGTTAACATAAAATGTAAAGGGGTAAAAGTCACGTTTCGAAAAAAATATTTATTTATTTTGAAAACAGATTCCCTATAACAGAATTCAGTGCTTGGTCACTCTTCCCCTACATTCCTTTCCTAAACTTTGGTTTCTTTTTAATGAAAAAAAGGAGTCAGCAAAACAAAATGCCACCATTAAATCATTCTGCAACATTTTGTGTCAAAAATGTAATGGGAAATGCACACATCAAGGGAAAGGTTACTATTCTTCCAGGACATCTTTTCACTTGGTTCATGGCTCATCCTTCTACATAACCATGCATGCACTACTGACGGTTTTCTCTCTCAGTTTAATGTGGCATTTGAAGGATTATGGCATTTTCAGGAATCCACAGTGCAGTGATTTTAGTGGTTATCTGACTGAAAGTGATGCTGTGACTTAGAATAACTGCACTGTTTACGTACAATGGTAAAAGCCAGCTACCAAGGCATTTCACAATGTCAACCTAATTTTTGATTGTGTATTTTCTTAATAATACATGAGGTCAGTCTAGAAAGTGAGGCCAGAATTAAAGAAAACTCCTTTTAAATGGGAGCCTTTTCTATACAGGTATATTGTCTTTAACTTTAAATCCTACTAACTGCAATGTAATATGAAGAGCTGACTCAGAAACTGACAATATTAATTCCAGTACAGGATAAATGTAATTGTTCCTTGAAACTTTCACAAAAAGGATTAAAACAAAGAATTAAAAGTGTAAAGAATTAAAAAGAAACCATATATCATATATGTAAACCAATTAAGAGCTACAGTAAATATGAGATATGCTATAAATACCCAGATAACATGTCATTTTTATCTGCAAATATGTTTGTCTATTTAAAAGCTCAATCTATAATATTTTGTTTATAGACTTAAGAAGAAAAAAGAAAACTTTTCAGATTGAAAGAAAATATTTGCTACTATAAACCATTCCTCCAAACCTACATCTCAATTAGTAAAAAAATGAAAAGTGGCTGCCTTACAATTAACTCATGTTTCTGGTAGGCTATGACCTATAAAATACATAACTGAAATCAAAATCAGAAAAATGTGTTAATAATACAATAAAAAATAGCACCACTGATGGGATGTTTATGCTGTAAATAATTCAGAATCCCAGAAATTCTTTCTCTTTTTCTTCATTCCTATGGTATAATAAAATCACAGAATGTGAAAATTAAATGGGATTTTAATACAATGCTCATTTTACCAATGAGATAACCAGTTTCCAGAAAAGTTATCGGCATCCTCATGGTGACACAGATTTCAACCTCCAATTTTAGGCCTATACTCTCTCCACCATTTCTCCTGGTTAGTTACCTAATTAAGTTGTCAAGTGAGATTCATTTTTTGAGCCTATTAAGATAAATATTAAAGGCACTACCACTGCTGGAAAAAAAAAGGGAGAGAGATTGCCCTTAATAAGCAAGAAAATTATATTCCTGATTTTCCTCTCCATGTATGTCAACAACATTAAGTAGAAAATCAGACTTACACTAATGACACATATCACATCTAAAGAATAAGTGAATAGGGTGAAATGAGGGAAAAAATGAGGTTTGATGTCTTCTCATTTTTATCCTTAATCATAAGAAAGCATTTGTTCAAATACAACAATGTTATAAGTAATACACATACATACACACACACACATTTTAAAACCTGAACAAGATCACCCAAAGGTTACATAATTCTGAGGTTGTGTATTTCTGAGATTTAAGTCTCAGTTTCACATATGCTGAAGAAAGAAACAACTTGAAGCAAAACTTCTCAACTAAGGAACAAACTGACATTTATTTTATGAAGATTCTGAAATGACAATGTTCTTATTTGCTAAACTCACTAAATTTCAAAGGACTGTAATTCTTTGTCTATTATCTTGTATTGCTCTACTCATTTAAATGACTTCTCTTCTGAAAACAAAACCCTAGGATCACAGGTAATCAAGAGGCTGACAATATCTGAGGTATATCTATTCTCAAAAATTAATCTACTAAATGCAAATATACTGTGCTTGTGATCTTTTTTTTGTCCACAACTGGTAGTTAATACAAATATTCATCTCTCTAAAATTTCATATCATTGTGCCTATACACTCAGATTTCTTCTTCTATAATTAGAGCAATGTGTATTGTTCTTCAAGACAGAGGGATGACAAAAGCATTTAGTAAACAGGTGACCACAATTAAAATTACTAGTGATCAAAAAGATAAAAAAATGTATGGCATAACAGATTTTCACAAACAGCAACTTCAATGCATATATATGGTTTTATTCGTCATATGTGTGAATTATGTACACATCATTTTAATATGTATGTATGTATATATAACATAAATAAAATGTAAACATTATATTCATATACCCTTCAATCTTTTTTTCTCCATATACCCTTCAACCTTAAAGTTATTTTAAAAGATGTAACTGGCCCCTAAAAAAGGACAGAGTATATTTTCTTAAAAACAAATGTGTTGGGGGGGGGGGGGAGTCAAGGAAGGGAGGGAATATGAGGATATGTGTATAAAAACAGAAGATTGAACCTGGTGTACCCCCCAAAAAATAAAAAAATTAAAAAAAAAAAACAAATGTGTCAGAGATAAACGTCTACAAAGGTCAGGTTTATTATGAGTGCTATGATCTTCATTTAATATAAAATACATATAAAGAATAATTTAGTAACATCTAAAGTTAAAAAGCTAAAGTAGCTATTAAGATCTTTTACTATCAAAGAAAACCAAACAGCATAGTTAGAAGCATAAAGATTATAGCACTACAGTACCAAAGATCATCAAATATAGTCTTGAAAACCATAAAATAAACAGAACATCAGACATGATCTTGGAAGGGATGTCATCATTTAGCCTGAAACAAACACATTTATCAAAGGTAAGTTTTATTCTACATTTCTAGCTGAAATGTGAATGTATGTTGAGACTGTATACGGTTAAGAGCATAGCCTCTGGAGCCAGACTGCCTGAATCTGAATATCAGTTTCACTACTTTCTTTTAGGAAGTTATTTAAGCTCTCTATGCCTTAGTTTCCCCATCAATTCAATGGAGATAATACTATTGCCCACCTTATAGGGTAGCTATAAGGATTAAATGATTCAAAATGTACACATGAGGTACCTGACCCATAGTAGGCATTATCTACATGGTTTATTACAGTTGTTGTCTGCATATATAGGGCATTTACAATTCCCTAACTACTGTGCAAAGTCATTTACTTGTATTTATCTCAATTAATCTTCCAACAACCTATGGGTTAGCTAAATACTGATTACGGTTATTTTACAGATAAAGAAATTAAGCCACAGGGAACATAAAGGGCAGAGCTCAAAATAACAGAAAAAGGTTTCAGACCCAGATGAGTGGCTATAAATCCCCACACTTATTCATTATATAAAACTGTCTCCCCAAATGTTGAAAGATTTTAAAATTTAATAACATTTAGGCTCTTCACATAATTTAGCAGGTTTGTTTTAAAAACATCCAATGTGAAATATCAGGTTGAAGAAAGAATAAAAATGGGATAATTTTTTCACATTTCAAGACTCTAATTAGAAGCATCCCTTTAACTAGAAATTCCTTTCTTAAAGAAAAAAATGTATTCAATGACAGTTATTCAAGATGGTATGGCAGGCTTTATTTAGGACCATCATGATAGATTTAAGAGGCACTGCAGGACTTCCTAGGTGGCGCAGTGGGTAAGAATCCGCCTGCCAAGGAAGGGACACGGGTTCGATCCCTGCTGCAGGAAGATACCACATGCCGCGGAGCAACTAAGCCCGTGCGCCACTATTGAGCCTGTGCTCTAGAGCCCATAAGCCACAACTATTGAGCCCGTGTGCCACAACTACTGAAGCCCATGTGCCTAGAGCCCATGCTCTGCAACAAGAGGCCACCGTAATGAGAAGCCTGTGCACCACAAGGAAGAGTAGCCCCCACTCGCCGCAACTAGAGAAAGCCTGTGTGCAGCAACGAAGACCCAACACAGCCAATAAAATAAATTAATTTAAAAAATAAATAAATAAATAACATCTTTATTAAAAAAAAAAGAATCATTGCAATGGCATTTTATATGGAGAAAGACGGGGCTGAACTCTGAATACAGTATGGGCAAGTGCGAATTTATAACCAAAGAGCATGGTGGGGATCAGTGGATAGGATATTAATAGGAAGAAACATTAGGGCTAAAGGGGTTCTGGCTAAACTGACCTAAAAGGATTTTTGCTTAAGACAGGCCAGGGTGATCAGAATGGTAGAGGATGAAGAACCTGATCAGATATCTAGGGTGATCAAATACCAAGGGTGGGAGGTTCTGGTTTAACTGATGTAGCAGGTTTCTTGATAAAACTGGACTTTATAAGGAAATATACCGATGGGTTTGGAAGAAAGTTCAGTAACCTGACTTAAGTTTGGTCCAGCAAAGAATCTTTGTTGCCTTTAGTGCATTAAAATTTTTTTGGAGAAAAATCTAATTTTATTTAACCAGAAACATGGATAAGAGTAATATTAAGATGAAAAAAAATGGATCAGGAAAGGAATAGGCTCTGAGGAACCAGTGATGAGAACACTCACAGTGGTTGTCTGGGGCTGAGGGTGGGAGCTAGGATTGACAGTAAACAGGCACAGCACTGTCTAAACTGATGAAAATTCTCTAAAATAGGATTGTAGTGATAGCTGAACACCTCTATAAATTTATTAAAAATTATTACAGTCTGTACTTAAAATGGCTGAATTTTTACGGTATGAAAACTAGATCTCAATGTAGTTTTTTTAAAAAAGAAAAGAAATATTTGCTCTTTATCAAAGGAATTATTTTCTACTTCTCTTCAGCTAAATGAGAGAAAGGGCAACAAGAATGGCTTCCACTCTAAGAGACTTAAACAAGAAAAATAATCATATTCTACATAGTTATGGAGTACTCTAGAAAGAGATTCTGAAAGTATACGTTTACAGGAGAGCCTCTGATGGAATGTAAACAAATAGGTAGTATGGATAAGGGAACCTGGAAGATCACATAACCTTTGAATATCAGAGCTAGTTATGTTAGACCTCAGAGATGATATAGCCTGACATCTCCATTAAAATAAGAAAACTGAGATCCACAGAGATGCAGTGACTTGCCAGCACTGGCAAGTGACAAGCTTGGACTGAGTTGTCCTACTCTCAGTGAAGTAATCAGAGTCAATCAGAAACCATTATTTACCTGCTCTTTTTTGTCATCGTTTGCAACATGTATATACTATTTTAAAGTCTGTTTTTAATAATTAAAAATGAAAAAACAAATCTATTTGGACTTAAAGAAATGCCTCTGCCCTCAAAGAGATTACACTATTTCAATGTATAAAGCTGTAATGCATAAGATTTAGCAACACATCAGTAAATAACTTAACAAGCATTTACTCTGAATTAACTTCCTGTGCCATATTGTATAGGACTATGAAAATCATCATGACTAAATGGAAGCCCTGGCCTAATCTGGTGAAAAAAGTAAAAATTCACAGACAATTTCCGAGCAAGTGGATAACAGCATGATGTGGGTCCCAAGGGCAATCAAAGTAAGAAAAAGATCACTGTGGGATCATGTAAGTCTGGAAGGATACATGAAAGAAGAAAATACTGACCTTGTCTTAGAAGGAAGAAGACAAAGTGATCTGAAATATTATAGGAAGCAGAAAAATCTCAACCAAATAGTTGTATATTCAAAATATAAGCATGACTAAAGAAAAGAAGGGACTGACAACTGAAATGAAATGAATAAACTGCTTGAAAAACAAGACCTTACCAAACCTAAGACAAAGGAAAACAATTTCAATAGCTCTATTACCTATTTTAAAAATCGAATTAGGACTTCCTAGGTGGCGCAGTGGTAAAGAATCCGCCTGCCAAGGCAGGAGACATGGGTTCGAGCCCTGCTCTGGGAAGATTCCACATGCCACGGAGCAACTAAGCCCGTGCGCCATAAAAAAAAAAAAAAAAAAAAATCAAATTAATTACCAAAAACCTCCCAACAAAGAAAACTCTGGTCCAGATGGTTTCATTGAGGAAGTCAATGAAAATTCAATGAAGAAATAAAATCAATCAATAAATGCTTTTAAAAAAACAGCTTACTAATAACACCTTTTAGAAGGCCAATATAACCCAATAACAAAACCTGATAAAGACTTAAGAAATTAAAAGAATAATACTTTCATGAACAGAGACACAAAACCCTTATCAATACACAAGCAAATGAAATCCAAAAAAAAAAAAGAAAAGAAAGAAAGAATACATATATAAAAGAGGCAATACCTCATGACCAGGAGAGTTTTCTCCCAGAATTGTAAGGCTGATCCAACTTTTGAGGCCTCCATCCACGGCAGATGGAAAAGCTAACTGCAACACTGCTCATGCACCTCTGCCAAGATCTCCTTATTGAGGGGTCTTAAAGATGCTTTTCTCCACTGACTCAATACTTTTATACTTCCTAGCCCTTCTCCTTTTCTTCCCCTCCAGCCCCTGAGGCCATTAAACAGCAAGAGCCTTCTGTCCAGGGCTGCCTCAGTAGTGACATTAATGCCCTACCCTCTCCCCATGTCGGCATTGATCCACTAGACCCTTATCAGTGGGGGAGAATGCAACATGTGAGGAACCAGCAATCTTTACTGTTTGGCCTCTTGTTTATACTACTGCAACAAATAAATAATTTTAACTGTAACTTTCAGCTTGGCTTGTGATCCTAATTAACTAACTCAACACCTGGCTGCTCTCAACACTTGCATAAACAGTTAAAAAAAAATCATATTTAAAAATTTCTTATACAATAGCATCAAAAAACATTACTTAGGAATACATTCAATAATAGACATGCAAGACTTCTACAATGAAAACCACAAAACCACTGACGAGAAAAAAGAATGGATATCTGAAAATCTGAATAAATGTAGAGATATACCAAGTTCATGGATCAGAAAACGATGTTAATGCTCCCCAAATTCATCCACGGATTCAACACAAAGCTAATCAAAATCCCAGTAGGCTTCTTTTCAAAAACTGTGGTTAAATATACATAAAATTTACCATTTTAACCATTTTTAAGTGTACATTTCTTAGGCATTAAGTATATTTACACTGTTGTGAAACCATCACCACCAACCATTTCCAGAACTTTTTCATTTTACCCAACTGAAACTCTGTACCCATTAAACACTAACTCTCCAGTCACCCTGCTCCTGGCAACCACCATTCTACTTTCTGTCCCTATGAATCTGACTACTCTAAGTATCCCATATTAAGTAGAATCATACAATATTTGCGACTGGCTTATTTCACTCAGCATAAGGTCTCCAATGTTCATCCATATTATAGCATGTGTTTGAATTTCCTTCTAATGGTTGAGTAATATCCCACTGCATGCATATACCACATTTTGTTTATCCATTCATCCACTGATGGACACGGGTTGCTTCCACCATTTGCCTACTGCCAATAATGCTACCATGAATATGAATGTACAATATCTCTTTAAGTCTCTGCTTTCAATTCTTTTGGGTATATACTCAGAAGTAAAATTCCTTCTCCACATCCTCCCCAAAACTTATTTTCTATTTTTGTTTGTTTAATAACAGCCTTTCTAATGGGTTTGAAGCAGTATCTCGTGGGTTTGAGTTTCACTAATGATTAATATTTAGCATCTCTTCATGTGTTTATCAGCCTTTTGTGTATCTTCTTCAGAGAGATGTCTATTCAAGTCCTTTGCTCATTTTAATCAGGTTTTTTTCATTGTTGTTGTGGATGATTTGTCGTGCTTTTTATACTCTTGATTTCAATCCCTCATCAGATATATGATTTGCAAATATTTTCTCCCATTTTGTGGGTTGCCTTTTCACTTTGTTGATCATTTCTTTTGATACACAAACATTTTTAATTTTGAATGAAGTCCAACTTATATATTTGTGTTGTTGTTGCTGCCTGTGGGTTGGTTTTATGTTTGTTTTGTTTTTGTATCATACCCAGACTTTCTTCTTTTTAATGAAAATGGAAAGCTCTTTTTCACATTCATATGAAAATGCAAAGGATCCAAAACAACAAAAGAGCTTACCATAAGCCTCAATAATCAAGACAATTCGTACTGGCATAGAAATAAGTACATAGCTTGACAGAACAGAACACAAAGTCTAGAAATTGACCCTCATTTAAAAAGTCAATTGATATTTAACAGTGGAACCAAAGCAACTTAATTTGGAAAGGCAAGCATTTTCAACAAATGGTGCTAGAAAACTGGAAACCCACATGGGATAATAAACAAATCTTCCTTAACTCTATCTGAGACCATAAACAAAAATTAATTTCAGGTGAATCACATATTTCAATATAAAAGATAAATCATACAGCTTCTAGAATAAAACAAAGGAGATAATTTTTGTGACTTGGACTAATGCAAAGACTACACAGAAAACAAAAGCAATAATCATAAAAGAAAAAGTTGCTAAACATGGACTTAGTAAAATTAGTAACTTCTGCTCTAACACCATTAAGAAAATGAATAGGCAGGTCATAGATAAGGAGCATATGTTTGAAAACCATGTACTTGTAAAAGAACTTAAATCCAGAATATATTAAAAACTCCTATAACTCAAATACTAAACATACAATCTGATTTTTTTTTTAATGAGCAAAAGAATTAGTTCACAAAGGAAGATATACAAATAGCCAGTGAGCACATGAAAATGTGCTAAACATCAATATATCTCAGCCTAATGCACATTAAAATCACAGTGGGATTCCCTTACATACTCATTAAAATGGATGACATCAAATAAAAACTAAACATGCCATTTATATGAAATTCTACAAGAGGATATTACAGGGGGAAAAAATTGAAAAGTGGTTGCCTTTGAGAAGAGAGACTGACCAGGAAAGGGCACAGCTTTTGGGACGTGATGAAAATGTTCTATATCTTGATAGAAATAGGGGTTACATGAGTGCATGCTTTTGTTAAAATTCACCAATTTAGTCACTTACTATTTATGCATTTCATTGCATGTAACTTTTACCACACACACACACACACACACACACACACACACTCCCTCCATCAAACAACTATTGCACTTAGTAGATTTAATTTTTGCAGTGCTTTGCGTTAGCAATTCCGAAACTACTTCCTATATATTTTAAACTTGAGCAAATATTTAAATATATTGTCCTGAAACCTAAATTGGACAATTTACAAATACATTTTAATAAGTGAAAAAATATTTCCATGATACTGTTAAAGCTTGTTTCATCATTAATTCAGAATTTACAACTTTTGGGAAGTTGAATTATTGTTTCTCTAGGTAGTTTACACAGTCTAGATTTAAAAACACTAAAACAAAGCACATGTAATTACACTTCTATGTAGATACAGCCACTTTTCTTACTTGACTTAATTTTTTTGTCTACACCGAAATTACTAAGATCATATTTTGCCAAAATACCTATTTAAAAAAACATATCAGGGATGATGATACATTATGAAACTTTAAACAGCTGTAATATATTCTTTTTTTCCTACTTATCTTTGACAAAAAAAGAGCGAAAAATATCTTCATTAATTAATGCTCAGGCTGATTTCTTTATACATTCTAGCATTATTCACATAAAAGAATTAGGCAGTGTACTTCCTCAGGCTATGAGTTACAGGAAGTAGATATGTCTCTTGAGACATCTTGATATGCTACTCTATCTTTGCCTTTTATACTAAATCTAAATTTTTAGATCAGATTTTTATTTTAAATCTTCTTATATTAAAAATAAAAATTAGGAAGATTTAATATCTGGCCAATCATTCCTTAACGCAACATCCTATGAAGTGTGTAAGCCACTAACCACCATGGGGAGCTGCTCTTTGCTCAGTGACTCTGAGTAAGAACATGGGAGCCATGAAGATAGTAAAACAGAGACCATGCCTTTAGGATGGTCATACTTTCAAGAGAGAAAAGCCAAGTGAAACATATATGAGAGCTAACAGCACTGAAACTTGAGGAAAGAGGTATATCTCACAGCACATCAAGGTGATATGAGGGGATACATTTTACCACACACAGTTGAAAGAAATAATAGAAATCTAAGCTTTTGGAAACAATCCTTTAGAATACAGTAATTTGTGCTATACCAATCACTGACTCAGGGTTACAAGACAAAACAAAACGAAAACCTAAAACCTATCCTTGAAATTTTAGGTAAAAGTAAGGAATAGAAACAGAAGTTTAGACAGAAATGTCTTTGTATAGGAAATGCTGTTAACAATTTGAAATTTATTACAAGACAAATCATTTTAAAATTTCTATTTGTTTCTAAGTTCTAATTTATACGTATGCAAATAAAACACATTTGCACCATCACTTTACAATTACTTGATATTCCTACATGAATATGCAAATTTTATCAGAGTGATTATTGTGTGATAAATTGACTGTATACAGAAACAGTAAACTGGGAAGTGTATAATTAAAATAAGTCATTCTATTTGTTTTAAGCAATCTATCAAACACAATCTTAATTGTTTAATTGTTCGTAAAAGAAATGAAACTAGGTTTCATTTTTTTTTTAAGTAATTTAAAACAATATATTTAAAGTGATCTTATGTTCTGTGAATATAGTTACTAAAGTTGCAACTAAGCTTTACTCTCTTAGTCTAATCAAATCTCTGGGAGAAAACACCCCTTACTATGACCCAGGCAATCTATAAGCCCCCATACCAGTTATAACAGGAAAGGTAATTAAAAAATTAAAAATCTGAATTATCTAAGACACTAATATTTGCTATAAAAATCTAATAAATATGAATTTGTGCTGGTACTCCTAATAACTTATGATACCATCAAATTTGGTTTTGGGAAAGGCACTCCGAAGCTAGATGTTTAAAATGTGAAATAAATAAAAGTGCTAACAACATTGTTAACACACCAAACATCCTAACCTTGTAACCAAAATGGTTCAATATCTATATAATTTGCCATATACTCAAATAGGGAAGAGAATATAGCAAACATTTAATGGTGTAGCCTCAGCTATAAAAGTAAAATAGCTTCATAGATCATTTCTTACCCTCAATGCTTCTAAGTAATAGCCACAAGATAAAATTAAAGATGCTATTTAAGAGGACCAATGGATTTTAACGTTATTAGTTTTAGGAGACCTTTTGTCTCCCTCCTATCTCCCATTAAGTAATAAAATGTGTCACATTGAGTTTACACAGTTAAGATAAAATTTGAGGCCTAGAAGTTTGATCTTACTCCTAATTTGATAATTTGATAAAGACTTACAGAGAAGAAAAGCCTACCTACCTCTAAAATCTATCTTTAGAAAATTAAATATGTTCAAGAAGAAGAATCATTTCCTTTACTGTCACATGAATGTATCAACTAACTTCAAATTTGTGATTCCTCGTTCTTTACCTAATACACAGAAAAAAACTACCCCCTACTCTTCAGCAACATGAAAGTAATCCTCCTTTATTAAGCCTTTTAAACATCTTCATCAAATACTTTACTGAGTGACCAATTTGTTCTAGGAATAAATTATAATAATAAAAGATTTTATTAATTCAAAAAGAATAATCAGTCACTACTTATGTGGCACAGTCATTCATTTACAAAGCATTTACTGAGCATTAAATGTCCCAGGAACTGTGGAAGCAAAACCAAGTAAGATATCACTAAGGGCTCAAAAGTACCTCCAACAATGAACATCCATAGCAAAGAGATAAATACCCCAAAAGACCAAACAATTTCAAGACAGTTTCAATTTGGCCTTTAGCATTTAATTGCACTAAATAACATAAAGGACTATATTTTCAACTGGAAACTTTCCAGATAAATTTTAATTAAGTTTAAAAAGTAGATGGCAAAAAAGAAAGCACTATTTAAAAAAAAAATCCACATGATACTGTAAACCATCATTCTCTTTAAGACCTTGGTAATTTTCGTATTTCCCATGTTTAGTGGAAATAGTTTAGTCTAAACATTTTAGGGAACATGTTTCAACAAATTCAATTTTTTTGTCCCCCCATATTGAAGGAATAATTATATACAAAAACAGGACACGCACATTCTCTGAAAGGTAAAAAATATGCATTTATATTATTACCATAAAGTATTTGCCAACTGGAACCCTGATTTCACAGCCCACATATATGTATTCTTTAAATTAATAAGTAGTATCACTGCCCTACTATTTTATACAGAATTACTCACAAAGCCAGTAATGGAGCACAGTATGATTCTGATCAAGTACAACAGGAAAAAACTAAGACACAGAAATGCTAAATTACTTGCCAAAGACCTGAGAAAAACTTAAAGGCAAAACAGAAAATAACATTTGGAACCTACTATTACAGTTAACTGATAAACTGAATGCAATTTCCTAGTAATATCACAAAATTACACATGTAAATTAACATATACACATATAAAAATAACTGAAAAAAGGAAAAAATGAGAAAACTTTTAATATAGCCTGAATTACATAGAGAAGTGTGGTTTCAAAATCAAATTGCTAAACAGCTGATTTTAATGAGTCATGTACATTAGTTCAAAGGAACCTGAGAAAATACAGTATATTCAATAAAAGATTAATTAAATTATGACCCAAGAAGTTTAATTTTATAAGAGAACTTAATAGACATACATAATAAATATAATGATCAAGCACTGAAATATATCTTTAGGGAAACTAAAGTCTAATTTAAAATGTTTTAAAATTAAAGTTAAAAAATGGCATGTGTACATAATATTTTAAGATGCAACTTAATCATAAAAGTGTGGACTTTTGAGGAGGATTTGCAAACAATGATGGTGCCAATTACAAAATAAAAGAGATGTGTTAGGGGAAATGGCAGATATCAGCTTATAAGAGTACCTTTTTAAACATAAGAAATTCTACATAAAATTCTTCTTTAACCCAAGAGCAATGTGCTTAAACTGAATGTGTGTGTGTGTGTGTGTGTGTGTGTGTGTGTGTGTGTGTGTGTGTGTATGGATATATATAATATATATACATTTTTTAAAGAACAATCACATTATAACCATAAAACATTTATGGCACTGCTTTATATCCAGCTTATTTTTTCCTCAGAAACACTGTTAATATATAATATTTATAAAACATTTAATTCCCTCTTCATTACCTCTTTAAAACCTTTGCAGAAAATCTGTGATGTTATCTTCTTAACAAGGCAAAACCAAGGAAGAAGACTTTGTATATCCATCATTTCTGGAGTAACAAAAATATCTTTACCTTCCATAAGACTTTCACAAAAATCCGACACTAGAATATTTTAATAAGCAATTAAGGATGAAATTTTTATAACAGGAATTAATTAAATGAGAGGAAAGGCTAATATTAATTAAAAATCTTATCAAGAATCGAAGAAGAAAGATGCTACCTATTTTTTTTTTAAGACAACTATAATGCAGTGTCTTGGAGATGCTCCTGTTATAAAGTGGTTTTTAAAATAAAAGTTGTATTTATTTTCTAGGTTCTTTCTTTCAAATACATGAGCAAATAAATAAAATAAAATCCTGGCAAAAACATATAGGGCCTATAGCAAAAAGGCCTGAATCAACCTACTATCTTAAAAAAATAAATTAGAGGTAGATATTTAAATTAAAAAGAGGATAACCAGCTCTCCTAAGCTTTTAATTATTGTTTCAAAATAATTGTGCTCCACAATGCCACCCTCAACCCCCATGTGAATTTTCTTCTAGACTGAATTTTTGTTCATGATGTAAGATTGTTTTTATAATTTTTTTTGTTTATTTTTATTGTTTTGTTGTTTTATGCACTCCACTATGTTATGCTTATGCTTGGGATTTCTTTTTTTTTTTTACATAAATCAGAAAATTATGTTGCAGTCAGAATTATTAATGTATATCTTCTGATATTAGAACTAATGTACCCTAAACTTAAACGAGTTTAACCTCCAGGAGAGCTCTCATGATATTCTACATAAACTATTTCAAAAAACAGTGGTCTAATATTATAGACTTTCTCAACTTTGTTGAAGAACTTTGTGTTTCTTCACTGGAATTTTTACTCTCATTATCTTCTTCAATGATGGTATAAAAAATTCATGAAATTTAAAACCACATGCCTCTACTTAAGGAATTAAAACAAATTATACTTTCAATGACAAACGACATTTTGGAAGCAAATATTTAAAATCTTATAACAGTATTAATACACATTTTTATCAACTTATTCTTTTTGAAACATTTAATTTCTGTGCCATGAATTAGTTTAATAGGGCTTTATCAAAAGACAATTTTTTAAGGAAATCAGAAAGTGTTCCCACAACATACTAAAACATTCTTTGTGTCACTGTCCTTTGAAAGAGGATACCTCTTTTATTTAGATGAGGTCTTCTTTTGACCACACCCCCCTCCCTTTCATATCACCCAGGGCTTTGAGCAATTTCTTCATCTCAGCAAGAGACGCAAATGGCTAAAATTAGCAGTCTCTGGACCCTCAGGAGTAGCCACTGTGCCATACCAGCTGAGACTCCTGATTAGAATTATGTCTGACTTAAAAAAAAAAAAAAGTAACAAAACAAAACAAAGAAACAAAGAAGAAAACAAAATAAAAAACAAAAAATGTCTTTCTAGGCCATCTTTTCACCTTTCTTTATTTCATAAGAGAGAAGCATTTAACACATTGTTTTGAAAAATGATAAGGAAGTGCTAACGAAGCTCTTGTCAATAAAAAGTGTCTTATCATTACTGCTAATAAACTTTAACTTTTATAACATGTTAACAGAACTTAGTAATTTCATTGTTTTATGACATAAAACAATAATCTTAACACAAAGTGTTTGGATCAAATTATATATTTTTGTGGCCTCTATATACAAAGCACAGTCAACTTCTCTTGTCAAGGGAAAATTAATTCTCTTTCATTCAAAATCCAGATTATCACTCTTAATTACATCTAAATCCAGAGAATAACCATGATTAGTAGCAGGTTACTAAGTTACTAAGCGGATGAAACCTGTTTCTAAAGTACTGTTTCCACTAAATAAGATTTTAAGAAAGGTCCTATACTGTGATTTTTTCCCCATTATATCTGTGATGAGAAAATGATGAAGATGGAGCCTTAATCCCCTAAAGACAAGGTCTGAGCATCCAGCTTACCTGACAAGATTTTCGTTGTCTCCAGTTCCCTTGCAAGTTGCACATTCAGTTCGTAAATCTTCAGCCTTGGGCTTCTTTTGTAACACAGACTGCCTTTGTCTTCTCTCTCTAGGAACTCTCTCCTGCATGCAAGGGAGGACAAAACAAAACATAAAATCAGAATACGAGGAAAACAGAAATAATTTTAAGCAAGAAAGTTTCTCAAATTTAGATTGTGTAAAATATGCTTAACTTATTCCAACCTCATGTTTTTCTTCCTCAGGAATGAAGCTTCGTTTTCGTCCTCTGGTTCTCTAAAATAAAAGAAAAAAAGAAAAATCCACAAAAATATCTAATGTTTAATTAATAACAAAAATAGAGTCTCTTAAATGTTATTGCTTAGGTTAAAGCACTTGGAAAATTAGTATTTCTAATTAATGTTGTACTGCTCTATTGCACTTTGTTACAATTTATGTCACAGGAAATAAAAACATGATAAATTAAATATACTCTACAGTGATGGTGCCTTACTTTTAAATAACACAGGCATCTGATAAGAAAAATAAATTCTACAAAATTAGCTTGAAGATTTCTGAATATCTCATGCATGTCACACAATGATGATTTGAACATTTAAATTTTCTTAACTTATCAGATAGACTTCTAGAGCTAAAATGCTAAACCTGGATTCTCATCTATCATATGCCTATGTGTGTGTGCATGCATGCACACAAACACATTTGAGTAACATAAAAGAACAATCTTTAACAGCTATAAAAAAGTGGGAGGCAAATGTCTCATGTGTCTCCTAATCCTAGTTAAAATAAAACTAAAAACAACACGGTATAAGTGACTTAAGCTTATTTACTTAAAACTTATATCCTACATTTCAAACACATTTCCCATTTGAAAGATGGCATCCATGTTTGAAAGTAATATAAGTACAATAGTATTTGCAGCCAGTACGTTAAAAATCTCCACTCATGCAGCACAGCCTCTGGAGATTTATAATCCCCATGTGAAGATCACTGCTTTTTAGAGACTGGAAGAGAAAGGAGGCACCACTCCCCAAAATTATTTTGTCTGAATGCAGGAACTGAGCAAGGAAAACAGTCTGACTCATTAAGGAACATTCCCACGTTACAGTAGGTACCAAATGATTCTAAAGAGAATTGCTGTACAATATAAAAAATATTGATGTTTTTCAAATTACCGTCATTTCAATTATGCACAATACCAAGTCACTTGTTATATAGTGCCCTGGCTAACTGCACACTGTTTAACCTGCCCCTAGATAATCAAGAGTTGACTAAAGCAGTCACTCAAAACAAGTAAATTTATAGACTACATATTCATTTACATTTATATTGCCAATAAGTATGTTTTAATTACATTATAGAAGAAATTAGGAAGAAAAAGTAAGACTGTACCTAGGAAAAGGTTTTAAATGCAGGCCCTATATCTATTCTTACTTCCAAAGAATTAGTACTAAGCCTTGCTCCTCAAAATATCAATCATGATTTGTAAGCACTGGCATCCCCTGGGAGTTACAAATCAAGACTCTCAAGCCCATTAACAACACACTGAATTAGAACCTGCCTTTTAACAAGATCCCCAAGTAAGTCATACACACATTAAAGTTTGAAAACAGTCCTTAATATTGATGGCACTTATCCAAGTTCTAATTAAAACCTGATGGCTAGCTCTTTGTATGTTCATCTTCCCCTTCTGTGACATTTCTTTCCTTTCTGCTTCAATTTCTGTCCCCCAACACAATTTACCCCAAAACTAGTAAGGATCACGTCATATTCATCTCTCTAGACCCAATTAAACTTAATACAATACATATTACATAAAAATTCAATAAATTTGTTTTAATAAAATAATGTGTTTAGATTGAAACTCACAAATGAATACACTAGATAATACAGATGATAAAACAACTGACAAAAAGGGTAAATTATATTATTGTTCCCTTCTCTAGTAATCTATTTTCAATTTGCATAATTTGTGCATACAGCCATTTCAATAAGGTGATCAAAATTAATAACCAATATCAAAGGGAAAATATTCAAATTACTTATTTTAGTTCTATACACATCTAAAGAATGCTCAACAGGCCTTCACACATTTCCATATTTCTCTTCATTCAACCCACCTTTTGTTGAGTCATCTAGTTTTTGAATCATCTAATCACTGAATTACTTTTTGAAGTATATATGTGAATGCTCCAAGTTCACGTTTCCAATTATTTTGAAGATGTGTATTTACCATTTCTATTAATACTTTAAATCTCTGAACATCTGGTTTGAGTCCATCAGTTGGAAGTTTTTCATACCCATACTGCAATTAGCACCATAAAGCATAATGCCACACAATCATTCTATCACATAATAACGTAATTACATATCTCTACATTTATAAATTCCTTTTCATTATATTTTATTAAAGAAATATTTTAAAAATGAATAAATGTATAGTTAACTAAAACAGTCATTTTAAATTAACTGCATGTATTGGGTTGGCCAAAAAGTTTGTTCTTCCATAAGATGGTATAGAAAAACCTGAATGAACTTTTTGGCCAACTCAATATTACAAAAGGGTAATCACTGATGTACTCCTTGCAGTAATTTCAAATAACTAAACATAAGCAACATAAACAATTTCTAGCCAGGAAAACAGAGCTGTTGCAAGCAATATGAAATTGCAGCATCTTAGCGCTCTGAGAAAGCAGGCCAGGGAAGTGACTTGATGATCACACAGCTGATAACTGACAGAGGTAAACGTCAAACCTAAGTTTCTCAACTTTCAGTTCAGCGATTTTTCTCACATGACAAATCCAAGATTAATAATTTAATCCCAAGTAGAGATGAGAAAAATCATAAGAGAGCAAATCTCTTACTCCCACTTGAATATTTAAATAACACTGCGATAATTAAATGAAGAGCTTTTTTATTTTGAAGCAAGTAAATGAGACAACTTACCCAATGGAGAGGAGATCTAAATACCTCATCTAACACTATATTCTACCCAATTTGGCACCCTATACATACAATGACTAACATGATCCATTACCAAAATAACTTACAGGAAGCTTCTTTAGCATTTATCACACAACCAGTATTTCAAAATTAAAGAGGATTTATTCCAAACACAACACTTTATAATATCAAGTCCTCCACCCAAGAAAATAAAATGCTGAGAATTGTGGGGGTTTTCTCTAACTTTAATGAGGTGGCAGCAACTGTAACTGTTATAACTCATACCTGTCTACAATCATAACAGACAAGATACCTTAGACATGGTATGCCTGAATGAATCAGAAAATGTAAGGGGAGTTAAAAAGAGAGAGAAACAATGGAAAAAACAAACAAACAAACAAACCATTTGGCTCATCCAACAAATTTCAGTAATCAAAGAGCTTGCCCCAAATTAGATGTACAGAAGTAGTCATAACCAGGTGGTCATTTCATGGTATACACTGAGGTTGACACTATTTTAGAAGCAAGATTAAAAAAGCAGAAGGGAGAACACAGTGTGTGGAAGAAGGAAAAAAATTATTTAACAAGTATGTGCTTTAGAACTTAACACAGATATGTTATCTAGACATTCCAAATGACTGACTGAAGATTTCCAAATTGTGCTTCCTTTTGCAATTATTAAACTATTAAAAGTAAATGAAAGATTGAAAATCATTCCAAATCTTGACACATTTCTATTCTTTTCTTCTTTTTTATTTTTTAAGAACTTCATTTGCTTAGGGAACACTGACAATCTGAGCTGCTTAGATCACCTGACCCTTTACCTGTCTTTGGTACATTTACTTGAAAACAGGAGGTAATAAAATTGTCCACAAAAAGGGGCATGGTATTAGAGACAATGTACCTAAGTTAGGAAAGAATAAAACATTTTTAGCTACAGGCATCATTTTAATAGCTTATTCATCTGAAACAAATAATGAAATGTTTCAATAACTTCACTCATTTGGACTAGAAAACATCTACCAAATTTTAATTAATTCTTTAGAGCTGGGTTATTTTAATCTATAATTAAGTCAGATGCATGATGATTTTCCCAAGGTTAGAATGATTCCTTTCACAGATGAACCAAACCTAAAACTAAAAGACAGTGTCTCAACATCTTTGATAACACCAAGATGGATTTCACACATTCATTTGTACACTAACTTCTCTAAATTCAACACTTATCTTTTTGATGACAAATCAACATTTATACAAATGACAATAAATAAACCATATGTGGTTAGATGAAACATAAAGAATGCCTTCCTATGTAATTTATATATAAAATAAAGAGAAAATTCTTATTTATGAGCAAAATTCCAAATTCAATGTTAATTAGGACACTTAAGTCAAACCTTGAAAACCTCGGTCAAGCTAAAATATCTTCAGACTTATGCTGAGGAATAAATGTCAGGGCTGTCTGGCAACTGTTCAAAATGTGTCAATGAAATATACATACAGTATGTGTATACATATGTATATTTACTTAAAAACATAAGTATCTGTTTTCCAACTATAAAACAATATATTGAAAATAATCATATATTATAGTTCATAAAATATTCAAAAGAGGAATGTTATTTATATATAAACAAGGTGTGAACAAAGCACCATCTGTTTCTATTGGCTATCAACATACAACAGATGGAATGGTGATCACCAAAAATGAGTGTTTTCCCTTCTTGTCAACTGGCTGTAGAGTTTATTTGTATCTAATCTATATTAACAGGGTTAGGAAAATAGGTGGAAAACAAAAAGAATATCATGACCAATTTCGCTAACACTATAAATTAAAATAACCATAAGCCTAAAAACACAAAATAAAAAAGATATATTTTACATAATAAATGTTTCTATAAAACCCTTCTCATAGATAATGGCATATTCGAAATAGGTAAAATCCTGAAGCTCTGCCTAATCCTTGTTCTCTTCATTTCATACTCCTGGAAGTAAATAAAAATGATGACTTTCCAAGAGGCAAAAAGCATAGCAGGAGCCCTTGGGTTCTGAATGAGACTACTTGACATAAGGACACCCACAGTGGATCTCTTCCAAGTGAGCTTCCAAATAAGTTAAATATGGTTTAGTTCACCACGAAACTTTTTGCTAGGGGTTTCTTCTAAGGATCTATGACAGACACAGGTTATATAATCTGTTCAGTACTTCAGAGGTCACCTTGGGTCTGATAATAAACTCAATAATAACTCTGATATCTAAAGCCCCCGCAAATAACCCTCTCTTCCCAGAACTGTATTAATTTAATCAAAACAGTCAGTATAAAGATAACAAGTAAATTAAGACATGGGCACAATGAATGCCTAGTAGACTTTAGTTATTTCAGTAATGCTGAATCCAAATGTTTCTGTATTTCTACTAAACTAGCATCTAAAAAACTATATGTATGTGAAACATATCCCAGATTTTCAAATTCTCAGGACGGAAGCTCTATGTTAAATAGGATACTACTTTGCATATGTGTAAAACTATTTTAAAAACAAACATAATGAAAGCAGACACTAGGATATTTGATTATCTCTCAGATGAAGACTGCCACTTGTAACAGGCTATTGATTTGTAGTGTTAAATAAAATGGAAAACAGATTAACGATGTGTTTAAGTCTATTTCCAAAATAATGATCTATAAGAAAAGGTGCATCCTGAAAAACAATATGGTTTCAGTCAAAGCTGCTAAAAAGTACTTTGACTTTTTATTGCAATTATCTTCCCAAAACAGGAGATATATAAAACAATATAAAAATGTATGAGACAGAAAGAAAGATCTGACAACTTCAAAGAGAGCAGAAGATGATTCACCATGTGTAAAAGACTATGGAAAGATAGTCCCAACAAGTCCCTTTGGCACTTGTATAAAAGATGAAAAGTCACCAGATGACAGAGTGTAAAGAAAACGAAAAGAAAATCTGAAAGCTTTCAAGTTACATTAAAGTTATTAGAAAATATGCCAAAAAGTACAAACATCAACTTTAAAGTAACTTCAAAAGGAACATGGGTAAGCTAATTTATATTTTCTTCAAAAGTAATATCCTTGCCTAAAAGCAAGCGAAAAGTCTCCACATTTAAAAAAAAAAAAAAAAGCAGAGAAACTAAGTAACAAGGTTCTTAAAGAGAAGCATCCCAGGCTTCCTTCAGAGTAATTCTATAGTTTCAGGTCCATGAGTCTATGGATACCAAACAATTAAATGGATAATTATTTATAAATACAGTAAGTGCAACTAACATGAAGGATAAAAACAAAGTCACATACTGCTCAGATCTTTCAAATTCTCACTATAATCAAAACTGTTCTTAAATTTAAGTCAGTCATAATTTTAATGCCCTTAATAATGATATAAAACTACATTCACCCTAAAGATGGATATGGAGAAAATGCCTAACAAATTGGAAAAAAATTTTCAAAGGAACACACTTACTTGTGACGCTGAACAACCCTCAGGCAGGAACAGAAAAAGAAAGAGTTCAGATTGGCAAGAGGATAAAAAAAATCAAGGACAGTAGCAACAGCATTACTAAAATAACTAAACACAGGATCCAGACAAGATACTGGAATTGTAAGCGAAGGCATGAGGTACCTGGATAAGCAGGCCTCTGAGTAACCATGAGAAGAAAGATGGCTATTGGATTAGAAATGCAAATAAGAAACCCACAACATATTGAGGTCAAATGAATTTAGATTTAATCATGACTATTTCACACATCTTAAAATTAAAAGCAAATGTTATTTCATATAGCACTCTCTATCCAATGCAGAAAGCCCTTCCAAAAATATCCCTCATAGTCATACAGCCTCTATTATTCCAGATAACAAGGCAGCACGTTCCATATAAGACAGTTCTAATTGTTGGCCCCAGTTTTACTATCTGAACTTATCCTAGCATTCATGTAACAGAAGTTTAAATATTTAAAGATAAATGACCAGGTCTTTATTATATAAAGAGTCTCTGTTCATTCACTTACTATACTGGTATAATAAACATACCAAAAAATGTAATTACAATTGTGACAAGGGCAGCAAAACAAAATAGTGCTATGTGAATACTGTTTCAAGTAATTACTTCTCAGAGTATTTTTTTAGAACTTCATCATACTATCACATTAGGTTTTGTTTTCTTAGTTCATATGAGCTAAAACTGAGGAAGGATGACAATAATGACAGAGGATTAATTAATGCTTTACAACAGAGCTACAATCTGTCACTTTTCACCTGTTTAAGAGTCCAACTAGAACATCATTTTTGCACTATGTAACATAGCATAGATAATAGAAAGGGACAAGGGGCTGCATCATTTTTTTTCTTTTAAAATATCAAGTGTCATTAGCCAACAAAGAAATCCATATCAAAACCACAATGATACACCATAAGCCTCGCAGGGCTAAAATCAAGGTGTTGGCAGGCTGCATTCCTTTCTGGAGGCTCTAGGAAGAGAATCAGTTTGCTTGCTTTTTCCATCTCCTAGAGATTGCCAACATTCCTTGGTCCATGACCCCCTTCTTCCATCTTCAAAGGCAGGAATGCTGCATATCTCTGACCCATTGTCTGCAATCACATGTCCCTCTTACTTACAGCCAGGGAAGGTCCTTGCCTTTTAGGTACTCATGTAATTGGATTGAGCCCATACAATACTGCTTCATCTTCCCATCTCAAGGTCCATAACTTTAATCATACCTGCAAAGCCTGTTTTGCCATGTAAGGTAACACATAAACAAGTTCAGGGAATTAGGATATGGATATCTTTGCAGGGGAGGGGAGGCATTATTCTGCCTACAACACTGTGGAAATCAAATGTATACACTAAATGAATTTATTAAAGCTATCATTCTATAGATGGAAATGGGGCATTTAACAGTAGTAATGCCTGAAAAACAAAATCCCTAAGTATATTACAATCACAAACTCAGATAAGAAATAAAATGCTACTCTGGGTTAAATTTTAGTAACATAAAGGTATAAGGATTTCACTCCCTCCTTACGCAGTCAAAAGATTACCCCTCTCCCACAGGACACAGGAGGCACAATCTTTGGAGAAAAAGAACCAGACAGACTTTGTACAAAGGGTTATGCACAGAGAAGGGAGCAAGGAGGTAGCAAACAGAAATCAGGAAGCTTTAATGCAATTCTGCTTTCTAGACCATGAGACCTTTAGCCCCTTTCTCCTCACCTGCCCAGGAGTCTGACAGTCAAAATTATAGCTACCACGTAGGAGATGAGAGCATACTTCTACTGAATTAATGTGGAAAAAACCTACAGATACTGACATTTAGGGGGTTCCCAAAGAAAAAACCCCCAGATCATAAAATCACCCTACAGGGAAAACAATGGGTTTATTAGCTCTACACAAACTTAATTACCTTTTTTAGAACAAAATATGAGTGGACATCCAAAGATCCCTAGGCATCTGAAAGCTTCAACATGAAAGAGATGAACTTGAATAGAAATAAGGAAACCAGAGGAAACACAGACAATGATGACGGTGATTCAGAAAAAATTTTTGAAAATATAATTAATATTCATAAAGGTATAAAAGAAGGCTTTGCAATCATGCAATAAGAACATCTGCTATTAAAAGAAACAATAAAAGTACATACTCGTCCTAAATCAGAAAAAGAAAATCCTAAGAGTTTCAACAGAAGAAAAAAAGAAAAAGTTAAAAATGCAGAAAGCAATACTGTAAGTCAGTCAAGTGATGCTTTTAAAAAATACGTAGTATTTTATACACAGCCTAATAACTAATGAAATATAAAACATTTTTAGACATGTAAGATCTCAAAAAATTTACCTCTCATTAATCTTTACTGAATAAGTCACTGAAAGCACTGCCCTATCAAGATAAGGGACTAAATGAAAAAAGAAACTGAAATGCAAACAACAGGAAATTCCACTCATCAAAGGTTAAAAAGAATTTCCAGGATGATGATGAGACAAAGTTCAAGGATAACAAAAAATCAATTCACATTAGAGCTGGAGGAGAGAGGGCTCAGAGAAAATATCTAAGAAGTTATCTGACATGTCTGACCATATGGAGTCTTAGATTCAAAGACACTAAACAAATTGAAAATAAAATGCAAGGCAAATAATTTATTTTTAAAACTATTCATTCCTCTCTTTAAAAATAAACTGAATGAATGAGAATCCTCAAAATTTAATTAGTGAGACAGTCTGATTGTATTCTTTCCTTCAGCATCCACCTCACTCCTGCCTACAAGCCTTAGACCAGTAATAGAGTAAAAAGTGTGCTATTGCTTAAAAGTTCATAAAGTGTTCAGAGAGCATAGTTCTGTTATTCTTAAACAATAAAGTCCGTATAAAACTGGTTAAGTAAAACAATCGAATGTCACTTGTAAATGAAGCAAAAGGAAAATATCAAAAAAATAAAATCTTGAAAATAAGTCATCCTGCAGTATACAAAATTGATGGCCCACTTGATGACATGTGTTTCTTGGAATCATTCATATAATTTTTTCAGAAGACAATGATTATAATAAAGGTAACTGCCAGAAGGAAAAACTAAAGGTTACCAACAAATGTAACCTTTAAAAACAAAACAAAACTAAAAACCCTGAAGTATAGTATAAATACAATGTATTACCACTTCCAGATTATTAGAATGTCAATGTGTATATTTTAACCCTCCCATAAACAGTCTTAGGGATAAAAAGTAAATACAACTGTGAAATTCAAAAAGAGACTTTTGGTTCTAGAAAAGATTGCAGATCATCTAGTTCATTTTGTAAGTGAGGATACTGAGTACAAACACGGTAAGTTAAATTACTCATCCAAGGCCACATAAAGGGTTATTGGCAGAGTATGAACTAGAATTCTAATTTATCCTGTGCGAGTCCTGGTACTTTCCACCACACACTATGCTATCTTACAGGTTTTCATGCTGCCTAAAACACTCAAGAATTTGATTTTGTACCATTTATCTTTTAAAGAGAATAATGCTACAAAAAAACTGTCCTAGATAGGAGAATATCATTGCATTTTAAATAGTTGGTTATCTTCTCAAGCATAATTAGAAGTCATATCCATATATATTTCTAATTAAATAAATGTTATTTAAGTTTTTAAAAAACCTCTTAATCAATATGCTAATGATCAAAATTTCATTAACACAGGAATAATTTAATGAGAAATTAGCTATCTTAAAAAATGTGCACATCTATTTATCTGAAAAAATTAAATGATTGCAATATTAAGTGACTTTTTGCTAAAGGACTGGTCAATCTGGCACATACCACCACCACCTTGCTTACTCTGTCTAAGGCTGGAAACCACATTTCACACAGTCCCCTTCCCTGTATAGTTCCATGTCAGGAACCTCATATTTGAAGCAGATAAGTAAAGTGAAGGCCATTTTATCTCAGGAGGTCATGTGAGTCAGATGCTTGGCTTTTTCAGATGCTGCAGCCTTGCAGACCTTTCCATTAGCTCCCACTTCACAGTCTTGGCAGGCTTTGCAGACTTCCCCACAAACTCTGACTTTTCTACCTACTCATCAGTGATGTTCAGGCTGGGGTCTTCACTGTCAAGTTCTCTGACCCAAAGTCAGTTCCTACCACTTGCCTGGTGCTTCAGGATAGATATTTCATTGACAGTTTCTCTGATGCTCAGCAGAGCTCCTACAACCTACGGTGACAGCTTTCTCGATATCCATGCCCTCAGCTATGCTGAGTGGTATAAGGCCATGATTCACCATAAAGTGACTTCCATTTTCCTGACCAAACCCTTAGTCACTAAGCTGTTGGAAGCATGAAGATCCTATGACTCTATCCCAAGAAATGCCAGGAATAATTACTAGTGATCTTGTCTAGAAAGGCAACCAAAAAAGGCAGCCTAATGAAATCAAAGTTTAGGCTCAGGAGCTAGCTAAATTTGATTCCTGGCTCTACCACTCTGAAGCTGTATGTCCTTAGATATGTTACTTAAATCCTCTACCTCAGTTTCTCATTTGTAAATGGCAATGATATTAGTAACTGCTTCATAGGGTAGCTATGACAGTTGAATAAATATAAAATACATGGTAAATAACAGGTAAAGGTTAAATAAAAACATGTTTTCCAACCCCTTTTCTTCTTTAGACTTAATCCTCCTATTTCTATCCAGTAATAAAAGAGAATAATGGCTACTAAGATGCTAAAATACTAGAGATGGGATATTTGTGAGCCAGTCAAAGAAGATGTTACAAAGTCTTATCTCTGGAGCAGGAAACAATATGTGAAGAATTTTCTAAAACCGGATCATTCCTCTTTTATTTATTAATACTTGAATATTTCTATGTTTTTTGAACTATCCCCATGCTACTGATACTTTTCCATATGACTCATTCATCATTTTTTTTCTTATTTTTTGACAGATATGCCTGTAAAAATGTCAGATAATCAAAGTTCAAAATATGTACCCTTATAATAAAGATAGATTCAAGGCCTGTGAATTGGGTTGGAGAAGGGGAATACTGGGAGAAGAGTCAAAGGAGACAAATTAAATTTTTAAATTTCTTACAATAAGTTTTCACATATTACTTTTATAGTTAAAACAATTTAAAAATAATTCTAACATTCAGAATGATAAATTTCAAAAACACTGATGGTAACCTAACAATTAAATATGAGGTAACATTAAAATATGACACACAATCTCCATGTTTGTACAAGGATATTTTCTGAAAGTACACTATTTTCATTCTTACACAGATAAATAACTCTTTTAACCCATTAAAAAAGCAAACCACTAAATCTTTAGTGCTATAACTTTTTTCAAGCAACTTTTCTAACTCACCTTTTTATAACTTTGGATAGAAAAGAATCTAGGAGAAAAAAGTAATACTGAGACTACTCACTTTGAAAAGCATCTATCTCTTATTAAATCTACTGTCTCAAAATATGCTGTATTCCTTCAGATTTCTATAAATCCTTATTAAGGAAATAAGATTAGAATGAAATAAAAAATGACTTTCAGTATCCAAACAATAAAAGTATATTAAAGTTTAACAACGTGTTCTATTCCCCGCTGCACACTTTGACCATGATAAATGGCAACTGCCTGTCAGCAGGAAAATGTGGATGCCATTTTTCTACTAGCAGCCTTGCTGGAGCACAAAGATTGAGTCCATGGGCTCATCTCTCTTAACATTGATCAAACCAAGTGAACAAGTCAAAAAGATATTTGTTGCTTCATCAAAAAAGCTGAGATTCAGTATGCCAAATGTTTTAGGTAGATTTGGAATGACTAGCTAGGGAAGAAAAAAAATAGTAAAGAAAACCGCTATGTACTTCTCCAACTTCACTCTCAATGCAGAACATACACTCTTTTTTCCCACAGCAGGCTTCATAGTACTCAATTTGGTGGGGAAAAAACCAAACCAAAATAGAGAACAGCAAAATAAACATATACTGGCAGCTCAAACATATACATGCTGTCAGTGGACTTTTTGATATGCTACTTCTAATTTTTTTATTTTTTTTGTTTGTTTTTTTTAAAATATCGATTTCCTCAAAGTAAAATGAACTTCAAACATTTTATTAACTTCTACACTATTACACTGTGAATGACAAAAGTAATGCCTACACTCTTGCACAAGCTTGAAAAGAAAAACTGTTCACACCCAAAGGAAAGTGCAAAGGAAAGGAGTGTTAAGTGTAATATTTAATGTGAATGAACTCAGTCTCATGAGTTAGTAAGTGGATATACCTGGCTTCCCATAGATAACACTGCTATGGAAAGACACATGACTATTCTGGTATCAGATTAGAGTATCGTATTCCCAACTATGCTGTCTAATGACCAAATGGCTTTACAACTACTCCATTTGTACCTCAACTAAATGCTCTTCTACAGACCTCAGAAAAGACATTAGTTCTTAATTCAGGCTACCTGGGTCTTAAGTTGGTAAAGCTCCCAGACACCTGGTAATAACAAACATAAATGCTTTCTGGAAGAAATTTTTTAAACTCTGATCTCAAGAATTTTCAAAGAGAAATAGGCTAACAACCTGATAGAAAAGCTGAATAAGACTTGCACATACATGTCCTAGAAGAGGAAATACAACCAATACAGATTTACATATATAAATAGATGCTCTAAGTCATCTAAGTATGGAGGGAAATGCAAAATAAAATATCCATATACTGTTTTACATGTATCACACTAGAAAGCATTAAAACACTGGACAAAACAAGTTTGGGAGCAAAAGTAACATTATTCATTGCTGATATAAGTGTAAACTGGTTTGGAAAATACTGGAATTACCTAGCAAATCTGAAGATGCGGATCTTGTAACTAAGCAAATCCATTCCTTGCTATACACTCCTTGTTACCATGCTGCAGGAGACTTTTAGGAAAATATTTTAAATGGAGTTGATAATAAAAGTAAAAAGATGGAAATAACAAAACTGCCAAACTATAGAACAAAAGATAAATTAATAATGATCTATTCTTTCAATACAAAACTACATATCAATGAAAATAAATGAACTACAATTACATAGATCAGCATGTATGAATCAAATCAAGATAATGTTGGTCAAAGTATCAAATAACAGGAAAAAAAGTTTGACTCCATTTATACAAAATTCAACCCTGCAAAACTATGTATCACTTATGAACACATACACACATACATATATATTGGGTTGGCCAAAAAGTTCTTTCGGGTTTTTCTGTAAGAGGTTAGGTTATGAAAAAACCTACACTAGCTTTTTGGCCAACCCAATACATATAAAAAAGGTGTGAATGAGAAATACAAAGTTGAGAAAGGAGGAGACCTGTGGGCTAGATGGGTGGTAAAGTGAGTGCTGAGGGATTCAAAGGTGACTTCAAAGGCTTTGGTAATGTTCTCTTTGAAGTGGGTTTGTGAACACAATGGGTCTTCATTATTGTTATGCTTTATGTTGAATATATAAACTATACATTCTCGGGCTTCCTAGGTGGCACAGTGGTTAAGAATCTGCCTGCCAAGGCAGAAGTCACGGGTTCGATACCAGCTTCAGGAAGATCCCACATGCCGCGGAGCAACTAAGCCCGTGTGCCAAAAAAAAAAAAAAAAAAAAAAAACTATACATTCTCATGTATGATTGCTATATTTCATAATAAAAAAAATAAACTCTCAAGAGTAACTAATAGAAATATACATGTTTCTTTCATTGGCTACTGAGTCTAAGTTTACCTTTTGTCTTTCTCACCCCTTAAATTTTGACCTCAGAATTTTGTAATAATTATGGTAACTAGGGAATAAATTACCGTGTTTCTTATTGGAATCTTCTTGGGTTCTGGAGGCATATCCTGTGGAACAAATTTCACTGGTTCCTTAATCTGCCTCCTTGATCGTTTGGTCCCATCTGGTAAGGTTTCCATGGCCATGTCGGCTTCCATGTCACTGCTCCCTGCCTGGTCACATTCTGAACACTGCCTACATAAAGAAAAAAATATAAGTTCATAATTTATTTTTTACCTTCCAGCATTAGCTATGGCTTCTATAAATACAAAATTCAGGTTTTTGTTTAGAATATATAAAAATATACACAGGAACATGTGAGCATAGGGTATACAATGACTATATATACAGAAAAGCACATATATTCCTGTAAGAGTAACAAGTATAATGTATAAAGCAATGTCACGTATCCCTAAGAACTATAATAAAAACACATGTAATACTGCCACATTTAAGTGAATCAACATAAGAGGCCCAGTACTCATTAAAAAGATAGTTTCCCTTAGAAAACCATGATTTTTCCTTAAGTGACATATACTCTGACACCAGAAAATCAAAGTCATTCATTGACCCTGACTCTACTCCTTGTCACAGCTGTAATATCCTTGAATCTTAATTAATGGCAAGCTATGCTGAATATACCAACTAAGAAAACTCTGCAAAAGTTGACTAAGAAGTGTTGGGAAAAAAAGATCATTTTGATTAGTGGCTCACACTATGTATAAAAGAAAAAGATATAAATTATTTATGAAAAGAATGTATTAAAGTAGCATTTTTAAAAATATGGGGGTAAGATGGCAGAATAGAAAGCAATAGGAATCTGAATCTCCACCTAGAGAACAATTACACTAGCAGGATCTGTGTGATTTATCTATTTTGGAACTCTGGAGTCTATTGAAGGCTTGCAACTTCCTGGAAAAGGCTGGTACAGGTAAATTACAGTTAATTTTGGTCAATTTCAGCTCTTAGTAAAGCAGCAGCTACCTATCCCCCATCCTAAGCCACACGGCAGGCAGCTGTGCACATGTCCTGCAACAGCATATCACAGCTTTTAAGAGCCAGGGTGGACAAAATGAACCCTGCCCTCCAAATGTTGGGGATCTGTGCTCTGATCACTGATTGCTGTTTCTCATCACATGACAGCAGACAAAGAGGTGGGTGACCTCTCCTATTATTGCAAACCCTACCTGTTGGTCTGAAATGACTTCTAGGACTTAGAAGACTGGTACACTTTATTCCCTACCTTCATTTTTCTTTTTACCCTTTTGGGAACCAGACATTTACAACTAGGACATTCAAAATAAAGTGCATATATGGGAAAACATTTTAAATGACCACACTTCCCCGAGAAAGGCTCAGAAAAGGCATGAGAAAACTGTAAGTTTGCACCTCAGGACGTTCCCAGCACAAAGACAGCCCACTACATGAGTTAATTAATTAATTAATTAATTAACTGAAAAACACAGCAAGCCGAGGATGGAGGAGAATCTCATTTTCAGCAAAACTGAAATCTTATTTCCATTATTAAATTCAAACAACCAAGTTTTTGACAAAAAAACACAAGGCATACAAAGAAATAGGAAAGTATGGACCATTTAATGGAAAAAACAAAGAGTTAAATGAGAAAAATACTTTATGGTAGATTTACAAGATGCTCAATGAATTAAAGAAGGTTGAGGAGAAAGTCAAGAAAACAGTGTATAAACAAAATGGAAATATCAGTAAAGAGACAGAAAACCTAAAAATAAACCAAAACAAAATTCTGGAACTGAAACCTACAATAACTTAAATGAAAAATTCACTACAGGGTGTAAAAGGCAGATTTGAGCAGGCAGAAGAATCAGCAAACTTGAAGACTGGACAATGGAAATTATCAAGTCTAAGAAACAGAAAGAAAAATAACTGAAAAAAAGTAAACACAGCCTAAGGGATAGGTGGGACATCAACAAGCAGGTAAATATTTGCACTGTGGAAGTCCCAGCAGGAGGAGAGAGAAAAAGGTAGAGGAAATGTTTGAAGAAATGACTGGAAACTTTCCAAATCTGATGAAAGACATAAATATAAATATCCAAGAAGCCCAACAAATGCCACGGAAAATAAACTCAAAGAGTTCTACATCAAGACACATTATAATCAAACTTTCCAGAGAAATATACAGAGAGAATTTTGAAAGCAGGGAGTTCAGAATCCTCAATAAAACCAACAGTGGATTTCTCATCAGAAATCTGGGAGGAAGTGGTTCAATATAATTAAAGTGGTAGAAGAAGAAAAAAAAAAGTCAACCAACAATCCTATGTCCATCAAAACTGTCCTTCAAAAGTGAGGAAGAGCTGCTGAACCACCCGACCACCCGCCAGGCAGCCGCCCTACCGGCACCTCAGTCTTCAAGAGTCCGGTGGCGGGTGTGGAGCCTGAGGCTGTTCACGCAGCCTCCTCCTCCTCCTCTTCCTCCCCATGCCCCTCATCCCTACCCCACACCCCTTGCCCCATCCCAGTTCCGTCACCCTCCCACCCCCCACACTCAGGACAAGAATGCCCTGCCCGGAACAGCTCAGCAGTGCCTAGATGGTCACAGTCCAGCAGTCGCCTACCCCCAGCACTACCTCCAGCCCCTGCGCCTCAAGCTCTTATTTGGAAGACAGTGAATCTGCAGTGTTACTTTGTTGTGAATGTGAAGAATCAGAAATCTTTAGTGATTCCAATACTCACTTGCAGAGACACCATTTCACTAGCCCACGCACACAAATGTAAAAAGAATTTAAAAAGGAAAATTCGTTGCTAAGGAGATGTGGGTTTTATTACACATTTCAAATGGCCAGTTAGCCAACTGCAAACAGCTGTGGGACCAGAGTTCAGGATGATTTGGATTGTTCCTGCCTCACCTATGCTGCACAGTAAAGAGACTGCTGATCAGGGCACCTGGTCAGAAAACAGGTTGAAAGTGTTGCTACTGGCAGAAACATGGTTTCACCATGAACAGTATTCCTATTTTTTCCTTTGGAGGGAATATGATCCCAATGATTACACTAGTAGAAAGCCTCCTGTGATGTTAAAATTATTTTGCTTTATTTCAGAATAAAGCATAGCTCGACTATGCTATCCTAGAATCACAAATGAGAAACAATTTTCAACTTTTCTTTTTTTAAAGTCATGCTCTTAAGTGATTTATCTGAAATGAAATGAGGTTTGTAGTAATCTTGGGTACGAAGCTTACTTTAAAAATTAGCTTTATAATTTAACTCACTGGCTCTCATTATGGCTGCACATCAGAATCACCAGGTGACCTTTTAAAATAATTTAATAATGGGGTCTCACCTCAGTCCAGTTAAACCAGGATCTCTGTGAGTGGGACCCAGGTATTGGTATTTTTTAAATGTTCCCAGGATTATTCTAATGTGAATCAAGGGTTTAGAACCACTGTTTTAACTCTAGCTATGCTAATTTTTTTAACCTCCAAATCAGAGCTCGAATCTCTAATACTTGTAACATCTGTTTACATGAAGAGAAAATGAGATTGACTAGGAAAAATAAAAAAAGTGAGGAAGAAATCAAGACGTTCCCAGGCAAATAAAAGCTGAGGGGATTCATTACTACTAGACCTGTCCTGCAAGAAATGCTCAAGAGAATCCTACAGGGGTGAGAGAAGGACACTACAGAATAACTCAAGGCTATGTGGAGAAATAAAGATCTCAATAAAGATTAATATGTGAATTATAAAAGCTAGTATTATTGTAACAATGGTTTATAACTCCACTTTTTGGTTTTTACATAAGATACAAATATGCTAAAAAAATTATCCTAAAAGATAGTATTATTGCAACTTTGGCTTGTAAATTTACATGTTGAAGAAGGATTTGAACAAACATCTCTACAAAGACACACAAATATTACAAGCACATGAAAAGATACTCAACAATACCAATCATCAGGAAAAAGAAAATCAAAACTATAATGAGATGCCACCTCACATCCATTAGGATGGCTACTATCAAAAAAAAGAAAAAAGATAAGTGTGGCTGAGGACGTGGAGAAATTGGAACCTTGGAACCTTTCTGCACTGTTGACAGGAATGTAAAATGATACAGCACTCTGGAAAACAATATGGTAGTTTCCTAAAAAATTAAAAATAGAATAATCATATAATCCACCAATTCCAAATCTGGGAATATACTTAAAGAATTGAAAGTAGTCTCTTTCAATTCATGCACCCATGGCAGCATTATTCACAACTGCTAGAATATAGGAGCAACCCAAGTGTCCACTGATGGCTGAATGGCTAAGCAAAATGTCACATATACATACAATGTAATATTATTTGGCCTCTTTCAGTCTTCAGAGATTTTACACCATAGTTTTTTTTCTTATTTCTAAGCCTTTCCCCATGTTTTCCCCACTTCTTAGAGAAAATTTCAAAGATGCCTATATAAAACTATATCAGGGAAATACAAATTAAAACTACGAGATATCACCTCAAACCTATTAGAATGACTGTCATAAAAAAGACAAGCGATAACAAGTGCCGCTGAGGATATGGAAAAAAGGGAAACCTCAGGCACTATTGGTAGGAATGCAAATTGGTACAGCCACTCTGAAAAGCAGTAATAAAGATTCTTCAAAAAATTAAAAACAGGACTATCATATGATGCAGCAATTCCACTTCTGGGTATTTATCCAAAGCAAATAAAATCACTATCTTGAAAAGATATCTGCACTCCCATGTTCACTACATCATTATTCACAATAGCCAAGGCATGGAAACAACCTGTGTCCGTCAACAGATAAATGGATAAAGAAAATGTGGTCTATATATACAATGCAATGTTATTTAGCCATAAAAAAGAAGAAAATCCTGGCATTTGCGACATGGATGGACCTTGAGGACATTATGCTAAATGAAATAAGTCGAAGGCAAATACTACATAACTTCACTTATATGTGAAATGTTAAAAACAAAAACAAATCCCCACAAACGCACAGATACAGAGAACGGATAGGTGGTTGCCAGAGGCAAGGGGAGGGGATGTGACAAAATGGGTAAAGGTGGTCAAAAGGCACAAATTTCCCACTATAAAATAAAAACTCCTGAGATGTAATGTACAGCATGGTGACTATAGATAATAATACTGTACTGTATATTTGAAAGTTGCTAAGAAAGTAGATCTTAAAAGTTATCAGAAGAAAAAAAAATTTGTAACTATGTGTGGTGATGGATGTCAACTAAACTTAATGTGGTAATTATTTCACAATATACCTATAACAAATCATTATGTTGTATACCTAAAACTAAGAAAATGTTAGATGTCAATTATATCTCAACAAAAAAGAGTAAATGTGAGAAAAGGAAGACAAATTATCAAGACAAATATGGGGGGCTTCCTATGTTGCACAGTGGTTAAGAATCTGCCTGCCAATGCAGGGGACACAGGTTCGATCCCTGCTCAAGGAAGATCCCACATGCCGCGGAGCAAGTAAGCCCATGTGCCACAACTATTGAGCCTGTGCTTTAGAGCCCATGAGCCACAACAAGAGAAGCCACGGCAATGAGGAGCCCGTGCACCACAATGAAGAGCAGCCCCTACTCAACCGCAACTAAAAGAAAGCCTGTGCACAGCAAAAAAGACCTAACACAGCCAATAAAATAAATTAAAAAAAGACAAACATGGGGGAAAAAACTACCTGCAAAATTCTTCATAGAAGGGTTTGTACTATATATTTTCTTTTTGTCTTAATAAATAAAAGTATATCCAGATAATAAAAGGATAAAAGAAAAAAGATTTTATGAATTTGTAAACAATAAATCCAGTAATATTCTATTTCCCAAATGTTATAAATACTTTATGATTTACTTTTTTTTCCTTTATAGATTACCTCTTTCAGTCTTCAAAGATTTCAGACCATAGTATTTTTTCATGGATGGACCTCGAGGACATTATACTAAATGAGTAATATTTTTTAAGTAATATTACTCAATTCTCTGTCAAGTAATACTCTTCACAATATTCTTTAAATGATTAGAAAATGCAAGACAAATTCTGATCAGATAGGTGGTGGAAACATAAGATTAGTAACCTAAAATTAAAGTATTTACTATGTGAACTACTCTAACGAGTCAAACACTTACTGTTTATACCTTATCAGACTTGTCTTAGAAAGAATGTAAGGTAGTGTTCAAAATTACATATTTTAAAAAAACCAACCAAAATCACATAAACTAAAAGTGAAATAAAACACATTTCAAACATTGGGAGTAGGTACAAACAAAATAGAGCCTAGATTACACCTTCACTAACCCCTATATCCCCTGCCAAATGCCTCACCCACCTAATATTCTTCATCTGATTTGCCCACCTCTAACCTAACCTAATAAATCCCTAGGTTTCCCCTCTTCCGCTCCGGGACAGTTCAGCATTATTGGAGAAAAATCAATTAATCACACTTACTAAACAAATTCACTGAACATTCTTGCAATGCAGCTTCAGCAAGTCAGTTACTTCCGATTTTTTTGCTACAGTAACTGTTGCAAACTATCTCATCTCTTCTCAAGCCCCCATTATTCCAGGTCCTTTCCCTCTCAACAGACTACTTCTATTTCATTAAAAAGTCTATCTAACATGAACTCACTCAAGTTCCCTATTCTCCACCAATAATTACTTCTGTAGCTTTATCTAGCTCTTCTTTGTTGTCACATGTCTTAAATCAGTCCAGTGTAGCACAGTTAACTATTGTGGAATGGACCAAACAGAAAGCATCCAGATCTAGAACTAGTATCTCCATGAAATCAGTGCTGATATTGGAAGAAAGAGCTGCACAGCAGTTGCTTAGGATAGTCTATCAAGCACAATATGGCATTTGAGAAATAAAGCAATATACAGTACTGCACAGTAACTCTAGCTGGCAGTGAACCTAAGAGGGATATATAAGTAAGGGTGTTAACACAGGCTTGCACAGCATAAAGACAGCAAAAGCAGAAACTGGTGACATTCAGAAATGCATACCGGTGGGCTCTGCAGAAATTTAAGCCCCAAACTAGGGACTAGTCATGAAATAAATGTCCAGTAACAGGACCTCTTTCCTTAAGTAAAAGACTGAAAACTAAGTAGAGACTAAAAGAGAAATTAGGCAACAGTGTGATAGTAAATATGGGCAAAAGTCCTAATCTGTAGCTTTTGCCAGTTTCTGTGGTATGAATACTCCTAACCATGGTCAATTTTAAGCTATCATGAACAGAATGGAGAAAAGATGTAGCAGTAGACCATTACACAGTTTTTCTCACATACATACAGATTTAAATAAACTAAAAAGCATAGTTAATGGTAAAAAGCACTTAGAAGGTGAATTTTTTTTTAGCGTTTATTGTCTCTAATATAGATTCAAAAAGAAACTGGAAATGTTAAAAAAGCAAAAAGTAAAAACTGCCTCCCACAGTTGAGAGCACTTAAGAAAAAATATTCTTCAAAAATTACTCCAAAATTAATACATCCAATTAATTGCTAAGCAAAGCTAAGTTGATTTTAGAGGCCAAAGGAAATTTGATCACTAGAAACTATAAGATATTGAAGACCTCACTTTGCAATATTAGCTTCTACTTTTACTTTAAAACACTGCAACCAGGGTATAGATCCCTAAGTAGCTTAGGTTCTCTGGGAAGAGCTTTCACTAAAACATCCCAGGCTATGCACTTTCATCTGACCTTATTCCAGAAACTCTCACACACTGGAAAATAAAGCTCTGCAAGCAGAGTAGTATTAGACAAATTAACAACCTCATTTAAGAAGAGAAAAGCACATCTCCACTTTCAAGATGATGACAAAGCTCCCTGGCCCTGGAGACTACCAAACGGGTTTTCAACTTAGAAACCCACATAGAATGCTTATTAACATTGCTAGGATTCTAATAAGCAACAGCAGTTTCTCTTTATATCAAAAGTAATACCCTCCACTATATTTGAAAAGAGTTAACCAGTACGACTTTCTCAAGACAAACTGATAAAAGAACACTATGAAAAAGAAACCATGTGAAAATGGTAAAAGAATGTGAGCTTCTTAATAAAATGAACAGAGGCAGGTTTATGAAATAAAACAATGAGGTCAGAAAACATGTTTTATTGTGTCTGAAGAATACACACCTTTTTGTATAGATTACCCCTTAAAAATCTGGGGTCCAGTCTTTTCTAAAACTAGAATTTGTATAAAATTTGTATAAAAATAATAGTCATGTTCATTCCAAAGCTTTCCATGGCCTATATTCTTCCGATATGAAATCAATCTACTAGAATTTGAACATCTCTCTCTCCCTTGGGCTAAAATTAAGAATAAAACTTATAAATATCATAAGCTTTTATCAAACACCTGTAGTGATTCAACATGCCTAATTTAATGAAAAACATAATTCAGAAACATATGTCAAATGTTTCTAGATTTGCAAAGAACGGTTGAACTTAAATATACATCTAGCAACAAATGACAAATACCAGAAGTGCAGTCTTTGGTGACACTAATTTAGAAATAAAATGCTAAATTACAAATAAAAGCATGAATATGGAGACAAATTGTTGATAAATTCATTCCATTTCAAAACAAAAATAAAGCATTTGAAAAAATTTTATAAGCAAGAGACTTATAAACACACTAAACAGAATTCATGCCTTCAGAAACCATTGCTAATATACCAAAATAGCCTCAATCAACTTAAAATTCATTTATCAAAAAAACTGCTACATCTTTATTTATATAATGCTATAATAAATATTTACGTGTTCTCAGAAAAATGATGACTGTGAGGAGATAAATGTACTAACTAGCTTGATTGTGATTATTTCATAATGTATACATATATCAAATCATTAAGCTGTAAACTTTGAAAATATATAATTTTTAATTGTCAATTATATCTCAATAAAACTGGCAAATTATAAGAATATCAATTAAAAATGTACTGAAAGCTTTATTATAAAGCAATATGATATAACACTGAATCTTACACTGCTGAAACTAAGAGCAAAGCAGTGCTAACATCTAAATCCTCTCCATTTTACTTACCAATAACTGTTTTTGGTCTTTCTTGGCATCCTTGTAAGAGGAGGGTCCAGACATCCAAGATGGTAATGGAGTTTACAGGTATCACACAATAAAAGAAGATGCTGATCATGGTTCTTCTTACAAATTCCACAGCTTTGAATAAAGGCAGAATATAAAGGATCAGAATAATAATTATCATAGTGAACAGTTAATTTACAGCATATTTTTAAAACTGCAAAATTTCACCATGATTAACTTAACATTTCTTTTATTGAAATCAAATATTTTTTCATAACACATGTATAAATGTCAATAACTATTAGTTCAGAATACTTTTGAGAATGTAGGAAAATAGCTTGGATTGAGTATAAATTTAAAATATTGCTGGAGTCAAACTTTTCAGAGAAGGGCATATGTTAGATATTTATTTTAACATCATCTATCTTAATTATCACTGTAAAGCCCATTTAACATTAAACCAATTTTCCTCTAGAAACAAATTATTAGAAAAAAAATTTTTCAATTTTCTACCTCTCTAAAACATAAAAGAAGTTACTTCACAAACAAAATTCAGTTTATTTTCTACCATTAATTATAAATCTTTCAAAGAACCTTCAACATGTAAATAAGCTACACATCTCTTTACAAAACCAGGCTTTGAGTCTTAAAAATATACCAATTGATATTTATTGTAAAGAATGGGGGGAAAAAAAGGGAAATCTTACTATTGTCGTTGCTGTTATTTTTTTTATTTATTTACTTATTTATTTATTTATGGATGTGGACCATTTCTAAAATCTTTTTTGAATTTGTTACTATACTGCTTCTTCTTCTTCTTCTTTTTTAATGTTTTGGTCTTTTGGCCGCAAGGCATGTGGGATCTTAGCTTCCCGAACAGGAATCAAACCCACAGCCCCTGCACTGAAAGGCAAAGTCTTAACCACTGGACTGCCAGGGAAGTCCCTGTTACCATTACTTTAGATTTTTGTTTGTTCTTAAGAAATCCAACTTTTCTTGTGCAAAAGGACAACATAACTACTCCTGAGAGCACAAACACCATGACCTAAAAATCTGGGGTATATTTATATTAGGAACGTGAAGGGTGAGGAAAAAGTTGTTGAGAACCTAAAAGATCCACACATGTACAGAAACAGCAATGACATTTGAATTTTTAAATAATCCCAGAAAAAAAAAAGATCACATACACACATATACAATGATGACAATAACAAGTACTTGGTCTCAAAGTTGCTCAGAGTAAAAATGGAAAATTACTTAAACTATATTCTGAAACAAAAATGAACTGTAGTGATAAAAAGTCAGAAGCATAAATAAGTGATATGCCTCAGGGTTCTAAATGAACCAATTTTATTTAGAAAAGCTAGACTGAGAAGGTGCTAGTCTTCACAAAGTGCACTAAGACACTAGTGGGCTTTTCCTACATTTCAGGGAAGTTATTTGCTATTACCTATCGAGAGAGCCTCCAACCAAGAATAGACAGTAATTATAGAGACTGATATTGTTGCTACTGCTGCTACTTCTGAGAAAGAAAGAGGTTGTAGGGAGAATATTTATAACTTTACATAAGCATATATACTTGTGTATGTGAATAGATAATTTGTGTGTGTATACACACACAAAAACATACTAGCATCTTCTAAACTTTTCTCACTTAATGTCATTAGTTACATGAAAAGAAAGTAAGATCCAAACCTACTGAAGTATGGAAAGAAGTCTTAATAACAATGTAAAATTGCTACAACGGTGAACACTGTAAAATACTGAGCCAAAAAAAAAACCCAGAACGAAAATATTTGGGGGAATGAAAATATTACAACTGAGCACAGAGAGAAAAAAATGTAGACCAATTCAAATGTAAAACTTTTCTTCAATATCCACCACTGTTCACTATATTATAATACCCGCCACCACCTAAAAACACATGTGAACCTCTCAAACTCATTCAAGTAAAATAAATATAAATGCCCATTTATTTAATATATTGTTTTAACTATTTAAGAAAATAATCATCTACATTATTTAAAGTCACTTTCCAATTCCCCAAAGAGGACTGTTCATTTCCATGAAGCATATGCACATATAGCCCCAGTTACTTAAAGGATACAAAAAGTGATTCATCTTATTAAAAGAGGAGCAAAATCTCTTCTATGATCATTCAATCTAGAAAGCATCTTTGATGAAGGTATTAATAAAATGAACTTCAAATGCATTTAACTTAAATTCCAACATAAACATTATTCATTCACAAATATTTGAAGCATCTTGTTATTAAAAAGTATTAGTTTAAAAATACATGAAATTAATCTGTCATAGTTTCATTACTTGCCTATAAAGTACTGCAGGAAGAGTAGATGTCTTTTGTGTGCCTCCTTTTTTACTCGGTTTTCTCTCCTTGGGTGCTCGCAAAATTGCTGGTATGTTCAACTTCTATTGATTTGAACAAATGCAGTTTATTTTGTTTTAAAGAAAAAATATAAAGCAACATTTTCCTCTGTGCGCGACTCAAGTCAACTAATATGCTAGGATTGTGAGGGGGAAATGTTTTACAAGCTTTTATATTGGCAAAAAGGACTAAAATGAGTTTCTGTCTCACAGTTACTGCCATTAGAAGCCTATAATTACATACTTTCATCAATTTTCAGTGGACCGCTAAAACATTATGAAACTTAAACTTCTACTTTAGCTTTAAAAGTGAAAGACAAGAACAAGAATTTAAGAACTTAAAAAAAAGTAGACTTGACGAAAAGAATATTGAGGCCGTTTATTCTCCTCAACATTCCAGCTACACTGGTGCTCCAAAGGTTAATTAGAAAAATTATCTTATTGGACCAAACTCTCCACAAAGAGAATTAGATCCTCTTTGGGTTTCTACTAATCTGTAGTATGCTGGCTTCTCAGACAGCAACCATCTATCAAAGTCATTTTTCAGTGGCCTGGTGGGCCTGCATTTGTTCAACCAACTGGAAAAAAGTATCCTGCAAGTGGTACAAATGAATTCTATTTCTGCTGTATATTTTACATTTGCATAAGGAAATTCATGCACTTCTGTTACAAGTGATTTAATAAATGAAAATACTCTTTTATATAGATATTGTTTTATACTAAATAGGAGATTCTTATGAGACAAATTTGCAAATCAAGCCAAAAGATAATGCTAGCTTCCCAAATAAATTAATAATAGCTTGCATTAACATCTCTAAATATAACATATAAAACACCATCATCTTCCCAAAATTCATCAACAACCTACCAATAGAAACAAAGGTCAATTCTCCATATGCAACTACTCATTCTCGCCTTTTATACTCTTATTCATTATAATACAAGCCACATACATCTTGTTCACAAAAGAAGCATTTTCAGAGCTAGCATGACACAATACATATCAGTATGTATTACTTTCTAAAATAATTTGTGTACGCAAATTGTATAACGAATTTGATTCTCTGCAAACCTTTAAGACAAGTTCAATGAAAAATATCTGTTCTTTCAAAAGTTTCCTTCATAAATAAAACTATTTTCATAGTGAAAGGACCACAGTGAGTCTCCATCATCCTTAAAAAAAATAACTGAAATTATTCAAATGAATTCTTAAGAATTATATACACAGTACTAAAGAAAAGCATTCAAAGAAATCCATTTGGCAATGCTGCTTCTTTTCAATACCAAGAACTTTAACAGGCCAAATATGCTCAAGGATAAAGTAATTTTTTTCATAACTACAATAATAGCTACTGAAGGGGAAAACTACACCTTTACATTAAAGCTTCAAGAACCATTTCTTACACGTTTCAAAACCAAATCAAAAGAAAATAAACCTCTCCAGTTTTTCTTTTAAATTTTACTCTCACACACACTCCCTACCACACCAAAAAAACAAAACAAAACAAAACAAAAACAAAATCTAATTATAGCACAAGAACAGGACAGAAGAAATGTGGCAAGGAAACTAAAACTGCTACATTAGAGGCAGAAGAACACGGTAGAAGTAACTCATGCTTCAAATCTTAGCTTCATCACAAATAACAGGTCAATCAATTAGAGCGAATGAAAAAATCTGCAAATAAGATAGCTGTTAAAACAACCCAATTAAGCTACAGGTTCTCAGTAGGTAGCTTCCAAAGTTCTAGATGTATTTGAGGCAGAAATCATTATCCCAGAGGATCAGTTGGCCCTGATTAAACAGAATTCTTCAGTTAGTGGAGTGACAGTTGTAATAGAGATCTGATCTTTGAAATCACACAGAGAGCAAGAAGAGGAGGAGATAGCAATTGGAAAGAAACTAACCTGCCCTGTGATTCTGCCTAGTAAGGCCCAAATTCCTTGTCCTTCACTTCGAAGTTTTCCATTCAGGTTTTGTAGTTCTTCCAAAGATTCACATAGCTACAATATAAATAACTCAAATCATTAACTTTTAAAATATACAGTGAAATATGTGAAAATGTAAATAATTTATCAGTGTCCAAAAATATCTATATTTATATTCCATATGTTTTTAATGCATTCAAGTCACAATACACTGAAAAATGAGGATCTCCAATTACTTAAGCAGCACCAACAAAATGTAAGCATTCTCTTTTATTTTAGCATTTTTACTAATGATAATAATGATGCCTACATTTATGTATTCTATTACAGTTTACTATATAATTTCACAAACATTCTGCTAATTAATTTTTGTGAGTCTATCAAGATGTACTCCCACCATTTTCCCAGAAAGAAAACTAAGGATCACAAGGTTTCTGTGACTTGGCCAAAATCATAAAACTAGCATGAATCCCCAGGTCTTTTTAATTGAACCCCAGTACTCTTTTCAATATAGCGTGGCTAATTATTGGAAATTTACTTCCTACTAATTTTTTATCACTTAAAATGTTATTTATCAACAAGTCAATCCTGGTTTTATATATTCATGTTACTTATTACCTAACAACTTGCTTGTATATATTTCTTTTTGATCTTCCTCATCTTTAGAATGAAGAGGTAGAAGGGAAATTTAAATTGGGAGTTTTTGGGTTTTTTTTTAATCAAAAGTAACAAAACAATTCAAGAAAAAAACAGTAATTTCAAAATAAGTTTTAAAGTTCCCTACAACTTAAAAAGTGAAGTTCTGTAGTACAGTGGTTGGGAATAAGGAACGGAGTCAGACGGCTAAGCCTCAACCCCCAACTCTATGACCTGACTACCTATGTGAGCCTGGGCAAATTACTTCACCTGTTTAGGACTCAGAGTTTACTCCTCTGAAAAATGGGAGCAGTAATCATAAGCCACACTATAAACCTGAAGTGAGCATTAGATGAGTTAATACAAGCGAAAGCGCTCAAAATTGTGCCTGGCACACACGCAGCACTCAGGAAGTGCCAGTGATGGTGATGATGGGGGGTCGGAGCTGTAAGCAAGTTGTACAAACTCCAGAGGAGTTTCAAAATGAAACAGACACAAAAATGCTATAAAATCACAAAAGAAAGCATCAGTAAGATGTAATATACTACGTTGTTTGTTTCATAGCCAACTTACCTTATTATATTCCACATGAAGCTTTTCTTGTTCATTCTCTAATTTATCCTTTATATTCTTTTGTTCAGCCATATTTTCCTGAATTTGAATCATGCGCATATTTCTCTCTATGTAAATTAAATAACCAATGTTACTTCAGTAGAAAATAAAGGCTGATATACAAAATACACAAAGGAAGAAGCTAGCCATAGGGATGATTACATGGATAAAGCTACGTTATTTAAAACATTTTAAACTCTATTCACAAATACATTAACAGCATTTTACAGTCCACAACTTATTAGGAAAACAAACATGCTTTTACTTGATATATGTAACATGGCTAGTAAATTTCTAAAAATTGACAGCATATCAAATATTTCCATCTGCAAATTGTTCTCAATGAAAACGTGCACGCATCAGTGTCTATACTGACCAAAATAATAATTCACAAAGTCAGCAGTGAGAGCAGGCTGCTTATGCTTTCTCCTTCCATCCACACTAGAACTAGTATCTGAATTGTCCACTGGGAAGATATCTGTACTGATCCCCATTAGTTCTGCTTTCCGCATAAGTTTACGAATGGCCGAAGCACTGCTAGTGAGTGGTCTGGGCAATTTTTCCCTTGGAACCCAGGCCTGGGGTCTGGTGGATCGAGCTAGTTCTGCTTTGGCACGATATTGCTGAAGCCGGGCATTGATCCTTGCCTATAAAAGAAATGTATACAAATTTTAAAAGATATCAAAATGGAACATACTCATGATTTTTACTTCTACACTTAGAAAAAGTAAGGATAACCAGATTTCCTATATCAAGGCAATTTGTATCTATCCACAGTCCTTAAGGTATATTGTATAATTCTTGGGTTACAATAAACCAGGCCTACCCCTAGTAACAACTGTCCTAGTCTATGATCAGAGTTGTCAAAAACTAATATGATTAAGCTGAAGTTTCTCTTCTCAACTAGCCTTGCACTAGTCTTCATAAATTTACTTAATTTACATAAAAATACATTTTATATGATGGGCAAACTAATCAAACTCTTTGCAGAAAAGAACATTAGAACAGACTGAAAAAAGATGTGGTCAACATATTGCACTGATAGAATAATTTCCTCTAAGCCGTATTCTTTAATGTACTGGAAACATGCTTTATAAATGACTGCTTTGTTGACTAGATGACAAGTAATATATTAAACCACAAACAATACTCGCTATTTACCATAATGACAATCTACTTCCTAGGTAACTAACCAAATTTCACAATTATAATTCACATGTCATTGGCAAAGACACATGAGATTTGAAATTTATAAGCTTTTTTTTTTTTTTTTGGCTGTGCTGCACAGCTTGTGGGACCTTAGTTCCCTGACAAGGGATCGAACCCGGGCCCTCAGAAATGAGAGCGCAGGGTCCTAACCAGTGGATTTCCAGGGAATTCCCTGAAATCTATAATCTTGAAAGAAAAAAACATGAGTTTTGGCGTGAATCCCATACCTGTGCTTCTGGTGATAGTTGCTTCTCTCTCTCTTGTAAAGACATTTTACAATAGGATTGTAGAGCCAAGTAGTTTTTTCTCTTCCACTTTCTGTCTAACCTATCTGCGTGTTGCTTACAATAAGCAAAAAATGGATCAGCTATATCCTATATCAAAAAACAGGGGGGAAAGTGAACACTTTTACTCCAAAGGGTCATAAAAAACACAGCCATAAGAGACATTTCCTTTTTGAAGAATATCCCATAGTGTTGCTTATTCCTAAAATAAATTACAAAAGTAATTTTTATACATAATGATAAAAATTGCCGCTTGAGAAACAATCCCGTATACCAAATTCAAGTTAACAATTTTTTTCTTTAAAGGGCCTTGTGGATTTAAAAATACTGAAATCAAATCTTAGATATTACATTTAGTTATACTTGTTCCCTTAAAAAAAAAATCACTGTTTAAAACAAATAAGATTTTAATAATCTTAGGTAGAAACCATCATTAAATATTAAAGTTATGCATACATAGATTAATATTATAAAACAATAGAAATTCTAGAAAACACAGGAGTAGCCAACACAGATAAGTAGGGCATTTCTGACTACAAATGCACAGACAGATTCTACCTGGGACAAAAATGGATTAGGAAGGTCAGGCGTTGTCAATAAAACACTTTAGATATTCCCTTTAACTCTTTACAAAGCCCTAAAATCTCAAATGGAAACACAGCTCTCTCACAGTCATATTTCATGGTACTACCTTAATGGGTACATTTGTTTATTCATAAATTGTATGGTACCAAAAAAAAAAGAAATCTATTACCAAAAATAGAAATTGTAAATATGTAGTCAAAAAAAGTAATCTGCAATGTGACTGCCAGCAAAATAACAGGTAGTTCATTCTTTAGGTCTGTCCCAAAGGCAAAAACGAAGATAAGCTATCCATAGTTTTTTATCTAAATTATGTTAGTCTCTTAGTAATGTGGGGTTTTACAACCCAAAGAGAAATCATGACACTAAGAAAAGAAACAAATGAGAAAGTACAAAAAGAGAAATCATCAAAATAATAAAAGTGTCTTTAACATTAAAAAAAAAAAAGCATATGATGCAATTCTGTACTGTGATATCCACAGATGTCACAACATAGCACTGCAAACACTGTGACCACAGAATTTGGAAATATAAAACCTTGGATATAAATCCTGTCTCCACGATTTACTGATTTTTGTGGCTTCAAAGAAGTTGCTAAGTACCTCTGGGTCTCTGTTAACTCATTAGTAAAATAGATTTAACAATAACTAATCCATATAGGTACACAAATGAATACAAAAATGCAGGCAGGAGATTGCATTAACACACGCGCACGCACGCGCACACACACACAGCTGCTTTCTCACAACATGCTCTACATCCTGGTGACAGACAAGTCTAAGTGGAAATAAAGAATACATTAAATCGTAGTCAAATGAACTGGAGAACTATTCTACTGTTTTAAAGTAGTAGGTAAGGTTGAAATTGAGTTATCAGAGATAGGATTCATGCTTGCATAGGTGAGTTAAGTATTAGGACCAAGACTCTGACTTGGTAAAGACGAGTCATTTCTGGCGATAAAGATATGGGACCAGAAAGGGATTAGGTAGCCCAGGTAATTTTTTTGTTTTCATTATTTGGGGTTGGGGGACAATAAACCATGAGTCTAAGGCTAGAATGACCAAGGGATTAACAGAACAGATATACCAAGCAAATATTAACTGGCAGAAGCCACTGTCTTCTAACATCTATCCTCCCCTTCTTTCCCTTAGTACTAGAATCTTCTGAGTTTCTACTGGGTACATGATGACCTTGCTGGAAAATCTGTTCCAGACTTCTCAGAAGCTGGATATGGCCATGTGATAAGTTCCAGCCAATGAGGTTTCTGAAATTTTCTAACCATACCCTTGAAAGAAAACTGCCTACTCTTAACCTTCTCTTCCTTCCTTTCAGTGGCGTGGAACCCAGTCAAGGTGTGATAAACCACCTCTGACCATGTAAGAAAGTACAACAGACTAAGGGAAGATGAAGCAACAAGTAAGAAGGCACCTGGTCCCTGGAACCAAACTCCCCTGAATATCACATCAGTCTGGAATTGTAGAAAGAATTCAACTTCTTCCTTGCTTAAGTCAATGGCTGTTTACTAGGACACATTTAAAACAGTGTCCTAGTAAATGCATTGGTTGACTTGGAATATCCCTTCAACTTGCCTAGACAAACTTTCAAGATTCTACTCCCAAAGGAAAATGGAAAAAGAAAAACATTTTTCTGAATATCTACCATGTACCAGGCACAGGTGCCTTTTTTCATACAATCTCATGTATTCTTTATCACTACCACGAGGGTTCTGTTATTTTAATATCAATTTTATGGATAGAAAACTGAAAACAAAAGAGGTTAAGTTGCTGACCCAAGATCCATCGCTAGTAAGTAAGATCTGTCTGTTTCAACCACTACTTGTCATCATATTTACTTAAGGAAGTTTCCAAACAGAACTGCCCAAAGCCAAACTCTGGAGATAGTGATTCAGTAGGTCTAAGGCAAAGAGTTTTCAATGTGAATGCCTTGAGAAACAGTACCAATAAACACAAATGAGTAAAGGGGCCTAAAAGATGCTGGAAAATTATAAAACAAAAGTAATAATGGGGGGGGGGTGCAGGGTAAATGGTAGGGACTATGAGAACTTTGAGAAACTGGAATGCCCCATCCACTCAAGGTTTTCTATTCTTACCAAACAAAATGTATCTACAGTTCAAATTTAGGTTGTGGACCTCTGGATTGCATGATTTGTTCTAGAATCTTAAAAAAAATTTTTTTTTTAAAAACAAAGCTCCCTGAGTAACACTGATACAGCAGATCAAAGGAATAGAAACTGAAAGAAACTACTGGGAGTCCTGTACATTGAGAACCAACTGGCACTTGTAAAAACAGTGTATTTTTAAGAAAATAGAGATGCTTTATCGGTATCAATAAAATTGAACTGTTTATTGCAATCAGAATAGTGTAAATACTAAAATGAGTTAGGAGCATATCATATTTATCTTCTCAATTACACCACCATCAATGTTCTTGTCCACCTCACCTCAGCCATTTAATTGCCATGACTGTACCTAGATTCTGTACTCTTTCCGTAATTCAATACCTAAAATATCATTCTCTGAGCATCATCTTTTATCTTTCCTGATCACTCCCTCTAAGACTTAAACAAGTTTTCAACACCTTTCAGATCTCCAATGTATAGACTTTCTATCTTCTGACTGTCTGAGGGCCCATGCACAAGATTGCCCTCTTTACCTGATTATTTCATGGTCCATCAATTAATTACTTCTTCTTTGCATGGAGTTATCAATTCACTTGTTCCTCTTTTCCTCATCTAGCTTCATTTGAAAAAACCTAAAGCACAGGTAAAACCAACTCTTCCCCTATTAAAGAGTTGAGCAGCTGCACCTGAGCTGCTGAACACATTCCCAAACAAATTTACATTCCATTTTTGTAGGTAATTATTGAACAGCTTTATGGCTCTCTCAAATCTTCAATATCCCCTCCCTATTCCTAACTTGCAGATGATGACCTTATTTATTTCACTGGAAAGGGTTTCGAAGAGAGGAGAAAAGCAAAGAAACGAGAACTTTCACAACCTCCAATCACCATATAACTCAACCTATCTGCATGTCTAAACATATCCTCTGACTAATCTGTTACTATGGGTAAAATGCCCATTGTTCCTATCTAAGGTTAACCTTCAATTGCAATTTTATCCCGCCCCCTCTTCCCTCCGGTAATTCTACCTCTCTTGCACATTTTTTCTCTCTAGTGGCACACTAAACATACTGTAATATCCTTTAAAAATACCCAAAAGAACTTCCTTGGGCTCCCATTTGTTGTTCCACTTCTAAGCTCCTCTTAAAGGAAAAATCTAAAGGCCTGTCCATATTAGCTATCTTCATTTCTGTTCTACTCCTAAGTTTTCACTGACTGCTCCCAGCCACTCCAACAAGCTCCTGTCAAGTGAAAAATGATCTTCATTTTGCCAAATCCAATGGCCGTTTCTCAATTCCAATCTTACTCCTTTGACACAATCTGCTCACTCCCTCTTTGAAACATTTCTTTGAAATACCTCTCTTAGTTCTTTTTTTATCTAACTCATCACTCCTCCTCAGTCTCCTTGGTAGATTCCTCCTTATTTTCCCAAATTTGAATCCTGAGGTAGCCCTATGACTGTCATCAGACCTCTTTCCATATCCTTCTACTCTTATAACCTAGGTAATTTCATCTAGTCATCTCACCATAAATACTGTCTATATCCTGATAGCTCCCAAATTTATATCTTTAGCCTTGACTGCTTCCCTAAACTTCAGACTCTGATAACCAACTACCTACCTGATGTCTCCACTTACACGTCTAATAGGCCATTTGAACTTCACATGTCCAAAACTGTCCTCAATTTCCTTTTCTCCTGCAACAAATCTGCTCTTCCTGCAGTCTGCTCCCCCTCAGTAAATCACAACTCCATTCCACTAGAAGTTCAGGCCAAAGAGAAATCACCCTTTTCCCCTCTCTTTCTGTTATATTCCACAAACAATCTTTCAACAAATACCTATAAAATCTGTCATTTCTCATTACCTCCATTCTAAAACCTGATGCAGTAAAATTTCTAACTGGTTTCCCTACTTTCAACCCTTGCCTCCTTACAGTCTGTACTCAATACAATAATCAGAGTAGTGCTTTTAAACATTAGTTGGTTCACATGTAGTCTCTGTAACTCTTATGGATTTCCATCTCACTCAGAGTGTAAATCAAAAGTCATTCTCATGTTTTTCCAGGCCCTACATGATGTAGCTCTCTGCCACCTCTATGACCTTCTCCTCTCCTCTTACAGAATGCCAGTCCCTAACTCTGTACCAGCCATACCAGTCTTCTTCTTGGTCCTCAAACCAAGCATGTTCCTACCTCAGAGCCTCTGTATACTGTTCCCCCTGCCTGTAATGCTCTTCTCTCAAATAAACATATGTTCCCTACGATTTTCCTTACATATTTCCATAAAATGTCATCTTATTAGAGAGCTCTTCTCTGATCTCCCCATATAAAATAACATTGCCCTACCTCCCTTACTCCCTAAACACTATCTCCTGCTTTATATGTCTTCACAATACTTACCACAATTTTTTTTCTTTTTCTTTTTGCTTTTTCACTATCTGTTCTCTCCCCACCCGCCACTCAAATATAAGCTACCTTAAAGCACAGTTTTTGTTCACTGTTATCGCTACAGGGTCTACAGCAATGCCAAATACACAGTAGGCCAATGTATCTGTTGAATAAACATACTCAAATGAATGACAGTAAAAAACATTAATCGGTAATCCTTAAATAGTTCAAAGGTATGAGATAGGTCAAGAAGGTCCACTGAAGCTTCCGATTCTTCCAGGGAACCTTCTTTCCATATTTACACCACTTTTTGTTCATACGAGGCACCTGTGACATCTTTTAATGCCATCTCATAAGACTGCTTAACATTTTGTTGTGTTTACTATCTATCCCCATCTAGGCTGACACTGTGACTTAAAGCTATTTTAATGCTCTCTGACAAACTCCTCCACCTCTATACCTAGAGTTTAGTGTCTTGCACATATGCACATGCCCTCAATCATGATTAATTGATTTCACCAAGTACTATGAAGCTACGTTTGAATATAAATTCCACTGTTTGCTAAACAAAGTTTAGATCACCCCTTAACACAACTAAGTTTCAGAACATGAATTCAGTAAGGACTTATTCCTTATAGTTATGTTCCACAAATGCTTGCTGTTATAATTCTGTCAGCTCTCAACTGCAGTTAAAATTCATTTTTATTAACAGAAAATAAAACACTTATTCCAGTTGATATACTTGAAGTTGCTAATTTAAAAAAAAGGAAAACAAAAGCAAAAACAAAACAAAAAATCAGGCATTCTATGATTAACTTGTTTAACATACAGTTTTAATTTCTTTTTTAAAGTCTTGTACTCAAATCTGAAACACCTAGATGATGAAGACCAAAGAATAAGAACAATAAATCTGAGCAAGATTTCTTAATTGCTTATTCTAGTACTTGAAATTTCTAAGATCTTTTGCAGACAAAATTTTTACATGCAAATTCAATGCCCAAATGCCAAGTGTCTAGATACCAAGAGAAAAATTTGACAGTGTACATATTTTGTCCTTTATATATCTCTGAACCATAAACAAAACTATGTCTATAGCTATTTAGTATTTCTTCTTATAAAAACTGAAAGCAACCAACTTAGCTTTATTGATATCTTGTATTTGGGGTCTACCTAAGAATCTGTATTCAACTTGATCTCATTTTTGAAGGTATATTTTTCCTATTTGGCATTTACCACTTGTTCTTTTTCTACTTTTATGACTTAAGTATTTCATTAATTTTGAAAACACTCATACACATTGTGTGCAAAATATGGCTGTCTAAAACCAAGGTGAACTAAATCTAAATTTATATTGTCTTTTTATGTATTTAAATTATATTTATTTAAAAATATATAGCAGTTTCTTTATCCATCATTAAAATATTATCTTTACCTTTACCTTTTATATAAAAAATTAATACTAATCTAGCTAACAGAAAAATAAGGCTTTGCACAGGAAAGCAAAATTATCCTTTGGCATTATATTCCACAAAAACATTAGGTATTAACTATTTATGTTAAGCTGATTAAAATGTGACATAATATTTCTTCCTGGTATGAAAATACATATAATTTAATGATTATAACACAATTGGATATAAAGTATCCAATTGTACTTTTCATTCTTTAACCATATATGTTAAAACAAAGAGTTAACCTATGTTAATTTATTCTGCAGTTAAAGCTCAACTTATCCAATATCAGTTTATCTAGGAAAGTCCTAATACTCTGCTCTGCACATATTTAACAATTACCCATCTGCATTATTATTATATTTTATATTTCCTTATGCTTAATTGAACCATTCCAAATTAATTATTTTCAATTGTGGTTCATAATGCAGATAAAAATATGGTCTACGGTATATATCCAAGTTAGACACTGATACAAAACTCACAAAGTTAATTCAAAAGTAATGATATAAACACTTTATTAAAAACAAGACTGGTGTGTTTTTACCCTATAGGTTATTTATTAATTATATTATTCGAAAAGGATTTGAGGTGGCTTATTAAAATATACAAAGTATAAGATAATTTTAATTTTAATTAACTTTAAAAACTAAGTAAGGACTGTAGATTGTGTGTTTGGAAGGTGAGACTGAATAATAGAATGAGGGAGAAAAGAGGTAGGGAAAAATAAGATGAAGCCCAGACATACAGAATACTCCTTAAAGTTCTATGTAAGATTATAGAACTAACTTGGGGCTATGATGATAAAACATAAAGCCAGTACTATTCAGTCCATGGAATTATTTTTTCAATGTAGAATGTTGTTTTCTTTCCTTGACTAATAGATGTTAAAGCCATACTAATGTTTGGAGTTTAGACAGGTGATCTCTTTTGACATAAAAATGTAACATAAATCAAAAATAACTTAATAATCTTGACTAAACAATGTTCTGATTTATTAAACTTAATTCCCTAAGAAACACATGTAATTGAGCCAGTATTAACTTGAACCCTCTGACTGGGGTAAAAAGCCAATGAGAAAAAAAGCCTTGGAAAGGAAGGACTACTGAGAAGCCAATCCCACTGTGATGAGGGAGGCTGGAAGGAGAGGGTATGACACTATTAAAAGGCAAAGTCCAGGTAACAGATCAGACCCAAAGAAAAGAAGGCCTAGAACATAAGAATTTTTCTACTCTGAAGCAAAGAAGGAAAAAATGGGAAAGCTGATATTTTTTACTTGTTCCTTTCTTTTATTCAAAACACCTGATTCTTCTTTTCCTTCTTTTAATACCTGATATAAAGACTACTCCGTTTGGTCTAAGTATATGAATGAGCTACAGTGAATGGAAAATAAACTGCCAACTTCTTAGACAAGTTGTAGCAAACTGTTAGCTGCAGACACCTGCCCCGAGTCATTCCCTTCGAACATATTCCTTTTTTGTAAAATCCATTTTCTTTGACAGAATCTGAAAATGCCTGGTTTCCCCTTCCCAACTTATCTCACTGCTAACAATGGCCATAATGACTGTTTTAATATGAGATGATGGGAATATCTACCAAAGTGAACATATGAGAAAATTTTTCATTCCTAATAATAAGAGAACACTTCCCCTTCTCTTTTGCTTTGAATTCTATTTCAGTGCTTAGAGCTATTCCAGCAATGCTGAGACCATGAGACAACAAGGTTAGGAACTAAAAAGAAAAAATACTGATGTTGGTGGAATAGAAGGATAAATAAGACTCGATCACTGAGCTGCTGAAACCATCCCAGAACTACTTATGTTTATGCCTCCTGTCACGTAAGATAGTTAATACATTAACTACTCAGGCTACAGCAGTTAAGTATTCTATTACTTGCTGCCAAAAGCCTAGGTAGGATACAACATCAAGAAGATGAACAGCCAAAACATTTATCTTAGAGGCCACATGCACATTGGTAGTAGACTCCAAATGTGGCTCTGAAATTTCCAGAAAATTAAAGAAGTTAATACAGTTACATAATTCACAATATCATAAACCAGTTAGTAAGCAAACACACAGCTATACCTAGTATTAAGAACCGAGAGAAAGAACACTACGTAATGTGCTGAGAAATAGGCTGATGAGCATTCCCAGTTAACACAAAAGAAAAAAGAAATCAGTAAGGCTTTCAACAACAACAAAAATGTAAAAAGCACACATCAACAAAAGGAATAATAATAAGAATCAAAATACTTTTGTCCAGGTACATAAGCTTCTAATAATACGGCTTATATAGAATATTCGAGTAGTTGATATTCTGTATATATTCCAAATAAATCATATTTCTTACAGTCAAAATTCAAATAAAGGTTAAATAAGATTCTTAGAGAATAACCAAGGTGAAAGTGATCTATTTGCTAACACACACTTTAATAGCGGTGAACATCAACTTATGCGAACCAGAGATAAAGAGACATGTGTATGAATAAAGTTATTCTAATACCACAAGAAAATGTGCCAAGGAAATATCCTCAGGCAACACCTGTAAATAGGAAATCAAAACAAGGAAAAATGGGAAATCAAATACGTGAGACACTATACACAAAATGATGGTTTGAAAACTAATTTTACCCTAGAATTCTTTTTTAAATAAAATCTTAAAAAAAAAAAAAAAGACCTTAAATGCTAAACAGCTGATCCAATAAAAGCTGAATGATAGAAGGGATTCATCCCTCAACTTGTATTCTAATCACTGAGGATACAGTGAAAAATAAGAACAAAAAATCTTTGTCCTCATGAATCTATGTCCTAATGAAAGTGATAGACAATAAAGAAGATAAACAAGAACCACACGTATTACCATACACCATGATCAAGTGGGACATTCCAAAGATGGAAGGATTTTTCAATATCTGCAAATCAATCAATGTGACACAGCACATTAAGAAACTGAAAAATAAAAACCATATGATCATCTTAACAGATGCAGAGAAAGTTTTTGAAAAAATTCAACATCTATTTATGGTAAAAACTCCTCAGAAAGTAGGCATATAAAGAACATGCCTCAACATAATAAAGGCCATATACAACAAATCCACAGCTAACATCACACAAAATGGTGAAAAGCTGAAAGCATTCCCTCTAAGATCAGGAACAAGACAAGGATGTCCACTCTTGCCACTTTTATTCAACATAGTTTTGGAAGTCCTTGCCACAGCAATCAGAGAAGAAAAAGAAATAAGGGGAATCCAAATTGGAAAAGAATAAAAACTGTCACTGTTTGCAGATGACATGATGCTGAATGTGGAAAATCCTAAAGATACTACCAGAAAACTACTAGAGCTACATTAGAGGGTGGTTAGGTATTTTTAAAAGGGAAGAATAAAGCGGGAAAGGGGAATAGAAAGTGTCATGGGAGGGAGGGGGCTGCAACTTTAGACCAGGAAAAGCCACAGTGAGTAGCAGACATCAAATGAGGACCTGAAAAAAGTGAGGGAGTGAGCCGTATGGGTGAAAAGCAGTCCATGCAGGGTACCAAGTACAGAGGCCCCGAGTAGGAGCTCACCATGCCATTCATTAAAGCAAGTAGGTCAATGAGGGGAAATGATGAAATCAGAGAGGTAACGTGAAGCCAGATCACACAGAACCTTATAAATCAGCAGAGAAACTAGTATGAATCAGAGAGAAAGCCACTGTAGAGTTTTGACCAAAGGAGTTACCAGATCTGACTTAGATTTTAATGGGATAATACTAGCTGCTATTGAAAATGTCCTCTATTCTCTAGAAAAGGGTTGGCAAACTATGACCTGAAAGCCAAATCTGGTGCTGCCTGTTTTGGGAAACACAGTTTTACTGGAACACAGCCATGTTCATTGTCTATGGCTGTTTTCATAATCAGTTGCAAAGTTAAATAGTTACACACAAACCATAGGCTCACAAAGCCTAACATATTTACCATCTGGTTCTTTACAGTAAAAAATTGCCACCCTCTGCTCTAGCAAAGCAAGGTTAGAAAGAGTTAAGAGGTTGTTATATTAACCCAGGTGACAAAAGATGACTTGGACTAGGGTAGCAGCAATGAATTTGGTATGAAGAATTTGGACATATACCAGACATACTTTGATCACAGAATATGCTAACAGATTAGATGTGAAGCAGGAGAGAACGTGATCTGAGTAACGTCACAGAGTTCATCCAGAATAATTTTTAAAATAATGCCTAACACAGCCACATAAAGGTATCACTAAAGATCTTATAATTTCTAACTTTATGTGACATAACTTCTTGATGAATTCATTTAAAAAGTTTTGATCTACCAAGAGCCATTCCTACCAACCCTGGTTCTTCTAGCAATATTAAGGCATCAGTTCAATAGACAAAGGTTTAATTTCAGCCTTTGAAATTTAATCCATGAATGATTTCAATCCACTGTCAAAGGTTGTGGGGGGAAAAAAATCAATAAATTATATTGTTTCAAAGGCAATTTCTACATGGTAACAAATCATAACAATGTTCACAGTACCAAAATCATACTTTATCACAGAAGAAACAACCATATGGTTTAAATATGGTAGTTATATGGAAATGTAAGAAACCTTAAGGCTAACAATATGATGTGAACCATAATAATATGTTTCAGTCAGCATAACTGACCCCATGCTATAGCTCAGTTTTAATAATAATAATATGTTGTGTCATAACATGGTTAAATATTCTAAATAATCTAGAATTTTCACAAAGTGGGTCAAAAAGAATAGAAACTTCAAATGGATTCTTACCAATAAGATAAAGTAGTATGTCAGAAGGCTATAACAAGACATGAAAAATATGCTAAGGTGTATGATGTCACTGAATGAAACTGAGGTATTTATTATCTTTTTCAACCTTTCTTTTACTGCCTATGTAAAACAGCCATTAGGAAGTAAGAAATCCAAGTTAATAAACCAGTCTTTAAAAAAGAAAAAAAAAAAATGCTTTCTAGAATGTCATAAAACTGAAACAGAAGACAAGTGTATACCCACAAACAAATCTATTTTAGCTTAAAATTAGTTTCTTGATCAAATATATATTACATAAATCTTAATCTACAGAAGTACAACCATGAGAAGTAGACAAGAACTTCATTTTAACAGAATGCTTACTGTCAAGAGCAAACCTCATTGATACTGATTCATGCTAAGTCTTGGGTTTTATAGCACTGTTCAGAAATCTACACTATTTTCCAACTCTATTAACTGTTTATAAGAGGAAACCATAAACATATATAAACATGCTTTAAATCATTTCCCAAAAAAGAGTTCATTGAACAAGACAGCAAATGATGAGAAAAGTCACACTTCATTATTCCAGAATCCAGAATTCCCACCTAACCAATCAAGGGAGGGGGCAAGGCAAGGAAAAAGCTCAGGCCCAGTTTCCACATCCTGATTTATTTAACTTTCCTTGTAAATTTCCCCAGATTAGCCCAAAGATATAGACATAGAGACCACAGACTGCAAACTATTTATTTAGTGTAATATTGTGTTTTGTTTGTTTCAATTCAATTTGAATGCCTTTAGATGTGGGGGTACACTCTTTAAATCACTATAGGCTCCCTTATACTCCATTGTCCCATACATGGTTACTTCATACATTTTCATTAGTTAAATGGCTACTGTCTACCAAAAATAATGATGTATGGTACTATACAAAAACACCCAAACTACCACAGTATAAAAGGCAAAGCTCTCTCAATAAGTTCTAAAAGAAATGGCTACAGAGGAACCTTCCTGGCAGCAAAACTCAAAAGTTTTCCAGAAGTGGAGTATAACCTTAACCTACAGATTCCCTGATCCTCGTGTTCACTGAGATTTATCTGGTCTTCTGAGTCTTACTTGTATTGTCTCTCTGAACTTCTGCCCACCATCCTGAGTTATAGCCATGACTAATCCACATAACCCTGTTTTATAATTGTACCTGTATGTCTACCAAACAGCTGTGAAAATGCTGTGTCATCTAGTACCCCTCTTCAGTTAATCAAATTCATCAGAATGAGAGACTGACACAAAGACAGATTTATGTACCCAAAATATATTTTCAATAGGATCCATTTGTTGATAAAATATTTCCTTCAAAATTTGCTCAACAAATTTTCTTCATCAGATTATCTTTCTTGTTTCCTCTCTATTAAATAAATGGAAAAGATGAAAGCCCAACATAAAAAACATATTTTACATGAAAATTTACCCAATAAAAGATGGAACATAACACATATACACAACAATATATCCCAAATATAAAGTAAGAATTACAGAACACTCAATTACCTGCCTAAATGATGAGCTTAAAGGATCAACAAAACCTGGCCTAAGGATTCCTTACAGTACTAAAATGTTTTGAGGACCCCAAAGAGCTTATGTGAGTTATATTTATAGTTAGCCTATTAGAAGTTAAAATTGAGTAATTTTTAAAATAACAATATGCCCATTAGATGTTAACAAAAATAACATTTTTATGAAAGATACTATAATTTACACACACAAAAAAATTTAGTGAGAAGAGTGGCACACTTTTACATTTTTACAAATCTCTTCAATATTTAGATAGCTGACATTAAAGAAGATAGCTATATAATCTCTGGAAATCTCCACTATTATGTGTGAGAAAGTTAAGAGCAGAAAAAGTATATACTATTTTCATACTGTTATGAAGACAGTTTTAACCTCAAAGACCTTAAAAGAATATTAAAGAGTCCCCCAAACATACTTTGAAAACAACTGAATGCTTAATCTAAATTTCTGGTAGGAAAACTTTAGAATTAAAAATAATTGTAAAGAAAGAGAAATGTAAATACTGAAGACTGAAGACAGGGTAATGATTTTATTTAAAGAGTAACAGAGCAAGATTATTACTCAAATACAATTTCAGATTCTCATATAAAATATGCTAACATTATAATGCTTTAAAACACCTTGAATTATGTTTCTTTTTATCAGTTAAATTTCAGTATAAAATTTTAAACATGTTTTCTAAATGTCTGGCTAGCTTTAAGACTCAAAACAACTCACATATATTGTTTACTCTTAAAGTTTTAGACCAGTGACCTAGACAAAGGCTTTAAATTTGTAAATTTATTTTACGATGCATACCTGTTGTAGGATATAATGGAGTCATGAAAGCTCTTATAAACATATTCACCAACTATGGATTTAAATAAACCTACCTCTTCTGCTGCTGCCTCTGAAAGCAGACCTTCCTTCTGAGCACAGGTCACATGGAAATAGGCTCTGCACATTCCTGCATCACAGCTAATGCAAACTCCAGTTCTAGCAAAACGAGGGTCTTCACAGAAGCTACATTCCTACAATGGAATAACAGGAAAAGTCTCAGAGTAAAAATATTTCCAGAATAGAAACTGCATTCTCATATAAAGCATGTACAAAATACAAATAGTGAACCAATAGTATATCAATACAAACAATAATTGCAGGCAAGCCAAGCATTTCTATGAAAAAAAGTAATTCTCTATATAGTTCTAAAAGACCAAAATTCCACTGATATAATAATGATGATAATAATTATTAATATTACTTGAGGGCTAACCATGTGCTAGGCACTATTCTAAGCACTTTACAAATATTAACATATGTAATCATCTGATACTCTGTTCCACAATAACATGTGGAAGAGGTACTATAATTATTCCCTTACACATGAGAAAACTTTACACGTGAGAAAATGGAGGTAAGGAGAGTTTTCAAACCAGGATAATCTTACTTTAAAGTCCACGCTCTTAACCATGAAGCTACCCTGATTTGAACATTATTTACTACTTGGAAAAATTTAAGAAAATAAGAAGACAGAGAAAATTCACCAAAAGATCTAGGCATTGCAACCAAAGAAAGAATGAATTCCTAAAATATATTTAAGAGAATTAAAAGTAATCTTAAGTAAACAATTTTGTGAAATTGGTAGTAATACACAATATAGCCAATTATTTACATTCTTTCTGTAAACAAAGGGAAAACTGCAAAACTAAAGGCATAAACTGTTGAAATTACCCCAAATGCCACTGCCCCAATTTATTTTTTTATGCTTTTAACTAAACCACAGAGAGAAAAAAAAACAAACAGCACCCAGTCTCAAAATACATACTACTCTGGTAATACGAACCTTCCCATAAAAACCTGCTAAATTGTGAAAGAGTGCCAGTAGACAATTAAGGAAGAACTGCTTAGTAAGTGTATTCTACGTAAATTAAATATGAGGGAAACATTTAAAAAAATAAAATAAAAAAGTTACAACAGACACTTAAAAACATTTTAATACTATAACATTTAGTGAGTACCTACTTGGTACACAGCACCAAATTGATGTATCAGCAACGAATAAAAACATCAAGAATAGGACTCTGGGTATAGATGTGAAAACATTGCCAACACCTGACACTCCACTGTCTAGTTAAGGGTCTTTTTCCACCAACAATAGTATATGCATGGTATAAAATATCAGCAAATAATAATCTGAACACGAAACAAAAAAATTGTGAAAGAGATAGAAGGAGAGAGAGATATGGAGAAATTAAACTATTTAAAGGATGTCAATACTATGAACAGAATCAAATTGTTTAGGATAGGAATTCCTCGGTGGCGCAGTGGTAAAGAATCCACCTGCCAATGCACGGGACATGGGTTCGAGCCCTGCTCTGGGAAGATTCCACATGCCACGGAGCAACTAAGCCCTTGCGCCACAACTACGAGCTTGTGCTCTAGAGCCCGTGAGTCACAACTACTGAGCCCATGTGCTGCAACTATGGAAGCCCACGCGCCTAGGGCCCGTGCTCCAAAACAAGAGAAGCCACTACAATGAGGAGCCTGTGCACCACAATGAAGAGTAGCCCCCACTCTCAGCAACTAGAGAAAGCCCGTGTGCAGCAACGAAGACCCAGCACAGCCAATAAATAAATTTAATTAATTAATTAATTTTAAAAAATTGTTTAGGATAGTTCCCTGAGTAATTAATGTAATATGATGAAATTGGGCAAGGGAACACAAAGAAAAAATTTCTGACAACGAAGTCTTAAAAGACTATAGAACAATCTGACAAAGAAAACAGAATCTTCATCAATTGCTTGAATCATTTAAAATGCTAGGAAACTAAGCAACTGAGAATACAGGGGAGAAAGTAATCAGGATTAGGAAAAGGATGGACAATGTGATCTAGAGAGCTGTCCCAGGTATAATTCACAGCACTGGGCTTGACTTTGCAGATGAGCTACAAAGAGTATGTAATTTTTTGACTCCATTTCCCAGTAATACTTCAAAACAAAAGTGATAATTAAAAAAATCAGCAGATAATTATACATTTATTGACTCTCCTTTTCACTCCAAAGATCACTGCTGGACTCAGTTACATGAAATAATATCTGGTTACTGTTTTTTAATTGCTTTTAGATTCATATTTATGGTAATAACATGAGCTTATTAAAAATGATGGAAGCTACTCCCTCTAGGTTCTGTGCCCGTGAATTAGGAAACTGCTATTAAAAAGTAGTAACCTTCATTTCCAACAGTGGTGGACTAGGTAATTTGCATTACTCCTACTCAACTAGAAAACGTAGACAAATTATTATTTTGTTAATTATAGTTAAAGGCATTTAAGAAAGGTAACAAGACAGTGTACAATTACCTGAGCACCAGGAAAGTTAAGTTCAATACTAGGGCCTGGAAGCTTTATCTAATTCTGGACAGGGAAGTGGCAATTACCCAAACTAAAGCACAAGATTATTGGAGAGCAGAGGGTGACAGATGGGGTAGTGGTTAGAGCCTAAGAAGGATATTCTGGATATAACAGCAAAAACTGTCAAATTTTAAAATTTTCAAATCAGGATTTCTAACAATCTATGTTTCCCACCCCACCTTCAATATGTTACTAATGCTCTTCAAGAGTCTTCCTTCCCAACTGTCCAAAACACATTAATGGAAAGAGACTATATCTGTGCCTAATTAGTTCTAGTATTCTAAAGATGTTTGCAATAATTATATATTTAAGTTTAAATTCATAAGTGGGTAATCTTATCACCTATAATTCTAAAACTCAGCCATATTTAAAAACCTATTTATAAACTACGGAGGCTGAGAATCATTTGCTAGGCAGGTTATGTAGTCATAAAGATAAAATCAGTCTTTGAAATTTGAGTAAAATGATGGGTGCTTCTTGTGCTCTTTTCATAATTTTAATAAATTCTACTTCAAAAGTAAAGTCAGAAATTAAGTTTGTATTTGATCCAACTGGTTAAAAAATAAGGATCTGGTCTGAGAATTCATTATACACTAAGGATCCTGGTGTGCTAAATACCAGGAAAACAGCAGTGGCACCTACTACCATTTTACCCTACAGGTTATACTAAATTACAAATACACGGAAGAATGTATATATTATTGGCTCTCTGGGAAAATTACTATCAATAATAAATGATTTACTTATTAAATAAATGATTTATTTATTGGAGAGCTGCCTTCCAATAGCATAATTAATAATAAGCATTTCTGTAGTCAACAATGACATTAGTAAAAAAGTCATGTAAACTAACAAGTAAAAACTTTCTCTTAGACAATCAAAAACACTTTTGTCTCACCTTGGCGCCGTATTTGGAATAGTTCATTTCTGTTAGTGTTACTGGTCGTAATTTGTCAATATCTCCAAAGGCTACACCAGGAACATACAGGGCACAAACAATATGAACCCATCTATAAGGAGAAAAGATATGATTTTGCTATCAAACCTTCTGATAAAATGCCCACCAGGAAAACAAATGTAAAATATGTGCCATCTCATATAACTACTGCAAGAATTTTATGATCAGATCTCAGAATCTCAGACACACAACTAAAGAATATGGAACACCTATTACACAATGATAATCATTTACAGAAACAGGGACTGCAATAAGCTCTACTTTTCCAACAGCACAGCCAAAGCCGAGAGTTAACTATAATTGCTTTTCACTTAAAATTCACCACACTTTGTACTTATCTGTTATTCTTAAATATTTGCACAAAACCACTATTTAAATGAAACAAAACATCATTTTCATAGCATGGAAAGGTATTCACATTCATTATTTTAAGCACTCTGAGAATTAAGGATTCTAATTTAAAAGCTGTGAAGTTCCTCTGCATTAATCACATAAAATTGCTCCCTCTGGTTACTTTTTTCTAAAAGCTACTGGGTAATCCTTAAGGACATATTTTAAAACAATTTTTGGTGTGCATCTTAACTTTTTTTCTTCCTAGGCTGGAAATGATTGCTAGAAGAGTGTACATTAACAGTTGTAATAATACAAGAAAGTCTCATTGTTCACCATACAACCTATTATGTACTAAAACGTCTGTGCCCCACATACAACTATTTTTTGGAGTCTGGATGGTGCTACAACATTAAACAAAGAATGTTCACAGTTTCAGCATACTAAACAGAAAAAATAAATAGGAGTTGATTCTAATTCCATTTTTTAAAAATTGCTCTGAACATTTTAAAAATATATTAGGCATCCTTTCTGTTTGCTTACAATCAAACAAAATACAGGATCACTAGATATTGAAATGTAAACAGATGTCTATCACTTCTGCAAGAAAGAGGGTACAAATGAGATGGCAAATATCTCTTAACCTTGTGAAAATATTAACAACAAATTTTGCTTTATCACAGCTTGAGAGGCTATGATTGCTACATGATTCTGTTTTGTGATGCAGTATGAGTTTTAAAGAAATAAGACTAAGAATCATTTTATAGAGGTACTGGGGGAAATAGCTACAAATCTTTAAAAATTATCTTTTTTTATTGGGAAGAAAATCCAAGGTTCTGAGATTTTCTTGATAAAATGTTTTAATCCAACCTCCCAAATGCATCCTGTGGCATTCAATATAAAGATACATATCTTCAACAAGCAGCTGCTTTCTCAATTTAATTTGCACAGTTTTTTCATGCTCCACTGGTGTATTAAATGCCGCTGTACTCTGTAGGAGTTTATCTTTGATAAACCCAACAGCTGGCTGCTTGCTTCATACTGACCTTCTTAAAATGTTTTAGTACAAGTCACACAAGTACTCCAGATTTAAACTGCCATTTCAGTGTGACTGGCGCACAAGTGTACCATTTCCCCCAACCACTCATGTGAGGATGCCAACTTGAGCCTTTATTAAAATACTTATCAAACAGATGAGACAATTTTGGTCCTTTTTAATATCTGTTGTATGCAGTTTTTTGTTCATTTGTTTAGTTGCACGTACTTTAGAATCTTGTAATTAAGACAAATTGAGAAATCAAAAAAGGAATAATCTTCCTTGTTACTTTACCATCCTTTTTGCTTAGAGCTATGAAGACAGACATTGATTAGAGAAAGGAGCAGAAAACAAGCATCCCATAAAACCACCAAAAAACAAAGAATCAGAATTGTCATTGTAGCATAGAAGCTATTAACAGATTCTTTTAAATTTACATATTTTAATAAAGCAAACTAAGTAGAAAGATACTTCTCAAAAAACTCGTTTCAGAATGGGAACTACATTCATTAATCAAGTTTGATTTTGGAATGTTTTGTATTTATAGTGCCTTTATAACATATTAAAAAATTCACTTCCAGGATGTTATTTTCATTCCTTCATTTATTCATTCAGCAATTAATTACTAAGTGTCTACTAGGAACAGAGCACCATGCAGGCAGTTTGGAAGTTACAATGATGTATGTGAAATGCTTGCAGCATAGGGTGTGGTATGCTATTATATTAAGCTATGTCTAATACTTCCTATAATCAGGTTTATAATACTACTAAGATAGGATAAAATACTTTCCCTAAGAAAAAAAATAAAAATTTAATAAGAATGTACTGATGGTCTTCTCACATTAAATCACATCATTTTCTATTGCAGAATTTGTGGCTCCCATCAGAAACAGAGGGGGAAAAGTCTAATTAAATTATGTAATAGAAGTCAATTTCAAAACCTTTTTCATTCTTTCCATACACTGTTCTTTCTTTTCATCCGTTTTCCATTTTAAGCTAAAATACTAAATAGCTTGTCAAATCTTCTTGGCTTTTTTTTTGCCTTGATTCAAGCTAGTATTACAGCCTTCAAACTGTATCAACCCCTGTAATTTTCGCAGCAGCCTACAGCTGAGCGTGGACATCAATACAAATAAGATGTTCAAATAGTATAAAAAAATTTGCCAGGCTGCATCACCAAGGGAGGTGACTACATATATGTTAAGATTCACAGGAATCAATACATATATATCTCAGTAAAACTAAATGGTTAAAGAGGCCTCCCTTTTCTTCATTCAGAAAAAACTTTACAAGTTATTTTGTGGACTATGTATCAGTATGTATTATGTATCAGTGTGATAAGAGAGCTGCTTTAGAGTAGTTTTTCAACAGAAACTTCAAATTATTGACAAGAAAAATGGTAAAATAAATGCTCTTCCCTAAAAGGAAGCTCTGTTTTCCAAAGCTACCATACTTATTCACAACAATTTATCACCATAAATTTCAACTCTCAAGACTAAAGAGTTACTAAGAAAGAATTTATGCAATTGGTATTCTATGATTACCTTAAGTAAAGAGAATAACACTGGTAATAAAAAGCACTAGTAGTAACAGCAGCAGCAGAACTAAGGAGATATTACACACTTATTATGCTCCAGAAACTACACTGTTTACAGAAACCATCTCATTTAATCCTCTCAAAAGTGCTAGGAAACTGGGGCATAAAGTGGTTAAACCACTTGCCTAAAATTACAGTTAGTAAGAAAAGACCAGAATCCAAATATAGGCAGTCCAACTTGAAAGCACACACTTTTAATGTTGTATTAAATTCCCCAATTCCAGGCCAAAGTCACTCCAAACATAAAATAATGCCCATGTCCATGATACACACCACAGACTCAAGTCAATACATCAAATAATGTTATATGTTTTATTTTAGGCTGAGCAATGAGGTAACATTTTTAGTCATTTTTCCTAGACATCAACACACAGGGTTCCCCAAGATTTCAAGGTACACTCTATGCTATCCCAACAATCTTATATGGCAATACTTCTCAAGGGCCTGTCCACCAATTAAGGTAAAAATGAGAAAAATAAGAAAAATATTTTTTACTTTACTAAAATAAAATATATTCAATTTAAAAGACTATTCTTTATTTTTGTATAAAATGTATCATATCCTTTTCAGAATGTTAAAATATGAAAAACAATGGTGATAATTTGTATAGGTTACTTTGTTGTTCTAGTTAAAATATTAAATGTTTAATAAAAATACTGCAATATACATAGATAGCAAAATAAAAAACTGAGCACCCCCTTTTACATGGGGGAGGAGGGTAAGTAGTGTTCCATAAAATATAAAAGGCTAGGAACTACTCTTGCATATCAGTCACCCATCCCCAGTTGGTAGTTTCCAGGGAAAAAACATGAAAGATGCCAACACTATGATGGTGACAACTGCTCAAATGTGGTAATAAAGATGCGTGTGGACAGAGTGAAAAGAACACAGGTCTTTGTGCCAGTTATCAATTTACTGCCTCTCAGCTCAAATCCACCCTTCAATATCTGCTTTGTAGTAACAGACAGAGTCCCTTCAGCATTTCTCCTTTATGGTAAGCATGATACTAAGTGTCTCAGCAGAGAGTGGTAGAAGGCACTGTAAGAGGAAGGGGCCTCTCTGCAGAGTGGGAAGAGGACATCTGCAGTGCTCTGCCCCACCACATGCATCATCCCTCAGTGACCTTGCAGGCCCAGGCTGGAGATCACCTTTCTGTGGCCCTCTCAACACAAACACCACACACTCCAGGCTTCAAACCACTGCCCAGCCACCCACTTGCCAAGAACTGCAGACCACTTACTGGCCCAGGTAAACCAGCCAACATCTCTGCCATCCAGGAGGCTAGAACTATGCTTTCTCTAAAAAGGCCTGAACCCCAGCCTTGGGCAAGGTGTCTTCCTTCCAAGTCTGTCATTCCCTGGATACTCTCCCTCATCCCTACAGTATTACTCTTTAGAGTTCTTTTATATCTTATGGTTACTGTTTATCACAGCTTAGTAATTCCTTAAATTCTTTAAATTTAAATTCTTTAAATTCTTAGTAATTCTTTAAAGAATTCTTAGTAATGCTTTAAATGTTTAAATTCTTAATCCCCTTTTAAAATCACCGTATGGGTTCTGTTTCCTGATATACTCTTGGAAGTCAAACAGATCTGAGTTCAAATTTAACTACGGACTTGTTCAAATTAAAACAATGTAATGATCTGAGCCTCAAGTACTACCTATAAAATAGGAAACTTTACCATCTCTCTTATCATATGGTCATTACAAGATTTAATGGGATTATGGGTTATAAAGGCAAATGCAGATACTCAATAAATGATCACTTCTCTTCCTTGCCCTGATCTGTAGCCTCCTGTCCACTTACACTATGTCAAAAAGACACAAAGACGCAATCAAATGACAGTAACTCAGAAAATCATAAACAGAATAACAGTCAGAAGCATATGCATTATAAAGCAGGCATATTAACCCAACAGAATTATGACATCAACCTTCCAGCATCTGTCTCCTTGAAAATTCCATCCTGATTGGGACATAGTTCACAGCTAGGGGAAACACCACATTTACAGGCATCACAAAACCAAGGTTCAGTGGAGTTTTCAGAAGCTGAACTCATAATAGAGTCACTCTCTCCATCAACTCCATAACAACCTAAAGAAAAAAAAGTATGATTAGAGTTTATTTTTTAAATTCACATTTATAAAGTTACAAAAGAAAAAGGGAAAGGAAAAAGAGAAAAATTAATGGTTTATAAGAATCATATTAAAGTCAAAACAAAGTGAAATCATTTTATAAAAATATTTTTTCACCTACCACAGTATATGCAATGAAATAAGTGACTCTTTAAGATAGTTTTAAACCTACTGAAAGCATTACAGAAGGGAGAAATTTTATGGTTCTTTAAAAAAATTTTTAATTAAAAAAATACATAAAAATATGAGTTTTCATTTAAAAGAAATCAGTATTGACTCTAGGAACTATTAATTAGTAAACAGTTTTGAGCTCCCTTTGTACTGAACACTTATATATTTTAAAAGACCATGATCATGCAAAACATACAAACAAAAAGCCGCTGATCTAATTTTGGAGGTGGCAGATTAAAACAAAAATTCATATAACCATAAACGCAAAGTAAGTATTAGTAAAAGGAAAATAATACAGAAACAAGCACACACATAAATTAAGGCTACAGAACAATTTGAATTGTTCAGACTAGACTTAGACAAGTGAGTTTCTTCTATCTTCTGTAAAAATGTATCTACAACCGAAATGAAGCCTCTTTTCATTCACTCACTGATAACTCGATATTCTGAGGGTTAAATTATTTAAGCAGCTAATGTCATTAAAATTTTTTTTTAAATAGCCTGATGAACATACCAAACAAAGAAGATAATGTAGCACAGTTCTTTACATTCGACTATTATTGATGGCTTATAATAAGGAGTACTTCCCTGATGACTACAATAGTCATCACTCCTAAATAGTTTTCTTTTACTTTAATGCTGGATACAACACAAACTTCATATTATCTAACTTTTTTCTAAAAAGAAAGACACTGCCCCCATGACAAAACATACTTAAGAGAAATAATTTAATTCTAGTTTCAATGTATGCCCATCATCTTTCGGCTTGGGCATTTCTCTGATCTCCTAAAACACATTTATTACCTCTCAAGAAGGTCACTTCTACAGACAACTTATTATCAAGCATCCCAGGATACTTCTGACCAGGTTTATTCTAAGAGGGTAGTCTTAGTGCCAAATTCTAAAGGGCACTAAGTACTCAAAGTACCCTCCAATAAACTGAAGCCATTAAAAAAAAAACCACTACAAGAAACATATATCAGTAACAAGCATCTCTCAAAAGGCTTCCCCATGTAGGTAAGTTTATATGCATCCAATGTAAGATTGTGTGATTATTGGAACTGGTTATGCACTACACAGACAACGTGAGCCTGTTGAAAAGTGTCTTCTCATAACCACCAAAGACATGCCTTTTAAAACAATTAAGTAAAAAACACTGAATCAAACAAATCACCCAGAAAGAAAAAGAACCATACACACTAATAAATAATCTTAAAGTACCAACATTAATTTACTAGATGTCGTTAATAGGTCAACAGTCACGAGTATTTTATTCACACAGTAGTACCACTCCATATAGATTATAATTAAAATATCCTACTAGGCAGAAAACTAAAAAGGTGTTTGCAACTATGACTTACATAAGCTGCCTCAAGCAAATCCCTTAATTACTGTCAACGTTATGTTATTCAAAGGCTTTATAATAGTGACTCTTAACATACTTTGAAAGTCATACGATACAACGTGAAAGAAAAGATTTTAAAGGAGCTAAACTATCATGTACAAGATAAAAAAAGGAATCACATATTAATTTCTGTAATGTCATTAAATTGTGCTTGGTAGTAATTATCATCTTCATCACTTATGTTTAGATACTTTTTTTAATGATAAATTATAAAATGAAAAAAATACAATTTTCTTCTTGGGAGTAGTTATTACTGATTATCACCAACAGAAGAACATTTTTCAGTAAAGGTGACAGTAAGCAAAATATTTTATTCAAAGAAAAATCATAAAAAAATAAAAATAATCAATTTGATTTCTCAAAAGGTTATGTAATACTACAAGGAAAAAATCTATTTTCTTTACAAAATAATATTCCTTTGAGGCAAATTCTTTCCTTTGGATTCCCACAAAGTCCCAAGATAATAAAACCCCCAAGTGACTATCCATTTTATCCATCTCATTCACCAATATCCAGGTAAATCACAGCAGTTCATTCTTTTAGAATAAAACAAAATTTCAACTCTAATTTTTAAAGAATATACCACATACTTGACAAACATCTGCATAATGATTCAACTACCTACAGACAACCTAAGTCATTTCTGAGGGTCTCTCCTAGGAAATTCCTACTTTGTAACCTATAAGATTGGCATCACATAAGCTCAAAGAACAACCAGCAAGTAGGTATTTCTCCTTCAGCTTCACAGCCTTTGAAAAATGATCCATACTGTGTTACCACCTTTGCAGAGTTCTTTACTTGCCACTTTTCCCATATTTCTCTGCCATACCTGTTGGCTTTACTGAGCTCTAAACCAAAGGTCTAGCACTCACATCCACTCTGATCCATTTTAATTAATGACTAAATACATTTTTAAATCTTTTTCTTTCCTCCATACAAAATAGAATTTAACCTACCATAAAACAAGGTTTATTCTCTTCTACCTATCTAATTTTGAGTAAAAGATGCAAAAAGTACACCTTCAATATTATAGAAGTCTTTTTTATATGCATAAATATACAAAATAAAAAATTTATAGATACATAAAACTTATTTCACCCATCTAAGGCATCACCCATCTAAAACTTATTTCATATAGGTTTTTCATGTTTTTAAATGGATAAACAGAAAACATGTTTCTACAGCTAATTAGTCAACCTCTGAGCTGTACATGCAACTTACACAAATCATATTTAATGAAAAATAATGTGTTTACAATTGTTTTGAGTTATACAAGAATATGTATAATCCAAATCAGTGGTAATTTTCCTCACTCAACTTGTCATGGGGGACCAAAACACCTACAGTGTTCTACTTTCTAGCTATGTAACTTTGGACAAACCACATCTCTGAGGCTGAGTTACCTCATCTGCAGTAAGTGTTTTTATCTATCCTAACTATCTCTCAATATAGAAAAGAAAAAAACAAGAACACAAAATTTGCTATTTTAAAACTTTAAACATTTTTTTCTGTACTTAACATCCTATATCTAGACCTCTGATTGCAAAACCCACTAAAATAAGATTTTAAATTGTGTAATATTGTTTTTTATGAGAAAAGAACTTATGCATGATACCTCTCACAAACATATCCTAAACTATAAAAGAGCCAACGTACCTGTTAAGATATAAAGTCCAAATGGTTATAACTTGAATATACTTTACTACCCAGTAAACACTCATAAGGATATATTTTTGCATATGCTAAGAAATAAAAATAGTCTAGGGCTAGGCTAACACAGACTGAAAAACAAATGGGGGGAAAACATCTCTTAATAGACCTTATTTAATGCATTGCTGGCAAGTGCACTACCTAATTCTCAGTCATGTACTATGACATGTAAGTGACATTTTTCTTTAGACACAGTACAATCAATACATCAGGATAACTGACATCACAGTCAGGGGTAACCTATTATTACAAGTCAGTTACAAGATCTTGTCACAAAGGTGCTTATACTAAGTGACAAGTTGCAACCCAAAAAGAAAAGAGATTTATCTACATTTAGATGAAGTATAAGTACTCTGAAAAGTAGTTAGACATTATACATTTAATAAGCACATTTGGAAAACTACCTTTCAGCAAAATCTGAACTTAAAAAACTATCTAAATTATAATTACTTAAGCATATCTTTTTAAAAAGGGAAAAAGAAAAAGATAAAGGAAATACACAAAAGCACTAACTGGTTGTCTGGATATTAGGACTATTAGAAATCATTTATCTTCTCTCTATTCTACAGTTCTCACATTTTATTTACTATTCATGCAATATATTATGATGGACAATTAGTTTTCTCTAAAATAAAACATTTAAGAAGTTCATGTTTAACCATGAAATGTTTAAGGAAAAGCTGCATGGTTTTGCTACAATATGGAAGTCTGTCACTTAGGCACCAGATTAAAAAGCAAAACCAAAACCACAAAAACTAGCAATACTAGCTTCCTGTTATGCCTTAGAAAATTTCCCTTCCTCTGAATTCATTAATTTTAGACAAAAATTCATTTTGGAACTTTAAAAGTAGCAGAGAAAGATCTACATATGTGACTGTATAAAAAATTAACATTCTAAACAGTGAAAAATACTACAAAGCTAAAAGGTACAGGACAAGGTGGAAAAAGTATTTGCAGGATGAAAACTAGTTGTAACACATACAGAGAAAGGATTAACATTAAAAAACAAAAAGAACTCCAAGAAGTCAATGAGAAAAAGATAATAAATGACAAGAGAAATGTACAGCAAGTAACAGGAAAAAAAAGAAAATGGCCACAGATACCAAACTTCAATATGAATAAGGTGAACATGTATTTTAATTAAGAGAAAGCTGCCAAAAGATTTTTTTAAATTACTAATATACAGTGTTGCAGAGCTGTCAAGTAGTTTGTACACTGTTGCTATGAATACAAATAAATACAGTCTTTTTGAAGCGCAATCTGGCAAAGCTTGTTAAAAGTTTAAATGTACTTACCTTTTGATTCATTCTAGGAATCTATCCTACAGAAATTACTACATGAATATATATGACATATTTGTAAGCACTATACATAAGTGAAAAACTAGAAACAAAAATGGTTGAACCATCCTATAGCTAACTACATACCATTAAAAAAATAATAACATATCCCATATGTACTCATACAAAAAGAATCTCAAGATTAAGACATGAGTGAAATAAAGTGAGTTATATGGGGAGGAATTCCATGAGATTTATCTTATTTACCTATTTATTGCAGGGTGGGGACTGCGGAAACATGCATATGCACACGTGCACACACGTGTAAGAGCCTGACAGAGTTCTCACTGGTCAAATCTGGACAAGTTAAGCATCAGAAAGAGTAATCAGGTTATAGATAACAATGTATGAGACCACAGTAATACTGAAAAGGAAAAAAGGGGAGTTCTTTACAAAACAAATGCTGCATAGTAAACGTACAAGGAATGATAGAATTAGAAAATGCCCATCCTGCAGCCACGTGTATAATAATTGACTCTGGCAAGGATGCTAAAACCACTAAGTATAAAGCTGTTAGGGAATAGGATGTTATAAAGTCTCAAGGTCATTACCCCACAGGTATTCATTACTTATAAAGAGTAAAATATAGTTCTAAAATGGAGAGGTTTGGATGACGCCACCTTAACATATCACCAACAATGCAACAAACTGGTATTTCATGTCTTTTAATGTGATGTAATGGTAAGTAAACATCATGGTACTCTTACCAAAAAAAAAAAAAGTTTAAATCTAATCATGATAAAATGAGACAAATCCAGATTGAGGGATACTCTACAAGACATTCTAAAAACTGGCTTAGATTCTTTAACACATCAACATCATAAATGACACAAAAAGACAGAAAATTTGTTTTAGACTAAAGGAGACTATATGTGAATATATCCTGGATGATAGCGGGAAGGGGAAGTGGAGGACTGAACCATAGTGATAATAGAGGCATAGAAGGTACAAGAGGAGTTTGCATATTACTGAGCACTAGTTTTTTTTTTTTTTTAAATATATTTCTGTATGTGTATGCACATGAGATGTTAGCTCCCACATGACTATGTGAGCTGTTTGCTGTAGGGACTACTACAAAGACTCACAATGAGGAAGGTGCGAGGCTGCCTTGCTGGCAAGCTGTGCTTTTTCTCCTCTATCCTTCTGACTATGCTGGTGCTAAATGTAGCCAATGGCAGTCTTGCAAATACCAAAATGTAGATACCCTGGTAAGCACTGCAGAGCCACTCCTTTATATAATCAATGGAGCTAATGGTTTCATGTACATATGAAACACTTTGGGATCTTGTCATAATACAGATTCTGATTTAGAAGGTCAGAGACCTGGCCTGTGATTCTGCTTTTCTAACAAGTTTCCAGGTGATACAGATACTACCACTTAATGCTGTGGATCCCTGGACCCACACTTTTGAGTAGCAAAGCTTTAAAAACTACTGGAATAGGTAAAAGCGACATTTTAATCTAAAAGTTAAATGAAGTCTAGAACATTTTTTAAACCTTACTTACTTCAGATGCAGCAATAGTTCAGGTATATAGTGAGAAAGACCTTAAAAACTAAAATAATTAAGTACTCATAAAAGCTCCTATTTGGATAAACAACAGAAGGATTGAAACTTTATTTCTGAGAGGCTGCTGCCTGTTTTAGAGGAGGAAGACAAAAGTTAAAAAGAAGTAAGAACATGGTCCACCTTGGAAAAAGACAAAAAATAAAAAATCTAAGTTATCTGGACCAGGTCACATGTCATTACTTATTTTTTCAACCCAGGTTCTAATTAATATGGGGTGCCAACAGTGCATAACAGTGTCAGTAAGACTTGACCCACATCAAAACAGCCCTCCTCAAACAAACAGTTATATTTGGTAAAGGAATCTTTGGCACTAGTAGTCAGATAAAAATGACCTATAGGAAATAACATTAAAAAGGATCCCAAAAACCATATTTGGAATGTTTACTGACAAATAGGGAATAATGATTTTATTAGAACACTATATTAATCATAACTTTAATTCATTACACTTATAAAAAAATACATTGATGTTTAATAACACTTTTCCCCTAAACCAAAACAGATCATTTAAAATCTCCAAAACTAGGAATCTTTCAAGATATTAGTTCTAATACTACTACTAAGAAAAGCTACTAAGAACGGGAGAGAGAATTATATAATCACAATCATACAACAGAAACTCCAAAATTAGTGAGGGAAAGGGAAAACTATACTAGAGGAAGAAAGCAGTGACAAAAAAAAAAAAAAAAAAACTCAAGATTTATTTTTTACTTTGATTTACAATTTGCTTCTTTAACTTTGAACATATCTGAAGTTCACAGAATTCACGATACTACCAAAAAGACAATTATACCATAACATAAAGATTCACCTAAAGTGGTAGAAAACTATTCAGTTTCTCTATTTATTCAGTTTTCCCTATTTCTTTTCTCCACATATTAGATTGCTCTCAAAAAGCCCACAAAGCATCCCACTCAGGAATACTAATTTCCCTTTCCTTGTCTTCCCTTCTTCCTTCTCCCATAATAAAAATAGTTCCCTGATTTGGAAGAAAAATGAGCAATCATTAGCAAATGCTCAAATACCATCAGAGCCAGTTAAATGAATAATACAAGAAAAAAAAATGCTACATGACTTTATAGACACAACTTGCTTTTGACTTAAATGAAATTACCATTCAGTTTGATAATCTTATTTGTCTGCCTTGACTCATAAAGGCTTTTTGGCTGTTTCTAAAAAAATCAAAGCTACCTTAGAAAGAAAGTAGATTTGCCATGATTAAGACTATTCATCTGAGGCACAGGTCTCATTATGAGCCTTCAATAGCTCTAGATACATCAGTAGAATCAACGGGGTGCCCTTCCAGAAATCTACATTCATTTCAACAAGAATCTATTGGGAAAGAACTCATACTAAGAAATCAAGAGGTACAAATCTAAATCAAAGACAAAGACAATGTTGGTGAGGATATAGAGAAAAGGGAACCCTATGTAGAGAAAAGGGAACCCTCATACACTGTTGGTGGGATTGTAAATTGGTACAGCCACTATGGAAAACAGTATGGACGTTCCTCAAAAAACTAGAAATAGAACTACCATATGATCCAGCAATTCCACTGCCGGGTGTATATCCAAAGAAAACAAAAACATTAATTTGAAAAGATACATGCACCCCAATGTTCATAGCAGCATTATTTACAACAGCTAAGATATGGAAGTACTCTAAGTGTACATCAACAGATGAATGGATAAAGAAGATCAGGTATACACAACAGAATATTATTCAGCCATTAAAAAGAATGAAATTCTGCCATTTGTAACAATGCGGATGGACCTAGAGAGTAAGTATTATGCTTAGGGGAATAAGTCAGCCAGAGAAGGACAAATACCTATGGTATCACTTATATGTGGAATCTAAAAAAATAAAACAGCAAATGTAGGTAACAAAAGAGGCACAGACGCAATATATAGAGAAAAAAGTGGGGAAATTAGAGAGGAGGGGCAAGATAAGGGTAGGAGATTAAGAGATACAAACTACTAAGTATAAAATTAAGTAACAAAGATACACTGTACAGCATAGGAAAATAGTCATCAGTTTGTAATAAATTTAAATGGAGTATAATCTATAAATATTGAATCATTATTTTGTACATCTGAAATTAATATATATCAACTACACTTCAATAAATAAAAATAAACAAGACAAGAGGTCAGAGGGGAGGGTTCATTCTGATTTGTACACGGTACTGGTCCCCAGGAGATTTATGGTACTCTACTCCCTAGATAGCACATCTAGGCTCACAGTTTTAAATAACGTATGCAAGCTGATGAGCCCCAAATTTATCTCGCTAGCCCCTATATTTTACCTAAACTCTAAAAATTTAAAACCAAACTTTACTCTCTACCTCAAAACCTATTCCTCTCTTGGATCACTATGGTCTCCTAAATGGTCTCCCTGATTTCCACTTCAGACCCACTTCAGTCTACTCTCGACCCAGCAGTCAGAGTGATCCTTCCAAAACATAAATCAAATCATATTAATTCTCTGCTCAAAACTCACAAGGTCTTCCCATATCCATCACAGTAAAATCTGAAATCTATGACCTAAGAGGCCTCACCTGGTTTGCCCCCATCTCTGCCTCCACCACTAGCCAGCTCACTCACTCAGTTCTAGCCACATTACCCTCCATGTCATCAAACACTACGAACACGTTCTCACTTCAACATCTTTACACCCACTACTTACTTGTTCTGGAGTGCTCTTTCCCCAAATATTCACATGGCTTGCTCACTCACATCCACTGCTCAAATATCACCTTATCAAGAGAGGTTTTCCTTATAAGCTTTTACAAATACAAACTTCCACCTACCCACTCAACCAATCCCATTCATTACATTCCCAATATTCCTTTTCCTGCTTTATTTTTCTCCATAGTCCAGACCAGTCTCTGATATACTTTTGTTTTATGTTTTCATTCCTCTCTCTCTTACTATACATTAAGCCCCATGAGGTCAGCAATGTCTATATTCTGTTTATTTTACATGCCTAAAACCAACAGAATGCATAGTACACAGAAGGTACTAAACAAATATTTCTGAAAAAAATAAATGAATGAATAACAGTAATAGAAGACATTCCCACAGTAAGTCTTATCAGCACGGGAGGGGAACTTCATATGAAGGCAAGAAGACTGGTTAAAGAAGCATAGGCCCCATAGGTCTCACAAGTCCAGCAGACACCCAGAACTATTTGGAAGGAGGGCTATAATACCAGAAAGGCAGGTAAGGGCAAAAGACACAAGAAAGACTGTTTTGTGGTAGTCATAGCCCTGATAAGAAAAAATTAACTGACACGAAAAAGAATAACTTTACCACAGAGAAACCTGGAAGACACCCTCTAAACCATGTGATCAAAATAACATCACCAGCAACTGGACAAATAAACATTACATGCTTCCTAATATAATACATTGAGAACACAACATAACTTCTGTGGCACTCCTGCCAAAAACACATAACCTGAACCTAATCACAAAAAAAATAAGAAAACCCCAATATTGAGGACATCCTATAAAAGAACTGGCCTGTATTCTTCAAAAATGTTAATGGCATGAAACACAAAGACTCAAAATATGTTCTAGATTAAAGGAAACTAAACAGACATGATAACTGAATGCAATTCATAATCCTGGGTTTTATTTTGTTAGAATCAACATATTGGGATGACTGGCAAAATGTGAATATAGTCAGTAGGTTAGATAATAGTATTCTAGCTGATTTCCTGATTTTGATAATTATGTGATTGTGTAGGAGAATGCCCGTGTTCTTTGTTCTCAAGATATACACATTGAGGTATTAGGGGTAGAACTGAACATTCTGTCTACAGTTTACTCTCAGAGAGATGAGGAAAAAATTGTTATATGAGAGAAGATAAAACAAATACAGCAAAATGTCACTCTTCACCATGAGAGAAAAGTATAAGGAAATTCTCTGTATTACTTTCATAACTTTTCTGTAAGTCAGAAATTATTTAAAATTTGTTTTGACATAAACTACAACAAAAAAGTTACATAAAAAAGGTTCAAAATTCATAATCAGGAAAAACACTTTCAACATATTACGTTGGCTCCTATTTCAGATTTTAAAAGTCAAGCTCTACAAACTCTCTTTTCAAGTTCAAAATCAAAAATTATAACTATGAAAGAAGAAACTATAATACCACCCAACTTCAACTGTAACTTTTTAAATAATACATTCTACTAGACTAACATACTAGGCTTTTTCCTATATCTAAATTTCAGTTAAAAACTAGAAATAATGCCATGAAGGAAAATATCATAACACTGACCTTCAAAGAAATACTGATTCCACATAGTAATTACCTATTTTAATTTTTTTGAAACACATTTTAAGTGAACATAATCTGAAAAATAATACCCACTATACTTTCAAAATTCAGTATGTCTTATTTCAGTTCAAGTATCATAAAATATTACAGAAAAACCTTAGTATAGTACATATGTAACACAGCTGATATTACTTATATAAACGCAGTGTCATCTAGCCATTTCTACAAGAAAACAGAACAAAGCAAAATTACCTTCATGGACTGTAATGCCACAATTGTCACACTGAATTATTTCATCAGCATCCTCGCTATTATCTCCAAGACAAACACAGCAAATCAGAATATGGTCCATTTTTTGAGAACTCCAGTTTTGACTCTTCTCAAGAATCAGCGAGTCCTAATATTAAAATATCAGAAAACCACATATTTAAAAGGTAATTTTAATAAACAAAATTCTCACCTTAAATCATTTTATGCATTTCCAAAATTATGCTGCATACTCAATTATTTTAACAATTTCAAAAGGACCCTCTAAGCATATTCTCTAATTTTTCATTTCTCTGCAAGTCCCATATTCTCTCTCCACTAAGAAATATAAAACCAAGCTTATAACAAACAACTCTTCATCTGCTTTGCCATCCTGGATATACTCTGACCCCTGAAACTACAAGAAAAGAAAAATTAACCCACAAGCAACTACTAATCCTATATATTAAAGCATATAGGGTTTTTAAAGCATAAGACATGTTTCCTACACTTAGGAAGCTTATAATCCTACCTAGGGGAGACAAGACACACACATATTAAACAGTTAAAAAAAAAAATCAATTCAAGATGACATATAAGCAAATATGTATGCGATGTCATAGTTACAGACTATACTCCTTTAATGCTGGGGAATCCAGAATTTCCAGGGTCATCAAACCACTGGATGACAGATCCATGAAAGCATGCTCAGGAAATCTATGTCTACAGGTACAGAAAACCATCTAAAAAAGAATCCAGATTGACTGATTGCTATAAGAGCCAGGGTATTCTATTAGGTTTATGTCAAGAAATATCTAGTGAAAACTGGTAATAAAAATACCTAGTTAACTGTAATATAAAAGGAGAAAGGAAGATGTATTAATGAATATTAAAAAAATAAAGGGAAGAGTGTGCTCCATTTAATTTAAACCTTCTGCATTATGAATTTAAACTTTAAATGACAAATTATCAAGATAATGAATCTTGTCATGTTTAACACATTGGGCTTAACATTATAATAAAAGATGGCACTTGAGTCTACACATTTTCATTTAAGAACCTAACCATATTCAGAAACAAACTAAATTAGTTCCATATCACACATTCATAAAATATAGTTTCATATTAACTTTTTTATATTTCTGTATCCTTTTAAACTGACCAATATCCAAAAGTAACATTTAGAGGCATTTCAAAAGCAATTTGTAAATAACATTTGAATGACACTTGACTGTCACAATTAATACCATTCTTTTAACATATTTTCTGTGTAATAAATCTAAACTTGCAGCTTATCTAAAAAAGATCAAAAAAGAATGCAAAAGTTAACAAGGAGGCAACATCATTACTCTTGAGAATTCCAGTACTTTAAATTTTATATTTTGCCCCTTTTTGTTACAAAACTAAAGTATCAATTGCTTGGGGCTTCTGACATGGCTAGCAAATAAAGGTTAAAACTTGCTAAAAAGTCATGTTTTAAAGTACTTTAGTGCAGTGAGCAAAACAAAAATCTGCCTAGATTTTCATCCCATTAAGCAAAGCTTCCAATGTAACAGCATTTGCCTTAAAGTCAAATGTTCTTCCGTTTCATGCTCAGCTCTCACTTAATAGCTGTTGAACCTCGAAGCTGAAGCTGAAGTATTCGCATCTGTAAAACGGGATGCTAAAAATAATACATACCTCATCAGGTTGTTGTGAGAATTAACAAGATAATGTATGGCAAGAATGTTCCTGAGACATACTAGGTACTCAATAAATGTTCAATCCCATTCTCCTTTCCTCTGTACTTCTTTGTAGGTGGTCCAAAAAGAGAAACATGAGCTGACCATTTATTACACTAGGGAATTTTCCTTGGAACCCCAAAAGAAAGGTTATAAGCCTCAATGAGCACTGGTACTTTCCCATGGTAAGTCCAAAATAAATACTTTCCCATGGCAAGTCCAAAAATTTTTTTTTCTTAGAATACCACATCTAGGTTAAAAAAATCTAGCAAATAACCAGAATTTGACGATTGAGAGGCTGCTCATGTTTATGGGCTCTGCCAATATTACGATAATGAATCGGCCCTTGAAAAAAGGTTTACCCATGTGGGAAACAAGAAATTTCTATGGATCAGAAAAATTAGCATCAACAGATAACTCTAATTCTATTATTTTCCTATTTGTCCGCTTTGCTCTGAAAAACAGTAAATGTCTAAATTATATCCCTATTCCATTTTCTCTCTACACATATTATCATTTAGAGGCAGAGGAAACAAAATTAACTGGCAATTCTGGCCCTCTGATCCCCATCATTTGAGACTCTTACTAGAAATTAAACACAAAGAGAGAAATGGGGGAAACTAGAGCCCTTACAATATTACCCTAACCAAATGGCTGACAATGTTTCAATGGGAAGACCTAAATAATACATTCTCTTAAAAAGTTATCTAAGTTGTCTTCAATAGATCAAACATGGGTTGAAGTGCACTTATGATCAGAACATCAAAGTCAATTCAGTATCAATTTTTATTAGCATATTTCTGAAGACATGTTTCATTTTTCAAGTTTTCGGAAAAAATATTTAAGCTAAAGTTTTTACCACAAAATACATCATTTGAAAATATGATTTTTAAATAAAAATAGAAATTGGGAAAATGGGTTTGAATGGCACATCTAAGGTATAACTTTACTATTGTGGAATAATTTAATGGAATCTAATGGTAATGATAAGATTAAATGGGGCACTATAGTAATAAATCAGTGACTTCTTACAAATTTTCCCCTTGGGATTTAAAATATACACCAAAAATGATATTGTGCAATGTTTTTCATGGGCTCTAAAATACGTTTAATGTTCATTTATATATGTATTTCACAAAGATTATTATAAATAACATATACAACAGGGTAAATTCTAAGTTATATGTGTGTTTTATAGAAGGAAATTCCAGCACCCTTCATATAAAACTAGAATTAAAAGAATCCTGTTGCTCTGAAAATGAGAAAAAATTATTATACCAAGAAGTCTGACCAAGAGTTCTTCCTCCAAGTTTTTAAAGGTTAAATTTTCAAGAATCTCAAGTAATTTTTGTACAATGTTACAAGTTGACTTTTTTTAAGGCTTTAGAGTAATTTGTTTTATTCTGAAATGTGTAAAAAAATGATAAGTCAGAAGCTGCCCAAAGAAATAGCTATTTACAAATTTTGGCAAAATGTTTACATTTTAATTAGCAAAATTCAGATGACGATTGCTACTTCTTCACATGGCAAGACATCTAACCCACTTAACATAACACAGCCTTTTATGAAAAAAACAAAACAAAAAACTTCCATCTGGAAACTTCTACTGAGATGATTTTCTATCATATATTAATTCTCATCCAAAGCTCAAGTTTCAAAGTCTTGAAAATGGGAACCATTATCTGAAAATACTATACAGCCCTCCCCAAAAAATTTATTTCAGAAAGTTAAAGGCAAAGATAATCTTGGTGAATCTCAAAAACCTCAAGATAAGAGTTTGAAAAAGACATGTAACCATATTCCAAGGGGATTGTTCAGATTGCACTAAAGACAAAAAATGCCATAATACCATTCACAAAGGTATACGCCCATGTAAAGAAAATGCAGGCTATCAAATGCCCAATTCTAGAACAGTAGTTCTCAAAGCATGGTCTGGGGAACTCTCTTTCAGGGGATCCAAAAGGTAAATACTAAGGATATTTGCCTTTCACTCTCTCTCATGGGTGTATGGTAAACATTTCCAGACGTTATATGACATGGGACAGTGTCATCAATCTAATAACTTATGTGTATCTATCTCTTTTTTAAATTTCTGAGTTTCAACTGGCAATCACAAATATCAAAAGATATAACCTATATAAATAATAATTGGGATCCTCAGTTTTTAAGAGCATGAAGGTGTCCTGAACCAAAAAGTTTTGAGAACCACTGCTCTAGAGCATTTCAAGGTCTACAGCACAGGCGTGGGTAAGACCATTAAGAGCCAATGATTATAAAAGGCCTGCACTCAAAAAAAAATGTCAAATTACCCTAAGAAATTTCAAAATTGTGAAGTTCCTGTGCATCATTTATATGATATCCAAAACCATATCTCTACAAAAGCATCTGACATAGTCAAGAAAAAATTTGCCTGCTTACAGACTAAATACAATTCTATCATGTATTCTAAAACCACATTTTCAGCTATCTCTACTACAAAGTAGTATTTGAAAACAAAGTAAAAGCATAGGAAAATAAAACCTCAAATATAATCAAATATATACATATTAACTAATGAACACTTGGCAAGGTATCACTACCTAAAATAGCCAGGAAGATTAAAATACAAACATTGGCCAGAAGACAACAAGGATTATCTTTAGTCATCTTTTCACAAAACCAAGATTACATGAATAGGAAATTTAGAAATATAAAATAATCTCAACTGACTAGTTTTTTATTAAAATTTAATAGCTAATTTGAGTGACATTTACATAGAACTAGAATCATCAAAAATTATGAAAGAGTTTGAATAACAGTCTCGGAAAAAACCAGTTATCAAGCTTTCAGGTAGAATATTGTGGAGGGAAAATTAAACTTCTATAAATTCTTCTACATTTCTGCACAGAGTAGAGCAAAAGGAAAATTAACATAAATTAACACAAAAGGTATTAATTTAGTTACTATAAGAACCACCTTCTTGACAACTTTATCAAGGCACTTATCCAAGGAATGCTCTGAAATCTCATTCCTTTGGGACTGTTAACCTAAATAAATAGAGTCCCATTATTTACTAGAATCTCCTCTGTTTAGTAGGGAAAACACTGAACAGCACATGTGGTTTTTAAACGCATCATAAAGAATAGTCTACAATCTCATAAGCCATTTGTTATATATTACAATTATTAACAAATGGGTAATTATATACATTTTACATGGCAAATTTCTAGACATATGCAGGTGTTCTCTCATACCTTAGCATAAATCTAATCCATACTGCCTCTATCACTAGCCAGCCTCCTTTTGTGAATGTCAGGCTAATAAAAATGAAGAACGTGACACTGCCAAAGGTAAACTTAGTCAGTAGATATAGATTAGTATTAAGTGCTATAAAATAAACTGGATACACGCTTAAATCAAGTATGAACGATTAGATTTTCCATACTTGTTTCCTTAAATTGGAAATATGTAACTGTCTGTGCTACATCATTATACTATATTATATTCCAAATGACAATTTTCCTTTACCTAAAAACAGGAATCAGGAAAGCAATGGAATCAGGCAACATTCTTCTCAAGAAAATGGGCAACCTAGAAGTTAACCAATGTTTATAATCTAAAATATAAGCTACTGCTTCATCTCTACTGACATATTAACACCTCTTAATCTGCTACATATTAATTTGGTAGAAGAGCAAATTTTTTAATTAAACTTAAAATAGAAAATCACTGCTATGTAAAACTTGTAAACAGAAGAAAGTAAAAGAACAAATAAAGCATAGAATGAAAATCTTTCTAGCAGTTTAACCTATTTCAGTAATATGAAAAAACAAAAAATAAGTGCTTGTTAAAGTGAATTTTTATGACTATAAACACATTAATGGAATGACAGACTTTATTATTATAGTTCTACATGTGATGTAATACGTACATCTACATGTAAGACAACTCAATCTTTCTTTTGAAAAAAAAACATATACATAAACACACAGACAATGAGACACAAATGTGTTTGACTGAAGAGTCTTGAATGTTGCATCTTGGGCCCAATGGATAAACCTAACTTTCAGTAGTAGAACTTCAAGTGGAAGAACTGAGTCATTACTGTAGTTTTATGATAGTAATGTTTGTTTTAGGATAGAAATGTTTGTTTTCATTTCTTTGTAGAGAAAACTTATTCACTAAATATATGTAAGTATATATTTTGTATTTACTCCCATACATCTAAAGCAAAGTTTGGTGACTATTCAGATGGGTGCTACAACTGAAACAGGAATTAACCTTTAAAATGAATCTCTAAAAGCCTGAGACAATCATTAAGTTGTCTGTTGCCCTGCTCAAAAGTATTCTAAAAGTCTAAATCTTTATGCGGATATGGATATAACTAAGTCGAAAGAAAGATGACCTTTGTTTTCATACTCCACTCAGCACCATTCAGCAGTCCTACGATCAACGGAGTGAGAGGACAGAAAAGGGAAAGGAAAACTACCATTTCCCAAGGGTATGGACATAGAAATATTTCTCTAAGCATAGAGACAGAGCTCCTTGAGGACGGTGATTGTGAGCTCCTTGAGGACGGTGACAGACAGCAGGTACTCAAAAAAGGTGGGCTGACCAAATGAATAAATGTTACAGTTAGGGTGCTCATTCACTCCCACAGCTGTCTATAACAGGATTTCAAGGAAGCCACTTAATATAACGGGTAGAATGGTTTAGAGAAGAAATCCCTTTTCCCCAGACAGACAGATATCATAAAAATTGGGTTGATCTACCTCATTACTCTTGCTCTGAGATAGTGTCAGGCTATCATTGGTCAGTTCCTCATCATCAGCACTGTTTCTGCTAAGAACTTTACTCTTCTTCTTCTTGCAACCCCCTTCACTGGCAGGGCTGCTGTGACCTTCATCATTGCCTTCATCATTCTCATCCTCATCACTCCCACTTCCTTCATCTTCATCATCCTCGTTGTCTCCATCACTTCCCTCCTTCTGAGATGCAGATCTCCCTTTTCTTTTTACTACAGTGGGTCGCCAATCATTGTCATCTTCACTGTCATAGTCATCCATGTCATTCAGCTCTTCCATGGACACAAAATCCAAAAGTGGTCGGTTGCGACGAAGGTTCCACTTTTTTGGCTCACTGACTTGTTCGTCTGTAGTTGTTGTAGTGGGGACGGAAGGAGATGTGTTAGCAGCGGGAGGACTTGTGGCTGGTGTGGTAGAAGCAGCAGACACAGCCACATTATCAGATACTGTTGCTTTTTCCTTCTCCTTCTCTCTCTCCTTCTCTTTATCTTTTTCTTTCTCCTTCTCTTTTTCCTTTTCTTTTTCCTTCTTCTTTCTAGGTCTTTCTGCATTCTCTTCTTCTTCCTTCTTTTCCACTTTAATTAACTGTTTTTCTGATGAAAGTATTTCTTCCTCCGCAGAATTTTTAAGTTGTTCTTCTTTTACTTTAATATCTTCATTCAGTTCTTCCTCTAAAATATTTTCTTCAGAATCACTACAGGAACCTTCTCCACTGTCCTTTGAAGGATCTTCACTTCCATTACCACTCCCCTCAGAATCTGTTGAAAATATGAGAAAAAAAAAAACCACACATATGTATATACATACACACACACACACACAACGCTGACACAAATGAAACCACCAAAATTTGTGAATAACTTGCAAAACAATATAAACAAATTTAAGTCAAAGAATGGTAGACATTCCCAACCTGATTAATAATAAATCAATGAAGTTGGAATAATGGTTCTAGTTCAGAATAGCACTAATGAAGATGAATATATGTAATTCTAAACTAAAATATGCTTTAAAACAAGGATCACTATTTTTTGTCATACATCTCACGCTATACTTGGTACCCTAGAGGCAATTTCTGTCTAAAAGTAAATGTGCTTCTTTTTAAATTGAGCACTTAGTTTTAATCAATTTTATGATAATATAATACAGACCAAATTGTTCTTCTCTTACATCTTTCTTTCATAAATTATATGGACTTACATGCATTGAGTCACATTCAGAACAAGAAAAATCTGACCCAAAAAACTGTTTCATTTACCTCACTCTTTACCCACCAAAATGAACATAGATATTTATGACAGTCAACTTGTACCACATCCCTAACATACCAATCAATTTTAGGAGCACCAAATACACGAGTGAAAAACAGACAATAGCAATGGCACAGAAAATGGAAGTTGCAAGATAAATTATCAATTTTTCTGCTTATTAGGATACTGTTCATATCAACAAAAGTTACCTAAATTTCCAAAAATTCTAAGCAGTAACTACCACAGCCTCTAGAATGAAAGAGATTAATGCATTTTAAAAAAACTAATCCATCTTGGAAATGAGTAAGCACAGTAGTCACTAAAAAGATAGGCTGAGGACATTAAAAAGTTCATGCAGGACCATAAGCTTTCTAGCAAGTGCCTTCCATTCCTGCCAAGGGCAGCTCAGGCCTTCTTAGACCAACACTATTCAGTAACATTCTAATCCTCTTTACACATAATCAAAAAATAAAACTCTAAAATATTTGTGGAAAGGGTTATTTGTGGAAGGGGAGCAGGAGGAAGTGGGAAACAAACCAGTCATAGTCAGGTCGTAGCCAACATCAATAGTAAAATCTGTAGGGTGATGAATATTTTGCACCTATAACCAAGAAAAGGGTAATAATAAAATGGTGAAAAAAATTCACGTTTCCATACCATTTTAATTTCTGTTAATTCAACCAGCGTTAGCCTCTATAATTACCTGGTGTTTAAAGTAAAAAAAAAAAGTTGTCTGTAATTAGTATCTGGTTTCTAAAATATCTCAGAAATCCTTTATGAATGGCTGATAAAGAATATCCTTCAAGTTAAATCATATAAAAAATACAGACTAACATTTAGTGGATGTTGATTGAACCTATAAAATCACTGTCAATCTCAAGATTACCATAAAGGTACCGACATCTTATTTGGGACTGTTGTGAAAAAACTCTCACCCTGAACAATCTTGCAAAGGACACAAGAGCAGTATCATGTAGTCCAACAATCCCTTATCTGAAACTTTTGGAGCCAGATGTGTTTTAGAATTTTAGAAATGTAGCATGGTGTGTGAATGACATATTACACTAACACCTCCAGTGACGTCTATGGTACTATACTGTAATCAAATACGTTACAACTGCAGTGAAAAGTATAAATATTTACAAATATGATAAGTAAACACAACAAATAAACTCCTATCAGTTGCAGTCAGGTTTTACCATCAAATAAATTCATGCCAAACTTAGGAAACATCTTTGGATTTGTGAGATTCTTAAATTTCAAAAAGTGTGAACTCAATATCACTTACAAATAGGGGACTTATTTTCAGTCCAACAGCTCTACAAATCATTAAGAAAAAAGTGATTTTTTTTTTTATACCACTCACAACAATTAAACCCAAGCTACCAAGAAAATATACCTTTGGTAAAAAATAATAGTTCCTAGATATTTTTACATAAGGATATAATAAATAATTTGACCACACGCTTCTAAGACAAAGATGGGTCTTTGTGGACACTGACAAAAGGAAACTGGCACATCCTGCAAGCAATGCTCTAATTAAGAGCGCTGGGAAATGGAGAAAAGGAACTTTTCTTCAGGATTAACCCTGCAGAATTTTTTCTTAACTAAAAAATACTCCTAATAATTTTTACCAATGAAAACATAACAGTAGATACAACAGAACAATCAAGTGGGGTACAAATGTGGACTCCAGATCAAAACTGAGACCAATCCAACTTTGCTATTACTTGAAAATTTTACAGAATGTCAAGAATTTCCGCGATTTTGTTTTGGTTGTTGTTGCCAATGTCAATCAATTATTTTTAAAAGTACAGGAAATTAGACTCGATTCTGTTTTTGTTTTGTTATCATGCCTGAATAGAAAGCAAAGATTTAAATGCTTTGTATTTGTTAACATTATTAGAAGAATGTGAGACTTTTCCACAAATTAAATCCTACTAGCTTACCTAACCCTTCATTCTCCAAATATAACACATTACCCATATTCCAACTGCTGGGATCAGAAATATATCAAATTTTATCTTTCTTTGATTTCTGAAAAATAACTTCTTCAACTGATTAGTCATAGCTTCTTTTTAGTACATGTGCACTTGAGGGATGGAGATCAACAATATTTAGTTACAGCATTACTTCATAATAATGACAATGAGAAAATCAGTCCTTGGCTGTCTATAATTGTCTCCTTGTAGGCTGTAATGAAAAATTTCCCATTCCTACAAATTCAGTGTTTCAAATCCATCACTCTTACAACTTTAAAACAAAGAAAAAAGTAATAATAGACTCGAGAAATAAACTAGCTATTTCAAATATAGCTATCAGGCATAAGAAGAGAGTTAATTTTAAGTCTACACTAAACATTTTTACATTAAAAAAAAATCTTTAAAATTGAAATCCCTGCCTCTTACTCAGTTAAATAAAAGGTGACCTTTCTCACACAAAATATCAAAACCTCTCCAAGCAATAGCTATTTCAACTAACAGAGTTAAATGTTTTACAGTTATAGAAATCAGAAATCAACCTTCAAGAATCCCTTCACAATATTCAATGCTTGTTTCCCCCATGATAAATAATAAAATCAATATGATTTAATTCAGTTTTATGTTAGCTTTGCAATATAAAAAATTATCTTTGTTCATCAACCTTAATTATTTAACTATTCTGTTTACTGATCTGGTGCAACAGTTACTAGGAATATAAACATGTACAACAGATAACAGGTCACCAATGTACTAGTTCTTCAATTATCATCTTGGGAACATTTTAACTAATCTATATCTCTTTTTAAAAAGCCAGTCAGTCAACCCAACTCATCTTCTACTTCTGAGTCCAGTTCTAGCTGTGTCATTTTATATTTTCTGAGTAAATCTAGGCCAGTGGTTCTCAAGTATGTACAACTCTGTCCCACAGAAAACATTTGGCAATGCCTAGAGACAATGGCTGCCACAGAAGGGCAGGGTTGGGGTAGAGGTTAGGTACAGTAAATGCTACTGGCATTTAGTCAAGTAGTAGACAGGGATGCTGCTAAACATCCTCCAAAACAAAGGACAAGCCTCCACAACAAAGAACTAACCAACACAAAATGCCAATATTGCTGAGATTGAGAAACCCTGGTCTAGCATGTAAGGCCTCAATTTGAGCTCATCCTACTTTCCCAGGCTCATCTCTTCTACTATTCTTTTACTCAAATCCTGATCTCCATACATAAACGATGTTTTCTATCCTCCACACTTTTAACACCTAATGCTTCCCCCACCTAGGTTGTTTCTCTTTCGGTTCCTAGTTTGACTCCCATCTCCTCAAAGAATCATTCTAAATCAATCCAGTCTACAGTAGTCCCATCTCCTCTGAAAGACTTGAACTACACAACTGATCGATCATGCCTTATAACATCTATCTGCTCTTTTATTTAATTATTCTAATATTACCATTATTTCTTTGCGAATTCACTGTAACGTCCAGCAAAGTGCATTTAAACAAAGCTACAGTTAGTCAATGAACATATCTTGATCCACTTAGTCAAAATCAGTTAAACACAAAATACTCCCAAGGCAATGTCTCAGCCTGACTCTTTCAGTTAAATTGTTTTCTGGCAATTTGGACCAATTAAACTATCTACGGCTCAAGATCTAATGCTGACCCTCTTACTTGGCTAGGCGGTTAGGGAGACACAGCATTGCTATTTTGCCATGTTTCATAAAAGTAATATATGCACTAATTTTCATAATCATTCCACTTATGTACCAGATTACTAAATGTAGTCAATCCTATCTTAAATGTCTCCTATCCTAACCCTAATCTTAAGTCCAAGTCTCAAATATAACCACTTTAACCAGACCAAACCATAAAACTGCCAATAATCAACTGTCTTAAACCTATAAAGCTAATAATTTCATATGGTACTGGCTAACTTTTCTACATACAGTTCTTCTGGTGGTTACCACCATAACTCTAATACACTTACACACTGTTTTAGGACTAATTTGAAAATATATTTATTGACTGTCCTCAATCAAAAATGAGAAATTTACCCCTATTTTCATATTAAAGATAAAAGATGATCTATTTTCAGTTCACAATTTTCTAAAAGTAGAACCTGATGGTTATTAACTGATTGGCAAGTGATTATCATAATTATCATTATTGGCAGGTCATTTTTGAATAATATTTTTTTCCTAATTTATCATCTGAGAAGCACAATAAAATTTTGTCTACCTGCAAGAGTAATAACTTTTCAGAAATGTCTATATTTATTCTTAAAGCCAAACAGAAATATGAAATTTTATACTCAGAATTTCAGAATTCAAAATGAAAATCAGAAGAAACTGATGCACAGAATCCAGTTAAAAATTGAGGGTCACCAATCTAACCATTTTAACATTATGTTTGAAGGAAGTCAGTAGTTCATTGAGTTAATCATTTCCACAGACTGTTCTGAAAGAAGCTATGATCAGAAAGAACATTATTACTGGCTATTATTAAAGATTATTATTATTTAGCTATTATTTTCTCCACCTCCAGTTTAATTGCTTATTTAGCCCTACTTTCATAACTTCGACATGTTTGAAAAACAGTGTTAAGTCTAATGTCTTATTGCCTGTAAGAGTCCAAATACCTTACACAGAGAAGAGATAGGATTCAAACAGCAAACACTGGTAATCTAGAGTAAGCCAACATCTCAGCTACGGGAGACAACAATGCACCTTAACCAAGTGTGGAAAATACGATTCAATTTCTACTACTACCTATTTCAAACAAAATCATTTTCTCTAAACTCTCAGTTATGATAACAATACAAGAACTATACAAATAAATTTGTCACCTCTGGGGCCTAGGAAGTAAATTACAAGTATAGCAGACTAGGTAACAGAAAGTATACATTTTTGAGAGCTTTCACAAGATTTAAAAAAAAATTTTCAACCTAACAAAACTCATTCTACCACTTTCACAAGTAACCGGTAATTTCATCAACCATGATTAAGATTTAACAAGGTTAGGAATCTCTAATTTGCTTGATACCAAAAATTATTTTGAGAAAGTAATTTGTATCATTAGATTGTTTTAACCCTTGTAAAGAGAAGTGATACATCTAAATAAACAAAGAAAAAATTATATATGAAGTCAGGATTTATTTTAATAAAAATACTTTAAGTATTATGGAATACTTAAAGAAATTAAGCTTTGGAGTTTTTCCCGAATAGTATTCAAATTAAGTCACATAACTTCTGAGACCCAACAATTTTTGTCAGTTTACAACCTCAACCATGACAAACCAAAGCTACATTCTAGCCAAGAATATTCTTTCCTGCCAAGGTTTTCACCAAGAACCCTAAAATAGGTTTGAATTTTATTTCCTTTACCTTCCCTTTCTTTCACTTCTTTGGAAGTACCAAACAACAGTTAACTAAATGGGAGATGAAAGAGCTGAGAAGTAAAGGTTTAAAAAAATTAATCAAGATAAACTTAACTTCTGATGGCTGGAAGTAACCTCAATTAGTCACCTTGATACAGTAAGTAATTAGTTTCAATTTAAGATTACATCTATCTAGTTTTAGGATCTAAGCAATGAAAAGATTATAAATGTTGGGAGTCAGAAGAATTGGATTAGCTCCCATTTAGGCCTAAGTGGCCTCATGTAAATTCTTTAAACTCCGTGCCCCTGTTATCTGTAAAATATCTCCTCCACAGAGTTACTGTAAAAATTAAATGAGATTATGGAAACAAAAAGTTCTCAGTAAATCACAAAGCAAATTCTGCTTGTTGATGCCATTAAAAGTAAAACAGTAACAAAACGCAACCAAATTTCATCCCTTCCTACTATACCTAGCAGGAAAAAAAAGAAAAAGAAAAACCAGAGGAAAGGGGAGAGAGATGTGACTAAGCATTGAAAATTCTCTGGAAAAATATTTTAAAACTGTTAAAAGCATAAAATTGAAAGGGCTTTAATTTTTCACTTTAAATTTCTGTCAAAAGAGGCAGAATTAAGTAATTTTTCTTGTTCGTGTATTTATTTTTCACATAAAATATTTAAACATAATTTTATATGTATATATGTGTGTTACAATAAACAGATTAAAAAACATACTTTTTTAAACTTTGCACAATGTTAATATATGACTTTTTTAAAGAAGCTTAATTGATTTTAAAATCACAAAATATAACGAGCAAGCACGCATGCTCTGTACCTCAGTTTTTTAAAAGGCCCAGTCCGCAAGGCCCAGCACCTACCAAAGTACAGCTTTTTACTTTGGTCAATTCTGTTCTGGTAAAGGAGCTAGTAAACAAAAAGCAAAACTCCCCTCAGAGGGTGCGAAGTGATCTGAAAAGAGATCTCTACTCCTGGCTGTTTATGGCTCATATTATTCTCAGAATGTTACTCTACTTCAAGATATCTCTAGATTTTTTCCCCCTCTGTCCATAAAATAAGCATAAATATATTTTAAAGTAAAGAACAGAGAAAACACCTTTGCATCTTTGTGTCTTTTTGTTTTTTATGGCGGAGTAGTTTATTTACAATATTACTGCATCTTTGGAATAAGACCTCTGATAATTATCTGTGTATCAACAAAAACAGAAGCAGTAATAATATCTAGTGATACGATCTTAAAGAAAGCAAATGGACACGTTAAAATTTATGTGCTTTAACTTTATATTGGCGTTTTAATTATGATTCTTTTTATGAAAAGTCTGAAAATCAGCCCAACTCCAGAAAGCTGGGAAAAGGGAAGCGAGAAGGAAACATTTACCTGAAGCATCTCCAACTTTAAAATCACTGTCATCTGAACTATCATAATCGAGAGCTTCTAGCAGAGAAGCTGCCAAAGGCTTGACCTGCCTCCTCTTGGAGCTGCGATCCACTGTTAAGAGAAAAACATTACATCGTCATTTATAATCACACAAAGCACAGCGGAGGGCTGCGATGCTGAGATGACCTCGTGCAGGTGGTGCAACCCTTTGTCTTAATTCAGTTCTCAGCAAAAGGTGTGGGGGAAGGTTAGGATGGGAACACTGGCTAGGGAGGGCCGGGCAGCTCCAGGCACAAGATGCAGCAAATACGAATCCAGGGCGACCAAAATTGAAACTGGCCCTCTCGAACATCTTTGCTTCTGAGATTCGCTCGTAATGCCTCACTTAAACATCGTAACAGTCAATAGAAAATGCAAAGCCCAGGGAATATAGAAAGCTACGTTCATTCCCACGGACCGTGGAGGGGGAGAGTTCACGAAGAGTCCACTTTCCCGCAGGACCCTCCCACCCCGCCCTGCTCCCGCCGGCCCTGACTTCTAGAAGGGCTGAAATGGACCTGTCTCCCCGCGGACGCCTCTGACACACTTACTAAGGAATCCGAGACGGTCGTTTGGAGGAGACCTAGGGAGAGGCTGCGAGAGCCCAGGCAGCGCCGAGGTCGAGGACTGAGACCAAGGAAGCAAGTCCAAAAGCGGCTATGAAAAACAGGCTGCGCCGCGGACCAGACCGGGGCGCCCCAGGTGCAGCCGCGCGGTGCCCCACCCGCCCCCCAGCCCCTGGTCCTCGCAGAACCGACCCCGGCCGCTCGCGCGCCTGCCTTTGGCGCTCCCCGGCCGAAGGCGCCCTCCGGCCCAGGCGGCGCGGGCAGCCCGGCAGCCCTGGGGTGTTTATTTTCCCCGTTAAAACTCTTAGAAAAAAAATAAAAGAAAGAAAAACTTTATTAGCCTGCAACAAAAGCAACAAAAGACCCAGAATTTACACAGTCCGAGGCCCTTGCCTAAAACAATAGGGAAAGCAACGACCCGGATACAGCTCTGAAGACAAGGAAGTGAAAACACCAGGCCGACAGCGGCACTAAGAGCAGCAGGAGCTGAGAGCGCGTGCGCCGGCGTCGCCGCCACTCTCCCTCAGGGAGGAGGACACGAACGAAGCCGGAGGGAGCCGAAAGGAGCCGAACGGAAGCCGAGAGGAAGCCAAGATGAGCTGAGTAGTGCGAGCGGGGACAGGGAGGCTTCCTAGACTCTCTGCCAACAATCCCTGAGGCTCGGCCCTCAGTCCAAATCCGTGGGAGGCTGATTTTTGTTTCTCACCGGACAGAGCAGGATTCGTTTCCCCATGAATATGGAATAGTGTCTTGCATACACTTAGATAATTTCTTTTTTAAGGTGAATTTTTAAATCCATAAAAATATGAAGAGAGTATGTACTTCGGATTTGTCAGTCCAACAGTCTCAAACGCCACGTTTATTCACATACGGGTTAATTATTTTAAAAAACAATGTTAAAATGTTAGAATCTGAGCAGTATTAATACTTTTAAAATGTTTATGAAGATCAAGGAAGATTTGAATGAAGCTTATTCAATTCATTCATTTATTTCCCAGATATACGTTGAGTGGAAATGTTTGTAATATGGGGAAATTCAGTGTTACAGAGGACTGTAAATGAAATATATAGGAATCAAATCATACAGTGCAGTAGTGGCGCTTATCCTTTAAAGAAAACGTGTTGAATTCTTTTGTAAACTGGAATTAAATTTTATAACATAAATCTGAAAAATTAGTAAATAGGTAGTACAATTTACGGGATGGTTACATAGAGGCTGAACCTTCAGTAAGAAAGTTATCTTTTCCGTGCCAGAGCTTAAGGTATAGTTGAAAATACAAGTCAGTAAGCAATTGCTATCTATTGTAAAAAGGGCTGCCAGAGAAAAAGTACACATTCTAAGAGAAGAGAAATCTTCCTAGAGGAAGTTATATTTAGATCCAGACATAGTGTCTGAACTGGGCTGGGGAAGGGAGGAGAAAGAGACAGAGGTTCCAGACCAAAGAAAGGACGTGTGCAAATGACCAGAACAAAGAGAGTGTGACTAGTTAGATTCCTGAAAGCTAGGCTACCTCTAATGCCTCAGGACATTCCCACAGAAACTCATATTTCTGTGTTCCTCATTGCTGCTGAAAATGTAATCTCTCTGACCCTCCAATCTCTCTGAACCTTTAGTTCCCTGACCCTAACTACCACTGCTGTGTACCCACTCAAACTTTTCTATTATGCTGAGGAAACTTCCATTCCAAAATTTTAAAACCTTAGTAAATGCTTTTCCCTTTCAATGATCACTCTTGTACCTCCTTGTATAGAGTGGAAAGCTACCCTGCAGCCCCCTCAAATGGAAGCCACTCATTTTCTCAGCATCCAAAGGTGGCATCCAGTCCTTAATGTTCCCCACTGGCTTTCAGATCTGTTATTTCTCTAATCAAAAGCCTAGCAACTTAGATTTTTAACCAACTCCATTCCAGGAACTTCACTTCCATTCTGCTTCAAACATAAATCATACTATGGATTGTTTCAGCTCTGAAATTATAAAACCAAATGTTCCACTCTCTGACAACCTCCTACATTCATTGGGAGGAATTATTCTGAATTATTTAAAAGGGAAAAGAGAGATTTCCAAACCTGGCATTCAAGTTTCTATAAGAGAAAATCCTAGGAGTAGATTATCTAAATGAAATTACATAAAACATTTAATTTTATAAATACTGCTTAATTGTTCTCTAAAAACAGGCTGTATTAACATATATCACCACCAAGAGTGCATGAGAGTTCTTTCCAAGTTTCCAAACTCCTGGCCATCAACTATTAGCAATCATTTTTTTAACCTTTTGAAGTAATTTTAGGTTTATTGAAATGCACAAAGATAATACTGAGTTTGTGTATATTCTTCACCCAGCTTCCACTAATGTCAACATCTTGCATAACCTTGGAACATATACAAAACAATTAGTTTTTATATATTTATATTAGTATAATATAATTAAGCAAAATTCAAATTTCACTAGTTTTTCCACTAATGTCCTTTTTCAGTTCCAAGATCCTGTCTGGCCAACAGAGCCAGGTGCTCTAGGGGTGTTCCCTACGTGGACTGTGTGCACCCTCCTGTTGTGGTGATGCCATGACTGCTGCAGAATGCTGATGGGCAAAGCTACCGCCCAGCCAAGGGACAGGGCTGGGCAGGGCTCTCAGTGAGGTTTGATCCCTGGTGGTGAGAGTTAAAGGGAGCATTTCAAAATGGTGCTTCTCAGTGCTGGCATTAGCAAGGTAGTCTGAGATTGCAAAAATGGCTTCTGCCAGTGTCTCAGTACCTGGGGAATATTCCAATTAGTTCCTGCTTCTCTGGTAGATACTTCAAGTTTACTAAATGTACCTCCTTCACTTGTGGTCCATGCACTTTTTTTTTTTCAATAAATTTCTTTCTTGCTTGCTTTCTTTCTTGCTTGCTTGCTTGCTTGCTTTCTTTCTTTCTTTCTTTCTTTCTTTCTTTCTTTCTTTCTTTCTTTCTTTCTTGGCTGTGTTGGGTCTTTGTAGCTGTGCTCGGGCTTTCTCTCTAGTTGTGGCAAGTCGGGGCTACTCTTCATTGTGGTGCACAGGCTCCTCATTTTGGTGGCTTCTCTTGTTGTGGAGCACAGGCTCTACATGCATGGGTTTCAGTAGTTGTGGCACATGAACTCAATAGTTGTGGCTTACAGGCTCTAGAGCACAGGCTCAGTAGTTGTGGCACATGGGCTTAGTTGCTCTGCAGCATGTGGGATCTTCCTGAAGCAAAGATCAAACCCATGTCCCCTGCATTGGCAGGCAGATTCTTAACCAGTGCACAACCTGGGAAGTCCCATACACTTTTTAATTTGGTGTTTTTGTGCTGTATTTTGGGTCAAGCGAGTCCCCACATGGACCCTCCAGTTTTATAGTTTTCCTGGATGTGTTCCACCCCCCCCACATTGGTTTTCATAGCTAGGTGTTTTGGGGCTCATCTCTCCTGTGCAGGATCTAAGGGTTGGGACACCTAATGTGGAGCTCAAATCCCTTGCTCCTCAGGGAAAAGATTTGTACCTTTGTAATCCTTCCTGATTGTGGATCACCATGGCTCAGGTGTGATTTTTTTTTTCCCTTGGTGAGACCATATTTCTGCCTCTCCTACCCATCTTAGTGCTGTCCTCTTACTCTTTGTTGTATAAGTTCTGATCATCCAGTTTTTAGGTCTCTTTAAGAGGGAATTAGTCCATATGTAGTTGCAGATTTGTTGTGTCCATGGGAAGAGGTGAGTTCAGTATCTTCCGATGCTGCCATCTTGAATTCTCTCTCTGGAAAGCTTTTAGTCTTTCACTATTTAATCATATTTAGCTGTGGGTTTTCACAGATGTCATTTGTCAGGTGGAGGAACTTCCTTTCTGTTTCTAGGTTGTTGATTGTTTTTATATGATTGAGTTTTGAGTTTTATTAAATTCTCTTTCTGTATCTATTGAGATGATCATGTGTTTTTGCACTTTATCAATATGGCACAATAATACAGTGATTGATTTTCATATGTCAAACCAACCTTGCATTACTGGTTTAAATTCCTCTTAGTCATGGTGAATATGTTATTGGATTCATTTTTGCTAGTATTTTGTTGATTATTTTTGCATCTATATTCATTAGAGATATTGCATTACTTAATATTATATTTATGTCAGATAAAGAATTTGTATTGTTTATGAACTGCTATTATATCATCTCCTATAAATTTTTTGTACATTTTGAAGGCACTCATGATAAATCACTGCATTCTTAACTCAGAAAATTTTGAATCTTGTAATGATTTGCTATATTCTTGTTAAAATATTTTTATTATATAACCCATCATGTTTCTTTTTTTTGTTCTAGACTAAAATTTGAGGTATTCATGCATTACTACACATATTATAAGAACAATTATTTCCTAACATCTGCAGCCACAGTCTTAATAGAGTATTTTGCCGAAGAATACTGTTAATATTCACAATTTGTTCAGCTATGCAAGCTGAATGTGATTGTACAAGCAGCAACAGCAATAATTTTAAAAAGCAGATTTATATTTAGAAATGGCCCTTCAAGCTACTCCTACAAAAGATAGTGATATAAACAGCATATTGTTGTTGTGGACACTTGCTGTAGGAAAAAAACAGATAAACAAAAGACAACAAAGTCTGGAGAACTGAGTTTGAGTCAAAGCTTTTCTACTGAATTTCTGTGTCTTTAAAAAGTCAACTAGAGTTCTTTGAGCCTCTGATTCTTCATTTAGAATCTGGAGATGATAATAATAACCTCTCTCATTAAATAAAATTTTTCGAGAAGTAAATGACAAAGTAACTTATTTCCAAAATTACTCCAGGAAAATGAGAGAAAAAAATCCAAGAAAGAGGAGGGCATACAAGGCAAAAAATGCTGTAAAAAGGAAAGGAAAGTAAAAGTTATAATTAAATGTGAATACTTATTGATACTAAAATCGTAGGTTTTAATGTAATTAATAAGCAAAGATAAGTAAACTAGAAGTCATAATTCAAAATGATTGCAACCAAATCCAAGCTATTTGGAGATACAGAGATGGGGTGCTCGGGAAAAGTAAAACAAGAGAAATGAAAAAAAATTGAATTGCATTTATCTGGTTTGAGAGAGAAGCTGTAGATCCTCATTGGTTTTTTAAGCACCCAGAAAAGTAGAAATCAGTTTGTTTTAAACCTAAGAATAATAGCTCTGGCAGAGTAATTGAACATGTCAATTACCTTTCCACCCTCCCGAAATTTTGCTGAAATCACACAAGAAATATATAAGAATAGAAATAAAGCCATAAAACCATAATAATGCTATATAAATCTTAGAAGAGTGTTACAAGCAAACTTTTGAGGGCTAGAAAAGAATGTTGATAGTTATGGAAGTAGGTTCAGATTTCCAACAAAACCTACCTGACTAAAAAGTGAATAATTTCATCCAGGTGAAGGAGATGAGACACAAATGAGTTTTTCCAGGAAAGTCTCTGCATAACCCTCAGATGAGAGCAATGAGACCTGTGAGAACTAGGACTTGGATAATAGGCTGGGTAACTCATAAGAAGGAAAAAAGCCACATAGCAATCCGTTTTCAGAGGAGCTGGAAACAGTGTTTCTCCCCAGGATGTAACTTCAAGCTCAGTTTTATTAAGTGAGAAGTCTGATTCCAGAAATTACCAGAGTGGGCACCAGGTTATAGAAGAAAGAAGGATAATGAAACCAATGTCATGAACTGCTGTAAGAAATAGGAAGATCCAGCATATAAAACACTCATAAACCATAAAGGAGAGCCTACTCACATGCACCCTCCCTATATCACTGATCTTCTTCCCACCCACTACAACCATCAGAGCAAGGACATTATAAACAGTACTTACATTCATCATCTGCCAGGTGAATAGGACTTTTTATTAAGGCAACATATATACATTCTGGCTACCAAAACCACATAATCTATGTATACAGAAACATAGACAACCAAGAATCAATAAATATTCAAGTAAAACTACCAACATGAGAAGTTTTAAATTTTTAAAAACCTTTAAGACAATTATATAATTCGTATATGTCAGGTCTCTTATGTATATCATGAGATTTAGAAGGTGAAAAGGAGGCACAAACCATCTTCTTTTGGCGGTAGCAGCAGCTAAACAAGATCCATTATCCATGAAAATGGAATCTATGTTCTGGCACCTAACTTACCAGTTTCAAAGGTATATGGTCATGGTGGAAAACCAGTTCTGGAAAAAGTTAGCAGCAACAGCTGCACTTTGTTTTCTGACTTCTTGATCACAGCTACAATTGTGTGATCTTAGAACTAAAAGCCTCTTTGGATCACTGACTTTCACTCTTTCAGCCTTTCTTGTTTGGTACAGTGCTTACTACAGAAAGGTGTTCAGAAAAACTTCTTAACAATGGGAATTAAAGATTTATTAATTGATTTGGTGTTTGTCAAAAGGCAGTAATGACTTCATTACCAGTGGAAAATAAGATACAGATGCAGTGGTAAAACTGTTACAGTATTAAATGTGATCACCTGGAATAAGGTGGCTGTTGAAGGCAAGCGTTTGGTAACAAGTGCTTGCCATGACAGAATGAAAATTATTTTATTAGGATGAAAATAAGAAATACTGAGTTGGACTGGATTCAGCAGCTAGCCAAATGGCTATCGATTGCAATCCCTTAAGGGTATTCCTTGCAGAGAGTCCATGGCTCATTTTATCTTGCAAAAATTAATGTTTTCAGAGATATTCAGGAGAAAACAATATTGATGAAGTACAAAAAGATGGGGTTGAAATATCTGAGCTTCAAGAAAATCCTAAATGCTTCCACAGAGAAAAAACAATGTCTACAAAGGAATAGAAGTCAGGTTTGAATCAGAATTCTCAACTGCAACTTTGGATGACTGGGAACTTCTAAAATAATTTCAATGTTTTCTAATAAAGGGTTCATTGATAATCACCTTTTAAATTATGTAAAATATACTGACTACAGAAGTTTCTCCAAGGCAGCGAGGATCTGCTCTAGTATTACAGAGTAAAAACTTTCCACATATATAAAAAATGAATAATATTGTAATTTTAAAATTAATTTTTCATAGATAACATGTACACACAGTAAAAAAAGTTTAATGTACAAAAGATCATTATGAAAATAAATTTTCATTTTATCTTTGTGCCCTAGCCAGTTAGTCATCTGTCTGGACATAAGATTAACTTTTTTAAAAAAGATGATTAGCTCAGGGTTGAGTTTTTATAATAGCTTTATTGAGATACAATTCACATACCATAAAATTTACCCTTTTGGGGTGTAAAATTCATGGTTTTTAACATATTCAAAAGTTGTACAATCATCACCATTAATTCTAGGACATTTATAACATCACCACAGAAAGATAGCTCAAACCCATTGGCAGTTACTCCTTGATTCCTTATTTATAGACCCTGGCAATCACTAAATTACTATCTGTCTCTTGGGATTTGCCTATTCTAGACTTTTCATACAAATGGAATAAAAAAATGTGTCATGTGTCTGGCTTCTTTTACCTAGCATAGTGTTTTCATGGTTCATCCACATTGTAACAGATTGTTTTTAAACTAACATGATACTGTGAAATGTTATCAGAATTTGTTCTGCATGGAGAAAAGACGAAAGTGAGAGGTGAGTATTTCAATATTTGCTATAATAGCTATGTATTAGAGCTCTTAGACAAGCCGAGATATTTAATTACGTTTCAGTGCATATGAATGGCAGTCTTAGGGGCTGAGTTTCACAAGGGGCAAGTCCCAAGAAAGCAAAGCAGATGGGCAAAGACAGCATCAGTGATGCAACATCATAAAGTGTACAATATTGTATGTTAGACAGACAAATAAGGTTAGTTAGAGACAGGAGGTTTCATGTCATCAACTCAGAAGGTGGCAAAGCTTTCAAACAAACAAGAACACATAAATGATACCTTCTGTTCTTTTTAATACATCAGGTCTTTAAGTGACAGTACATAAGCAAACTCCCTAACATTGTTCTAAATCTACACAACTCAGTTTTTTTTTTTAAAGAAAACAACAACTTTTATTGGAAAATATCAGAGGAAAGTGAAAATTAAACATTCAGATGAAAGGATCAAGAAACAAAACTCCCTTATAAATACCATCCACACCAAGACCAAAAATGTCTCTCTTGAGCCCCCTCAATAAATACCCTCCACAGCCTATAAATAGTCATTATCTTCAGTCTAACACTATTTTTTTCAAATTTTATGTACATGGACTCATACAGTATATGTTGTGTTGTTTCCGGTTTCCTTTTCGCGAGGATCACCTTTGTTGTGTGTAGTTGTAGTTCCTTTGCATTGTGGAAGCACATGCTTGAATGTACCACAGTTTATTTTTCATTTACCCTTGATAAACATTTTGGCTCTTTCCAGTATATGCTATTACGATAATGATTCTGTATGTATTCTTGCTCAGGTCTTGGTGCACATTAGCACACATTTCTGTTGGGATTATATCTCAAAGTGAAATTAGTGGGTCATATAGTATTCAAATATTAAACTTTAATAGAAAACAGATTTTCAAAGTGTAGTACCAATTTAAACTCTCATCAGCAATGTATTTAGGTATGGTTTTCTTCTTCTATATGGTACTTGAAGAGAGTCTTGAATCTTTAGTTTGATATATTACATCAGATTTGAAATAATCTTTGTTATAATAGCTCCAAATATTTTTTCTTCTCTAATCTCCTAATCTCCAAGACTTCAATTTCATATATATTGGGCACTATCTTGCACTACCTTCATTTTTCTCTTTATTATCTCTTTCCTCTTGCATTTTACTTTAGGTAGCAAGGAAAAACAAGGCTGTACCTTCAGCACTTTGCTTGTAAATCTCCTCAGCTAAATATCCAAGTTCACTATTTACAAGGTCTACTTCATACCCAACAATAGAACAAAATTCAGTCAAATTGTCTGCCACTTGCAACAAAGATCACCTTTCCTCCAATGTATAAGAACATGTTCTCTTTCTACAACCTCACCAGAAGCACCTTTAATCTTCATCTTTCTACCAATGTTCTGTTCATGACAATATATATATTTTCCAAGATGATAGAAACTTTCTCTACTGTGCTCCTCACTTCCATGTGAACATTACCAGAACTGCCTTTGATGTCCATATTTATACCAACTGTCTCTTCAATGCATTATAGGCTTTTTCTATCATGCACTTCAAAATTCTTCCAGCTTCTACCCATTACCCAATGCAAGGACATTTACTCATTTTTAGGTATTTATTACAGCAGCAACTCACTTCTGGTACCAAAATCTATATTAGTTTTCAAGGACTGCAAGTATAAATTGGGTGGCTTAAAATAAAATTTTCCCACAGTTCTGAAGGTCAGAAGTCTGAAATAAAGGTGTTCACAGGGCCATGTTTCCTCCAGAGGCTCTAGGAGAAAAACTTTCCTTGCCTCTTCCAATTCCTAGTGACTCCTGGTGTTCCTGTGCTTATTTGTAGCATAAATCCTATTTCTGTCTCCATCTTCATGTGGCCTTCTTTGTGTGCCTCTGTGTCTATATGTTCCCTCCTCTTCTTATAAGAATACCAATCATTGAATTTAGGGCCCTCCCTAATCCAATATGACCTTATTTTAACTAATTACATCTGCAAAGAGCCTATTGCCATGTTAGTTCACATTCAGAGGTTCCAGGTGTTCATGAATTTTTAGTGGAGACTGTTCAACCCACTACACTCTTCAACATTTTTGAACGGAAAAATATAGTCTGCATTGTCCGCATAACCTAATATGCCAACCTTAGAAGTTCAAGTCTGTGAACGGTTTTAAAATCAAGTAATTTTAGCTCATAATGTTTTACTAGGGACCCACATTTTGAGGAATTTGATATTTCTTCGATAAAACTGCTGTAATTAGTCTGGTTGGGATTAAAGAAAGCATGGGTGGACAACTTGTCAAGTTTTATTATGAGGTTAATTTTTTATAAATATGGAAGATTTTTTTTTCAATGTTATGGTTACATTTAGCAGCATAGGAATTCTCTCTCCCTTGAAAGGTCGGTAGCTATTCTGAACAGCATATGAATGTTTATATCCCCCAGAAATTCATATTTTGAAGCTGTAACTCCCAGTGTGACAGTATTTGTAAATGGGACCCTTGGGAGATAATTAGGTTTAGAAAGGTAATGAGGGTGGAGTCCCCATGATGGAATTACTGTTGTTATAAGCATAAGAAGAAAGACCAGAACTCTCTTTTCACCATGTGAAGACATAGTGAAAAGTCCTCCATCTTCAAGCCAAGAAGAAGCTTCTCGCCGGAAACAAAATCTGCTGGCACCTTGATCTTAGACTGGAGAATGTTTTTGTCTCCATTGCTGTTATGAGAGACTGTCAAAAGCAGTTTGCTTTCTGTTGATTAGTAATACACTTTGTCTCACCTGAGGGATATATCAACTTGGCAGCAGTGTCCTTGATCATCTCTCTCTCTTTTTTTCCACAAGGAATCATGCTGACCAGTTACACTTTTAGTATCATATTGATTTGATCTAGTAAAAATGAAATAACACCTACTCTAACATACTGGTAAGATAATTGTAAGCTAGATTGTGGGAAGTAAAATCAGATTTAAAAAATCAGACTTCTGCCACCTCAGTGAAATTTCTAGGGTTCCAATGGTCTGGGACATGTCAAGATAGCCTTTCAAAGTGAGGGATCTGTTACTGCGTTTGGTTCCTCTTATCACAAAAATGCATAATACCATGTGGGTCTCTTTAGATTTTGGAGGTAACATTAACCTCATCTGGGTGCTATTCTGGCCCGTTTACTGAGTAACCTGAAAAGCTACTAGTTTTTGGCAGCACCCTGCAACAGGTCTCAGCTGCCAGGCAAATTGCTCTTCAACTAAGATGTATGACCTAATCAATCTGCACTAGAAGTGAAATAGAATCTATAAGAAAAATAAACTCCTTGCAAACAAAAGCCTAGGACTAGATGGCTTCTCTGGGGAATTCTACCAAAATAGACTAAGAAGACCTTATATTGATCCTTCTCAAACTCTTCAAAAGATTGAAGAAGAGGGAACACTCCTAAAGTCATTCTGTGAAGCCACTATTATCCAGATACCAAAACCAGACAAAGACACTACCAAAAGAGAAAATTACAGGACAGTATCTTTCATAAATATAGATACAAAAATCCTCCACAAAATATCAGCAAACTGAATCCAACAACACATAAAAAGTGTATGCACCATGATCAAGTTGGATTTACCTCAGGGTCACAAGGACAGTTCAATATACATAAGTCAAGCAATGTGATATACCACATCAACAGAAGAAAAGACAAAAACTGCATGATCATCTCAATAGATGCATAAAAAGCATTTGATAAAATTCAACAACCATTTATAATAAAAACTCTCACCAAAGTGGGTATAGCGGTAACATATCTCAACATAATAAAAGCTATTTATGACAAACCCACAGCCAATATAACACTCAATAGTGAAAAACTGAAAGCCTTCCTGCTAAAATCTGGACCAAGACAAGGATGCCCACTCTTGCTACTTCTATTCAGCATAGTATGGGAAGCCCTATCCACAGCAATAAGACAAGAAAAAGAAATAAAAGGTATCCAAATAGGAAGGGAAGAAGTAAAACTGTCATTATATGCAGATGTCATGATACTCTATATAGAAAACCCTAAAGACTCCACACAAAAACTATTAAAACTGCTAAATTAATTCAGCAACATAGCAAGATACAAGATTAATATATGGAAATTGGTTGCATATCTTTATACTAGCAATGAAATATCAGAAAGAGAAAGTAAAAAAAAAAAATCCCTTTTAAAATGGCATTAAAAAATACCTAGGCGTAAACCTGACCAAGGAGGTGAAAAACTTATATGCAGACTATAAAACATTAATAAAGGAAACTGAAGATGATTCAAAGAAATGGAAATATATCCCATACTTTTGGATTGGAAGAATTAATATAGTTGAAATGGCCATACTACCTAAAGCAATCTACAGATTTCATGCAATGTCTATCAAATTGCCCATGACACTTCTCACAGAACTAGAACAAATAATCCTAAAATGTATATGGAAACACAAAAGATCCAGAATTACCAAAGCAATCCTGAGGAAAAAAGAATAAAGCTGGAGGCATAACCCTCCCAGACTTTAGAAAATATTGCAAAGCTACAGGAATCAAAACAGCATAGTACTGGCACAAAAACAGACATATAGATCAATGGAACAGAATAGAGAGCCCAGAAATATACCCACACAGCTATGGTCACAACCTTTGAAAAAGGAGGCAAGAATACACAATGGAGAAAAGATAGTCTCTTCAGCAAGTGGTGCTGGGAAGGCTGGATAACTGCATGTAAACCAATGAAGTTAGAACACTCCCTCACACTATACACAAAAATAAACTCAAAGTGGCTTAAAAAATAAAATATAAGACATGACACCATAAAACTCCTACAAGAGAACATAGGCAAAAACATTCTCTGATATAAATCATAGGAATGTTTTCTTAGGTCAGTCTCCCAAGGCAAAAGAAATAAAAGCAAAAATAAACAAATGGGCCTGAATCAAACTTATAAGCTTTTGCACAGCAAAGGAAACCATAAACAAAATGAAAAGACAACCTACAGACTGGGAGAAAATATTTGCAAATGATGTGACAGACAAGGGTTTAATTTCCAAAATATACAAACAGCTCATACAACTCAATATCAAAAAAAACAAAAAACCCCATCAAAAAATGGGCAGAAAACCTAAGTAGACATTTCTGCAAAGAAGATATACAACTAGCCAACAGGTACATGAAAAGATGCTCAATATTGCTAATTACTAGAGAAATGCAAATCAAAAGTACAATGAGGTATCACCTCACACTGGTCAGAATGGCCATCATGAAAAAGTCTAAAAATAACAAATGCTGTAGAGGGTTTGGAGAAAAGAGAACCTGCCTACACTGTTGGTGGGAATGTAAATTGGTGCAGCCACAATGAGAACAGTATGGAAATTCCTTAAAAAATTAAAAATAGAGTTATCACATTATCCAGCAATCCCACTCCTGGGCATTTATTCAGAGAAACCTCTAATTTGAAAAGATACACTCACCCCAATGTTGATAGCAGCACTATTTACAATAGCCAAGACATGGAAGCAAACTAAGTGTCCAACAACAGAAGAATGGATAAAGAAGAAGTGGTATATATATATATATATATATATACATATATACACACACAGTGGAAAATTACTGTCATAAAAAAGAATGAAATAATGCCATTTGCAGCAACATGGATGGACCTAGAGATTATCATACTAAGTGAAGTAAGTCAGACAAAGACAAGTATCATATGAAATCACTTACATGTGGAATCTAAAAAAAATGATACAAATGAACTTATTTACAAAACAGGAACAGACTCACAGACATAGAAAACAAACTTATGGTTACCAAAGGGGAAAGCGGGGGATGGAATAAATTAGGAGTTTGGGATTAAAAAATATATACTACTATATATAAAATAGGTAAATAACAAGATCCTACTGTATATCACAGGGAACTATATTCAATATCTTTTAATAACCTACAATGGAAACGAATCTGAAAAAGTATATATATATACTCTGTTATATACATATATAACAATCACTGTACACTGTACACTAGAAACTAAGACAACATTGTGAAACAACTATACTTCAATAAAAAAAATAGCCTAGCAGATCTGTTGGTACTTGAAGCAAATTACCATGCTACCTGAGTTATCCATCATGAACTGGGTTTCGTCTGACCAACAAAGCTGTGACAGAACATGCAGAGCTGTATTCCATTACCGAATGAAAACAGGATGAGTTTGAGCTGGTCCTGAAGGTATAAGTAAATTGCATATGTAAGTGTTACAGATGCCTATATTCTATACTCGTGCAATGATGCTCCCTCCCCTCTCAGCCTGCACCTATGGTTACATAGAGTGCTCACTTTTGATAGGGACAGAGTAAAGCGAAAAGATAGGTGATTAAATAGTTAATCCCACTAGGAGATTGTAAATAGAAAAAAGTATGGGACACCCCTGTAAGCTAATGATTACTCAAGAAAGCAGGTCTGCTTAACCACAAAACCAGGCAGGCTTGCTTAGCAACAAAACCATGTGACACAAGCACAAGACATGCCCCAAAACAATAAAACAATGGTGGCATGAGACCCACATCCTGCCCAGTGAGCTCAGAAAGTTAATGATCCCTAGGACATGCTCTCTGCACACATTAAAAAAAAAAAACAATAATTTATGGAAAGGTGCTCGTTGTACAGAGACCTGAAATAATTTTTACAGTCCTGGCTTGACCATGTAGGGACAAGAAACTCTCCTGCCCAACCTGGAGGAGGAGCTGATGATGGAAATATGATGTCAACTCAAGAAAGACAAAGAAGATCCTTTTCCCCTCCCCACTTTTTCTTTGATTATAAAGCTATGCCCACTAAGTTCTCGGCGTGGTATCCTCTTGCCCGCCGGCTTGTAAGCCTCCCTCACAAGCATCCTATTCTAATAAATTACTTCTTACCTATCACTTTGCCTCTCGCTGAATTCTTTCTGTCCTTAGACATAAAGGACCAGGCTCCTCGGAGCCCTTGAAACCACACCTATCCATTTCACTTTGACCAGTTAACTGAGGAAGAAATATTTGAGCCTGGTTTACAGATGTTTCTGTATGAAATGCTATCAATATCAAATAGACAGCTGTAGCACTTTAGTTCCACTTTAGATTGACCCTGAAGGACAGTAGTGAAAAACAATATGGGAGTGGCTCTTATTATTTTGCCTACTAATCCACTAGTGAATTGTGACTGCCCTGCAACTGCAGCTTTGCAGGTCTAGAAGACTTAGTTTCAAGAAAAGTCAGGACATAGAGCAATGATTCCATTAAACTGGAAGTTGAGACTGCCACCTGGACACTTGGGGCTCTTCATTCCAGTCAATCAATAGCCATATGGGAGGTTACTCTTTTAGCTTGGGTAATTGACTTTGATTAGCAAGGGGAAATTGGGATAATACAACTCAATGAGGGTAAGGAGGAGTAACGCAAGAGATCTCCTGGGGCAGCTCTTAGAATTTCTGTTCTTTCCAAATTCCTCCTTCAGTTTCCACATTCCTGAACTAGGTTTATGTCTAGTTTTGTGACAAAAGGCTCTAGTATCCTTGGCAGGACACCCACATCCTTGAAGTTTAGAGTTTGGAGGCAATGAGAGACCAATGCAGTCTCTCTGGCCTCATGGGTGCCACCCATCCCCATAGGTTCTAATGTGTCTTTGCTTCTGTGCTTCATGTCCTCTTCCCTCCTTGACTACCTTTCCCGCTGACTTCAAGATGCAATAAGAAACAATGCTCCCACAATTGCATAATGTCAGTTCCTTATAATAAATCCCTTGTTATACATATGTATATCCTAGAAGCTCTGTTTCTGTGGTTGAACTCTGATGGATATATCTGCCTACATTTTTGACTCATTCTAACTTCTCTGTTCTAACTCCTTCTTGGCTTGGTCCTCATTTTGTTCACATTCTCTAGAGTTTCAGCAATGACCCTCTTCTCTCCTTATACTTTCCTTCTTACCCATTCTTTGTAGCCAAGCTCATCAATTCCCATGACTCTCACATACGTGCCCTTTCCTTTCATATTGTACCTCTAGACCAAACTTCTCTCTTGAGCTCAAGAGTGATATTTCTGCCGGCCTTCAGAGCATCTCTGATTGGATATTTCATAGATATCCTAGACTCAACATTTCCAAAATTGAATTTATGTTCTTAACCATGGTAAGGACACTATATACCAAGTAACCTAAGCTATATATCAGTGTCTATTGTAGCACTTATCATAAAGCTTTGTAATAATTATACTCCCAGGCCCGCTAGACTACAAGATGTTGAAGAAAGACAGCACTGTTATTTTTATTCTAAGCACTTAGCATGATGAACAATACACAGTAGGTATTTAATATATGTTTAATGAATATGTGAATGAACAAATGACTGAAAGAACAGATTCATAGAAAAGATAGAAATTACATAGAGATAATAAATGGCAACACAGAAGAAGAACAGAACACAGTTATTCTCAAAATGCTATAATTTAAAGATCTCAGTGCATGGCATAATTTTCCAAAAATTGTAAGTACACAGTTTTCCTAAAATATTATTTAACCAGAAGGTCTCAGTGAAAAGAAGTACCACAATTTTAAATTGCTAGAGTTTCTTTACTTTTCAGTATTCATTGAATTTTGTACATAAAATGCTTCAGGTATTTAATTTAAACTGATGACAGTATGTGAGGCTTTGAGATTAATAACAGTGGAAGTAAACTTTCAGAGACCAAAATATGTTTTCATTTTTCTTATAGAAATTTTGTAATTAAATACAGTTTATGCTAAGCAACCACGATACTAGTGGAAAAACGTATTTATTTTTAGATTAAGTATAGCTGCAGAATCTTTATTAATAAGTGAAGGTATAATTTGTATTTGTGTTATCAGAAAAATAACTCTGGCTGTCAATTTATCTGCTAGAAAAATAATTAAATGCCTAAATGCAAACAGAGTAAAAAATATAAGATTGTGCTTTCAATTTGCATTAATATAGTCATACTCCATGGCTCACTTACCAAATTATTCTTTCCTAAAGAAGCTATTTCTTTACTGTCACACATTAATAACAACATATAATTACTATACCTTCCAGAATTTTCTGGGCTTGAATCTTCAGAGAAAACATGCAAGAGAAATAATTTTATGGGGGGGGTTACTACTGACATATTGCCTAGATTTTTTAGATTTATTCATTGAACAACTTGCATTTAATTTGAACAATTAATATTTTGGTATTTTTAAATTGTCCACAAAATTAAATTAAAGGAACAAGAAATCTAGAGGGCACATGTCTTCAGAGTGGAATGGTAAAAAAAACAGCTCCAATTCATTTATTAAATTATTATGCCCTGTAGTTGTTTTATCCTGTGTTTTACATCTAATATAAAACTCACGAATCTTTGCCACCTAAAAGATAAAGTTCCATATCTAAACTTCTCAAGAATCTGGGTTAACCTTTGCCATTTCATTTTCTATAACTCCTCCTTATGCAACCTAAGCTCCTATCACACTGAACTCATCTCAATTCCTTCTACACATCCTGCACTTACACTATGAACGTTCATTTCTTCTGTCTTGTTCAGGCTATATCATCTACATGGAAGCAAATCTCCCTCTTTTTTTCCTCTAACTTTCTAGATGCTCCATTCTCTATCATTATAGCTTGCAAACTGATCAATTATTTTGAGTCCTTTTTTTGTACTACTTTGTCAACTGTTGCCAAGAGTTACTGACACATATTGCTAACATAACCTTTGCCTGCCATTTCACTGAAAGCTCTGAGTTCATCAGGGGTGTTAACTGCTTTCTAATTAATTGAGAAATGTTTCACCAAAAGTTCCAGCACTGCATAACGTAGACTGCCATCCTCCTAGCTTCTGGTAATAGTTACCTTGTCACCTGTTGCTGGGTCCTGAATCCAATGTCACATATTTTAGGATTTTTATCATAATAATACACCACCACACTTTCAGTGCCAAATTCTGTATTAGTCACAGTAGGCTAGGTTATGCTGCAGTAACAAACTACTCTCAAATCTGGTGACTTGCAACAAAAAAGGTTTGTTTTTCATTCTCAGTACATGTCCTCCATAGGTCAGGAACATATCTGCTCCAAGTAGTTTCCAGCCTGACACAGAAGGCTCTATCTACAACAATGCTGATCTTGTGGTAGAGAGAAAAGACAGAACATGGCACTTGTTGGCTCTTAAATCTTCTTCCTGTGCATGACACATGCTACTTTCACATTTCATTTGCGAATAAAGCAAGTCATCTTATCAAGCCTAACATTAATGAGGCAAGTAAGTGATATCCCCTTCCAGGGAGAGGCAGCAGGCATTTGTACACAATATAATCTACAACACATACCAATCTTACTTCTAAAGTTACAGTTTGTTTTTACAACAGGTATATTCTACTATGGCTTCTTTTTTACAGACTGTCACTTCTCATCTTCCAATCTCTGCTTAAAATATTGGTCACAGACTCTCCTAAATTTAATGTGCAAAATTTAAGCTTTCACAATTGAATATTTTTGTTAATTATTTAATGATATTTAGGGAATTCCCTGGTGGTCCAGTGGTTAGGACTCCATGCTTCCACTGCTGGGGGGCCGGGTTCAGTCCCTGGTCAGGGTACAAATATCCCCCAAGGCACATGGCCAAAAAAAAATTTTTTTAATGAAATTTATATTCTCTAACCCTATTTTGTTAACAATTCCCAAGGCATCACTTAACTACCTATATTATTATTACTTCTAGAAACTAAGTCAATGACAAAAGAGTAAGATTTTACTTTCTTATTAACAGTGGCATTCTTGTATGTCTACTTACTTATTTTATTACCAAGTGTTATCATTAAAAATAAAATATTGCAAGGAGAGGTCTTCCTCTTCTAATATCTTTAATGAAAGCCTAACTACACTTATTGCTGTTAGGCTTCTGTGTTCACTTCTAAGTATTTTCATGATTTTTGTGCTGATATTTTCTTTTAACACAACCATACTCCTTACCATAGTTTATAAGGTCAATGTCAGAGAGGCTTTTATAACCTTTCTGATCTCATTTTGTTATGGGTCAGCCACACTGGCCTCCCTTGAGCATTTTATTTATTATTTTTTAAAATCTCAAAACCATTTCTCTTGACAGATGGAATATTCTTCCCTCAGATCTTCACCAGGTTACCTCCTTCTTTTCAATTAGGTTTCAGCTCAAATATTACCTCCTCAGAGGAACCTTCCATGTCCACTCTCATTAAAGTAAACTTCTTTTCTCCACTCCCCCATGTCCTTCTCTGTCTCATTATTGTGTTTTATTGGCTTATTACTCTCTAAAATTATTTTAATTGTTTGTTTATGGTTTGTCTTCCCAATCAGCATGTAAACTCCACTAGGAACAATTTTTTTATTCACAGCTATCTCCCTAGTTAGAACAGTGCCAGACGCAGAGTAGGTACTTAATATTTACTGAATCAATGAAAAAGACACCAGTCTTCATAAGCTTCATGACATGTCATCTTAATAATCACCACTTATTATTTTTTTCCTACCTTGCTGACCATATCTCCTCTCCTAAGCATTGCATATTGGCATTCCCCAGCTCTGTGTCCTTTGTCTCCCTTGTCACTGAACCTTCCCTCCCTAAACAATCTCATTCAGTCATATGGCTTCATTTCCCATTAATAAACTGAGTCCTAGGGAATTCCCTGGCTTTCCAGTGATTAGGACTCCATGCTCTTACTGCTGAGGGCCCTGGTTCAATCCCTGGTAGGAGAACTAAGATAGCACAAGCCAAGTGGCACTGTAAAAATTAAATAAATAAATAAACTGAGTCCTAGTTTATATCTTTCTGCCCTACATAAGTCCACTTGGATTTTATGTAAATACATATCCATCATTCTCTATTGTTTCTTATCTAAATAACTGGCATCAAAATCCACACAGCTGGAACTGAACCTGTGAAACTATCCTGGACTCTCCCCTCTTCCCACTCCCCTCTGTTTGACCAATCACCAAGTGTTGGCGCTACCTCCTAAATATCTCTGGAATCTTTTCTTCATCATGGCATTCCCTATAGCAGTCCAAGCTACCATTATCTCACAGGGACTATTGCAACAGCTCCTTAACCAGTCCCTCCCCTTTCATGTTTATCTCCTCTCATTCATTCTTCATAGACAAAGCAATCATTTAAAACCACAACATCTTCCTTCGCTTAACTCTCTAATGCTCTGAGCATAAAACCCATGCTGTGTACATGACCATTGATCCAGCAGATCTGATTCCCCCCTTGCTCTCCGTCTTCAAGTTCCAACCATACCAGAACTCCTCAGCTTCTCAAAAGGTCTCTTTAGTTTCAGGCCATCACACCTGTTATCTCTCTTCTGTACATCTGCATCCTTCCTTTTCACTTGGTTAACGTCTACTCCTCCTTCAGGTCTAACATTACTTTTTCGGAGGAGACTTTTCCTATTCTTTCCAGGTCCAATTATTTGTGGGATCATTTGATTGATGCTTTAAGCTATGTATGAGGTTGGAGGGGGTTCAGAGTGTCCCTTAAAGCCTGTCCGAGGGAAGATTTTCGGATTTAAAAAAAAAAAAAAAAAACACGGATAAATGACAATTGTATTGGGGTACTGGAAAAGAGTATGTGTAGCGACGCGACCAACAAAAACACATTTTTAGACCGCAATTTCAGGTCCAGGGAGAGGGGATAGTGGCAATGTCGCAAAGGTCTTCGTAGCGCTGAACGCTTGAACGAGAACCAGGAATTGTTTACAGATCACACGGACAACACTATTGCCATCTTTAAGTCATTTATTGGTTTCTAACTTCTGCCCGTAAATGACGGTCAAAGCCAGGAAGCAGCTGCAGCAGTTTTAAACCGCAGTCGCTGACCTTAGCGGCTAGAGACTCGACCTGCCCTCCAGGCGCCTGGCTCTCGGCAGCTAGAGGCGCGGCGCAGCTCCCTCAGCGGCAGTCAGGGCGGCCGGCGCGCGGCCGCCACGCGCGCGCCCAGCGCCTCGGCGCGCGGACCCGGCTCGCGGGAGCCTGGCAGAGGGACCCGGCTCGCCGAGCGGGAGGCCGGCGCGTCCGCCTGCCCGCCCCCGCTTTAAACACGGGGCCTCCCGAGAAAGTGCCTGTATAGTCAATGGACGGGTTCTAGTGTTGACGCAAAAAGTTGCCCGTCAGAAGTATGCATAGCATAGGAATGAAAATGTTTCGCTTTGCAGTTGCACGCGGTTGGCTCGGCAGGTTAGAGCGGACGCGAGAGGTATTGGATCAAAGCAGGCACTATTAAGGACAGCTGCATCCGGGCCCTCCTGCCGCATGCCGTCCTCCAAGCCAGGGGTCCTTCAGGTAGGAGGTCCTGGGTGACTTTGGAAGTCTGCTCCTTCTCGGCGCTGAGATCGTCTAGTCCCGGGCCTTGCGGGTTTGCTGTTCTCTGCGTCTGGACTCGAGGCTTGTGTCGCAGCCATGCTCCGCCAGATCATCGGTCAGGCCAGGAAGCATCCTAGCGTAAGTTAAACCCTTTCTCAGTGTCTTAACATGTCCCTCCTGCTTCAGGTTGCGGCTGCCTCAGTCTCCTGGGAGCTTCCTCCTTCGCAGTCCCTGACCGTTCCTCCCGGGTGGACCCTGCTTCACTTTGTCCTATTCTCCTGGTTGCTCCAGGACCTTGAGCTCTGACCTTCCATGCCTTGCATTGTGAGGTTTGGCCTGGCATACGGAAGGTGAGGGATACTCTCAAGGAAAATAAAATGTTGGAACAGTGGGGTGGGCGTATGTCCTCTTGCAGATTGGTTGGACCGAGAGGTATAGTTGTGCGCTGTGAGGGTTAGCGACCAGGAAAGGAAAGGTCAGGTACCCTACTTGTTGTGCTGTCTGTTAAGAGTCATGTAATCACTGCATTGCACCACCAGGCCTTGAAGCAAATATGAGGGTCTCTGATCTTGGAATCCTGTTTGTCTTGACGTCTTGATATTTTGGGGGATTTTGGTAGTGCGGAGTTTAATCGCAGTTGAGTTCTTTTGTATTAATATCTTGCATTTTCTTCTTGCACATCAACATGCTGTGGTCCTAAAACTCAATTACGCAATCTTTAGTTTTTGTGTTAAACTAAGTTGCCTAACTACGCATTAAGCGTTGATAAGTCTTCAGAGATTTCGCGTAAAACCGGCATTTATAATAGGTGTGTTTCTGTTTGTTCATTCAGACTCTTCATTTAACAGAATTTTTTCGTAACGTCTATATCGAAGCAAGCTTAAGAAATTTGTCAGGAGCTTGTTTTTCAAGCCTTGAGATGAAAGAAACTGGGAAATTTAATGGGAGTGATGCATAAAAATATTAAGTGAAGAAGACAATATATTTTCTTGGGAAGTTTAAAACTTGAATATAAATTTTTCCACATTAAACCAGAATTATTTTTACATTCTTCGGAAATTCCATTTCTGTTTTTTGAACATAGTTATAGGGAATCTTGTATGAGGTCTTTTTTCACATTTTAAAACAAGATTAAAAAGACGGTTTGAAGAGAAGGTAAATCTATAGAGAGAGAATGCAGATTAGAGGTTGCCTGAGGCTGGGGCTGGGGATAGGGAGTGACTGCAGTGGCCATGAGAGAGATTCTTGGGGTGATGGGAATGTTTTAAAATTGTTTCGTGGGATGGTTGCACAACTTTATAAATTTACTGCAAATCATTGTTTCACACTTGAAATTAATGAATTATGGTATGTAAATTAAACTTCAATAAAGCTTTTTATTTCAAAAAATAAAAAGATGGTTTGAGACTTGGGAATCAATGTGTAGAAACTGCTGTAGTCTGTTTATTTCTATCAGTATGTAGGTATTTGAGGTGACTCTTGATTCTCATCTATTTTGTTTTTGGTTCTAGTTGATCCCCCTCTTCATATTTATTGGAGCGGGAGGTACTGGAGCAGCACTGTATGTCTTGCGCCTGGCAATGTTCAATCCAGATGTCAGGTGAGTGCTTAAAAATGTTTAGAACTTTGGTGGTTTATCAAACTGATTTAGACGCCACAGTCTTTCTAGAGGGGCAGCATCAAGTGGTAGAAAGAACCTGAAACTTGTTGTCATACAGTAAGTTCAGATCCCAGTTCTATTGTCATTTACTTTTTCTGGTTCATGAAATTCTCTAAATTTCTCTGAGTCTCATTTTCTCATTGGTTGAGTAGAACTGCTAATACCTATTTTGTAATGTGAGGATTGAGATAATAATAATCGTTTTTATAAAACAGTGAGGATTGTTGCTGTGTTTAAATGTTTTTAGCCTGTTTTTCCACAATAGGGAAAGCTTCTTTTTGAAGTTGTAAAAGAGCAGGCATGGAAAAGGTTGTTTCATTGTTATTCTATACACTTTTCTGTATATCATTTCATTGATGAAATAGAAAACATTAGTAAAAGCCAAGTATCAAGTTTTTGTCACAGGGATAGGGACAAGGACAACTGCCCCAGGAGGCTCTGTGTTGTACCTTTTTCTAAATTGATTATGTGAGATTGCTTATTATGGATTCTATCTCTATTTCAACTCCATAATGAAAATAACACCGTGCTTCACCTGATAAGAAATGGGATTAATCTATTCGAAATGTTAGCTTCTTGAGTACAAGACTATTTTAAATAGTATTTTATTACTTAAACAATTATAATGTTTTATTTCTTTCAGTTGGGACAAAAAGAATAACCCAGAACCCTGGAACAAACTGGGTCCCAATGATCAGTACAAGGTAAGCTACAAAATTGCTTCAGAATTGCTGAAAAGTGTATTTTGATAAATTATGTCATGAGGTAGGTTTTTTTTTTTGAAATTGAATCTGCAAGTAAAAGTCTGTTATAATGAAATTAGAAGAATTGCTAGATTGTTCTGTGAAATTAAAATGGCATATTTTTCTAATAAATATTTTTTCTAAGGATTTTATTCACAGGTTTTAGACTGTGGATGTGAAATGAAGACAATGTCTCAATTCTACTGATTTGACTAAGAAAAGAAAGAGACAGTATAGTTCTTGTTTAACATTTTCTTCGGTCTTGGGTAGTGTAGTGCAGTGGTTCTCAAACCTCAGTGTACATAGGCATCAACTGGAGAGGTTGTTAAAACAGATTCTTCAGCTCCACCCCCAGAGCTTCTGATTCAGTTTATCTGGTGTGGAAACTGAAAACTTGCATTTCTAATAAGGTTTCAGATGATATTGGTGCTGTTGGTCCATGGACCATGCTTTGAGTAGCACTGATCTAGTGGCTGGTTTGGTTGGCTGTTCTTTCTTCTTGGTATGGTTGACTTATTTCAGCTGAGAATTAGTAGGAAGAAATTCAGCTGAGAATTAGTAGTAGTTGAAATTTATATTTTACCATAAACCTAGATAAACTTTTTAACAGCTGTCTAGAAAACTGGTTTGTGAAACTACTCTTTCAAATAATGATTTCATGGACTGAGGCCATTTACTTTTATTTATTTATTTTATTCATACGTAATTGACATGTAACATTGTATAAGTTAAGGTGTGCAACTTGTTGGTTGGATACCTTTATGTATTACACTATGGTTACTACAGTAGAGTTAGCTAATGTTACATAATTATCACTTTTTTGTGTTGAGAACAATTAAGAGCTAGTCTCTTGGCAACTTTGAACTTTACTATATTGTGCATTAAACCTCCAGAACCTGTTGATCTGCTAGTTGCAAGTTTGTACCTTTAACATCTTCAGTTTCCCCATATCCCATCCCCTGGTAGCCACCATTCTACTTTATATTTTTATAAGTTCAGGTTTTTTAGATTCCATTTAAGTGCTATCATACAATATTTGTCTTTCTGTGTCTTACTTACCTCACTTAGCATAATGCCCTTAAGGTCCATCCATGTTGTCAAAAATTTGAGACCATCAGTTCCCCAGACAGCCTTACTTAAGTGTGAAATTTTTGCATACAAAGAAAAAATCCTTACAGTGCCAAAAAGGGTGGGGGGCAGCTTTATTAGTGTATGATTCGCATATCATACAAATTTACCCATTTAAGGTATATAAATTGACATGAATTTTTCACTATACCAGGGTGCTTCATCAAAAAATAGCAATTTCTTTGAGCACTCTTGAAGTGTCCTGACCAAGGAGTGTCCAGGATCCCTTAGCAGATATACCTCCTTGATGGAGATGGATGCTATCATTACTGATGACAACTTTTAAGATAATTATCACCTTGTGCTGATTCCAAGCTTTCCACTCAGCCTTCTGATTATAATTTGGCTTCCAAATCTCTAAACAGATCTTGCTACAAGAAACAAATAAAAATGCACTGGTGAAGCTGAAGTAGCCATCTAATCTGTCACATTTTGACTCAAAAATGATGCACAGGCATCCTATTTTTTCTCCTATAAATTTAAGTCCGTTTTGGAGTAAATGATTCCACATCCAATAAACTTTAAAAAAAGAAAAGAAAAGAAAAAAAAACCCAGGCCTTGGTCCTTCCACCAAAGAGCGTGTTGGAGTCTCTGGGTATGTAGTTCAGAAAGCTCCCAGGGTCATTATGATAATGAAGCTAATTACCAGTATTTTGGAACATGATAACACATGACAGTATGAGGCCATGTGAGCTGGAAATGGAACACTGCTGCAACAGAAATCTGATGTGTGTGGCATAGATTGGGCTTGAATAGCTAATACTGGTATTAGAGCCTGCAAAAATGAATCATATAATAGCAAAATATTTGATAAAGTGTCAACTGCTGTAACTTGAAAAGTAGACTATGTGCCTGAGGAGTTTGTTATAGAAAAAGACTTTTGGAAAACAGGATGTTTGTGGACTGTTGCTCACTCTACTTGCCAAGAGATGAGTTTAGAAGAATTGTGATGTTTGCAGGCAGAAATAAAAGGGGACAAAGTCCAGAAACTTGTGAGCCTGGAGTGGATGATGGTTACTACTGCTTCTAAACCCAAACAGTGAGGTAGACTAGATTATTCTTTCTCTGTCATTCATTTCTCCTCACCTAAGATAATCTTTTTTCTGGCCCGGTAACATCACTTTTGGCCATGTGACTTGCCCTGGCAAATCAAGTGAGGGAAAGTGATATCTGCCACTTCTGAGCCAGTGTGCAGTTCCCCCACTGTTCTTTTCCATCTGTCATGAGACCATATGGACAGTTAAGGGCTACTCATTCCACCAAGGATTAGAATGAAGAGAACACAGAGCTGTCAGCTTATAAATGGCATATAATGTGAATGAAGAATAAACCTTTCTTGTAAGCCACTAAGATTTGGTGGTTATTTTTCGCTACTTCACAATCCAGCAGAAGCTAACTAATATAAACAAGAGAGGGGACTAAAATAGAATTTAAGCATTAAAGGCCTAGCAACTCTTCTCAACTGAATAAAATGCCCCAAAGCCAAGATCAGAATATGTTGTGCCTTCCCAGGTTCCAGAAAGCTTCAAGGTACCCACCATTAAATTGAGAAAGGGAATGGGGACATGGAAGCTGAAAAATAAAGCAGATTTGAAAATTACTTCAACGGAGTGTATTGATACTGGCATGTGGCACCGAATAAAAGCAAATACATCAGAAGCCTGCTTAGTTTTGAGAAAATTAGCAAAGATACTGTGACCTTTCCAGTCTGCTTGGATGTAGGGGCTTGATCTTGCTTCTGGCAAGTCAAATAACTTGATCTTCAGTGGCTTCTTTATTATAAAATAAGAATGAGTGAGGTTGTGATAATTATAATAAACATAAAGCATTCTGCCTGCAGTGCCTGGGATCTATTAGAAGAGCCCAAACAGATGTTTATTTCTTAAAATATAACCTGCAGTTCCTTTTATAAATATTCCCCTTAATATTTTGTTAATATGTTAGAGATGATAGAGTTAGATTCTTTTTTAAGTCTATCTAGTTCATTTACTTCATAGGAGAACACTGTCAGAACAAAAAATACTGCTTTATGTCAGATTCATACTTTTGTGTTTATAAAGTTTATGGAAGTCCATGTATGTATCTCAAGGGTAAGCTTCACAACCTGGGAATTTTTCTTTTTTTAAAAGTCAAATAAAATAAGAATTTTTCAATTAGAGATGAAGAAGGGTATGTTTGGAGAAATAAAAGGGTTTGAAGAAATAATGGACACAGATTTATGAGCCTCTTGCTTAAGAACTGAAGAAAATGTTGATGATAATTCTGCAGCTTTGGTTCTTTTGGAGTTAAATAACACAGTCTTCAAGTAATTATAGCACAGCCTCTTCAGTGTTATTTGGCACAAGAATGAGTAAACTCAAGATTATAGCTTTATATGGGCTTATGTACAAATCCTGATGTTTCCTCAGTAGGGATTCTAGAGCAGTTTCAAATATAAATCATTTTTTTAAAAATTGTTGAGAGAGGCAGGCTTTTTAAGCAATGATAGTAAGATATATTTCTAAAATGAATTTAAGTTGAATATAAGGAAATTTTTGGAAATTATAAAATTTCCAAAGTACAATATTATTTAAAAGCAAAAATACACTACAGTTTAAAACTTTTGTACCAAAGGTGGTCAGGTGCGAATTTGATTTTGATGCGTCCTGGGTTAGGAAATTAGGGAAACATCTAAGTGAGAGAGAGAATGGAAAGAAAAACCATCAAAGCAGGCCAGTTTTTATCTAAAAGGTTACGGAAACAAACACACAGCAAAGTATTACTTTATATTAGTAGCTGATCTTTATTGTTACAAATCTTTCCCATCTTATAGCACTTTGCTGACCAAATAGGGATGGTAATTGGTATTTCTCTGTTCTGTTGGAGATTCACCCATGTAGGTAATGGAGACAGAAGTAAAAACATTAACTGGAAGTATATATCAGAAGAAATTTATAATTATTCACCTTGAAATAGAAGAATTTTTTTATAGGTTCCGACCAACAGATTATTCTAACACTGCTCTTCTGAGGAAGATTGAATATTTTTACCGTACCAAAACCATTATTAAAGGACTGGAATTTTAATGTCTTTGAATGACTTTTATATTGTTAAATATTCCTACTACAAAATTCATGTCTGTAATTGTTACTGTAGAAACCTGAATAAAAATAATCTTAAACTTCTGTACCATCTTTTTGTACTTGATTAATTATCTAAAATGTCTTTTTTCTTTTCCAAGTTCTACTCAGTGAATGTAGATTACAGCAAACTGAAGAAAGAAGGTCCAGACTTCTAAATGAAATGTTTCACTATAAAGCTGCTTAAAATGAAGGTCTTCCAGAAGCCATCCGCACAATTTTCCACTTAACCAGGAAATATTTCCCCTCTAAATGCACGAAATCATGTTAGTGTACTGTGTTGGGGTTTACACTGATTAATAAATAGTCTGAAACTTGATATGTGTCACTATTTAATGCTGAAATGCTACTCTGAACTTTATAACTTAGGGTATAGGAAATAAACTATTAGAATTTAAGGAATTTCTTGAATTTCTGTGTATTCATGTAATTTGAAAATAAATGTAAGCTGCTCTAATAAAACACTTTGATTTTGTGTATAGACCGTTGGTAACACTAGGGCATATTTAAGAACTAGAATTGGAAATCAAAGATAGATTGGGAAGATTATTCAGGCCTCTTTGGCATTGGCAAAATGAAAACCTCTGGCTTTCTGTTACTGGCTGATGTTGAAGTATGTGCAGTTGTTAATGCTGGTTTTTACGGTGTAATTCTCTTAGCTGAAGATTTTCAAGGTTGTCAGTTGCTGTGTTCTGGCTGGGGATTGTAGTTGGATCTGAGTCCATCACTACTAACTATGGAACTAGTGGCCAAGAAGAGCTCTTGAACGTCTGCTGAGTCTTGGCAGGTTTTCAAAGGCTAGGAAGTATGATAGTAGCAACTCTGAGTGAGAGAGTTAACTCTTTAAGAATGGGCTATGGAATTGGAATTTGGTAAGAGAAAACATTAATGTGTATATTCATGTTACCTGTTACATGGCTCTAAACTTTTAGATTCATCTCAAATGAACGAATGAGCAAAACATTTCATTGGGTTTGGTGATGGCTAATCAAGAATTTACTATGTCATATATCAAGTTTCCACATAGATGTGTGTAAATCATGACATTATTAGAAACTTGAGGAATTTAGTGAGACAACTTTGGTTTTTAATATATAGGTATATGTTATAAATACTTTGTGTTTACAACGTAATAGCACATTTTACATGTCAGGAACTGAATTAAATGTTTCAATTACGTGGATTAGCTCAAATACTTAAAATTTTTTTGAAAACAGTGAGGAAACCAAGACTTGGATTAATTTAATTTATTCAAGTTCATTCTGTTAGTCAAATGTGGATACAGTTGTCCTTTGATATGTGGGGGATTTGTTCCAGGACCGCCCCCACCCTGCAGATACCAAAATCCACAGATGCTCAAGTTCCTTATATAATATGGCATAGTGCTGTCAGCCCTCTGTATTCATGAATGCGCAGTCTATGGATGCGGAAGACCAACGGTATTTGAATCCAGGTAGTCTTGAAATGACTGTAGAGGGCATATCAGTTACTTACCTGTCCATACTTTAAGCTCCTGTGTCTCTTGCATAATTTCAATCTTCAGGGCAGTTTCTCAGCCTTGCCATGGTTGACTTTCTGAGTCAGGATCGTTTGTGGTAGTGGCCTGTCTTTAGCATAGTTAGCAGCGTCTTTATCCTCTGCTGTTAGGTGCTAGTGGCACTCCCCCGTCCAGGCTGTGAAAACCAAAAATGCCTGCGGACATTGCCAGATGTTTCCTAGTGGGCAAAATTGCCCCATTCCCACCCATGTTGGGAACCACTCTAGGTGCTTTGGTAGAAATTACCTCAAAAGTTTAAAATTGTGTAAAGAAATACAGACCTTAGTTATAAATAGCTAGATAATTGAAAGACAAACATTTTATTAAGCGTTCTGAATAAATGCATTGTTAGTAATAGCATTTTCTAGTACTGAAGGCAATTGTATGGATCTTTTAAAATTCTTAAACTTTAAATAATCTCTTTGTGTTCAGTTTTCCTGGACTTTCCTACATAAAACTGAATGTAAAATTTGGCATGAGATATATGTCTTGAAGAAACTGTTACACCCAATTACTGCTATTCAAGAAACTGCAGTGGCAGTGGACGTTGACTATCATTTAGGACTGCATTAGATATCAGTGCTGCCAGGAAAGATAACATGCTTTTTTTTTTCCTTAAATGAATTTGTTTAGAAATATGCATTTACTGTGCTGCTTATATAAATATACAACAGACTACTTTGTCAGTTCCTCATCTTAAAGAGGTCACCAGGCAAAGCTGCCCTTCAATACAGATGTTGTCTTGGGTAGCATTTATGTGTATTAGAAAAATTGCAGTTTTCAGAATTGACAGATGTTTCCCAGTAGGTACTTGAAACAAAAGCCAAGGAAAAATTACACTGAATTTTGCTTGTTTCAAGTTTATTAACCCACCCTGATCAGGTTTTACCCTTACCACTCAACTGAAAATGCTTCTGTTTAGGGCATCAGTAACCTCCACGTTTCTAAATTCAGAAGTTAATTATCACTACTCACTTTAACCTAGTAGTAGCAGTTGACCCAGAACCTTGAAATATTTTCTTCCTTCACTGTCTAGAACAACATGCTGTCTTTGTTTTCCTTTTACATCGTTGGCTTTTCTACTCAGTCTCTTGGTGATCCACCTTCATTTCCGTGAGCTTTTTTTTTTTAAGAACTTTTATTGAGATACAGTTAACAGACAATAAACTGCATATATTTAGAGTGTACAATTTGGTATTCCAATCTCCCAATTCATTCCCCCCCAACCCTCCCAGCTTTCCCCACTTGGTGTCCATATGTTTGTTCTCTACATCTGTGTCTCTATTTCTGCCTTGCAACCAGTTGATTTGTACCATTTTTCTATAGTCCACATATATGTGTTAATATACGATATCATTTCCATGAGCTTTTAATGTTGGAGTACCCCAAAGGAAAAACACTTTCTGAACTCTCTTCATTCAGTCTCATGTCTTCAAATACCATGCTTTGGCTGTCCAAAGTAATTTTTCAGATTAACATGTCCAATTTGAACTTGTGAACATCTCAATTCCCACATCTACAATCTTCAATCCCACTGTTTTCAACATGTCAGTTTATAGGAACACCATCCTTGCGGTAGTTGAAGCCAAGATCCTTGGAGTCATCATTAACTCTTTAACATTCCATATCAAATGTATCGATTATGTTTGCTCTACCTTCGGAATAATGCCCACAATCTCATTATTTTCAACACACAATTCCCCCACTGTCACCTTGGTCCTAAGCTGTCATCATCTAACCTGGAATATTAAAATAATGTCTCAGCTCATCTCCCTGTCTAAAGATTGTTCTCAATGCAGCTGCCAAAGTGATCTTTACTACAAAACTCAAAGTAATCTTTAATATATTCCTTTGTTCAAAACCCAACGTTTCCATATTTTACTCAGTAAAAGCTAGACACTTGGGACTTCCCTGGTGGCGCAGTGGTTAAGAATCTGCCTGCCAATGCAGGGGACACGGGTTTGAGCCCTGGTCCAGGAAGATCCCACATGCCGCGGAGCAACTAAGCCCTTGTGCCACAACTACTGGGCCTGTGCTCTACAGCCCGTGAACCACAACTAGTGAGCCTGAGTGCCACAACTACTGAAACCCACATGCCTAGGGCCCATGCTCCGTAACAAGAGAAGCCACCACGCTGAGAAGCCTGCGCACCACAATGAACAGTAGCCCCTGCTTGCCACAACCAGGGGAAGCCCGTGCACAGCAATGAAGACCCAGCACAGCTAATAAAAAATAAATAAATAAAAAGTTAGATACTTAAAAAAGAAAACCTTCTGACTCTACTTTTTACTCTTCTCTGTTTTGCTCCCACACCACCAAGGGGATATCCTAGATTCTCTACCTGCCTCAGGGCTTTGCATTTGCCCTTTCCTGGCTTGGGATTCTCTTCCCCCAATATTGGCATGCCTTGCTCTCTCACTTTTTTCTTGTCTTTGTTCCAGTGCCACCTTTTCAGTGAGGCTTTCACTGTCCAAAATTTCACACCCTACTTCATTCTCATGACTTTTATCTCCTTTCCCTTCTTTGTTTTCTTTCACCTCAGTATACTGTCTAATGTGTAATTAGTTTATTTTGGTTTATCTCCTTCCACTAAAATGTACGCTGTATGAAGACAAGAATTCTTGTCTGTTTCATTTGTTGATGTATCCTCAGCACCTAGAATGGTACCAGGCATATAGCTGGTGTTCAAGAAATATTTGTTAAATGTATAAAGAACCAGTTCATCAAGTGTCTAGAGTGGCTAATCTTACGTGGCTACAGGTGATTCTTGATAGAGGCAGAGAATCAGAACTGGAGATTATGAAACATCTCTAGTGAAAGGGCTCAGAGCTTTACTTCATCACCACCCCCAGTGGATGATTTAGTAGGTCTTTTAAATTTCCAACTAGAGCATTATGTTGGTACTAAAACAACATCTATCCTGGTATTTGAAGCCTATCTTCTTATTTCATAACATTTCAGTCAGGATGAATCTTAACAAAGGAAAAATTACGCACAAGCACAAATAAAAGATATGTCCTCCTTTTATTAAAAAAAATTTCCTAGAATCCACAAACCATAGTCACCATTGCCAAAAAATATCCATTTTCTTTTTTCCCATTTTTTTTCTTTTCTTTCCAATGCATGCTCAGCATAACTAAAATAATTCACAGAAAACATTTTTATACATCCAACGCTTGCTTTTAATGGTATAAGAGGATATGTTAGAATGTTACTCTATAACCACTTTTCCAAAATTGCTCAAATATGGTATGCAGGAACCTGTTATCTTAACAAATAGCAGTTGCTGTAGAGCAAACAGAACCTCTAAATATGAAATTTAAATATTCAATCCAGTAAAAGTATGTATAGAAATTATACATACACTTGAAAGACTTTAGTATTTCCCATTGTAACAGTTTGTCCCTTTGCTCTAGGGTGGCTGGTAGAATTCATCTTTGGGGGGAATCTTCACTTTTCTTGGTTAGGTAGGAGGTAAAGAAAAAAGACAAGAAGGCATCTCATATCAGGATGAAACTGATGATAATAATGCGTAACATTATTGAGCCAGGCACAATATGTGTTACTTCATTTACTACTAATTGCAACATTGTAAGGCAGATAGTACTCTACCAGCAACCCCACCCCCACCCCACCCCGCTTTTTTAGACAAATGAGGAAACCAAGGCATAAAAATATGCCCAAGGTCAAACTTAGCTAGGAAGTGGTGGAACCAGGCTTTGAATTTAGACAATTTGACTTCAAGTTCATTCCCTGACCCTCTAGACCTGTCTCATAGGGTTGTCTTTAGAATTAAATAATATATGTAAGAGGCTTAGTATATCTCTTGGCAGAATAAGTATTACTTAAATATTAACTATTATAAAAACTGGAATTCATTTCTTTCTCTCCTTCCATCAGAAACTTTAATGGGAAATGTCTAAAAGCCCTCTATAAAACTTAAAGGAAAGAAAAGGACTGCTGAGTAAAAGCTTATCCAAATACCAACAATCTGATCAAATAATTCTTTATTGCAAATATCACTGATTTCAGCATGTAGACAAGGTGACCCCCTTTTATACCAGAGCTGTAAGTCTGAAAAATGTGATTTATGTTTCTCCCTAGGTTTGCTCAAGCAATGCCTGCCCACATAGCATGCTATAATAATGTTCCATCCTCTCTGATTTGCATTATGACTCAGTGAATTAAAATATTGATATGTAGGTCATCTCTCCTTGGTTGAAAATGATGCTGAGTTAATCCATGCCTGATATTGAAAGAATTTTTTTTATGCTATTTGAATGATAAATAGCTTCTGGAAAATTTTATTTCAGGTCTCTTCCCTGCTATTGTTTTTTAGTCTTAAAAGGCAACAGCTTGTATCCGCTATAATAATCTTTTCTGTTTGTTTCTAACCAAATCTTTTTAATACTACACAAGATTTTCAGACTCCATATTAATCCATCCTTAATGAAGATATTTTGCAAACCTAATTTGTTTTAGACTGGTCAAAGAGTAATTTATCCTTCCTTGTTATGTAGTATATTTCAACATCTTGAATTACAAAGCAACTTTGTTAGAAGAATCCTGTTAAATTGCTAAATTGTTAAATTAAATCCTATAATTTTTATAAGGGTTGTCTCATATTCCCTCATGATTACTTCTAGCAGTGGTGTGCAGGTAAATATTTAACAACCAGCTCTCCAAGGGGAAAAATCCTGATTTTAAGCACTTGCCAGTTTCTGTGATTGGAAGATTAATGCCTTCCCCTAGAGTAGTCCACCTCCTAATCCCTGGAACCTGAGAATATATTTGGTTATATGGCAAAGGAGAAATAAGGTTGCACATGAAACTAATGTTGGTAATCAACTGACCTTAAAATAGGGACATTATCCTGGATTATTCAGGGCACAGTGTAATCAGAAGAATCCTTAAAAGTGAAAGAGGGAGACTGAAGAGGAAAGTCAGAGGGAGGTGTGACTATAAAAGAATGGTCAAAGAAATGCAATGTTGCTAGCTTTAAAGATGGAGAAAGGAGGCCATGAGCCAAGAAATGTGGGAAGCCTATAGAAGCTGGAAAATCTATAGAAATGGACTCTGACAGCTTCCAGAAAGAAATTCAGCCCAATGAGAACTGACGCACTTCTAACCTGTATAACTGTAAGACAGAAATTTGTGTTGTTTTAAGGCACTAAATTCATGGTAATTTGTTATAGTAGCAATGGGAAAACTAATACATCCACTGTGGCAGAATTTAAGGTACCATCTAGTTTTTATTGACCAAAGGTCGGAAAAAGATGAGAAGAATTAATTCTTGAGAGCTGATGTGAACTGACTCCAGCACATCACTGAGTGGACTCAAATAAGAAAAGTTTTGTTCATTTTCTCCTTATATTTCATAGTAGAATAATAAACTCAACAAAATGTGACTAATTGAAAACCTTATACTATCATTAAGCTATTTTCTAGTATTTACTTTTCTCATTTTTTAAAAAATTCCTCTTAGAACCTAAGGCAGCTGGAAGGCAGGAAGTGGGAACTAGGGAGGGGAGAGAAAATGGGATGAAGTGATGATGTTGAACAACTCCTGAGGGGGGCTACAGTACAATGATGTCCTATCTAGTTAAACAAAATTAAGTCCCCAATATAGTTTTAGATTGTTATACAAATATGAAAACTGCTGCTCTTTTATAAAGTGTTTCTTTTAAATTGTTCACCAGAAACTAAGTTAAAAATCAGGATCATGTAGAAAAAAGAGAATGGAGTTTGAATCACATAGAACTTGGTTTTAGTCACCATCCAGCCAAAAGAACCAAAAAGAAATTCAAGAGATCAAAAACATCATAACAGAAATGCAGAATGCCTTTGATAGGCTCTATGTAGACTGGGCAGAGCTAAGGAAAAAAAATCTCTGAGCTAGTGAATATATCAATAGAATCCTTGAAACTGGAAAGCAAAAAGAACAAAGACTGAAAAAAACAACAGAATGTCCAAGGACTATGGCACAACTACACACATACATGTAATGGAAGTAGAAGGAGAAGAGAGAAAGGAGCAGAAGAAATACTTGAATAGTAATGACTGAGAATTTCCCAAAATTAATGTCATAAACTAGCTCACAGATCCAGGAAGCTCAAGGACACTGAGCAGATAAATACCAAAAAACTAACCCTAGGCATATCATTTTTAAACTACAGAGAGTCAAAGATAAAAAAAATCCTGAAAGAAGCCAGAGAAAAAGCAATTACATATAGAGGAACAGAGGTAAGAATTACATTTGGCTTCCCCTCGGAAACCATGCAAGCAAGAAGCGAGTGGAGTGAAATATTTAAAATATTTTGAGAAAAAAAAATGCACCACCCTAGAATTCTGTGCCCTGCAAAACTGTCATTCAAAAATGAAGAAGAAATAATGATTTTCTCAAACCAAAGTTGATGGAATTTTTTGCCAGTAGATCTGCCTTGCAAGAAATGTTGAAAAGAAGTTCTTTCAGGTAAAGGAAATAATGTAGGTGAGAAACTTAGGTTTACTTAAAGGAAAGGGAGAACATGGAAGAAGGAATAAGTGAAGGTAAAATAATTTTAATTTTTCTTCGTAATTTAACAGATAACAGTTTGTTCAAAATAATACTAACTGTATTTCATCATATGCTATAGATTCAGTGCAGTCCCAGTCAAAACCTTGATAAGTTGTTTTGTGGGTATCAACAAACTGATTCTAAAGTTTTTATGGACAGGGAAAAGAATCAGAATAGCCAACACAATATTGAAGGAGATGAACAAAGTCGGAAAACTGATAGTACCCAGCTTTAAGTCTTACTAGAAAGCCACAGTAATCAAGTGTGTTACTGGAAAAGAATAGACAAGTAGATTAATGAAATGGAATAAAAAACCAGAAAAAATAGTACAGTCACTTTGGAAAACAGCTTGATGGGTTTCTTGTATAACTAAACATACACTTATTATAGGAGCCAGCCATTTCTCCCCTTAATATTTACCTGGAAGAGTTGTAAACTTGTGCCCACAGAAAAACTGTACATGGGTATTTATAGTAGCTGTATTAATAATTGTCAGAACTTGGAAGAAACCAAGATGTCCTTTAGTAGGTGAATGCGTAAATAAACTGTTGTACATCTGACAATTGAATATTATTCAGAACTAAAAAGATATGAGCTATCAAGCCATGAAAAGACATGGAGGAATCTTTTTTTTATTATTATTTTATTTTATTTTTTTGGGGGGTACACCAGGTTCAATCAACTGTTTTTATACACATATCCCCATATTCCCTCCCTTCCTTGACGCCCCCCCCTCGATTCCCCCCCACCCTCCCTGCCCCAGACATGGAGGAATCTTAAATACAAATTACTAAGTGAAAGAGGCCAATCTAAAAGGCTCCATACTGTATGAGTCCAACTGGATGACACTCTGCAAAAGGCAAAACTATGGAGACAGTAAAAAGTTCAGTAGTTGCCAGGGATTCGGGTAGGGTATGGGGGAGGGGATAAGTAAGTGGAATACAGAGGATTTTCAAGGCACTGAAAATACTCTGCTTGGTACCATAATGATAGATACCTGTCATTATATGTTTGTCCAGACCCACAGAATGAATACCATGCATGAACCATAATGTAAACTATGGACTTTGGCTGAACCATAATGTAAACTATGGACTTTGGATGATCGTGATGTGTCAGTTTAGGTTCATCAATTGTAACAAATGTGCCATTTTGGTGGGGCTGGGGTTTATGCATGTGTCAGGGCAGGGGCTATATGGGAAATCTCTGCATCTTCTCAATTTTTCTGTGAACCTAAAACTGCTCTAAAAAAAAAAAGAAAAAAAAAGAAAACAAAATGAAGAGAAAAAAGGAAAGGAAGGTTAAAAAATTCCAGACTGTGACTTTCAGCCAATCTGCAATTCTTTTCCCCCTTGCACCTCTCATAACACATGGCAATGGACTTTATATTTATGATAGCTACAAAAACTTTATGAGTAAATCTACTTCCCCATTTCACACGTCTTGAGTGCTGCACTGAGGTTTTCTTTGTATCCTTGAGAACAGAGTCTGTATCTGTTTTGCTTATCATTGTATCTCCAGGGCCTGACAGTGTTTGCATTTAATAGACCTGCAAGTATTCATTGATTGAATATATAGAACATAATGTGATTGCAGAGGCTTTTGATTTATAGACATTTTCTGAGTGATAGTATAAGTTAATTTGTAGATGGTAGCAGAATTTTGAATGAATGTTTAGAAGTGAAAACTCAAGTGCTTATAGGTTATTAAAATGAAAATAAAATGCAATAAAATGTTTTTTATAAGCACCCAAGATTTCATATATGAAACAGCAGTAAGATAGCTATTGAAAAACCCTAATTACCAACAGTTTACCACATAGACACCTTATATGATGTTTCTAGATGGAAGCTACTAATTTGAATTACTCTAGAAAAATAATGTATATAGGCATTTTTAGTTTATCATTATAATATGGTGATATACCCCGTCTTTTTTACTAGAATCCCACAGTGCCTAACAGTCATGAATAAATTTATAAACTTATTTTTCATATTGAAACAAAATGACTGTGAGCATAAAATGTCCTCTTCTTTTAGTTTCCTTACTGCAGTCAAATAAAACAAAGGACCTAATGGATAGTGAGAATAAATTACTACATGGAGAAATAAGAACTAGATGCCTATTATTAAGTTTTAGGTCCATAAACAAGGAAACAAAATAGATCATATTACTGGTACAAAATATAATTTTAATTCTAGTTTTGAACTTGATTTTCAAATAAGTATAATTTTTGAGTTCAACTAAATGTTGCCAGGAGGAGAAAATGAGTTTCATATTTGCTGGCATATCAATTTGTAAACATGATCACAGATCATAAACAATTGCAAGAAATACAGTGCTTTTTATTTTTTAGATTGCAGTGAGAATTTGTTCACTGGAAAGAAAACAGAAAGACATTTTAGCTAATTTATATTGCTTCTTAAAAGCAAAAGCCTAATAAAATGCTTTTAGGAAAGAAATGCTTAGGAAGCAAAGAACATGGAGAAATATTGAATAATCAGATTGCTATGGATAAAAAGCAAAGCTTAAGGAATTAGGAAGATTAATTTTTCTCTTGCTTTCTGTAATGGATAGGAAGGGGAGAGAAGGGAGCTCTTGTTTAAATGTGCAAGGCTGTTTACATGGGTTATCTCACTTTTTATTCTCACATCAGTCCTATGGGCTGCCATTATTTGACTCATTTCCACTAGAAAAAAATAAAGTTCAGGGAGGCTGGTTGAATAAGTGATTCAAATTCACACTACCACCTTATAAGAGCAGGCATTTAAATCTAGATCTACATACAGATCTACATCTGTATAACCTTCTCTGTGTGTTATCACATGACAGAGGGAAAGACAGCTCCAAAGTCCATTCTTTTTCCACCATGCCTCTTCTCTGGCAAGATTCCCTCTATTTTCAGCTATGCTTATCAGGGGTTGCTGATAATTTTGAGTCCTGATGCGACTGAGAAATTAATCTCGCATTGCAAATCTACAACCTGGTAGGAATAGCTTAAATTTGCCTCAACTGTAGCTTGCTCTTTTCATTGCCTTTGGGTACTTTATTCCTATATTAACAGATGAATAAACTGGAGTAGTGAAGTTAAGTAAATTATGGTTACACAGAACACAAATTGCTGAAATGGGATTTGAAACCAGGAATGGTAACACCAGAGCACACACACTTAACCACTGTGCTAAAAGGCCAAGCCTCATGGAGGAGGAAATATAATCCTTTCTCCTCACCACAGATTTCATTATCTCCTGGTGATTTATGCTGCTTGTGGGAAGGTGGCTGAGGATAAGGGGGTGAAGTGGGGAAGGGAGTGCAGAGAGAAGAGAACTCAAATGCAGTTCTTTAATTAATTACTCTGGTGATTGTTTCATGGCTCATACCTGCTTTTGATATATGTTGTAGGAGGCAGGAAAACAAAAGGTATATTTGGATAGTGACAAATAGGGATATAAGGTATAAGGGTTTATAGCAAGAGGTATGCAAGCTGGTAGTCAGAGATAAGACTGAAATGTGTGTTGAGGACAGATCAAGAAAGGAAGAAAAGATAAGATTTGATTTTATATGGTAGCTGAAGAGGAGCGTTTATGATGGACATAATCAGAGGTTTACTTTTGGGAGATTAATCTGGCATAGTTGTACGTGGTGAATTTGAGAGGAGACATTGGAATCAGAAAGCCCAACTGAAAAACTATTTAAAAATAATTTATATTATATGTATGTATTAGGGAAATATTACTTGTTAACACAGAAACCCCCCCCCCCGTCTTAGTCATCTCGGGCTGCCATAACAAAATACCACAGACGGGTGGCTTAAACAACAGAAATTTATTTTCTCACAGTTCTGGAGGCTGGAAGTCTGAGATTAAGGTGCCTACATGCGTTGGTTTCTGGTGCAAACACTTCCTAGTGTATGACCTTCTCTGTGTGTTATCACATGACAGAGGGAAAGACAGCAAACTCTGGTGTCTCTTTATGAGGCCACTAATGCCATCATGAGCCCTGCCCCCATGACCTCATCTAAGCCAAATTACCTCCCAAAGGCCCAATCTCAACTATTATCACACTGGAGTTTAGGGCTTCAACATATACATTTTGGGGGGAACATAAACATTCAGTCCATAGTACCCCAAATCCTCATGGCTTAACACAATAGAATTTAGCGAAGTCCAACCTATGTTACTTGGCAGGAAGTTTTCAATATGGGTCATATTCAAAGTTGGGATTGATCCCTGCATGATACATAATAGTTTCTACATCAGGGAGTGATGTGTAGTTATTTCTAAGCTAGGTCTGAATATAGCTTCTCTTGATCTAGAGACTTAAGAACTACAAGATGAACCATCTGCATTGCACATAATATATAATATACAATTGTATAGGATACAGGATAACCCCAATAAACATGCCTATTCAGAAAAGAAGAATGGAAACACACAGCAGTCTCTGGTTCATTAAAATTCTGAAATCTCTCCATGTTATAAGGGTCCCCTACCCTAGGGATAAGGAATGTCCCTTGATTGGGTAATTCTACTTTCTGGGAGGTACTGCTCAGTCCATTGTTCTCTGTGTCTCTTAAGTCTTCCTTTTTGAAGAATCTTCCTTTGCAGCATTCCTCTTGGTCTCACCTAAAATGAACATTGGAGGATATGCCCTCCCTGGAGTCTGAGTAGCTTTTTTTCACCCTATTTTCTGTTGAGGAAGGTTGGAGGTGAGGGGTTGTTCTAAGATTCAAAAAGTCTCAGATATTTCTAGTCTAGACTCATGATTTATTTGACAGAAAAATGCTCTTGTAAACTTAATAGGCATTTAATCTGATTCCAGTTACTTTTATATGCCTATCACACACCTACAGTTCTTTTCTAGACATACTTAGGTTTACTATATATCTTTTCTTTCTTATCATCATCTGCTTCTCTCTCTCTCTCTGTTACTCTCACTCTCATCTCATTATGATCTCTTAGTGTTTCACCTTAACTGGAATACCTTGGACTTAGCAGACATCAGTGGCAGAAGCATAGCCTTAATTTTTTGCCTTGGGTCATTTTGACTAACTAAAATCATATACATGGTGTCAACTCTGTTTATTCACAAACCTTAGCTTTGATCTTTGCCAGAGTCTCAGTTTTATCAGTTTTAATTCTCTGTTTTATCTTTTACTATTTGGGTTTGAAGAGAGTTATCTCTTTCAACCCTACAAATCACTAAATTTTTACATTCTCTGTAAATCATATATTTCTGCTTATTACCAGCCAATTCTTTTCTGAGCTTCTCATTTTCTTGTGATACCTCGTAGAATGTAGGCAACACCAACTGGAACATGTTGCTAAACTTCTCCTTCCAACCTTTTCCTTTAGGATCACAAGTTCATTAGGTATATAATCTTCCACCTAAGTTATTTCAGGTGGCGGGTCTGTCAGATGTTTTGCGATGGAGTAGTATTGGACAACCATATTTTCAGCCTCTGAAAAGAGTTTCCTCATCACCTGTTGCCTGAACCCAGTGCCACATTTGTTAGGTTTTGTTGCTATGGCAGCATCTGACTGGTGGGTACTAATTTTTGCATTTTTAAGGACAGGCCAGATTATGCTACATAAACAAAAACTCCCAAATCTCAGTGGCTTTCTAAAGAAAACCAAATTTATTTTTCTTTCATGCTACATGCTTAGTGTGGGTTGGGTAAGAGGTTTTGTTCATAATAATCGGTAAGGAATCAAGGCTAGTGGAGATTTCATCTATACAATTTCTTCCAAAATCCTAGGGTGACCAAGCCATTCTCGTTTGTCTGGATCTTTCCCAGACTTAGCACTGAAAACCCTGCTTCCCACGAACCCAGTCAAACCAGAACAAGTTGTCTGGTATTGTTCTGATCTTAAATCTGAAAGTCCTGTGTCCCGGGAAATCCCTCAGTTCTGGGAAAATTGAGGTGGCTGGTCACCCGACACAATCACTGCAGTAGGGAAGGAAATCTTATTCTTAAGGCATCCGCCTAGTAATGACACCTGCCACTTCTCCTTCCTCTCATTGGTCAGTGTAAGTCAGTCGGATAACATTGTCTAAAATCAAAGTGGGCAGAGAAGAGCAACCAGCAATGTGTCTGTAAGGTAGAGTCAGAAACATTTAGTGAACAGCGTAAAGAACAACCACACTAGTTCTGTGCCCAGGAAGAAGACAAAATGGATTGATAAGCAGCTGATCAGATCATAGCATATAAATGAAATTGTGGTGGTTTAAGATATTAAAACATATAAAAAGTTGTACAAATAAAAAATAAAATCAATATAGAAATGATAAAAGCAGATGTTTAGAAGGAAACCAAGAAAATAAGTCAGATCCAAAAGATAACAGATCTGCTTTTGAAGTATAAATTTAGCAACAAGTACCTTCTTGGTTGCAGTTAGTATATATACATATGCATGTTGGTGGTGGAAATAATACATGTAGAATTTTAAGGTCAGCAACTCTCTGAGAATGAAATTTTGGAGAATATACCATGAATGCAAATCAGCCACCTGTAAAAATTGCTCTTTTTGAGCTCAGCAAATGTGAGAATGAACCAAGGATTTCCAAGTCTATCAGTTACTGGAGTATAAGTTCAGAATCGTATTCAATCATTTATTCATCTATCAATTTATTCAATAAATATTTGCTGAGGGATTAAAACTGTGATAGAGACTAAGGATGTAGACATAAGATGACCCTCTTATTGGAGGAGGTAGATGAACAGGTAAATATGTCAGTTATAGATTGTGATAAGCACGATGAGGGGAATAAACAGGGGGACGAGACAAAGACCAAGAAGAGAGGGTAAAGAAGAGGTAGAAGAATTTTGAATCGGATCATAAGGGGATTTCTCTGTGAGAAAGTCATATAGCTGAAACCTAAAGGGTAGGAATGAGCTGCCAAGGGAAGAGCTGGAATAGCTTTACAGCCACAAGTGTCAGCAAGTGCCAAGACACTGAGGCTTCGAAGAGGAACCAAATAGAGCCCGTATGGCCAGAGTGTAGCTATGGGAAAATTGTTACAAAAAGAGGTGGGAGAGGAGGCAAGAGCCAGGCCAGGGTAAGCAGTTTGGACTTCATTTTGATAATAGAAAAATTTTTATTCAGTAAGTGATACGATCTGCTTTTTGTTTTACAAAGAGTAATCTGATTATTGTTTGGAGGATGGATGGAAGAGGGCAAGAACGAAGGCAAAGGAGACTAGTTAGAAGACACTTTTAACAATCTTGGTGAGACACAGTGGACTTTGGCTTAGGGCAGTGGCAATGGGAATGCAGAGAAGAGGATGGATTTTAGATATAATGTGCAACTAGCAGCAGCAGTAGGACTTGGTGATGGTTGTAAGGGGGGAAAGACAGAGAAGGATCAAGGATGACTCTTTAGTTTTTGGCTTGAGCAACCTAATGTGTGGATGTACCCTTTACTGACCTATGAAAAACTTGGAAAGAAACAAGATCTGTGGAAAAATCAAGAATTCTGCTTGGACAGTTAGTTTGATATACTTGTTGGACATCCAAGTGGGTGTATCAAGTGGATATGTGGTTCTGGAGACCTGGAGAGGTATACATTTATGAGACATCAACATATTGATGATATTGTAAGATAAGGTAGTGGTTAAGAAAAAATAGGGAGAAAGTACAGATACAGAAGAAAAGTCCTGTGTCAATTTGGAAACGCTCCAACATTTAGAGATTTTGTAGAGAGGGAGGAACAGGAAAGGAGATTGAGAAGATGCAGTTCGGTGAAACATAGTGTAGTATAATGGACACCAAGGGAGGAGACTGTTTTAAGAAGGAGTAGTGGTGGTGGTGAATCTTGCTATTGCTGCTGAAAATTTCAGTCAGAAAAAAACAAAATAACCATCAAATTTGGCAACATGCAGATTGCAAGAAGAGCAATCTCTATGGAATAGGTTGAGGAATGAGTGTAAAATGAGGAAAAGGATACAGTGTAGATAAAATCTCCAGGCATAAACGAATCATATCAAATATAAACAGCTGTAATATAATTTAAATTGCAACTTCATATACTCTAGTAAATAAAAAATTTGCCAGTTCATAATTATATTACTTCTCTCTAGATGGAAATTAATTAACAGAAGGTGATAGTGAGTATAGAACCTAGAAAAGGGAGGCCAAAGTCCAGGAATCTACTGGTTAGTCCAGCAGCCTCAGAGAGAGAGTGACAGGGAACCTGGAGAGAAGAACTGCTTTCATCACCATAGAGATGGCTTTGGTGAAGAGCAAGGACAATTCTCCATATTTCACTGATCAAAAATTTCCCCAAGACTGTTTATCTCTCTTCACTTTGATTTCTTGCTGCCTAATCAACCTTCTCATTAACAGTTCTGTGTCCCAGAGTAACTGATACCAGAGAGAAGGGAAAAAGAACAGAGAGGAGTTTTGATGAAAGGCCAAATGGATGGAAGGATTCATTTTGGAGATGAGAGGTTTCTGTTTTCTACTTTTGTTTTTTTTTTCCAAAGAAGCAAGTAAAGAAAATAGGATGCACTCAGACTCAGCAAAATATGTAGTAACGGACCAAGTGTGCAACTTTGGTTGCCATAACAGGGTACCACAGACTGGATGGCTTAGACAATAGAAACATATTTTATCACACTTCTGGAGGTTGGAAATCCAAGATCAAGATGCTGTCAAATTCATTTTCTGGTGATACCTCTTCTTGCTTGAAGACTGCCTTTTCCCTGTGTCTTCACATAACCTTTCTTCTGTGTGTGTGTGTGTGTGTGTGTGTGTGTGTGTGTGTGTGTGTGTGTATGTGTGCGTGCGCGCGAGTGCACGCGCACACGTGCCCACCCTTATCACCTCACTTAACCTTCCTTCATTACCTAAAGGCCCTTCCTTCAAATACAGTCACTTTGGGGGTTTGGGCTTCAACATATGAATTTGAGGGGAACACTATTCAGTTCATAACAGATGGTTTTATTCTTAAAAAAGGAGGATTCATTTCCTACTGACTTTAGGTAATAAAAATGGAAGGATTGTATATCCATATTACAGTTTGACTCCATTCCAAAGCAAGACAGAGCAGCCTGGGAGTGGGAATTTGTAGAAATGTCAGAGATTAAACAGGATTGGGAATTTGAGTAGTAGACATAAACAAGAATGTCTGAAAGAGTGGAGGTAGATATTGGGAGGAGAAAATATTGTTAATGATGGCTTCCTCAATGGCTGGCCATTGGATTTAAACTAATGCTTTCCTAACTTTTTTCATGTTATGGCAGGAAAATGACATAGAAATGATAATTTTTGTGGCATTTGGAGGCATCTATATAGGTCTTGGTGGAGAAGGTTTTGTACTATCAATTTTACATTTTACTAACATATACTTAATGAGAATAATGAATAGCAAAAACTATAGAAGATATTACTGTTGAATTTGTTTGCAATTCTAAACAAAATCCTTTAAAACATTTTAATGAAAAACTTCAATTTGTTTTCTGAGCAGACTTTATTTTGTTTTCTGAGCATATCACTTTTTAAACCAGTTATGCAGTTTATTATAAAGTTAAACTCACACTTAGCATATGGGCAGTAATTTTGTTCCTAGGTGTCATCCAAGAGACGTGAAAAGTTATGCCCACTTAAAAACCTCTGTGCAAATGTTTATGGCAACTTTATAATCACCAAAAATGAAAGCAATCCAAATGTCCATCAATTAGAAAATAGATAAAGCAACTGTGGAATGTCCACACAATGAAACACCGCTCAGCAATAAAAGGGAACAAACTGCTGATACGTGCAACAACATAGATAAATCTCACCATTTGGCAAAGTGAAAGAAGCCAGACTTAAAGGTCTACAGAGCATATTATTTTTAATATCAGGATTTCCCACCCTAGAATAGCCATATGCAATTACTGATCAAGGCTTTTAAGTGATGATCCACTTAAATTCTTGTTAGCCATTATTGATGTAGTAAATAAGTACATAATGAAAAATTAAAACAAAATTTTTAGGACAAAATTTTATAGGAATCGAAATCAGTTTCAAAAATGATTAAAAAAAACTTTTTCTTTCTTTTTTCATTGACAAATGTAACATTGGACTTTTTCTGAGATGGTGAATAGAGATTTCAAATCCAAATAAACTTTTCAAGACCAAGCATTTAAGTGCATATGCATTGTTAGAAGAATCATCCTGTAGGTAGCTTGGTGGCTGCTGAAAGGACAAATTAACCATGAGTTATTTATGATGACAGATTTGGGGATGTAGTCTCTAGCTGTGTCTGCCCAGGATTCTGCCTGACCTCCTCACACCAACTTTCTGGAGATGGGCTGTATTACTTGGTTGCATGAAACACAAACTCCTTCAACAGCTTCCTGGTTCACTTGTGGGGAATGGGCAGTGGCTGAGTGCTGTAGCAGATTTTGTGGATGTCCATGTGACAGAACAAACACATCCTTGTCCATGCTCTTCACTGTATGACAGAATGGTAGGCATCAAAGGTTATGCGTTATTTTTTGTGGGCAGCACTTGGGTTGCCCCCTGAGCAGCCCCAGAGGAGGCTGCTGTCTGCCAGAGGTTACCAAGTGGGGCTGTGGTCGATCCAGGCCCCACCGTGCCTCCCCAAGGTTAAAGAGAGCATCATTTCAGGGAGCTCTGATTAAGTTTTGTAAAAAGGCAACTCAAATCAGAAAAGGGATGATGGTTTCAAGGAACTAGGAAAAGTTGTAATAAGGAAAATGAGAAGGTTCATTTATTCAGAGTTTAAATTCTGAAAACCCTATCCATTTTCTTTTTCTCCCTTTCTATCACATAAAAAACACAAAATGCCATATTTATTTAGAGAAATGGATCATCCAACTCTATCCTTTTTGAATATTAGTTTCAAGAAATATTTTTATAGGAAAGCATAATTCTGTTCAAGCAAGGAATAAAACCAAATTTGTTTACTTTTCTTAACAATCTGTTATAGATAAATCATCTGTGCATTTGTGTCAGTCTTCTTGAATATACTGTAATACTCTTCTAGTAGTAGCCAATATATATTTTTAAACAGCTTTATTGAGATATGATTCACATACCATAAAATTCACACCTGTAAAGTGCACAATTTCATGATTTTTCATATGCTCACAGGTATGTGCAACTATCACCACATTCAATTTTATAACATTTTCTTCACCTCAAAAAGAAACTCTGTAACCTTTGGCTATTACCATCCTACTACCCCATAACTTCCTTAGCTCTAAGCAACCATTAATCTACCTTCTGCCTCTATAAATTGCCTATTCTGGTCTTTTGTAGGAATGGAATCATATAATATGGAGACTTTTGTGACTGACTTCTTTCACTTAGCGTAATGTTTTTTAAGATTCATCTAAACTGTACTATATATCAGTAATTCATTTCTTTTTATGGCCAAATAA